>NC_056579.1:11138611-11786111 GCF_018340385.1 Cyprinus carpio | reverse complement strand
CCTGTTTTTTTGATACAGGTGTGTACGGTGTGAGACTTGTGTACCTGTAACTTCAGCAGGTTGTTCTCAGCGTCAGGTAGCAAGTCAATGGTCTGTCTCTTCATTTTGACTGAATTCTCCTTCTCTGCATTGCTAACCTCTTTCTGTTGTAGCTCATCTGACACCTGCAGACAGGAATACAACATATTAATGAGTCATGGCCTAATGGTTAGAGAGGAGGAGTTGAAACCCAAAGATTGCGGCTACGAGTCTTGGTACCAGCAGGGGTGCTGCAACAAAAATGGTTGCCCACTGCTCAGGGTCTGTGTTCACTGTGTGTGTGTGTGTGTGTGTGTGTGCACTTGGATGGGTTAAATGCAGAGCAGAAATTCCGAGTATGGAACACCATACTTGGCTACACGTCACTTTCTTTCACTTTTTCATGCATTTATTCTGAGAACTGAACTATTTCCCCATATTTTTATTGTTAAATCACTATATTATACGTGATATGTTATACTATATATGTGATATAAATGTCAGCGTAACATTAATTTTCCCTTCTTTGTCATTACCTGCTGGATAGACACAGTGAGCTGCCTGATGTCTCCACCCACTTCTTCCATTTGGACTGACAGCTGCTGCAACTGTTGCTGCAGAGCAGAAAGTTCTGCTTCCTGCTGGGCCTTTAGATCCTCCTCTGATTGGTGAGAGCTGGGAAGTGCACTTGCTGCTGCTGCCATCTGCTGGGCTGCTTTCTCAGGTTCCTAAAAATCATTTTGTCCTCTTGCTTTAATTTGCCTTTTTAGTTTAGAGCCTAAACATCAAGATCCACTACATTCAGATACAGATTCGAAGCAGATTAAATTAATTGGATAAAGAGTATTAAATTATCTTTTGGTTATAGTTTTAATATTAAATAAGAATAATAACAAGAAATGGCTTTAAGTTAATCAAGTAGATTGATGAATACATTTTGCTTTACTTTTGTAAGTGCCCAATTACTAATGTACATCTTTATCAAAATTATCATTACACTCAGCGTCCTGCTGAGAACGCATATTATCAGTATTAATAGTTTATCCATGTTTCTCTCAGGTTTGATTACAAACAGCCTACTGACACACTGCTATTTTTACCATGTGTTTACTGTAAGTAACACATCTCCAGTCAGTCAGTACATACAAAATGACTATACTGACATCGCATATTAGCACTTTGCTTCTCATTCAAAACAAAAAACAATTTTAGACACATATTTCTGGTACATTTGCATGTCTGGAAAGCTTAGTCATAGCTGTAGTCCCAAAATGTCTACATTTTGAAAAAACCTCGTTAGTAATACAGCCATGTCACTATTATTTTCCATGACATGCATGAAATTTTCCATGACTGAAAAAAAAAGCATTACAAAACCCAAGATTTTCCAGTATGTGGGAACCCTGGCACATCACAGTTTGAGTAAACAAATTCTGACAGGTACCTGTGTAAAGGTGAATTTCTCTGTATGGGTGAAGCGTGTGCCTTTGGTCAGCACATCTCCCCCAGTGGAAGCCCCACCGAATGACTGCAGCAGTTCAGCGAGGTCAGAAGTCGAGCGCGTGGCTCCGTGTGTGTCAGGTCGAGGCTGAGCCGCTGCTCTCAGCTGCTCCTCGACACGCTTCTGCAGTCGGGCTTTCTTTCTGGATCGGTACTCCTGAAGAAGAGACAAGATAACAAGAGTGGCAAGGATTTAAATCACCAAATGAAATACTTGTTATAATTATATCTCTTTAGTTGAATATCACAGTTTATTAATTTACTAAATCATGACAGCTCTGAATAAACTATAAAACCTAAATGTGCTGTGCTTATTTTCAGACCCACAACTATTCTCAAAGCACTGCAGATAAAACAGTAAACTGAAATAAATTTCAAACACAGATGAATTCTTGCGATTTGCAAATAAAATTAAGAACATCTTGGAGAACATCTAGGGGTTAGACGGTAGGCCAGTGTGTGAGCTGGAGGGCAGGTGAAGTGAGAATGTGGAACTGAGATGTGAGAGGGCAGCGGTACAGTCAAAGAACACATACATGCTGAATGTCACACATCTCTGTGTTCCATCCTCATGTTGATACATGCCTCTACCACAGAGACGCCATCAAGGAAAGCAGGACGGCAGGAAAAATATGTGTACATGCTAGTGTTTTTGTTATTATCAAGAGAGAAACTAGATGTTGTGCTAGAGAGATGTCATGCTGAGGCTGTAAAAAATGGCCATCTGTATGAATAGCCTGAGCCCAATTTAAATGAAGTGATTGCCAATTTAATAATTCTATTAACATGAATTTCAGCTTCAAATGCTGTTAAATGGATACACAAGGAATTTATGGTGTCAAAACTATCACTAAACAGCTATTTAATAATGACAGAATTTTTATTTTTGGGTGAACTCTCCCTTTAAAACTGAAGGTGGAAAGAAAATAACCTCAGGTGTAAGTCTTGACAGAAGGCCCTGGCTGTTCCATTCACTCTCCCACTCCTGTGCGGCACTAAGTTCAGAGATGTGGTTCTCCAGGAGGGACGCTGGCACTGAGGCATGCTGGGAAGGCTGGGCAGTCACAGGCAGCAAATAATTTCTCCAGTATTCTTGCACCTCTGAGGGAATTCACAAAGAAACATCAAAAACATACTAATGTTAGCTGAATTGTCATCAAATTCCTCAAAGAGGTAATCGGCAACAAGGGCAATACCACAATGTATAAGACATATTACACCAAAGCTAAAGGGGCTTACTGAGCTGAGTAAGTGAAAATGAGCATGCCTTTTAACTGTTTCCTGGAAGAGACCTTCACTGAATATGGGAGGCTCAGCGGCTGGGTGTGGAAACTGTGACATGGGCCGGAGCTCTGAAATTACATTTACACACATTTGTCAGTTAGGTAGCTTGGAAGAAGTTTTACCTATGTAACTGAACATGTACCAACACTGAAATATTATGACAAAATTACTGTAAGCATTAGTCATGTCTGTGCATTTATACATACATACACTACCGCTCGGAAGTTTGGTCAGTAACTTTTTTTAACAAAAGAAATTGCTACTTTTATTCAACAAGGATGCATTAAATTGATCAAAAGTGACATTAAAGACATTTATAATGACAAAATATTTCTACCTTAAATAAATGCTGTTCTTCTGACTATTTTCTATTAAACAAAGAAACCTGAAATAAATGTATCATGGTTCCGACAAATATTAAGTAGCACAACTTTTTTCAACATTGATAATAATAATAATAAATATTTATTGAGCACCAAATCAGCATATAAGAATGATTTCTGAAGGATTCTGTGACACTGGAGGCTGGAGTAATGGTTTCTGAAAATTCAGCTTTGCATTACAGGAATAAATTATTTAATATAATATTTAAGATTTAAAAAAAAAAATAGTTTAAAAAAAAAAAAATTCATAATATTACTGTATTTTTGATTATATAAATGCAGCCTTGGTGAGCATAAAACAAAATACATAAAAAAACCCAAAAATTTTACTGACTACAAACTATTTGAATGATAGTGTATAAATTCTTCAACCATATCAATATGATATTTGTAGAGTTGCTAGCGTAAATGTATTTAAAATGTAGAGTTCTGAATAAAAGCCTTAGCCCTGGATTTCAAGATGTAAGCATGTTGAGGTACCTGTGTTTTACGATGAATGGGGAGTCTACAGGACGGAGGGAGCCAAGGCACTGACAACTGCGCTTTAATTTGAGCAGCAATTGATCTTTGCAACAGCGCAGATTTCCCTAAGAAAGGAGAGATAAAGGCAACAATCAAACTATTCTGAGAAACTAGCCTCATCATCAATCATATTCATTTGATCTAACAATCAAGAGCAACATGGGATGCCACAAAGGCAAGCAAACTATTCTCTAAAAAAAATAAAATAAAAATGATAGTGAGTCTGAACCAGTTTCCCACTGAGTTTAGAATTGAGTTAACAAGCTATTAAGTGGGGCTGACTCTGGGTTCTTTCCAAGATAATAAAACATTTTAATTCATTTCTGGGTATTTAAGAGTGTTTAATTAATGTAGCAGAATTGAGGGGAAAAAACAACATTTCTGGTTTACAGAAGAAAAGCTGGGAACAATCAACACTCTAAGCTCTTACATTAACACCTTAGTTAATCACATTATCCTTTGATCCCAGCATGAAGAACACATACCCAACCACTTTATTATTATGACACAGCCAGAAAATCATCTCGGGTGTTGGAGAATTTGTTGGAGACTTTGAGTCACACCAGATTTAATATGAGGTGAATCACTGCAAATCACTATTATGTCATTATTCTCTAGTATTATCACATGGTGTGTAAAGTTACTGATATAACAGAATTGCAAGTATAAACTCTGAGAAAGTAAGTCAGAATTGTGAGGTGTTAACTCAAAACTGTGAGACAGAAACTCGGAATTTAAAGAAAAATGTCAGAATTGTGAGATAAAAAGTCACCATTACCTTTTAATTTTTTATTTCATGACAGAAATGGGCTTCCATGGCAACTAGATTGCAATTTTACTATCTGTATTGCAACTGGTAGATCATGCCGTTGAAGTCGCAATAAAAGTAGCAACATATCTTTTCTTCTGTATTGTGATGTTGATTCAAGTGAAACAAATGATCAAAAACGAAACAAATGCAGGGCGGCATCTAGTTTCTAGTAGATCTGAATCTGAGTATCAGGATGATTTAAAGAAATGGGCGGGCTTTAAGTAGATAAAATGATTAGAGAAATATGGCATACATAACCAGAGGATTGCATAATGACATTTTGATTAAAAATGAATAGCTAACTAAAATAATAATAATAATAATTAATTAATTAAACATATAGATGGATTCTTAATTAGATGCATTTAGAAAATAAATACAGTGAATTCCCATTCAATATCAATATCAAGCATATGCCAAATACATAAATCCAAAAAACAGTAGTCAAAAGTACCTGCAGGCTGGTCCGAGGCATCTGCACTCTCTCTGGGCAGCTTCTCAACCAGAAACATGAACAGAGAGCGAATCTCTGGCTCATTGCTGTAGAGAAATGTCTGGTAGCCAATTTCCCCTTTAAAACCCACATCCTAAACGTATAGAACAATGTAAAGATTACAACAGAGTCTGTGGAGTCTCTCTTGCTCTGCCTTAAGTTAGAACTTTTAAAGAGGTACTACCAGTAACACTTTCCAATAATGTTTCATTTGTTAACATTAACGCTAACATTAACGCATTAACTAACAAGAATTAATAATGAGCAATATATTTTTACAACAGTTATTACCATTTGTTAATGTTATATTGTAACCTTTATAAAAATGTTCATGTTAGTTGAGAGTGCTTTAACTAATGTTAAGAAATACTTTTGATTTGAATAATGTGACATGACGTTTAGCCAAGTATGGTGTCACACACACATACACAGTGAACACACACCGGGAGCAGTGGGCAGCCATTTTTTTGCGCAAAGAAAACAAAAATAACATAATTTACTCAACCATTCTTCTCCCCCGAGTTACATCTTCCACCTTTTAGAGAGTATTACAATGTATACGCACGCTTTCCCCTAAATATAAACAACATTTATTACGCAGATTATATGTGCACGCTTTCCCCCCGAACGTAAACAACACTGATTACATCCAATATGTTCATGGGTACTCTCCAAAATTGTGGAAGATGTATCTCGGGGGAGAAGAAAGGTTGAGTAAATTATGTTATTTTTGTTTTCTTTGCGCAAAAAGTCTCGTAGCATCGCAAAACTGAAGTAGAGCCACCAATGTCACAAGCACTGTTTTACCAATGTATTTACTACGTTTCTGGACCTGGGAACATTTCAGTTGTGTTGCTGTCTATGGAGGGTCAGATAGCTCTCTCATCAAAAATATCTTAATTTGTGTTCTGAAGATGAAAGAAGGTGTTACGGGTTTGGAATGACATGAGGGTGAGTAATTAACGACATAATTTTCATTTTGGGGTGAACTAACCCTTTAAGACATAACCAACTTTGTTCACCAGAATGATTGTCGAGATGGGTACTTTGTCATAATGTGTCTGTTCAGATGCAAGGAGATGCGAAAGAGGATTCAGTTCAGTGTTTACATGCTGTCTGAAACACACCTCTCTGCATGTGTGCGCTTTGTGTGGTTTGTGTAGCTGTGCACATAGAAAATAGCTTGCGAGTACCGAATCGAGTTCTCTTTCACCTATTCTTGTGTTGGAATGGTTTAAAATTGCTTGAGTGTGTAAACACATACAAATGATAAACTTTGCAATTAATCCACAATACGGATCACGGATCAACTACGATCTATTCAACCCCTACTGTAGAAGTTTTTTATTATTAGTTTGTGTTAACCAGTGTAGTAAACTAATGTTTACAAATAAAAACCTAAGTGTTTCCGGTATAAACTACTTATGAGACAAAATTGCTAAAACGGATTAAGGATCCTTTGTAACATTTAATGGTCATCTGAATTAAATCACAAGAGATTAATTAAACCATGGAAGATTTACTCAAAGTTTCTGCAAAAGTCCAGATGGTGTATCAGCATGCAGAGATGACCTCTACAGCCCTGAATGTCAGTGAAGACCATGTCAACTAGTGGAGCCCCAGAGACAGATGCCCTGTGAAAAACACAACTACTCTGCACAATCTAACCAAACCACCACACTCTAGTCAAACCACGTCATGATGGTTTCATCTGGCCAGAGGAGAACTGGCCCCCCGACTGACCCTGGTTTCTCCCAAGGTTTTTTTCTCCATTTCTGTCACCGATGGAGTTTTGGTTCCTTGCCATTGTGGCCTTTGGCTTGCTTATTTGGAGATGCCTAATTTCTGGCAATATTGTCAGCTTGATTGTACAGGCACTATTTGAAGAAAGCTGAACTGGATGATGACATCACTGAATCATCAATGAACTGACCTTAATTGAAAAACTTTGTTACTTGTTTGTTACTGTCCTCTTGCATTAATTTTTTTTTTTTGCATGTCCTTTTTTATATATTTGTATAGTTGTATTTTATATTATATTGTAATCTGTATTTATTTGTATTTTTACATTCTACCGTTAGTGTTATCTGTCTGCACCAAAGGTCTGAGAGTAACTCAATTTCAATTCTCTGTATGTGCTGTACATGTGGCAGAATTGACAAAGCAGACTTTGACTTTGACTATTTTCCTTTTTGTCACTGTAAAGCTGCTTTGACACAATCTGTATTGTATAAAGCACTATATAAATAAAGGTTACTTGACTTGTCTGCAGTAAGGACCTATTTACTGGCCGGAGGAGAACTGGCCCCAGACTGAGCCTGGTTTCTCCCAAGGTTTTTTTTCTGTCACCGATGGAGTTTTGGTTCCTTGCTGCTGTCGCCTTTGGCTTGCTTAGTTGGGGACACTTAACTTCCAGCGATATCACCGACTTGATTGCACAGATACCATTTAAACTGAATTGAAATGGACGATGACATCACTGAATTCAATGATGAACTGCCTTTAACTGAAAATTGAGTGTTTACGATTGTCCTTTTGCACTGAACTATTTTCCTATTTTGATACTGTAAAGCTGCTTTGACACAATCTGTATCGCTAAAAGCGCTATATAAATAAAGGTAACTTGACGTGACATTTATCTTTTGTGAAAAATGTTTGTATATAATCTACTAAGTCTGGTTCATTTATAATAAACGTCTTTACTGTAACATCTTTACTCAAACTCAAGATAAAAACAAAAGTGCTGATTCACCAGCAGTAATGCATTTTGAATGGCTATCAGCTGACTCTGTCAGTTGTGAGGGGTCAAGTTAACCCAAGCACACAGTGGGATGTTCAGGCACCATGTCTCTCACCTGACAGGCCTGTGCCAGGCTCATGCCCAGTCTGAAGCGGGCAGACATGCCAGGGGGGAGTAAGTGGGACAAGCCATTGCCCAGAGCCGGGTCGATCACACGCAGGCATTTCACCACCGCCTCCACGATCAGCTCACTGGTGAACTGCTTCACACTCTGAACATCCTCATCAATGTCTCTGGAAGATGAGGATGTGATCCCAAACACACAGACATAGACAATAAATGAGTCTGACACGTCCCGAGATGCAAATCACTCCAAAGAGGAAAGAAACGAGTTGTCACAAATGAAGAGACCTGTTAGATTTTGAATACTTACGTGCCAGCTTGTCTTAGAGAGTGAATCAAAATCCTGTCGACTTCTTCCATCACAGAAAGAGGTCAGATATAGCTGCTCGACTGTCTTCTGTAACAATATTAAACCCCCACCGTGGCCAAGGCAAATTATTATCATGAGGCTTCAGCTAACCCTCAGCATCGCCTTCACTTAGAGCCTGTGCAGGGCTGCTAACCAGAACGACCGTTCGGTTGCCATGGTTACATTTCAAACCGCAGCTTCAAATGAACCGTAAACTGTTTTTAACATATGCTCCAACAAAACGGCGAGTCAAAGTACAGCGTTTTTCACACAGTCTCTTCAAAATCTGATTTTTCTGGAGAGGAAGTCGTTACCTAGGAGTGTCCGACGCAGTGCACCATGGGACATGAAGTTTAAGATCTTCAACCGCCCGTACTGAACTACTCGTAAAAACTCAAGTTCCCGACACCCACAGCGCGCTCAAGTCTCGTGACGAGATCGACGCGTAAGCACGTGCGCTGTCCAGGAGAGAATTTAAATGTTTGAGATGTTTTTGCAGTTTTGAAAGAAAATCAGATTAGATTTAGAACAGTCATATAATTAGCAGATTCTTAAACTGGACAGAACATGCTATTAGCGTCAGTAATATTAGTGTTGAGTGCTGACTTAATATTTAATGATATATTTAAATCTATTATGATTTGTAGCCCTCAGTAAATCTTCAGAGATCTTTGTACCTTTTTCTTCCTTAAACTAGGAAACTACATGTTTTACATAAAGCTGCTACTTGATTCATTTCTGTTTACTTTTTAATTGACTGTTTTCACATTAATCAGTAACAATAAATAAACAAATGTATATCACAAGACAGTGAAGAAAATTTGTCATTATTCCTCAAAAAGAAAAAGGCTATAACAAACCTTTAAAAGTCTTTTGCAGTCCTACAATAGTTTTGTGTGCCTGAGACCAAAATGTTTTATTCAATTTAAATCTTGCCCTAGGCCAGGGGTTCCCAAGCTTTTCATCTCACAACCCCCAAAATAACAGCGCCAGTACCTCGGGACCCCCACTTTCCTCTCAGGTGGTTAAAGTATACAAACGTTTTGCACAGTGGCACACATGCACTTATAGAATAATCACAACACAAAGGAACACAACAGTCTAACAACAATAATATTATTTTATAGTTATTTACTCATTACTTACATTTCAACATTAATCTTACCTAATTAGTTGGGTGGGCAACATGCTGGAGTACAAAAGTCCATGTTGGAGTTTTATTTTTAATTCAACTTATCATTTTTGTTTGTGGGTAAAATATGCTATTTCTAATCCTTGATTTAATTATTTGATTTCTGGAAATCTTCTTGCGACCCCTCCTCGTGGTTTTGTGACTCCCTGGGGGGGTCCCGACTCCCAACCCCTACTTTGGGAACCCCTGCCCTAGGCCACAGTTTGCATACATACATATGATATATGGTGATTAGTCATGTGACATAAAAAAAGTACCCAATCTGGGTTGTTTTTAGCCCAGTTGCTGGGTAAATATATAGGACACATGTTGGCCAAACTTGACCACAAATTGGGTAGTTTATTTAACCTGGCATGATGGGTTGATTTTACCCATTGATTTTTACATTAATATTATATATGATATATTTTTATATCATATTAAATATGTTTACCTCATACATAGTAATTAAAGATTAACTTAATCTTTGTAAAACACATGACCCAACCATAGTTTAGTTCAATACTTAATACAGCATATTATACCTTTTTTAACATATTGCCTACATTTAAACTTGTCTAAGAAACATTTAAAAGTAATTCAAGTGCCATCAACTGGTCTCTGCTATTCCATTTCCACTGTAACAGTATTGGATCTCTTGCTGGAGCTGGGCTTGTGTTCGGCAGGAAAATCACAAACCTCAGTCCACTGCCCTGTGTTTTATTGAAGTCAAAAAATCCTGTGACTGACTCCATAACCTGCATTTGACCCAGCCAAAGGGTTACAGAAAAACTACCCAACACTGAGAAAATAACACAAAAAATTACCAAACAGTAACTTTTCACTAACCTAAGTCTTATTCTGAGTTTTGTATTTTCCAGCTCAAAATATGGAGCTTCTTGTGGATTGCATTACATTCTATCAATATAATGAATGAGAGAAAAGCAGAAAGAGTGAAAGAGCCATTGAATTGAATGCTGTTGCCTGCTTTACCAGAGTGGCTTCAAATGACATCACAAGTAATTTGAGACTGCACTGAGAAGCTCCCTCCCTTTCAGGTTTTTTTCCTCCATGTGCTTCCCACCCTTGCCTTACTCCCTTCAACAGAACCACAATGTCCTTTCTCTCTTGAGCTCTACTTAAACCTTTTAACAACTGGGATAAAAAGCAACACCTCAACCAAGAAAAGCTCTCAAAGAATGCTTCACCAGCACTGATAACATCGACAGCCATTTAAAAGGGTGAGAGAGTCTGAGTATTTTCTTTTCTGAGTATCTGTTGTATTGCTAGAGCACATGGTCTATAAAAATCAAACTGCTGTTGACAGGAAAGGCTTAATGGCTTAGTAGAGTTCTGTAAGCATAATTACAGCTTTCATTATGTTCTGTAACATTTTTTTTTCTTGATTGCAATGAATTGCACTTTGAGGTGGCTTTTTCTAACAATTTTGGTTAGTGAGATTTATAGTTTGTTATTGCCCTCAATGACCTTACATTGTGTTGAAGAATATGTTTAAATATGACTAGATAATAGCGTGTGTGAGTTGCAAAGGAAAATCTTTCAATGCACACTGTACATGACCTTATGCGGGTATCATATGTCCGATCACAGGACTAGAATCAACTCAAGCCAGATATAAAAGACCAATAGCTGATCTGGACTTAGACAGACAAATGATTGGAAGTAGAGGGCAGTATATATGTTCTTATGTCTTTTATTATGTTTTGAGATGGTTTCTGTTGACTGAGAGCAGTGTGCACCCACCCAAAATATCTACAAAAAAACAAAACAAACAAAAAAAACCAGTCACTCTTTCTTTGTGAGGTTGCTTAGAATAGATTTTATGCTTGGAATGTTTCTTTTAAGTTAAACTCCCATGTCAACGTAAGAAAATCAACTTGATAGACATGTAGGTTATATGTAAACTTTCAGCATATATCAGTCATTATGTGTACATATATATATGAACCATTCAAAAAATTTGTTGCGCAACATGTATGAGTACACCCAATGCATTGTGAGAAGTAGGCCAGAATATGTCAAAAAGATTTATTCAGTAGAAGCATTTAAAGAGCTACTAGGCAATGCATTTAGGAATAGAGACATCAAATCTCATTGAATTTAGTAACTTCAGTATGGTAATTCACTATGATATTGAAATCTGTTCAAAAACTGTTATGAAGTTAAATGGGAGAGCAGAAGTATATCATTTACCAGAATACGCTTTACTTGCCTACTGTAGTGGTAATTAAAATTTATATTTTTTCATGTTTTGGACAGTTGTTCATGAATCCCTTGTTTGTCCTCAGTGATTTTCTAAAGAACTACCCAGGGTTCTTTAAAAAAAATCCTCCAGGTTCTGCACATTCTTTGGTTTTCCAACATCTTCTGCAGATTTGACACCTTTACAACAGTAACTGTATGATTTTGAGATCCATCTATTCACACTAGGAACCAGTGATGGACTCGACTCAACTACTCAACTATCCCAAAAGGTAGAAACATTTACTGATGCTCAAGAAGGAAACGTGCTTTAAAAGCTAGGGGGTGTCAAGTTTTTAAAAATGATGATCAGGGCAAATTGTACTCATTATGAAACATAAGTATCTTATGTAGCTACTGAATGGCAGTAATAAATGAAAAAAATATGACATTTAAACAAAATAAGAACAAAAATTACACATTATCTACCTGTTCAAAAAGCTTACTTGTGACTTTGATGAAGATCAAATGACATTTTCTGACTAGTAAATGCAGAAAACCAACCAATTCCAAAGGTTTCACATACTTTTTCCGGCCACTGCATATAGTGTGCGGAAAAGCAGTATGTCAGGTTTATAGGTTGTCCGAAAACAAAGTATTCATGAAACAGTAGGTGAATAATACTCGGATGTTCACCTGCTGGGACTTTGAATTTCACAGCAAGTGGACACTTTGTCCATGAGAAACTGTAACTTTAAGCCACTCTTTTCAAATGCAAGTGAAACTGCAACTGATACCAAGAATGTTGTCCATCATAGTTAATACTTGTTAACTCCTGAGTGCATTATTTATTAGTAGTATGTAGCGAAACAAAGGACAATGGCATTTTTTTATAATACGCAACTGCATAAAAGAACATACTTTATCAATCATTAAGAAGTATATTCCTTGTCAAATTTAGCACATACTCTGAAAGTATGTGATTTTGGACAGCAGATTTTACTCTGCACTTTCCTTATCTGCCACTGACTGGCCAAACACTTAGTCCCACCTCATGCCATTGGTTGTGCTATTATTGCTATGTTTGGTTGGTCAGAATGCTCAGCCAGAGTAATGTATTGATAGCATGTCAGTATTTACACTTTTCAGCCTTCAAATGTTTTATTTATAGTCTCTGCATATAAGAAATTATTTTAACATGTTTACTTTAACTTATGTTGCGTAATGCTAAAACTGGATGGCCAGTATTTCTTCTGCTATTTGCTTGGAAAGTAAATGTAACCACAAAGAACAACAGTCCCTTGGCCCAGTGTGTTTAATTTTGTGCATCTAAGAGCATGACTTCATACAATATCATTTTGCTTACCAGTTTTAGCTGTTGGCTTCAGGTGAAGCACTTCCTGTTGTGTTGTAATTTTTGAAGCACATAAAGCAAACTACCTAAAAAGAGCAAAAAAAACAAAAACCCAAAAATATTTGCTAACATACCACTGTTATCTGAAAGGAAAAATAGAGGAAATCATTATCAGGTGGAAAATGAAAAGGAATGTGTTCAGTTTTTTGAAGGGGTGTTCAAGGCACAATGTACACACTGAAGTTGTGACCCACTCAACTGATAAACCTCAAGAGGTTTCCATAGTTTTTTTTTAAACGGATTTCCTGGACATATTGAATATACATGGCGAGTGCATTGTGTGGTCTACAACAATGACCAGACGTGGTCTTCTACTTTGGCTTCCACTCTTTGAGGATTTTGGGTTTAAAAGTTATACTGATGTGGAAAACGCATTCTGTAAGTGCTATTATATTAGTAAAAATTACTACGAGTTCACTCAAGCCTGTATTTTGGCACACAGATGTATATGGCCTCTGAAAAGAGGGATCATATTATCTCCTGGGAAATGCTCTGGAAAATCAAGTATGGGCAAGTATGCTACACTCTTGTCTGCCATAAAAAGGGCATTTGAGCACTGTAATACACCTCTAGCCAAGGCCTTAAAATGCATAGCAATAGTGTGATTTGTTGACATATATAGAGAGAGTCTATAAAGAATGAGAGTGGAATGACAGGAAATGGGTGGAGAGATGGTTGCTCAACTTGATGGTGAGTGAGTGAAGATAGTATAGAGGGTGGGATCTGCTAACCTGCCAAATCTTGTCTACAAATCTTGTTGCAATTCAGGTTTAAGTGTTACAAATGTGATTGAAGGTACTTTTGATCACTGTTTTAGTTCGGTGCTTTTCAGTAGGTTTTGCTCCGGATCCAGATAAGAGTGCTTATAACATAGTACTACAGTTTCTGTTACACTAAAGTAAATAAAAATATTGAAAATATTTAAATAATGCAAATATATAAAATGATAACCATAATAACTTTATAAAATCTAATATTTACATTACTATTTACAATAGAATATTTATATTCTTTTCAAGTAAAAACAGTTTGGGGTCACAATGAATTTGTAATGTCTTTGTAAGTCTTTTATACTCAACAAGGATGCATTTATTTAATCAGAAATACAGTAAAAACAATAATATTGTGAAATATCATTACAGTTTAATTGTATTTGAATTTATTTCCATGGTGGCAAAGCCACATTTTCAGCAGCATTACTCCAGTCTTTAGTGTCACATGCTCCGTCAGAAATCAATCATGCTGATTTGGTGCTCAAGGAACATTTGTTGAAACCAGTTTCTTTGAAAAGAAAATAACTATTTATCAAAGTACAGCGTTCATTTGAAATAGATATTTTAATTTTATTCTGAACCATATTTGCTAAATAAAATCCAAAACTGTTACAATTTTTGAAAATGTTGATAACCAACAATTCACTACACAAAGCAATTTGATTTTTATTGCAAGTGAAGCTATGTTTTCTTTTATCGCACGTAGTTCTTTTACCATGGTTTCCGTAGATGATGGCATGTCACAAAAACTGTCTACCTGTCATTTGCCTAATTTGGTTACCTTTGTAAGTGACAGATGAATTTGCACTGAAATACTGCTGACTGGATGAGTCAGGTTCAAGTTGACAAGCTTATGTGTGTGTGATTATATGTTAAAATGCATTTCGCATTGTTTTCTCTGCAGTCAGAAAGTTGAGTTTTATTACATGAATGTTAACAGTCTTGAGAATCTCTTAAGTTTAATTCAGCAACAGTGAGTAAAGGGTTAAAAGTTATTCAGTGTCCCAGCACCTCCCCCACTTCTTTCTCTGTCTTTTTTTTCTCCCAGCCCCTCAATAATGTCTCCCCACCCTGCATGTTTTAACTGAGTGCTAAGAAGTTTAAACAAATAACTCAATGACTCCCTGAGAGTGAAGCGGAAAGGTTGCCTGGGCCAAGTAACATTTAGCATCTAAAAATCAGATCCAGAGAACGTGGGATTACAAAGAAGTCATCTAGTGCTGCATGGAGAAAAGCTGCTCCAGGTAACAGCCAGTCTGCTCACACTAGTATTTCACACTTGAACAGGCAGTTATTGGGAGTGGTGTGGGGTACTAGGTGGTCTTGTCACAGAGAGGTTAAAATCTCTTTCCTCTCTTGCATATAGCCAAGCTGCCTTCAGGGTGAAATTCTTGGCATAAACACAAATATGACATTTTCTAGCTGACAAATGTAATTTATAGGGGATTTTTCCATGAAAAGGTTTTTGGTGTTCATTTAGTAAGAATTTGCTCTGTAGAAATATGCTAGTTGGAATCAGTTCTATGTCTTTCAAGTCACTGATATTTGAGAAATGATCACCTGTCTGTTGTTTTAAGAGTAAACTTAAATAAGTTAACAAAAGCTTCCCTTCAGGAATGTTGTCAAGTTGGTTTCAACCGTAATTTACACATGACTCTATGTCTCATGACATATTGCCTTTAAAGCTCACATAATCGTCTTTGGTTAAACTTGTGGTTTTTGCTATTTGCAACACTTTACAACAAGATTCTATATGTTAACAGAAGTTGAAGAAATAGCTTACATGAAATAACACTTTTAAACCATTTATTAATCTTCGTTAATGTTAATTTCAACATAGGCTTTACTAATATATAACATCACCACAGTATATGCTGTAAGAAGTGCTGTTTTTATTTTTAGTTTCTAATGCATTAACTAATGTCAACTAACTGAACCTTAAAGTGTTGTTTTATAGTTATTCTCAGAAGGCCATCAATACTGTAACTTGAATACTTCATATAAACAAAAATATTTTAGTGCTATTTATGTACTATTATAGTATTCATTAAAGTTATAGTATTCAGTTTCCATTTTAATATTAGTTTGTGTGCTTTTGACAGTTAATGAGTTTTTTAATATTTCTATTTAGCTCTAATTTTCATTCAAGTTTTTTTAAGTTTAAGATTTTTTTCATGTAATATTTTTTTTTCATTTGATAGTTTTAGTTTTAGGTAACAATAAAAACTGATAAGATGTACTATAATTAGGCAAGAAACAATTATTATGAGCTTATGAGAAGGTGCAACAACTTTCCAAAGCCTGTTCCGCACATCCACAATGCTTCATTATTGTTTAATTGTTTTCATGTGCCCACAGACATACATATAAACATTACAGATTGCGCAATTCTGCACTCCAGTCTACAGATACTTATAACAGAATTACCATTCAGCCTGATGTGTCAGACACTTTAATGACTTTGACCATATAGTGTTGAATTTTGCCAGACCACAGTACAAAAGGTCAACATTTCAGGCTGGCAGCTGAATGATAAATTTGGGAAACTGTATAGTGAGAAGATGAGGCTAATAAGAGCCACAAACTTTTGGAAGATTTGTGTTGATTTTATATCCTCCAGATGTGTATGTTAATTGTGTTGGCAAAATTAGTTTTTAGAATTGTAATTTATTAGTATTTAATTTTGTCACACACACCTCATGAATGATGTAAAATCATATTTAGCTTTTCTAAATATGCACTGAATTTTAAGGCACATTAATAATATTCCCTTTAACGTCTCATTCAGTTTCATATAACATATTATGTTTTTAAACTTCAGCACTTTTCATTTCATTAACTTACTTCTAATTTTATGTGTTTGAGGAAAGATCAAAGTGTGAATCACCATAAGCGTGTATGTTATTATTACAACAAATCTAATCAAGTTTTTGGGTGTACAAGGTTGTGCTCAGAAAGCAGTTTGAGAACTACAGCTGGCAGGAGCTGCTGGAAAGTTTCCAAACCTCCGAAGCCTGAGCCACGTATTCAGACTTCAGACTGAATGTGACTGTGAATTTCATATCCAACAGTAATTCACATTTTTGCTTCTTCCCACAGCATTTCACAGGGTCTTATAAACACGCTGATCTCATATTTGTTTACATTTTTCTGATAGATTTGGGCATTGGAGAGGATTTTTTTCCGTTTACACTTTCTTACGTGTTCGAGACACTGTGAGATAATTCGCATAAATGCGGCAAGAGACATTCTCAATAGACATGTTTGAGTCACATACTGTTATGTTTGTAGGCATATGACCATTATTCCCACCATATGGAACAGATCCCACTGATTTCAACATCTGAACCATCAGTAGTTTGCAAACCATACACAACTGAGTTAATATATAACATACCAATGCTGGTCTGACTGATGTCAGTCATAATGATGGAGTGCAGATGTACTTTTCATTCAATACTGTGCACACTAAAACCAATACACACCCCCATATCTTCACCCAGGGTTCTTATAATTAACTAAAACTAAAACCACAAAAAAAGCAACATTTTTCATTTTGATTTAGTTTAACTTGATGAAATCTTGATTAACTAAACTTAATAAAAACAACAACAACAACACTATAATAGCTATAAATAACACTAACCCCAACTCTTCGTAAAAGCTAAAAGACAGAATGTCAAAGGTAGCGTCTTTCCAGAAGCAGTTTCGGCCACTCTTGTCAGTCAGTAAAGATTAGATGTGTGTCCCCTTTAGGGATGAGTGTTGTAGCAACACAAAAACAACAAGTGTACTACTAAATCTTCCAGAGTTTCGGTCACTATTATGGTGTACACAATGGTTTTAGAGTTAAGTAATGACTTAATGGAGAACAGATGGTTTTTAAGTCAAACATTAAGATACAGTTCCAAAGGCTGTCATTCATCAATGAATTCACACACATAGAGAATGGCATGCAGCACCAGAATTATAATTTGCCTAGAAGCATGGTATTTGACATGTCTGTCAAATCAATACTTTAAAAATGTGCTTTCTCAGAAGCCGTTTCTTAATAAATCTTAATTTACACAGTTGAAGGCAAGAATCCAAAATAAACCCAGAATTACAGATTTCTTGTGTATTTTTAAGCTCTTTCCCCCCTTGAAACATGGCCTTTAGAGCCAATCACAATAGAGGTGGTGGGAAACAGACACATGGACCTCATGTTTCCTGGACATTCAGCTACATCTTGACAGCTCTCACGGTTTTCTCATCAGATAACTTTTAGGAGAATTATGAAAAAAGGCTAAATAAAAAGTTACATGAAGAAAGGGTCAAAGAGCGGTTTTAACATTCTTCAGGTAGAGTTAAGGCTGCTCAAAAGTAGCTCTGTGATTGTCATTGCAAAGATTGTGCAACATTGCCTGGTATAGACATACTAAAACATCTGTTCGACCAGCAACGAGACACTTTGATTGTGCTTTGATTCTTTGCAAATGATTGAACGGTAGTGTATTTTAAAATTTGGAATTCATAATTTTTATATTTATTTCATATTTTATTTACAATTTCATATTTATAATTTCTTGCTTCCATACTGATGATTTCATATTTAAAACATGAATGTCATAACATTATTTCTGCAATTGTATTTCTTATGTAAATGCACTTATGCTGCCTCTGTGCAGTTAATCAGTGTAAAGACTGTACTGTATGCTGCTTCAGATACCTAACTAAATGACATTCTTTTTGTAGGATTGTAGTCTAACTGCTTTCATTGTGTCATTTTTTTTCTTGCAGATCTGCTTTAGAGAAAACCCCTTCACTCCACACCTCACAACTTTTACTGCTCAAAAGAAAAAAAGAAAGAAAAAATACATCATGGAACTTCAGAAACTAACAAACGGTCACCACAAAGACTTTCAACATCTTGAAGAAGGGTATGTGTCATTCATTAGTAGTCATTTTGGATTAAAAACAGAATTGCGAACGTGCTTTCTGTGTCACTCACTAAGTCTGTCACTACATATCTATTTTCTATTGCCCTGCAGATTCATGTTAAAAGTGAAGCAAACACACAAGTCAGTTGCTTTACTGTCCGATTCTCTAGAACAACACCACAGTCATAAGCAGAGTTAAATTTATTTTCAGTGAATATTTGGGTGAACTTAAAAATGAACCTAAAAGGAAAATGTGAGCATTGCAACATCAAAATATTTTTTTTCCAAGGAGTGAGAAATATAGCAGCATACCACAAGCATCGCCTTCACCTCATTAGTACACAGAAATAAAATTGGATTTATGGTCACATTAATGCATTCTATACAGGTTGAACCAATCAGTATTTACTGTTCAACAACAATATATCAAGTGATATCATCCTTGACACATTTTATTACATATAAACACCATGCTATGCCTATTTTTTTTAGAGAGACACCTGAACGAGAGGAGTTTTTACCACACAAGAGTGATGGAGGAAAACCCCCTCAGTTTACAGATGTGAGTGCAAAAAATCAAGCTCATATTAATAAAGCATCCACTTTTCAAAGTTTCAAAGTTCCAGTGCCCACCCCCCATCTCCTTTCCCTCTTATTGTCTTTGTGACTGTTGTTTCTTCTAGTTTGAAGGAAAGACGTCATTTGGAATGTCTGTCTTCAACCTCAGCAATGCCATCATGGGCAGTGGGATTTTGGGACTGTCTTACGCCATGGCCAACACTGGTATCATCCTCTTTCTGTGAGTATCCCAGAATGCACCTCAAATCCCTTAGTTTCACAGCTATAGGCACAATGTAAATGCCCTTTCATGGAATTTCTAACCATTTGTATGGTGTGCATCTAGTTTCAACTACAGTATGTTCTTGCCTCTTGTGTTCTTCTGTTTTGTGTTTTCTGCTGGCGTTTAACAGGATCTTACTGACCTCCATTGCTGTCTTGTCATCATACTCTGTCCATCTTCTGCTGAGGAGTGCAGGGGTTGTTGGTATGACGATTCAAGAGATTTGGTTTTCTTTTTAAAATGTTTGTATTATAAAAATAAAAGAGACTTGCTTGTTTTTGTACGGTGTAGTTAAATGCTTATATATAGTTAAATGCTTCTATTTTACATTATTTTTCAATTAAATACAGTATTTTTTAATTAAAAATCATTATTGTCTATAGCAATTTGAGTGAAAGGTTGAATTGACAATAAATAATAATTAATATAATAACAAAAATACATATTACATATAAAACTATATACATTTTAGAATGTATTATTTCTTGTCACCCTTTTGATTTAATGACAATGATGAAGCCATAACTGAAAATAAACTTTTAACAAAAGTTTTAAACTTTACTCTAAAGCTTTTTGATTATTTCCAGATTTTGTGGTGTCAGACTTTTGGGCCCCACTGTTAAGATTGGAGTTAAATCATTAGTCTAACCTGTAATATTGTCTGGACAGGTATTCGCGCTTATGAACAACTGGGTAAAAGAGCATTTGGACACCCGGGAAAAATACTGGCAGCTGTTGTCATTACAATGCACAACATTGGTGGTAAGTTAGAGTTTTGGGTCAATTCTAATCTTATTTCCAAAGTACAATTGTTCTGTATCTTTTTGCTGATTCTTTCATTGAACACTGTAACACTGATTATTATTCTCCATTAGATTGAAATAATATCTTTGATCTGTAAGTAGGACATGAAATTGTATATTTACAAAGGCTTTTAAATGATTATAAAGCTTTTAAAAATACAGTGGTTTAGTAGCAGGTCCTGAGTCTCATGAGGAATGATGTACGTGCATATGTTAGTAGCACATCTTCCGTTTAGAAGGGGGTCGGTAAGACCAAACTGTGTCTGATGTATCCATCTCTCTTTCTTTCAGCTATGTCTAGCTACCTCTTCATTGTGAAGTATGAATTACCTCTGGTTATTCAGGCATTCCTTGGCCTTCAGCACAGCAGTGGGTGAGAAAACAATCATCTGCTTATCCCCGTGTTCTCCTAATGACTCTAATTTAATCTAGCCAAGAATTAGATAACATTTTTGGGGTCATCCAAGGCAAATGGAACATTCCAACCTCATGAGCATTCCAAATCTTCCAACTGTTGTTGAAATACATAAACATTTGCTACGTTCCTTGCAGAATGTGAGTTAGCTGATTTTTCACCTTGACTTATACTCTCTTGTACTCTTATACACTCAAGTGAGTGGTTCCTGAATGGCAACTATCTGATCATCATTGTGTCCATTTTTATCATCTTGCCCCTTGCCCTGATGAGACAACTTGGTAAGCCATTCTGCTCTGTGTTTGTTGTGAATCCATCCTTTTCTCATCTTTTCCATTTACTTGTCACATTGCCAGTGTTCACAATCTACTTTGCTCATATACACATTTAAAACTATCTATTACTTTTTCTGTAGAATCCTGAAGTAGAATCCAGACTGTTGTAAATGTGGTAAATGATTTCTGTTGAAAGAACTGATTTATAACCCTAAACAAACTGAAACAATCACGGTGAACTTGTGACAGAATTAAGTAAAACAAAGTTAAACTGATTTGTATAGCGCTGTTTTTTTCACAGCAGCCCTACAGAAATATATGATCCTAATGCTTATATCTTATTGTTTCTTCATGTCTTATAGTCCTATATTAGCAGAACAGAGCTGGGTGATAATATAGCATAATATATACATTTTGTGGAATATTGTCTGTTATTTTTTGTTGCAGGATACCTGGGTTATACCAGTGGCTTCTCTCTGACATGTATGGTTTTCTTCCTGATCTCAGTAAGTTCACTTAATGCTGTGGTCTATGTGTGGGCTTTCTGTGAAAAGATCCAAAGATCACTCAAAACATTGCTACTTCTTTTATAAACTCTTTGATACTCTCCAATATTTCTGGCTCTCTTTCTCATTGTCTTGTTTTTGGCTTTTGTCCTCTCCTGTTTGTCTTTTTAACTCCATGTTTGTGTTCCCTAGGTCATCTATAAGAAGTTCAACATCCCTTGTCCTTTTGATGGTTTCACCAACCACACTGCTGAAAACATATCTATTGATGGTGAATGTGAAGCCAAATACTTCACTATCAACCAGCAGGTCAGGTCTTTACTATTGCAAGAATCTATTTAGGAAGTTCATTTCTAAGTATTGTTTAACTTTTTAAGACCTCCAGCCCAGGTCAGACAAGCTATTGTCATTATAGCTTGAAATAGACAGGAAATGTTTAGTACGCATATGGAAATAAAGTTACTAAGCAACTACTAATTTTAGTATGATGACACAAGTGTGAGATCTGATACGCCCTTGAGTAATTTCGGTTACTCTGGTTATTTTGCAGACAGCATACACGGTTCCCATCTTGGCCTTTGCTTTTGTATGCCATCCTGAGGTGTTGCCAATTTACACCGAGCTGCGCAAGTACGTTCAGAAAACACACGCTGTCTATGAAAATAATCATGACCACAAATAATAATAGTGGTCACTGTTTGAAGACAGTCTCTATATCAATTATACTCTACCGGTCAAAAGTTTGAGGTCTGAAAGTTATTTTTTTTCTTTCTTTTTTTAAAGAAAATAATATTTTTATTCAGGGATGCAATAAATTGATCGAAAGTGACAGTAAATAAATTTATAATGCTACAAAAGAATTCTATTGCAAATAAATTCTGCTCTTTTGAACTTAATATTCATTATAGAATCCTGAAAAAAGTATCATGGTTTCCACAAAACTATTAGGCAGCACGACTGTATTTAACATTGATAATAATAAGAAATGTTTCTTGAGCACCAAATCAGCATATTAGAATGATTTCTGAAGGATCATGTGAAAAAATATATTCAAATAGAAAACAATTATTTTAAGTTGTAATACAATATCACAATATTTCTGTTTTTACTGTATTTTTGATCAAATAAATCCAGCCTTTTTGAGCATAAAAATCTTGCCGACCCCAAACTTTTAAATGGTATAAAGACATTGGGTGTCATTTTTTTGTTGCAAAAAGGGAGACATGAGTCAAAAATAAATCTCCTTTTATGATTGTTGTTTTGACACTTCTAGTCCCACAAAGAGACGCATGCAGGCCATTGCCAACGTGTCCATCCTGGGGATGTTTGTCATGTATCTGCTCACTGCCATCTTTGGCTACCTCACCTTTTATTGTAAGCACTCTGGATTTTAAATGAAAAATGATGTCTAATGCTGCAAGTGAGGAATCACTGATGCTATCTGGTTACACGCTAGACTTGTGTTTTTCTCTGCCACAGTTCCATAGTTTCTTTGCCATAGTTGTTTCCAAATAATCAAGCTTTTACAAATAAAAGAACCTGTTGTGTACTTGTTTGTGTAATTTAAGCACAGCCTGGAAATAACAGTTAATCTCAATATATATTAATCTCTCTCAGTAAACACAGAGGCAGAACTTCTACACACCTACAGCAAGGTGGATCCTCTGGACACGCTCATCCTGTGTGTGCGTCTGGCTGTGCTGGTGGCCGTGACTCTGACTGTTCCGGTTGTGCTCTTCCCGGTAATGAGACTCTTCAGTGACAGAGCTATATAGTGACATCCGACAAGCTTTGCTTGTTTTATATTTCTGAAAAGACAAAACTATGTTGTAACATACTGTCTAAATGTAAAGGGGTACTACATAAAAAAATGAAAATGTTTTACTTGCACTTATGCTGTCCCAGGTTCTTCAGATAAACAAAGATTTTTAGAAAAAATAAATAAAAAATTGTGAAAGCATATACTACGTGTGTACAGGAAGTGAAAGAAGTGAATGTGTGAGACAAATACTAATATTTTCTACTTTTTTGGACTATAATCCAGCATTTCCAGCCAACTATCATATACTTGGTTCATGAGAGCTTGGCGTTACATCAGCACTTTCACGCAATGTGCTTAAATCACAGTGTGGTCATGCTTACGTCAAGCGTGAACTCATAACCCCTTGCAAGACAGTTGGCCGGAAACAATGGTTTACAGTTTAAGAAGTTTCAAATATTATTCAACTTGGGTGTAAAATATAGTGTCAGCTCTGGATGTCTCATACACTTGCATTATATGGACTCAGAGATGGGTTATTTTTTGAAGAGTCTTTATTTGTGTTCATCTGAAGAAAGACATATATACATATATATATATATATATATATATATATATATATATATATATATACACCACACACACACACACACACACACACACACACATATATATATATATATATAAACATACATCTGGGATGGCATGTGGGTGAATAAATGATGAAAGAATTTCTGATGAAAGAATGTGAGAAATGTGTAAAGATTCAGTAAACAAATTTTTTATTTATTTTCAGATTCGAAGAGCCCTTCTTCAGCTTCTGTTCCCTGATAAACCCTTTCACTGGTTGCGTCACATCTCTATTGCATTGTGTCTCCTTTTCGTTGTCAATCTGCTCGTCATTTTTGTGCCCAACATTCGTGACATTTTTGGCATCATTGGTGAGTAAATAATGAAAATTGTAGACATGCACCTGAAGAAAATACCAGTGCTTGCTATGTAGCAAACAAACATTGCTTTAGTTTTAGTTTAGTTGCAAGATAATCTATTAAGCATAAAAATACTTATCACAAAAAAAAATACTGGGTAAAACGATACATTTGTAATTCTGCATTTTGAATGCTGGGGAGTCTATCAATATATGTCAAAATGTACAGTCACATTTACCGTTTACTGTAAATTCTCCTGGTCAATATCCAGTCATTTCAATAGGAATCTTCACAATTTGGAATTTTGTGTAAGGCAAGGTTTTCTACACAAATTTCACAACAGATTCAGGGCGGTCACACAAATTAGCTGCTCTGACCAAAAGAAAGTTTCTTGATTTGAAAGTGACGGGTGTAAGCTGTGGTTCATACATCTCTTTGACTACTGACACTATTGACAGTTAGCAAATGGATCTTTTTTGCCAAAATTTGACTATAATGTGACCACACCTTCAGCTTAAATGTCTTGTAGAAGTGTCATTTATTTTTTGTTAATTTCATAGGTGCAACCTCTGCTCCGAGCTTGATCTTCATTCTCCCAGGTCTTTTTTACATCCGTATCGTTTCCACCGAACCAATGAACTCAAGACCAAAAATTCAGGCATGTCTAACACTTTCTCTAAATTTTGACTCAGTATAAGATTCAAATAAATCAAAAGAAAATGTGATTCTATTATGGCTACCTGAGATGTTCGTAGTCATCAAAAGCTCCTGCACTTGTGTTTCAGGCTGCCTGCTTCACTGCTCTGGGATTCATCTTTATGAGCATGAGCTTGACGTTCATCGCACTGGATTGGGTCTACGGAGAGAATCGAAGTGGAGGAGGTCACTGATCTTCAACCACAATACTGTAAGGGTCCAAAAAGCCTTCTTAGAGGAACATCACCACCCCTCTCCTGAATTTGAGAGAAACCAAAACATCACTTAGGCTGGACCCAACTCACCTCAGATCTGTTTTCCCACTGAGTAAGGAAAGGACTGATGTCCTGCCATCTGTAAAATTAAAAATGGGTAAAAATCCTATGTTTCATGGTGGAAGATTTCTGGGGGTCACAGAAATGTCATGCCATTTTGAGGCTGTTTCTACAAACAGGCTTCACAACGATAAATGATGCTTGTGTTGGAGATGGAAGTCCGCTAAATAGCTTTAAAATAATGCTAAAGATACAGCAGAATCCAGATAAATAACTGGAGAGGTTTGTTTTGTCTGATGGTAGACCAGGAAACAATCAAGTTTGTCACATATCATCTGTTCTGTTGTCCCCATCAAATGAAAGCCATATTCCCAGAGTGCAATACTAGGGAAATTGAAACATATTTTGCCGCATCAATTTGTTCGTTAAAAAATGTTGCTCATGATAAGAAAATTCAGCATCATCTTAGAACGGCTGCACACCTGAACTGAATCTGTCAGCGTTTGTTATATCTGAGAATAAAATAGCTGAATTTGAGAAATTGACCGGAAGAAAATGTATTTCAGTTGAGATGAAAATTGGTCCCGAAATATTATATGACATAATATGCACTACAATTGAAAACAGACAATCAGATTTACACAGTTTCAGGGTTTTTTGTTTGTTTTTTTTTCTGCTGGATATCATATATTATGTCAAACATATGTGAGGTACGTACAGTTCCAGTATTTTGTGGTGCAGTGGGGTAGAATACCATCGTGAAAATTACATTGCTGTGATGCATCTAATAATGCAAACAAGGCCTAACCTGTGAATTCAGTCACAATCTAACAACAGGATAATGTGTCATAGATTGTCCTACCCATTTTTCTAAGGAATTTATGAAAAATTGTATAGGGCTGACAAACTGTATTAAACAGGAAACTTTTTTTTTTTTTTTTTACTTTTACTTATGCAAAAGTACCAACAAATGCTCAAAACCTTTGAACAACAAAAGGAACAATGTCCCCTGTAGACTGTGAGACAATGCTTGGAAGTGAAAGATCGGCACACCTACTCACAGGATCAGAATATTGCTAATACTATTAAAGGGTGGCAATCCCCTTCCTCTTCAAGGTCTACTGTCCTGCAATGACTATTTATTGTTTTAAGGGAAAATAAATACATTGTTTCAATGACTCTGTGTTTGTTAGTTAATTAGAAAATAGGTGCCAAAATTGTATGATGTTAGAGACTGACAGTTCCCATGTGAAACACAAACACACCAAAGAGAGTAGGCAGTTGAACACCTGCCTTTTTCTACTGCTTTTACATTGTTTGTTGGTTTACTGAACTGGCCTTTGACTTTGTCATACTTGCCATTTTCAATAAAGATTGTGTGGTCAGTATTAAAAAGTGCAATATGTATGCATTTATTTTTTGTGTACCCCTAAGAAGGCCAACTGCATGCATAATGTCTATACTTATTGAATCCCTTATAACATATGAAAGTACTCTATTAGTATTGACTTCTTATTGTTCAATCCTTTACTTTCCTATTATCTCATTATCTTTAACATGTAAAAAAAAATGTTTTAAAGAACTTTTAAATAATAAGGCAATTATAAAATAATATAATAATAAAAATATAAAATGAATACATTATAAATATTTAACAAGTTACAATTTATGCATTGTTTAATTACTATATGGTAATATATATATATATATATATATATATATATATATATATATATATATATATATATATATATATATATATATATATGTATATATATATATATATATTCCTCATATAAGTGGAGGAGGATGTACAAGGCGCTCCTTCTTTCTTTACTTGAGCGAAGGAACACGTGCCTGTCCACGACATTCTGAGAGCAGATCTGCAGTGGTTTTTGTTCTTCCTGTTCTCTTTTGTTGTGCTGCATTTACATCAGTACACAGAACACGGAAGCAACAGTTCCTTCGAACCATTTGCCTGTACTAAAAAGGTTTCAGGCAGGTACTGTGGGCCAAGCAGGGGCCCCAGGCGTGGAGTCCCAGGATCTAAGTGTCCATTTCATCGAGGAGAGATGAGCAAAGGAAAAGCCAAGGGGCAGGAGAACATGCACAGTTCTCTCCTCAGCAGCCAGGAGAATGAACGCCTGCTAGAGCTGCTGGGAAGGAGATGCATGGTGAGTGAAGTCACTTTGATTAGAAGGCCAATCATAGATGGGCATTCTGTCCCAGAGAGGATGTTTTGTGGATAGACAGTAAATCAAGCAGGCATTAAAGAGAAACTCCTGAAAGGAGAGACATGGTGCAGAGGTCACAGATTTTTAAATTGGAGCTATTACTGTTGTTGTTGGTTAAAGCCAAGGTCAAAGTAAGATTCAGCTTTTTAAGTCTGTCTGTGTGCAAAATGAAAGTTGAAGAGATTGCATACTTAGCACGTCTGTGAAAATCTGTGGCAGAATATGCTATACAAGCCAAAGTATTTAATTGAATGTTCCACCTAGGAAAATGTACATTATAAAACACAATTTTTTTTTTTTTTCAGAATATACATTTCACATTGTTAGCATTGTCAACATTGTTATTGTCAACTGTCAGCAGTGATGACGATGTATGTAACGGCAAAGTTTTACAGGACAGCGACAGGAAATGCTGTTTGAGGCTATTTCCTGTTGTTGTAGAGGATGCTGATGTCTTTGCTTTAGCTTTCATTGTAATACTTCACTGATCAATCTTTTATTAATGCACTTTTATGTCAGTTTATTGTGTTTGTGTGTGCAGACCATGGCCACATCGGTTGTTCAGTTGTACATGGCTCTTCCTAACAGTCCAACCCAATGGAGTCTCCAACATACAGGAGTTGTGTGTTTCATTAAGGACAATCCTAAACGTTCATATTACATCCGACTCTATGACATAAAGGTCAGAAATTAAGATTCTAATCTGCAGTGTAAAAAAAAAAACCTTAACAAACCTGCTCTTTACTTCATCAGATTTGTTATGCAGAATGTATATGCATCGAGAATCTTTGCAGATAAGGAGGTTCTCTGAGATTATATAATAGCCCAGAATGATAAATTGCTATATACTAACTCTTGTTAGCATGACCAAACTTGACCTGTGGCAAAGCTGGCTGAAATTAAATAAAGATACACTTCTGCTTTGACTTCTGAGTCACAGCATCTCAACTTAGTTCATTAAGTCACACTGTGGTAGCACCATTTAGACTTTGAATATATTTGTGCTTTTTTTATTTTATTTATTTTCAGGAAGGGAAAATGGTTTGGGAGCAGGAGCTGTATAATCAGATGACATATTCCTGTCCAATGAGGTTCTTCCACAGTTTTGCAGCTGATGTGGGTACAGGCCCTTTAGAAATCTCAATTCAAGCCAAAACTCAAAGCTGTCCGACTCACGTCTAAATAACTGCTTGTATTAAGCTACATTATAAGCAATATCTACTTTAAGTTTTTACTTTACATTAAAACTTTGTCAGATTGTGTCAAGTTTTCACTGTAAAATTCAAATCTCACAATCTGAATTTGAATGCACTTGTGTCTCAGGACTGTCAAGTAGGTTTGAACTTTGCCAGCGAGACAGAAGCTGAATTTTTCAGAAACATCATTGTGGAGAAAATTAATCAGAGATCCAACCGCCAGGGTCAGTTACTGTCATTCTTATTTTATATGAATTTTGCCAGAATCATTACCCATAAATACTTATATTTCATCAGTATCTTTCTGTGCCTTTTTTTATTTGCATATTTAGAAAAAAGACAGCATGCTCCATCTGAAGGTATGTGTCCACAAGTTTAAAAATTTCAGTCATTACAAAACAATTTTTCTTAACCATACAGTTACATTCATCTCACAGTCAAACTAAAATCACCAAAACCTGGCACTACAACAAACCCCTCCAACAAATGGTGAGTCACTTTAAAAACGTTTTAAACACTTCATGCAGAAATGTAAATTCTGCCATCATTTACTCACCCTCATGTTGTTTCAAACCTGTATGACTTTCTTTCTTCTGTGGAAATCAAAAAGATATTTTGAAAAATGTCCCAGTGTTTTTTTCGTGTAATGAAAATCATTTGTGTCCAATGTTGTTTAGACAATATTTGTTCTTCAAAAAACTTTTTTTTTGTGTTTAACAGAAGAAAAAAAAGTAAATTTTTGGGTGAAATGTCCCTTTAACTTATCCTGCAGTGATCACATGGTCAAATGCATAGATAAATGCAAGTTTTTAACCTACATATGTCCAATTACCAGGTCCAGTTTCCCAGCCAAGTGTAATGGCCACAGTGGACATCCAGAACCCAGATATTGTGGCATCAAGGTACCGCTCCCCCCCAGTGCCAACCCCCGCACCAGCCTCACTTTGCAAAGGCAAAAAGGACAAAAAGGGAAAGAAAAAAGGCCCAAAACTCACTAAGGCAGATATCGGAGCTCCTAGTGGATTTAAGTAAGAGTATTTACCATAAGTTGGACACTCACCATGTGTTTTGTTTCATATGTTTGATGTGATGCTGATGTGATCTCTCATTCCTCTTCAGACATATCACTCATATTGGGTGGGATCCAAACTCTGGTTTTGATGTAAGAAATGTCCTTTTCCCTTAAAAATGTATAAAGCAAATTTATTCACATAAACTGATACTCAATGTTTATTCTAATTGCAAGTTAAAAAGTATATATGAACACTGACTTTGGCCCCTCTAGACCAACAATCTTGACCCTGACCTGAAGAAACTGTTCAACAGTGCTGGTATCAGTGATGCCCAGCTGGCAGACAAAGAAACATCTAAAATCATCTATGACTTCATCGAGCAATCTGGAGGCCTAGATGCAGTAAAAGAGGAAATGAGGAAACAGGGTAGGGTGAGCTCATTCAAAAATGTTAATGTAATTAATTCTGTGTGTAATATTTGGATGTTTGATTTGGATAATTTCACCTTGCTAAGATCCTTAATGTCAGCGTGACATGGAAATTCAGATCTATTTTCTAAATGCATCTTATTGTAAACGATTAATCCTTGCATGTTTTATTTATTTTTTTTAAATTTTGATCTCAATTTTTTTCTCAAAATTTCATAACGATCTTCCTAATGAAAAGGACCGACTTCTCTGCTGACGTATGCCGGGCTTCTTCTATCATTTAGTTTGCATAAACCCTGCCCCTTTCTCATAATCAACTGGAAAGTCACATTCAGATCCATTCAATCAACAACCAATTAATAGAACCAAATCCCAGTACTTTTTTTATTTTTATTTACAGTTGACTTCAATGACGTTTGTTGCCCTCACAGATCCTCGTTCTGCCCCTGCACCTCCTCCACCTCGTGGCGGGCTTCCCCCAGTCCCAGGTCCACCTGGACGTCCTGCACCACCTGCACGCAGCCCTGGACCCCCGCATCGTGGTCCACCGCCACCTGCACCACCTGGAAGCCGTTCTGTGCCTCCACCCCCTATGCCATCTACTCTTCCGCCACCACCACCCCCCAACCAAAGTCACAAGCCACTTCCTCCACCTATGGGTGGAGGTGCACCGCCTCCACCTCCACCCCCACCTCCTCCTCCACCACCACCTTCTTCAGCAGGCAACTTCCCCAGTAGCCCTGCCAGCTCAGCTCCACCTCCTCCTCCTTCCTCTGGTGGTGGAGGACGAGGAACCTTATTGGAGGAAATTCGCCGTGGACGTGTGCTAAAGAATGTACGTGAGACACAAATGAAATGCATTTTGTTATTTTCTTCAGTCATTTATATAAAGGCCATGCACACTAACGATAATGCTGTAGTAATTGTTCTAATTCTATGAGAATAGGGAAGTCCACATCACAGCTATAACGATAGCAGTACAGAGGAACAATACCACTGGAATCACTTTCAGAACAATTTTTTGCATTATCGTGCATAGGCCTAGTTATATTTATCATTTTATTTATCATTCTATATATCTAAATATCATTACTGGTGTGAATGGGCTTTTGCTTTGTTGTGTATAACCACTTTTGATGTGTTGTTAATGTCAGGTGTCTGACTCCCCGGACCCAAATCCTCCAGGTCAAGATGAATCCTCAGGGGGAATTGTGGGAGCTCTGATGATGGTGATGCAGAAAAGGAGTAAAGTTATCCATTCCTCAGGTAACCCATTTCATAAATCTATTATTTTCACAACCACGGGTCACTCAAAACATGGGTTAACTGGATCCTTCCTACAGTAGGTTATCTTTTCCATATTTCACATTCGTAAATTGGGTCTTAATATTCTTATTTGCATATTTGATATGTTGAATTGATTGTACGAACACAGCAGGCAATCGAGCTGTTTAAATAGCGGCTGCTCTCGTTCTTGGGCATCAGTTCGACTTACATTTTTTTCTGTGTAGCCTATTCCAGTTTGTCCTGCACCATCCATGTAAGAATAAAACGGTCTCTTCTTCATTTAAATTGACGAGTTTTCTGTCACTTTTTGACACGTTACTTTCTCTCAAATGCCGCGTTCCAAATGCAACGTTTCTGCGACTGCGCAAAGCTAATGAATATTTAATGAAACAAGCGCTGTTTAGTTCTATGATTGGTTGATTGTTTATACGCACACACACACACACAAAAAAAAAAACTCTCAAAATATGACGTGAGACAAAACATCAATACAGAAAATAGTGCATTAAAATGTAGGCTATTTTCAGATTACTGCACGCATATATGGGCGGTATCAAAAAGGCGATTGTCTTTTTCTGCTGTACTGGCAGACTTTAATTTGTGTGCATTTAGTAGGCCTATCTTTCTTTCATTAGATACAAACAAATACGAAAACTTTTTTTTTCTTTCTTCAGAAGATGAAGACGATGATGGGGGTGATGAAGATGAAGAAGATGAATGGGATGAGTAATGCTTCTCTCTGCTCTTGGTTCACACATTTATGTCATTCAATTCAGCAAAATGAGGTGATAAAGCTGATGCTCAGTGGTAATCATTTTAGCAGTAGGCATGAAATTTTCAGGTTTTTCCAGTTCACTGAATGAACTTATGATCTGCTGTAAATCCAATAAAGCAATTAAAACCCAACTTTGATAATGACTAGGTTTCAAACCTGTTTTGCAGTGTCTCAGCGTTGTTTCAAAGACTGGTCTGTTTTCATCACCAGCATTCACTTCACAGTAGCTCAGCAGTAGTTCAGTGCGAGTTCATTCAGGAAGAAGGAACTGTAGTTGAGCCAAACCAAGAGTGGTGTTAGATTTCATGCAAACATAGGACTGCCAGCCCTAACCACAGGTTTATGTTGGATATTTTTCTTCTGTGTGCACATGCTTTTGACTCATCAACTGTCTTATTCCAAATCTGCCTTCTTTACAAACCCAGTAATGTTTTTCTTGTCAAGATATATCTAGTTTTCTGAATATTCTGTGTATCTGTTGGCTGCACAGAACCTCCCCCTACAGGACAAATGTGGAACTATCAAAAAGGTTTAAAAATAGTATTAAAATAATCAAATTAAAATATATATTGATGATGACACTTTTGATATAGATAGATATGTCAAGTTTCCCGATAGTTAAAAGAATAAATACATAAGTGGATAAAAACAAAAACAGCAGTTTATTGTTATTGCTTTAAAAAAACACCTATAAGGACTCTCGAACCCCAGAATACCATGATAAAATAATATTTATCACAAACAATCACAGAAACATGAACCTACACAAACATCTGTAAATACAAAGAGGAAATATTTAAGAAGCAACCAGATTTAGGAAGTTTCTGTTTAGTTCAACAACCAACACCAAAGGAAAGAGACAACAGGACAAAGAAAGTCTATGTGGCATTAAAGTTCTCCAGAGAAGCTGTGGCGGATGTCATTTTGCACAATAACATCTCTGTGGAGAGAAATGAAATGTGGTTTGGACTCTAGAATCTGTTCTCCACCCTTCATGACCAGATGACATGTCTTGGGTTAAAACCATAAAGCATTTCATCGAGTCATTATAAATATCCAATGAAGAGAAACACTCTTATCCTTTCAAAAAATGACAATAGAGGGCTAGAATAAGTAAATGTTCTCAGAAGAAAATTATACAACACCTTTCCCTTGCTTTTGTCCTTTAGTCTGGTGTCAAGTGATATTCCATAGAAAGTGCTTGAAGAGGTAGACATTTCTGGCTTAAAACACACTGCAAATATGAAATATTTTTTTGCCCATATTTTTTCTTGAGAATCCCAACGTTAATTTAAATGTTTCAAATGTTAAAATATATATGTCTACAGGTTAACCGATTTAAATTTATCCAAAAACATCTACCTCTTCCCTCTCAGCATCTCTCCATGTGTCCTGGTCCTGTTCATAAACAATACAAACAATGACATTTTTCATCAGAACCAGCCCTGTCCCACCACCAAAGAGCACAACTCACATGAATATGTACACTCTCACAATAAATATGTTGTATGGTGTGGGTGAGAGAAAGATAGAGAAGAAGAGAAAGACAGAGGGTCACGTGACAGATGAGAAAAGAGAGGAGGTTAGTTTTTAATCCTGACCAGTGACTAGTCGAAAACAAACATTTTCTATGTACATGTGTCATTGTCGCACAACACAAAGCACAGATACTGTGTTTATACACAAGCAAAAAACATGACCACATATCACCATTGACAAACCGTGGAATACAAAATGTTTTGATTTGATGGATTGAAAGTGAGAATATTTTTACTGGTCCGACTATCATCAGAGTCCAGAGTCAAAGATAGAAGAGACCAGACTGAAAACTGTATCTATATAAACAGCAGTTCAAATCAGGGAAGATCCATTTGCTCATAGTTGGGGGACAAGCATTTGTTTTACGAGACAAAACAAGAAGATAACTGACTTGTACTTTGGTTACAATCAAAATTGCAATGTGAAGTATGTATAAGGGCTTTTCACATTACGGTTAATGCTGTGTCTGGTTTCACTGATCACAAAGGGAGAGATTCTGATGCATAATTCCTACAAACACTTTTTATTTTTGCAAATCCCATGTCATTTTGGTCCACAGTCTTGTCTGAATAAAACATTTAAATTTCCAGGGCAATGATCCAATCATGTTACAAAGAGCTGTTTGTTCCACTACAAAAAGGAGACAAAATATATAATATTTTTAGTATCAGATAAATATTTTGTTTGGCAATCCAAATATTTGAAATGCAAATCGTTTTTTAAATGTATTTTTAATCTAATGGCTAATAATGTTATTGCAATTATTTTAAATTCACAATCTATCTGAAGATTTATCTGAAACAACATGTTTAAACATGCAAATGATACTGAAATATCATTTTTGGTAGAAGTTGCTTTTCAGTTCTAGGCTTTCAAATTTCTGACATGGATCAAATCTAAAATTAAAGCTCAAAAGTATGGAGGACTCGAAGTGACACTTAAAAATAAAATGATAGAAATATAACGATAGAATTTTTTTTGTTGTTGTTTTTCAATTATAAAATTATTTATTTTCATTTTAATGTTTAAATTATTATATTATTGTAAATTCATTTTAATTTTAAGTGCCACTCCTAGTTGTCATACAAATGGACCTCTTCTTCAAAGGACTACAGAAAACTAAAAAAGAAAAGACAAAACCTTCGGTGGTCAAAATGATGGTAAGATAGATTGTGCTGTAGGCTAATTGTAGCCTTGCAGATACATAAACCCAACCATTTGAAATGCTCCAGAACATTCCTTCCACTACTGTATTTCAAGATCTGGGGGTTTAGAGACGACTGACTGAAACAGCGATCTTTAAATTTTGTCCAAAACACCTTTTGAAGCCTCTACAACGCACATGTTGTCATATGTTTCTGATAATATTTACACTGCAGTCATTGATGTACTGAATATTAAAATGGAATAGCTTATGTTTTACATGAAACAGCAGTAGTTTTGCTGGTGTGGCTGGACGTTTTAAGGAATTATAATAATAGAAAACTGTGTGGTTTAATGCTAGCTACGGAAGTGAGCACATCACAGCCAGATTTAGATTAGTTAGGGGAGCTAAATGCATCAAACTGTACCACAAAAATGAAAATCAATCTAGTCTGACACATCGAATGAATCAGTTGAATCAGTCTAAACTAATGAATCATTTTATTAAATGGACTGAGTTTGCCTAGAGGAAGTACATAATTATGGGGCACATGGACGGGACATGGTCAACAGGGTCCCAGGTGCTGCTCCACTCACTGCTCCTGTAGCTCCTCCTCTTCCTGTTCTCCCGTGTGCCTGCGGTTGTTTCGTTTGGCTTTGTGTGGCTGGCTTTGTATCTGCTGCCTGTAGGACTGGCAGTACTGGTTGATGAGACGCACCTCGGGCTGTGGGTAGAGCTGGAGGGCAGGTGGGTGGGTCTGAGGGGGAGGGGGCGGCGGTGGAGGTCGGTGATGGGAATGGTGGCGGCGGTGCTCTGGTTCTATCGGGACATCTGATTCGGTCAGCGCCTCCACAATCTCCCGGTCCAGGATCCGTAGGGAGATGCGTGCCACGGTGTGTTTGAAGTTGTTCTCGGTTGCCAGGCAGTGGTAAAGGCCAGCATCTGATTGGGTGAGAGATTTCAGCAGGATGCCATGACCGGTCTTCAAGACATCTTTGTCTCGACTGAGCTGAAAAGGAAAAGGAGTCATTTATGCCTTCTAAATTAATGATACAAAATACAAAAGATTATTTTTGAAGCATGTTTCAACTGCTTTTGTCCATACAATGAAAGTCAACAGGAGTTCAAAACAACACTGGACCCCACTGACTTTCATTATAATGACAAAAAACCCCAAGAGACATTTTTCAAAACATCCTCTGAAGAAAGAAAGCCATACAAGTTCAAAATGGCATGAGGGTGCAATGTAATAAAATTTTAATTTTAATGGTAAAAATTGTAATATTAAACCTGTTAATGGCTTAACAGCAAATATACACTACACACTAATAAATCTAACGGGACATTTCATGTAATTTCACAGTAAAATACTGATAAATTTAACAGTACTGAAATAACAATGTTTATTCTTATTTTTTTTTTTTTTTAACCAGTTATGCACATTAGGATTTTATGTTACACACAATGTTGTTAACTTAATGTTTACTGCATTTTTTAGTGTTATCTGTTACCATGATGGTGTTTTGTATTTGTGTGCACATTGGGATTTACATCAGCTTGTGGAAAAGCTGCTTGTGATAAGCTTTTATTCTACTTGTGGATTTCTCATTGATTGTCCGTGTGTTATAAAGGTACAAACCAGACTTCAGTACTTCAGTAAATTGGTATATTAACATTATATTAGTTTTATTTCTGTAAATCTAAATTTAATCTGAGAATTTAATCTGTGAAACCAAAAATGTTGCTACCATATTTGTTACGATTCAATTCTGGTGACCACATCTGCCTTTTTTACTGTAAATTTCACAACTTTTTATAGTGTGAGTGAATGGTGGCAGAAAGCCTGATAATGGTAACATGAGTATCTTACTGCTTTTCGCTTGCCGTCCTTCTGGTAGAACCATTTGAGGGTGGCCTGCGGGGATCTTGGGTGGCACTCCAGGAACGTGCTGCTCCCTTCAACCCCAAACTGCACTGTCTCCCTCAGACGCTTCTCTACTGAGAGGGTCAGAGAAGGGCCACATTCAAGCTTTCGAAGATCTCCTGCATCATTATTCAGTATCATATAAGAGGTGGTTTACAAACCTTTAGCATTGAATCCTCTGCATTGCCGTAAAGGATCTCCGTGTTTGATATCTTGCCTTCTGCTTCTCCTGAGAAATTTATTCACAGATGATTTCATGGTTTAAAGCTTTCTGACTATTTTAACTGTGAATTCAACTATTGCAGATCTGCTGAAGACCAATACGCATTGTACATGGACTGACCGTGTTATCAGCACTTAAAATGGGTGGTTAATGAAGTCTAGATATCCATTAGCACACAATTTGGACCATGGACCCACCCACTGGGGTAAATGAACGTGGTCTGACCTCTTGGTAGATGGGGTGAAAGCAGAGCAGTGTTCTCCATCCCAGGCACAGTAGGGGTCGCGGGCCAGGCAGCAGTCTGAACAGGCCTTGCCATAAACGGCACACCTGTGCAGGGACACCTGGGTAAGACCCCTTTCTGAAGACACGTACAACTGTTGCTATAAACCGCAAAGGAGAAAGAGAAAACCTTTAGAAACAGCACAGATTTTTCAGCGATCATTACTGATCTGTATCAGTGTCATAGCTCGAACATTAAACAAAATTGTGTTTTATGCAGGGTTATTATCATATTAACTACAAAACTTACAAAACTTAAACCATTAAAAAAAACATTTATATATCTATATCAATTAAAAGACATATTAAGAACTAATAAAAGGATAAACAATTACAACAAAATGACTCAAACTTAAACTAATTAAAATGAAAAGAGAAAGTTTAACAACAAAATCTCATTCAAAATTAACAAAACTATAATATATATCAATGACGCTAAAATAATGTTGATTTTACTACAACTATAGTTACCCTTTTAGTAGAAATCTTCAGGGTTTTGACAGCAGCTGGAGTCTGGATAAAATAAGAAGGACAAATTTACAACATTCAAAATCATGCATTAGGGTATTTTAGGATAATTCCTAACCAACAGCAATATTCTGTATTTTTGTACCTTAAAAACCTCAACCTCTTCCAAAACGAGCTCTTCTGTTGTGCTGATGTCTTTCGGTAAGACAATCACCTTCTGGACTGTTCCACGATCTAAAGTTCAAGGTGAATCAAGGGTAGATTAGATTTGCCCATGTTTGAAAAGTTTTACAAATTAGGTGGTTCATGTTGCAATGCTGCACCTTCTCGTGCAACTTCAGGAAGAACTCATCCTGCATGTAACTAAACAGAAAGTATCTGACATGATCAGAAATGTCTAACCTGTGCCCAGGAAGAGCACTTCGTATCTTCCATCCACAGCATCCACCAAGTCCACAGCAATAGTGGTGAAACGGTAATCAACGCCAGTCCTGACCACCAGAGGGCGTTTGTGTATCGGATATATAGGTTGATACATCAGCGGATGGGCACGTACGAAGTTTACAGCCTCGTCAGAGAAGGCTTTAGTGGTGTGCAGATCAGGGGTGAAGGTTCCTCCAGGACACTAAGCAATAAAATTGAGCAGAAAGATCAAAACAGAATGAGATAGCAACAAGGACAATACGAAGATACAGTACAAAACTGGATTTTATAAGCAATACTCACAGTCCCTGGGCGAGGGTAAGGGATTTTGCCAGTATAAGGTGTCCACTGGTAATTATGACCATGTTTGTGAGAGAAGGGTCCATTGAAGACATTTCTGATGTCTGCCATTGAGTACACACAAACGGCAGAGCCTTTAAACACAGAGCTGGAAAGGAAAAGAGAGAAACAGGACACCATTGGCATCATAACTCATTTAACAGAAGACCATCAATATAAACACTGATCTGAAGATATAGAGATGTTACACTCAACACAGAGGGTTTTTTGGGATCAACTATGCCTTTTAATCTATATTTAAATTATGTTCAAAATATTTCAGGAAGATTGGGCCATTGACCATTTATGTGATTAAACCCCCCCCCCAGTAAAACAGTAATTTTTTTTTTTTTAGCAGCCATTACTCCAATCTTCAGTGTCACAGTTCAGATTTTCTTCAGATCATTCTAATATGCTGATTTGGTGATCAATAAATATTTTATTATTATTATTATTATTATTATTATTATTACTATTAATTTTGTACAGGATTCTTTGATGAATAGTAAGTTCAAAAGAACAGTATTTATTTGAAATATTTTTTTTTTTTTGCATTATAAATGTCTTTACTTTCACTTTTGCTTAATTAAATGTTTCCCTGCTGAATAAAAGTATTAATATCTTTCCAAAAAAAATCTTACTGACCCCAAACATTTTAGGTTTTAAATGTTCACATGAGATTATCTCACCCAGCAGTGGAGAACACAGCATACACGATGGGGTTCCGTTCATCATGGGTCCTCTGGATGAAAACGTCCCCTACAAAACAAACAGACATCAGCCATCAGAGACAGACAGAGAGCTGATTTAGAACATGTTATGATCATTGAGGGGAGAAAAACATATGCCATACTCAGTTCATCAAAGTAAGTCTCAACACCATCTGCACCAATCACAGAACAGACCAGTCGTGCTTTGAGGAATGTTGTCCACTTATTCACCAATGACCTTTGACCTCCATCGTCATTCTAAAGGGAAAGCACACAAACAGAAAAAAAAAAAATTGACTTTAAACAAACCTTGGGATCATCTGATTTGCATGACAAAAATCATCATGATTAAAAGTTGATTATTGAGTCAAAGTGTGACTTAAGGTGCCATGTCTTGTGTCTAACATCTGGATTTTCTCACCAGACAGACTCGGCCAACTCTCGCGAGGACACTTGGAGCGCTTCCCCCTGAAGCATCTAAACTCTTCTCCCGAAACAAGAAGTATAGCTTATCATCATTCTTCTCAGCACTGTCTGGAATCTTCTGGATTTTTATAAACACAGGCTCTGATGGAGAGATAAAGGGATTTGTAAAGAGATAAGAGGGATAATATTTGTCACCAGTCCATCTTTTCATTTTAATCACTCTACTCCTCTGCTCATATCATACCATTCAGCCATCGGGAGTCATACTGTTCTGTTCTGACAGCGGGACGGTCTCCCAAGGTTCTGAAGATAGCTGGATCTGTACCCATAAAGTCCACATGTACCCCAGCATACAGGTTCCCATCTGAAGAGGGTAGAATGAGAGTAATGTGGAGAGAGAGAGAGACAAATCATGATGGATGAAGACTGGCTAATTTATACTACTGGCCCTTTTATACTGCTAGAAGACTCTCACTTCTCAAACTAGAAGTGCTTAACAGAATAGTTCCCGAACTTCTGACCAAGGAAATTCCAGACTCCAGTTGATCAAGGTTAGATCACTGGTTAAGTATTTTCAAAAATAACTTAAATACTTCTGAAGCAAATTTCCATTTCTAAGTCAGGTACCAAAACCTTTGAATTTAACAATTGCACAAGTTTTGCTCTACAAAGTGAGTAAAATATACTACTGTTCAAAGGTTTGGGGTCTGTATGATTATTTCTTTTAAAGAAATTAATACTTTTATTTAGCAAGGATGTGTAAAATTGATTAAAAACAGACATTTATATTGTTACAAAAGATTTTGTATTTCAAATGAATGTTGGACTTTCTATTAATTAAAGATTCCCGAAAAGAAAAGAAAAGAAAAAAAATCACAGTTTCCACAAAAACATTAAGCAGCACAACATTGAACATTAAGCAGCATTTAACATTGAGAATAATTTAAAAATGTTTCTTGAGAAGCAAATTAGATATTAGAATGATTTATGAAGGATCATGTGACACTAAAGACTGGAGTAATGGGTTCAAAATCTAATTTGTGCTTTTTGAAGCTACATGCTTTTGTTATGAGAGAAACAAAAGAGCAGGGGAGAGAGGTCTCACTGATCAGAGCTGCTGCGTTCTCCTGGCGGGGATCGTAAGGAGACTTTCCTTTCCCAGAGTCCACATAACCAGGAACTAGCCGGAAAAGGTATTCCTACACACAATCACACACAACTTATGAGTTAAGAAAGTAAATGGACTGCAGAGCTAATGTTTTTATGTGTAAAATCGTAAAAGATCATATTTTAAACAAATTATTCAAAATCTTTTAAACATCCATCAAACATAAAAAATAAAAATAAAAAATTTTGTTTATCATATTTTTTTTTATATTGATAATCTTTGTTATTGCTGATGAAATACAAAAATGAATGTCGTTGACAAGATTAACACTGTTATACTGAAAACATGATAAATGTACCTCAGCTCTCCAGCCTCTGTTGATGAAGGTGCAGATGGGTTTATAAGCTCCAGTGCCGCAGGTGTACAGATGAGTCCTGTTCCACGGCTCAATCAGACGCACAAAGTTAGCACACTCTCCCTGAGAACACACACAAATCAGAAGAAAAACAAGAGATTTTAGCAGTGAATCTATTTCTTTGTTAAAATGATTAATCAAAAATAGACTGTAAAAGTGTACCTGTCCACCTTTGCCAGTTAATTTACACTCCCCTTTTCGTTGTGCTGTTGCTGGCCAGTGAATCTGAAAACACACAAACCTTATTTAAAATACTACAACATAATCACTAAAAAGTATCAAACATACCACCAAACTACCATACAATTGAAATGGTTAAATTACAGCAAATGAACACTTAAATTAACTAAATACAAACAACTTTTTTTTTTATTGATTTCTTACAATAAGAGAAATGCAGAATAAAATAATTCCATAACATCTTACAATAAGGGGCTCTTTATTGACATTTTGCATGTCTAGAGAGACCAGATATTCACGGCTGCCCAGGTAGAGCCGGCCTTGATCTTGGTCCATATGCAGGATTCGGTAGTCACTGGTGTTGAAGGAGAAACTGAACGGTCGTATGGTTTTTGTCTCTAGTAACTCTGAAGGACAGAGAGAAAATATCAGGCAGTTAACATCAACAAAATCTTTCCCAAAAGTATCACAGGTAGTTTAACTTTGAAAGTTCAAGCCATTCTTGTTGTCAAAACCTGGGACAAAATGTTTCCTTTTAAATTGAATTAAATATTACTTCATGAATTAATTAAAAATATAGACATTATATATATGTATAATAATGAATATATATTAAATAATGCTAATTTATATTTTTAATTTATTAAGAAATTATTTAATGCTTATTTTATTTTATGAGTTAGGGTTAGGTTTTTAATTTTTTTTTTATTTTACATTTTAAATTATATTTTTTCAACCCAGGCATCTTTATCTGTCTAACTTTTACTTCGCAGGTGCTGGTGGTTTCCATCTCTCTCTTTTTCTTTCTCTCTGAGGGAGGACACAAGGGAGAACAGAGCATGTGTAGAGATGAGAGACGGCTTCAGCTGTCTGAGTACGTTGTGCTCCCATGTACTAAGTGTCTGTTCCCCGTCTCTATCACATTCAGCCACTAATTTCCCCAAAGACACATCACCAATTACACCCGTCCATTTACACCAAATATCTAGTTATATATCTATATTATGTTCAGCTTTAAATGACAAAAACATAATTACATACATCACACAATAATAGTGCAAAGGTCGGGCCAGGGAATGAGGAGAAGCTAGTTGACTTTCAAGATAAATCTGAGGTTATGAGGACGTGCTGACATCGTTGCCCTCTGAGAGTACGAGAGCAAGTGCGTGATTTTAGCGGAGTGGAACGGCGCAACTGACACAGACCGAATCTATAAATTACTCCATGTTAGCGTCATACCACAAACCACTTTGATCTCAGAGGTATTACTGCGCTCTCGTCCAAATGCCTGCGCAGCGTTACACATTGGATAAACAGAAATAGAACGGGCCAGTGACAGGAAGGTCAGAGCGAAGTACGTGGAAAAGGTTTTAGATAATGTATTAAATAAAGACACGATTAAACTCTTGTATACATGTTTAAATATGAAACAGTGGTCAGACTGAAGGTCCAACCTAAATAACATTTAGTCATTCAGACACTGAATGTGAACACGCATATATGAGATCACATGTGAACAGGTGAGATGCCACAAATGCTCTCAATGTGTGTGCCTGCACATATGTGTTAGGTGTGCTCCTCAGGGCTCTAACTAGGTGGCGAAGTGTACTAGTGTGTGTGTGTGTGTGTGTGTGTGTGCGCACGTGTGTGGTTCTGGCAGCTGTGTGGGTGATCCTCCAGTCATGTACAGAATCTCCCTGGCCCGATCCACAGGGGCAGGCTGGGATTCCAGACCGCTCACTGCACACTGGGGCCACGGATCTATTCTCAGCGTGCTCTCTCATCCCCGTCCAACAGGCTTCATCCACAAAATCCACTATTTTTTGGCAAGGGAGAGCAGCTTGCTTTATTCAGTAAGGAGGCACCTGACAGCCTGTGGACGTTGGGTCAGACCTTGACCTTTACCACTGTACAAACAATCTGAAGCACTCACCCCTGAAAGAAGTGATGGGAAGTGATGTCATTTGAGAGGTCGTTTGTGTGGAGAAGTGCTGTCAAGGAACTGACACAAAGTTGATTTTGCTTAGAAAAAAAAAACTTAGAATTAATAAAGTTTTATAACAAAAGGTTAATTTACAATAATAATAAGTAACAATAAGAAATAAATATCAAATAAATGTATTATAATGTACTAGATATTTTTTTAATGATAATGTATTAGATATTTATTGTTTTAGAATAAATTCATATTTAATAGTTTATTATTAATTTATTATATTTTTGTATTATTAACTGTATAATATTATTTTTATATTGTATTAATTAATATTTTATAATAAACAAAAAACATTTATTATTATTATTATAATATGCTAATATTATAATATATTATTATTATTATAATATTTGATGCTTATTATTTATTAAACAACAGTACTAAATAAATAACTAAATGGTAAAAATCTCCTCATAATACATTAGGTGTGTATCTCTGAATGTCTATCAGTTATTAGGTGACCCATATCTTTTTAAGTGTTTTGGGGTAGTTCTGCTTCTAGTATTGTTTTCCAGCTGGCTGGACCAGTTGTGACTTTTGCCAGTGTTTGCCACGAGTCAAAATCAAATTTAATCAAATCACAATGGCATAATTTAAGGAGGACAAGAGCAGTCAGATTTTCCACTCACAATGTCCCAATTGCAAACATTTCATGTTTGCCAAACCTAACTACAGTGATGGTGCCAACAACAGACAGATCAGGTTTAAAGCAAGAAGGGGAGAAAAAAAAACTGTTACAGCCCAGTTTTTATAACGTGTTTAATGGAAAAATATGGCATTTTGTATATTTTTTCCAATTAATTATTTGAATTTATAGTCTTTTGCACATGGACACACGTCAGAACCGCTGAAGAGAAACGGCAGTGGAGAAACTCATGGAGTCAGAGAAACAGTCATGAAGATGCTTCATTTAAAAGGGCTTTAAAATCATAAATATCTCCTATTAGGTAGAACAAATTACACAGATGGCATCACTGTGTGCTAAACTTGTCTTTTTGATCAACTGCAGCTGAAAATACTGAACAAACATACTATTTTCACAAATCTGATTATCTCAAGATTTGTTTGAGAGGTTGCATTTAATTTAGTGGGTCATTATAACTCATTAGTGTCCCAGAGAAGTAGAGAAGAAGAGCACTTGAGTCCAGAGTTCTCAAGACAGATTTGTGGAGAGACTCTGTGGTTGTACCAATCTCTTGTCTAATACTCAAAGATAAGCTGTGGAACATGCTGAACAATGAGTTGGGGAAAATGTCCCATTTATTAACAGCCCCTCTGTTGCCTGTAAAAAAAACATTATGCAATGCTGTGGGGAGGAAAAAGATGCCAGACCCCTCAATTAAAGTGCAGTGGAAAACTGGATTTTATCCCTTAAGAGACACACATCTCAAAACTTATTGTGTATGTTATAGCAAATTTCTGATTATAATGTCCAACAGGGCATTATGATTTCATCTAATACAGTAATCAGAGCCAATGCCTGGAGGCAGGTGGACAGCAGTTGCTGCCTTTTGTGAACAAGGACATCTCATTAAAAAAATACATCTGGAAGAGAATGGCATATTAGGAGCTGCGTCAGCAGTTCAGTTCAGTCTGCTCAGAAAATAGACACAGACTGTATAAAAAGTACAGCAAACTATCCGCGTCTGTATATTTCTTTTGGACATCTCTAGTTTGAGCCTCGTCTAAACTCCTGCTGCGTCTGCGAGTCGGCCCTGACAGCTTCTTTCCAAAAGCTGCCGCTGCTCCACCTCACTGATTTCATAACCCTCTGCCCAAAGACTTTTTTAGGAAATCAAAATATTTAGGTCATGACCTAAATGCACAAAGTTTCCATAAGCAAATATGTTTTAATTGCATTTCTAGTCCTAAAAAGCTAATGGTGTTAGCTTTCACTGTTATGCTGATGATACTCAGCTCTATATTTCTTCGCGGCCCAATGAAATATACCAATTTATGTATATTTCAAAAACTAATTGAATGCATAGTCGATATAAAAACTGGATTATGAGTAATTTCTTACTGCTAAATTCTGAAAAAACAGAGGTGTTAATTATAGGACCTAAAAACTCTGCATGTAATAACCTAGAACACTGTCTAAGACTTGATGGCTGCTCTATCTATTTGATAGCAATTTTTCCTTAGAAAGCCACGTTTCTAGCATTTGTAAAACTGCATTTTTCCATCTCAAAAATATATGTAGAAATTACGACCTATGCTCTCAATGTCAAATGCTGAAATGTTAATCCATGCGTTTATGACCTCAAGGTTAGATTATTGTAATGCTTTACTGGGTGGTTGTTCTGCACGCTTAATAAACAAACTCCAGCTAGTCCAAAATGCAGCAGTTAAGAGTTCTTACTAGAACCAGGAAGTATGACCATATTAGCCCGGTCAACACTGCACTGGCTCTCTATTAAACATCGTATAGATTTTAAAATCTTATTACTTATAAAGCCCTGAATGGTTTAGCACCTCAGTATTTGAATGAGCTCTTGTTACATTATAGTACTCCACGTCCGCTGCGTTCTCAAAGCTCTGGTGATTTGATAATACCTAGAATATCAAAGTCAACTGCGGGCGGCAGATCCTTTTCCTATTTAGCGCCTAAACTCGAATAACCTACCTAACATTGTTTGGGAGGCAGACACACTCTTGCAGTTTAAATAATCTAGAATAAGGCCCATCTCTTTAACCTGGCTTACACATAACACACTAATACGCTTCTAATATCCAAATCCGTTAAAGGATTTTAGGCTGCATTAATTAGGTAAACCGGAACCGGGAACACTTCCCATAACACCCGATTTACTTGCTACATCGTTAGAAGAATGGCATCTACGCTAATATTAGTCTGTCAGCCCAGATGGTGGATCAGCACCTAGAAAGGACCTCTACAGCCCTGAATGTCAGCATAGACCAGGACTAGATGAGCCCCAGATACAGATTCCCTGTAAAGACCTTGTCTCAGACGACCAACGAGACAAGACCACAGGAACCAGTTGAGTTCTCTGCACAATCTGACTTTGCTGCAGCCTGGAACTGAACTGCTGGTTTCTTGTTCAGAGGAGAACTGGCCCCCCAACTGAGCCTTTTTTATCCCAAGGTTTTTTCTCCATTCTGTCACCGATGGAGTTTTGGTTCCTTGCCGCTGTCGCCTCTGGCTTGCTTAGTTGGGGACACAAAATTTACAGCGATATCTTTGACTTGATTGCAAATGATTGCACAGATACATTTTAAACTGAACTGAGCTGCATGATGACATCACTGAATTCAATGATGAACTGCCTTTAACTGTCATTTTGCATTATTGACACACTGTTTTCCTAATTAATTTTGTTCAGTTGCTTTGACACAATCTGTTTTGTTTAAAGCGCTATATAAATAAAGGTGACTTGACTTGACTAGTCATTTAGGAAGCTCTTTGCATAAAATGACTTCAGGTGTACTTGCAGAAACCCAGTTAAGGAATGCTCCAGGTTAAATAGAATTTAAAAGGATAGTTCACTGAACAATGCAAATTCTGTCATCATTTACTCACCCTCATGTCATGCCAAATTTGTATGACTATTTTGAAAAATACCTCTGTACTTTTTTTTTTTGAAAGTCAATGAGTTCAGTGTTGACACGCTGTCTAAAATATCCTCTTTTGTGAAAGAGTCATACAACATGGTTTGGAAGGACATGAGAGTGAGTAAATGATGACAGAATTTACATTTTTGAGTAAGCTATCCCTTTAACTCGTATTGAACTATTCCTTAAGGTTCTATGCTCTAGGATGCAGCAATGTATTCAGAACTATTTAAAGGAATTGTTCACCCAAAAATGAACATTTTGTCATCACTCACCCTCATGTTGTTCCAAACCTGTATGAATTTCTTTCATCTGTTCAACACAAAAGAAGATATTTTGAAGAATGTTTGTTCAACAGAAGAAAGAAACAAGTACAGGTTTGGAACTATTTGAGAATGAGTAAATGATGACAATTTTCATTTTTGGGTGAACTGTCCCTTTAACGGACTCTAGTTTCTGGATCAAGCTGACTTTTATTTAAATCTTAACTGTTATGCTGCACCAAAACTATTTCACTGCATAGCTCTATTTTAATCTGATATATAACAAGGGAGAGGGATCAGATCACATTATTGTTCACACACATCCATGTATCGTGAGCACGTAGGCCTGGCTGAACACTGACATACTCGGTCACAACTATATGCTAGTTTTACAAACTACTCCCTATATTTTTTTTTATGAATATGTTTGTCCCACTATGTGCCATTTTTACAGTTTGATTCTATCAAATTTTGTCACTGTGCTCAACCAAAATGCCACCGTGAGCTAACAAATTTTCCAATATATTTTTATACAAGTGGACAGTGTCTCCTTATAAAGCCCACCTTCAAGTTTTCAAACATTATTTAGCATTTAATTTGTGGCTGCAAGCCAAAAACTCTGCAGGTTGAATGCCAGACTATAGGAAAAAAAGGGTAGAGAGTATCATGAGAATCTTCACAGACCCAGCTTTTAATAATGTTGTTAAATCGGTCCCTCTGTGCCACTTTGCTCTGGATCTTTTTTTTAAAGGCCAAGATCATAACTTGGACACGGGAGGCAAGCATGGGTGGAAAAAAACAGACCTTTTTTACAGGAAAGGACATAAGTTAAAGTGTCTCATTGGTGAGGAATTCCTCCGAGTTTTTCCAGGGAAGGAAATGTTGATTGTAGATGAAATGCAAAACTCTGCATGACCTCATTATAAATGCATCTGCCAACAGACACTTTGCACAAAAAAACTTGGATGGTCATACCTGTATATGAGAGAGAGAATCCCATTTGTATTCATTTGCAAAGCTTTGATCCAACAACAAAGATAAGTTTGAACAACACAGTTGTATCACTACAAATCAGATAGACATGTTCAAGAAATGCCCTCGTTGTACAAGGCACCCATGCAAATCCTCCAGTATAATCGGTCACTTATTTTTGATGTGAACTATATAATGTCTTCATATCTATTGCCATCAACAGCACAAAGCTTGTCTAATAGATCAACTTAATTCTAGGAGCTACAGTAACTTTAATTTTGTAACTACTTGAAAAGCTAATCTACAAATTTGTTGGTTTATCAACAAGTAAACTTTTTGCCTTTCAGTTTATGTGCCGAATTTGAATCCAATTCTGCTAAATCTCTAGAATGGATTTACTTGGAAAATATGTTAAATGTAGCAGAGAGTCCTGCATATGCATAATCAATTATCAAAAATACTGAATAAACAAACATTTGAGTGCCACTGGATGTGGAGAACTTCATGAATGATTGGAGATTCAGGGCTGTGTGATGATTTCTGTGTATTTAGGAAGTGGATTTCATTCCCATAGACATTCAGGGGTCAAGCCACATTAGAAAGATCATCTTCCATTGCTCTATTTCTGATCTTCTACCTCATAATTCTGGTTTATAGAATTAATTTATCCACATACCCTTTCCAAAAAAGTTTCCCACATTTATAAGCGGGCATTGCTGTCAGTTTTTAAGTGGCACTCTGGGAAAGTGGCCTAGCTCCAAAGAGAACTCACAGAACTTGAGTGTTACTCTCTTAATGCACTTAAAATAATAGTTCACCCAAAAATGAAAATTTGATGTTCATCTGCTTACCCCCAATGCATCCAAGATGAAAGTGACGTTGTTTCTTAAGTAGAACACAAACGAAGATTTTTAACTCAAATCGTTCCAGTCTGTCAGTTATACAGTATAATGGAAGTGAATGGAAATCACGGCTTTAAGAGTCAAAAAAACTTCTTCTTGCTTTACGGCCGATTGTAGACTGACACTCCTAATTGAGATTGTTGATAGAGTGTCAATCATCTATTTGAGAGATAGGTGGCGGTAATGCACTTATAAGTCTACTATCTGCTGTAAAGCAAGAAGAAGAAGAAGACGCGTCACGGGCTGGCTGTTGAGAACGCCCTCAGGACAGTTCGGACATTACGGTGAATCAGAGGTCTTTACACATCAGTGTATCGTCACGAGCTGCAGGGTTTAATTTGGTTTTGTTTGGTTTTTTTTTTTTTTTTATCTTTTAAAGCTATGATTCCCATTCACTTCCATTATATGACTGACAGACTGCAACGGTTTGTGTTAAAAATCTTCATTTGTGTTCTACTGAAGAAACAAAGTCACCTACATCTTGGATGCCCTGGGGGTAAGCAGATAAACGGCCAATTTTCATTTTTGGACAAACTATCCCTTTACGTCGCTCATCTTGGTCTTGAGATGCAATGCAAGTGGCAGTGTATATATAGATAAACAAACAAACATTTCAAGAGCATAAAACTGAATTATTTTCATTTAGATCCCCTGAATGGTAGTCCCAAAATCTTTAAACCCAACTCAAACTTCATACCTGATCCTAACAAAGCCAGTGGCTCTGCTATGGGGTGGAGACGGATTCAGGCTGGACGACACTAACCAAAGCTCCAAACATTTCTGTTGTCTCTGTGGCATTTTAGAGCAGATTGCTGGCAGTGAGCCCTGTCATGCTTTGGGGGGCTTCCCTGTGCTTTGGCCGAGGTAAACACAGCAACCACACAAGCTAATAATAAACCTCAAACGCCACAAGCCAATCCTGTTTCTCAGAACAGGGATCTATCCCACTGTCACCTACGCACATAATAACCCCAGTCAACCCGGGGTCATAATCACCCTCACAAACATTTGGGCACACAGACATTCACACTTACACACTCAGACACTCACACATACTATATTTCAAAGACTAACATAAACCTCATATGCATATGTGTATATTATATTTAAGTAAAATCATGAAAAACAGTAGAAGAAAAAGATGACCACTTCTTTCCAACCACATTTTTTTCTATGCACAACACATATAATCAATTACTTAACTTACAATATGTATAATGTACACTGTAAATAAACAACAATCATAAATATATACATTTGATATACAGATTGTCGAAGTTGATAAATTGTTTTTTTTTTTTTTTTTTTTTTACTATACCTCTACACATAACCCATATGTATACATGTATGTATGAACGTATTTGTGTGTGTGTTTGTGTGCATATATATATACATATATATATATATATATATATATATATATATATATATATATATATATATATATATATATATATACATATACATACATATACATATATACATATATATATATATATATATATATATATATATATATATATATATATATATATATATATATATTATATACACAGTATATACAATATATACACACACATACACAGTGGGTATAGAAAAGAATCACCCCCCTTTAAAATAATCACACTGTAAGATTGTGAGCCGCTCTAAGGTGACTGAAACCCTGCAACAGGATGTTGTCCAGATGAAGGCCAATGGGGTGACCCTTTCAGCCATTGCAAGAGAAGCTTTCATTCCAAATCTGTGATTTCTAGAATATTGCAGCTTTACATTTGACACTAATTCATTAAAGTCCACCAAAAGGCTGGTCATCCACATAACACAAATGCATGAGAAGACAGGATAATGCGGAGACTCTCAATGGCGAATCGGTTCAACACTGCAGCTGGAATCTCTCACCAGTTCAGCACTGAACAGGGAATGGATCGGTCTCGGCATGTTGAAGAGAAGTTGGACTGAAAGCACACTGTGCAGTGACGAAGCCCTCATCAGCAAAAAGAATCAAAAGGCTAGACTCACCTTTGCTGTGGAGCATGTTTTGTGGATGGAGGAGAACTGGTCCAAAATTCACTTTTGTGATGAGAGCAAGTTTAATTTATTTGGGTCCGTTGGGAAACATTATGTTCAGCATCAAACTGGGAAAAGATTAAAGCCTGAGTGTGTAAAGAAGTCAGTGAAAGGTGGAGGAGGAAGTGTCATGGTTTGGAGGATGTTTTTTTTTGCAACAGGAGTTGGGCTGCTTATACAGCTACATGGCAGGGTGAATGCCAATCAGAACTTCCTTCAGCAACATGCGGTACCTTCCCTGCAATGTCCTGTAAAAACATTGAAATGATGAAATGGCCGGCCCAGAGTCCTGATCTAAACCCAACTGAAAATCTCTGGAAAATCCTTAACAAAAAAATTACTAATAAAAAACTAACAAAATATGCAAAACAATGGAAGAGACTGGAAGAAGAGTGGACCAAGATCACACGAGCGCGGTCTGAGAAACCAGTGATATCCTGTGGCCACAGATATGCTGAAGTTATTCAAAGCAAGGGCCTCTACACTTCCTACTAATTTTTGACAGCTGTAACCCTCCAAAATCTAGTTGTAATCTTCTTTCGTGCTACAGTGGTTACTGTTCTCTAATTTTGATCACTGTTTGTCATAAAATAAAGGTTTTTGTGGAAATGCTTTGATTACTTTTTTAAAAAATATGAATGCCACTAGGTTGTGCACTGAATATACCTTGCAGAGGAGACTGTAAGTGTGTGTGTGAGTTTATGCATTTCTGTGTGTGTGTGTGAATACTTTCTGATGGATTACACAAAGTAATGGGGCTCCACTGCAGAGGCACCTGCTGGGTTTTGTGTGTGACAGTTTCTGAGAACTGAAAGCAAATTCATGTCAGACTCTGACCTGTTGTGCTGCTGCGCTTCTGTCAGACGGATGGGCAAATAGTATTATAAATGTGTCTGCATGCAGCTGTGCCTAGTGTCTTTCATTATATAAAACAATATCTCTTCAGCAACGCCACTGTATCTTTTCAAGCCCATTCTTTGCGAGCTGAATGGGAAAAAAGCTAATGCTTTTGTGTTTGAGAGATTTGACTTTTAAACTTCAAACATCTGCCTCACTCTGCTTGCATCTCTTTGTGCCCCGCCGTGACACATCCCCCTGCAGGGGGATGATGGGTAGTCCCCTCTCTGGGGCATTAATTGGGAGATGAGGCATGCTGGTGTCAGATTCAAAACATACACAGGAAGACAGGAAGCGAGAAAGTGAGAAAGAGAGAGAGTATGACATGAGTAAGAACAGTAAGAAAAGAGAGGCATTAAAAAGCCACTGATGACATAAAGTGCTCAGAAGCTCCACAAAGCATGATAACGACATTCCACAGACATTCTAAAAAACTCAAACGTGTGCTTCAAATTAAGAGGAAAATAAACAAAATCCAAAGTTTCCACATGGACAAAGGTTGAGAAAAGAATGTATGACAATGTAGGTGTCAAATATAATATTTTTTTTAATTGAGGCAATTTTAATCTTACATGCCATTAAATGAATTTTCTGCCATTATTTTCTGACCTCATTTTGCTCCATACCCCAAACCTGCATGACCTTCTTCACAAAAGAAGATATTTTGAAAAGTATTTGTGTGTGTGTGTGTGTGTGTGTGTGTGTGTGTGTGTGTGTGTGTGTGTGTGTGTGTGTGTGTGTCCATACAATGAAAGTCAATGGGGTACAATGTTGTTTTAGACCCTGTTCACTTCCATTATAACACAACAATTGAAACATTCTTCAAAATGTCTTCCTTTGTGTTCCACAGAAGAATGTAAGTCATACAGGTTTGGAACAACATGAAAATTAGCATTTTCTTTTTAGAAGGGAACTACCCCTTTAAATCATTACATCAAAAAAAAACAAAAAAACAATTTCTATTCAGTGGTTCTCAACCTTTTTGACCATATTGTAAGACAATAGGCCCTTGAAGGCCCTCCATGTAGGCCATGTAAGATATTTTTGTTATTTTTTCTATAATAACAAAGCTGCTTGTTTTCAAACTATTATATATTTATTTATTTATTTATTTTTTACAAAAACTAGGAGTGGTAATGAATGAAAAATAACTAAATAAAATAAATGTAATTTTTTTGTACTAATTATAGAGTAGTTTGTGATTACTGGATTTTTTTTAAATTACATATACCAACTTTGTTATCAGCAATTACAAAGCAATTTCTACCTGATACAATATGTTAGGGCTTGACAAAAATATATATTCATTACAGAAATTTCCATGACTTTTTAATATTTTATTAATTTCCCTGACCCTTCCAGGTATGGGAATGACACCTTAAAAATTCCCTCATATATCCATTCAGGATAAAAACCACTGACATTTACTAAATGTTTTACATTTTTGCCTGAATGGTTGTACCAGTTTTTTTTAAGATGTTATTTAGCCCAAAACTAAGCAATTATTTTTAGGGGGATTTTATGTGATAGTGAGATCTAATAATTCTGAACACCTCAGTGGCTCATTTAATAACCAACAATGAAAAAATGCACATTAAATATTGTTTCATTATATCAGATCAGTAATGTTTTGTTAACTCAGAAAAGAATACACATACAAATAAAAATGTGTGCGTGCATGTTTTAAAAAACAAGGGAAAAAAGCCACCTCACCTTTATATGACAGGTGCACTCTGGGTGTTGTGCGGGCGTTGCCTTGACAACCCCAGACACATAAGCTCAGGGTGAGAAGCAGGGTTTGCATCATGATAATGACAGCGGTAGTTTACACACCGAGATCTGCAAGTGTCAGAGAGAAAGACACATTCAGTTCATGCATGTTACATCAAGACACACTAGCAAGTTCATTCACTGACAGCAACTGTATACATTTCACGAACAGTTCCAATTAGTTTCCATAAATGTGGACCATAAAACAAGACCGATTTCAACAATGCTCGGGTCTTGTAAGCATAGAAGCCCCCACCCTGAAAAGCCCAGCCTCGAATTTAGGCTTGTTTACAGGTCACTGAAAATCTAAGAAAAGTCCCACCCTTTAGTAAAGAGGCCCAGAAGAGAAAGGAAAACAAAGCACTAAAGGTGTCTGGTTGCTTTTTTAATATTTGACTACTGTTTCCAAACAGGGCTGTAAGTTTCTCTGTCTTTTCTCAGAGCATTTACAGTCATCCACTATGAGGACTATAAACACCTTCCCAAGGGCAAGCCAGTTAAATCACAACGTTGAGGTATTATAACACAACAGCTTAATTTATCCATAGATACACAGCCTAGTTTTGTTTTTAGCTTTTTATCTGGGGACAAAAAAAGACAAATATCTGAAGCCAAATGGCCTTTTCCACGAAAACAGTGTTAGAATGTGTGGGAGAGGGCAGCAAGTCTTTCTGCAGTGGGGACGTGTGCCCAAAAGAGATTAGAAAACTATGCAGTCAGAAAGCAATAGTTTCTTAAGTACGTCTGCCAAATCCTTCCAGCTACGGCAAATCCATGTCACACTGTCTTGCTTTAAATCTTAAACACTTAGTCCCGGCCGGCAGGGAATGTCATACCTACTGTGAGCCTCCGTATCTACAGAAAATCACCCTGTTCTGAGGTGCTAAACATGGCGGGCACGTATCTATGCAAGCAACACAGATTTACATGCTTAATGAGGGATAACCGTAACAGGAACGCAAACATTTGCTAGGATGTTTTATAATGAAAATGCTCAAAGATGTTAAACTCAGAACAATGCTGATTTATATGTACAATATGTCCATCACTTTGACTCAGTTTAAAGTGGAGTTTACAGTGGGGCACAGCATATTTGTTGTTTAAATGAATAGTCCATGTTCAGTACAAGTTACCATATTTTTTATCAATTAACAGCAATGTGAAGCTTAAAATTTCATAAGCACTCATACTGTATTCATTCACTATTAGAATGATTTCTGAAAGATCGTGTGATAAAGTCTGGAGATTTTTCTCTAAAATCATGTTAACACATTGTTTACATCTTGTGGCTATATAAAGAAAAAAGAAGGGACACATTAAATAATAAATGTAACCTGGAATAATCCTGTAAAATAATTAGTGTCACCACAAAAGTACACTTTGTATACTATGCTGTTTTATAACAGGTTTGCTGTGGTTCTACCACTAACGGCATCTTCACAGAGGTTGCTTTGTAACACGCTATGAAGTGCTGTACTTTGGCATTCTTCCAGGAAATTTTTTTTCCAAGTGATGAAAAATGACAGAGGAACAATAGCCAAAAGACAGCATACTTTCTCTATGATAAATGTGCTAACATATCATTAATTTAAACTGGAAACCAGAAACGCTTCAGAGAAATATACTTTAGGATCTGAAGCAGACCAATTGGTTTAAAGATATTACAGTACGTGTTTAGCACAACTAATGTGTGAGAGTCATAAAACAGTAGCACTGCTGAATTCTTCACTGTCTGCTACTCTTGAAAGGCACCAGAGGGAATGACCAGTCTGTGAAGATTTCAGAAGATTAAAACCTGGCACAAACACATCTTACAGATCCAGACAGACAGGAGAGGCCGAGCGCTCCCACATTATGTCTGATTTGCTTCCTTTTGGCTCACTTGTCATGTTTACATGTAAATATATGAAAAACATTACAAAAGAAAAGCATTAAAGAATACTGAAATAACAACATCATTAACTGCTGTGTTGAGGAAGCTAATTTGAAACTGTAGCTTGTCAAGCTACATGTAGTTACAATCTACTAATACAAAATATATGAATCTCGATTTGAATGAAAGCACTGAATAACAATTCAATTTACAATATACGTCCAATTAAATGCGAAATAATCAAGTATAAAAAATTTGAAAAGCATATTACAAAATAATTATTATTTTTTAATTGTAGCAAGTAAAGATTTTTCAAATGAATCATTTTGTAGATTTTTAAGAGATTCACTGAATCAGATAAATGCTTCAAAAGAGTCAACATTTTGTTCATGCAAGAATGAGGAGTAAATTTGCTTTTGCAGTACAAAATCATATACAAACATAAAGCTTGTTTTGGTTAAAACAAAATACTTAGAACACCTACACTATTTTGATAACAACTACTGTCATGCTACTGAAAATTGTAGTTAAATTAGTAGTGTTGCTACTTTTAGTAATCCAACACTGATTATCTGTAATGATACACCGCTTTGACTTCTCTGTTTGTTAACAGTACACATGGCAGTACAGTTCCAAACAATCTGCATCATGCTTTTATTTCTGAACCTGAGGGAGAGCATCTTTTATTTTGAGATGCACTGTAAATGTGAGGGTGCAGTCATGGGTGAGTCCTGTAGCCTGGAGAATACCTAGAGTCAGCACATGTCTGCTCTCTAATTATATGCCTCAAGTGGCTACAGGGGTGTCATTATCACTGTGTGTGTGTCTGCATAAGTGAGCCACACCTGCATAAGGAGCGACAGAATGATGAGGTTCTTATAAAACGGAGAGGAAGCTGAGTGAATCTGAGAATAAACAGAGGTCAAGGACAAGGGTGAGGCAATAAAATGAGCAGCAGAGGGTGAGACAGACAGCGGGAAGGATGAAAAACAGATGGATAAAAAAAACAAGGGATAAGGTCTGAAAAACACATTATCTAGACATGAATTCAAAGTGGATTTAATGGTATTATGCATGCTTGCTTATAATATTACTGAATCAACTTCTTTTAATGGAAAATTAACAATACAAATTTAATTCAACCTTACGTTTTTTCAGTGGAACTAAATGAAACAAAAATACTAGAAATAAAAGAGCACCATAAATAAATGCAGTTCAAATTAATTAAAATTTTAGTTAATTAACACAAAGTTACCACATGCTTTCAGAAGATTTACAATACTAATTTTTTGAAACATTATTTTAAATAGTGTTTTTGTTCATCTATAGTGCGTTATGCTTGTTTTGGAGTGGTATGGAGAAAAGAATAGATTCTTAAAAACTCTGGCTTTTGTGAGCCACTGTTTCTTCTTTCTTTTTTTTTTTTTAAACATACAGGTCTGGATCAACAGTAAATTATGAGTAATAATGAATACACCCAAAATAATAATGGTATGTGAAAACAAATAGCTACATTTAGGGCCATATTTATTTAACAGGGCAAATTAGCATAAGAGCGCAATTCCAAAAAAAGTGCTAATGGGAGTGGAAATTTCTGCAGGTGATTTACTGACAATGCGCAAATTAAAGAACACAGACGCAGCCAGATCATTTCCATAATGACCAACACAATCTAGTTGCAAACTAGATTGTGCTTTAAGACATGCTTTTTTGGAGTGTTAATGGCGCAAATACCAGTAATTTGATGAGTGCATCTTTAGTCAATTCTGACAGTAGACTACTATTTTAACACCAAAAGATGGGTTGCATTGACGCAAGCTGTAAGTAAATCTGGCCCTTTATCTGTTAGAAAGCATGATTGTAGTTTGAATATAGCTTCCTGTTGAACAAGCAAGACTCAATTAGTTAAAATGTATAAGAAAATTAGATAAAATGGATTTATTGATGATAAATATATAATCCTGTTTACTGTGTATTTAAAACATATGCAGTATATTAATACTATTACAAAAATCTCATTCATGTTTCATTTATGTATAACTGATAAATATGCATCACGTTAAGTTTATTAGTTTGTTTATGCAAAAAAATTGTAATCCAAATGGATGGAAAATTTATATGCAATTAAAATACACAAATCTTTAGTGTAAATAATGACATTTCTGGTTAAAAAAAAAAAACGAATAAAAATATAATTAATTTGGCAAAGAATCCCTCTCTCTCTTCACACTCTTTTCTGTCCCAGTCTCTAAAAGTCTATTTTTCTCTCTCCAGCTGAGCTCCTCTTCAAGTGGAAATTAGTTTCCATGCAGCAGGCATGAATACAGAAAACCAATAGCGCAGCACATTTACCATTGAGGAGCCTGGGTATGTGGAAACAGTAGGTCATGGGGCGACCCGACACAAAGGATTCTGGGAGACTTTCCCTCAATGATTCAACTGCAGTGGCTCCCTCCTGCTGAACCAAAGTCTGCATTCTCACTCACAGGACCCTTTAGAGCAGCTCTAATTGACAAATAAGAAAAAATTAATTTACAGAACCTCATGCTTTTGAGGAGATGGCGATATTTAGAGGTCATTTTGAATCTAGAAGTAAAACTTTAAAAGAGAGTTTGTAAGTCATTAAATTAATTAAAGAGAAATACACAGACCTCTTCAATGGGCTACCAACAAAGAAAGACTTTTAGCAGGGGAGCCCCAAGGAATAAAGCAAGCCATGATTGATCACATGACCAACACCCTGCGTGTCCCCCATTATTTAAAAGAATGTTAAATCTCATTGAATCTGTGTTTTTTTTTTTCAAATCAAACTATACGGCTAAGAAATTCAAGGGTGCATTTCCAACAGCTCAAATAGTCAATAAAAAGGATCTGAGAAACTTCAGAATCAAGTAGAAGGCCATTTCTGAGCTCTGAGGGATTGTCTAGAGCCGATAGTCTTGTGCCACACATTCCTCCACAGAAGACAGGTCATTTCTCAATTCCAAGACCTGTTGGTCCTCATCAGTCTCACAGTGACAGTAGACTTATTCTTACATGTCTGTCCAGTATCCTCTTTGACATCTTTGCCCTTTAATGTAACCTTTTTGGTGCTTATGTATACCAAACATTCGGTTTAGGTTTATCATGTTCATTTCATTCTTTTTCTTGGTTTTCTTGGATGTCTCAAATACAGAGTAAGGAGACCTGATCATCTATGTTTGTTTTGTTTCATCTATGTTTGTTTACTTGGTTTAATACCCCCCAAAATGATCAAAGGGTTCTAATGGGTGACTTCATCTTAAATTTCTTTTGCACAAATCATGAGATTGATGAAATCAGGAAACCCATCCCCGCTTCTGTGGGTTGGATTACTGTTGGCTTTTCATGTGATGAAGAGGCCTAAAAGCCTATAACTCACTACAAAAACAGTCACAATTAACTGAGAGCTTTAACTGAGACTCACACTGTGCTTTTAAACTACAGCGGCCAGCCAGCAAACTTTAACCAAAAGACACCAAAACACAATGACAGCATCACTAAAGATGGATGATCAGGCTCAATCCTGCATGCCAAGAAAACCAGAAACATGAGCTCCTTAAAAATCAAGGGTTGAGATGATGTACACTTTCATTTGATTTCACTTCATTTGCTCTGTTTTTTCAAGGATGTGGTTAGTTTTCCACTAGTCATTTCTTTCATCCATAAAACTTGTTTTCTACTTGATATTATGGTTGATTTCTGGTAAATGATGCAACAAAATAGACAGAAAACTGCATGAGGGTGGCTGTTTTGTCTATCAGTTGTGGGCAGTGACAGATTGCATATGTTTATCTGGGCCACCTGATCTCCAGAGGCACATTGCGAACAGCCCATGGGGGGAAATCAGAGGCGTACGATCAGAGACTGACTTCCTGAATTTTAGCCAGGAGCGGTTACTGTCTGACAATGAGTTACATCTGCAAAGAATAATCATTTTTGTGAGTATGTGCACATCTTCTCTGAGGTTTTGTTTGCTCTACATTCATTAAATAAATAGGCCAATGACAAAACAAGAAAAGAATGTATAAAACCATATAAAAACTCAATACAACTATAAAGCGACCTCTTTATGTGATCCCTTTATGTGAACTCAACCCAGCCTCATCTGAAAAATGTGCCTGTGGTGACATTTCTGCAAAATGATATTACGTTACTTCTTGTTTCAAAGTAAAATGTCCAGTGAGTGATGCTACAAGCATGTTAAATTTTCTTCATTTAAAACAGATGAAGCGGAATCTTTGATTGTTGTACATATTGCAGCAGTTTGGAAAATCACACTTGTTTCCACTTTTAATAAAACGTAAATTAGCCTTTCACACTTTTTCATTGGCCAAGTGTCTTCACATGGAGGTTTTCATGAGATAATGTGTATGTATAAATCCAGATTTAGAATTCAAAGAGACAAGATAGTCTATACGTGACTTGATGTTTTCAGGACAATCGCTCACTCACGTGTCACGCCCATGCTCATATCCACACTTTATCCAACATTCAGAGAGGTCACGATGAGTTCAAAGTGACACTCCTTTTTCACATTTTAAGTCAATCAGTGCAAGTTGGCTTGGCATGTGGTATCTGAACTGTGATGAATAATTTGCTACATATTTTCTTTTTAAACTTCTGCTGATGAAGAATTAGCGAGCTTTGATGGCAATTTAAATATTAGCTACCCCACACAAATGTAAAAGATATATATATATATATATATATATATATATGTGCGTGTATTTGGAGTTTTGAGGCATGCTTTTTCAATGAGTCTATGTTGGATTAATTTGCAGTTTCATGAGACTATCGGTGAGAAAGTGAGAATCAAAATCATATTCTGCACCCCAAACCCTATACTGCCTCAAAGCCTCTGAAGATTTTGTGACCACTTTTCACTTAGCAAATCTGAGTAAACAACAGAAAAATGGGAAAGAAAGAGAGAAAAGTAACAAGAGCTTTAGACCAAGCAATTAAACCACTGATGTGGAGAAGAATAGCTGAAGCAGTCAACCCTATCACCTCTCAAAACGCAGGCTGGGCGGGGCTAATGCGGTCTCCTGTCAATGTTAGCACTCATTAGCGTGACGCATTAGCTCAGCAATAGAGCTGCCACAGACTCGGAAAACAGCCCCCAGGGACTAACAAGTGTACAAAGGGGTCAAGAGGGTCATGTTTCAACATCCACCACAGAAGAAATACAATAATCATTTACCAGGAACTCAGTTTTACTTTCTACCTTTGGAAAAAAATTGGGTTTTACTAGTTTAGTGAACCCAAAGCACCCTTAAACCAGCAAACCAGGCCAGCAGCTGATACACTGAATAAAATCTGGTATAGAAACCATTTAAACTTAGAAATTACTAGTAAATATCAATTCCAAGGACAAGTATCACAAACAATAAAATGTTGAAGCAGAAAAACTGAAATAGTATTTCCTTGTAAAACATCTTTATGTAAAAATTTTTTGTTTGTTTTTGCTTTTTTAAGAGTTGCTAATACAAATATAAAGGCTTGTTTTCTGACATACTTTGGGGTAAAGTTTGGGGAGATTTATCACTAAAGTATTTTTATAACAGTATTTTTAAGAGTAAATTAACAGGTCAGCATAATTTATACATCGTAAAAAAAAATTGTAAATGCAAAGCTTTTTGGAGCATGTTTTACAAACCAATACTATTTGTTTTTCTACTTAATGTCATGTTTAATTTGATACATTACTTGCTGTTTCTTTGTAATTATTTGTGCTCCAATACATATGTAAATTTGAGCAAAATGTTTTTGCAATTGGAACAAAAACTGACAAACAAGTTACATTTAAAATGTCTTGTTTTTTTATATTATCAGTCACACTTTTCAAAAGCATATGTTCAGACAAACTGTGAATAAAAAAATCTTCAGATCTCTTATACATTTTATATTTTTTTAACTATACACCATAGGGAAAAAAATCTGAAAATGTACTGGTAATTTTCTGACAAGTCACTATGCGTTAAGTTTACTAATGTTTCCTGTAACTCTAAAATAAAATATGTAAAACACCTGTGAAAAATAAAACATTCCTTCCATTTATTAACACAGTACACTGAGCCTTATTATTAGGGACTTTTCATAGTTTTTATTTATTTTTGAGACACTAACACATCCATTGTAGCCTTTGCATGTTTTTGCAAAAATGGCCAACAGCCAGTCCTGAAGTATACTGGCAAGTGGCATAACAGATTGGCTTTCTCAGGGCCAGGTCTAAAGTAAGTTCATGTTGTGCGCTTAGCAAGTGAGGGAAGGTTTTCACAAACACACATATGCTCTCTAGTGTCAGGGAGCTAAGTGCGTGCCACTGTTGAGGGAATTGTGGCCCTTCTCCAGCTCTAATGTTGGCTGCCCCCTACACGAAGGTCCAGGACTGTGCATTTAAACCCGGGCGGAGTAGACAGCCTTGGAGTCATTGGCTAAGCTTCACCACCCTTAAGGACCAGATTCAGCTCCCGTCTTCAAAGGCTGTTAAGCTCCGAACATCTTATCTGTGGGTCTTTGAAGTGACCGATAGCCACAAACCACAGTGACATTTTCACCTTCACACGTCAGCGGTGTTGTGCAGTCACCAAGCAACAACCATTTCCTCATCCAAAAAGAAAGAGCAGCCAGTACATATGATAGGTTTATGCGAATGGGAAAATAATGAGGCACTAATTTAGAAACAACAAAAAAGACACTTTTGCATTGTGCAGTATTAATGCACTCCATCATTCTCAAGCCATACACACACATATAAATAAGCACACATAAACTCTGCCCGTCTCTTTTCCTAATCCCTGCCACAATGCTCCCCTCCCCTCTGGTAAAACCAGATCCCTGAAAGTGGTGCTTGGGTGTTGTAATGTTACAAATTGAGAGCAGGAGCATTAAAGAGACTTTACGCAGAGTGGGGCAAACTGCACATGGCCCTAACAGTGCATACCAACACCTGTTTCAATGGCCTCTCTTCTTTTATCTACATGATAAACACTGAATTCCTCTACAATTACCCCACCATCATGGCCCAGCTATTCATAGCTGACAGCTGTTTTTCAGCATCAGGGGACCTCATGATAGGATGCAATGTTGTTATGCACTGCATCAAAAGAATAAAAGAGACTTAATCCATTAGTTCTTGGTTTCAAGTGGCATTTTGATTTGTTTAGGATTGATTTTGCTTAAGGACCAAGATTTTACATTGGAGATCAAATGATAATCCAAAACATCACAGAAAAGTATAAATATTAATATTGCAATGAACTGTACATTTGCAAAAATACGAACAATTATTGTTAACAGATTTAGCAGCCAATAATTAAGTTCATGCACATACATACATACATATATATACATATATATATTGAATTTTATCTACAAAAATTATTCAATATTATATAATATCTGTAATTTGTTAGCATATTTTATTGGCTTAATACATATGCACACACACAGACAAAATATTCTATTTAGTGCTATCAGATCGATTAATTGCCATTAATCGCATCCAAAATAAAAGTGTGTATACTGTGTATATTTACATAAACAGATTTATAAATATATAAATTTAAGAAATATTTACGTGTATATATTCATAGTTATATATATGATTTATATTATATATATATAAATACAAATATATATATATATATATATATATATATATATATATATATATATATATATATTACATTTATTTCTTAAATATATACACGTGTATGTATTTATAAATATAAACAATACACACATATATTATGTAAAAACAAACTTATTTTGGATGTGATTAATCGCAATTAATCGATTTGACAGCACTAATTCTATTTAATAAATTCTACTAATTTTATAAATAATTGTATTATTTAACATTATAAATGTACACTGTACAGTATAATTTTTTTTATTTTGACATTTGCTTAAGATTAAATTATTATTATTTTTAAAGATGTACTTTAATTGATAGTTAGATGATGAAAAAGTTCATCTAAATGCAAAAATGGAGAGAATTAGCATAAAAAATTTAATATCCGATATCAACTGATGAATGAAAAAAAAACCTATTGTGATACAACTGATATGGTACCGAAATACCGGACAATCGTTCCACAACCCCATTCAGACCTTAAGTATGACCAACTGAGAAAGAGTTGAGATCATCTTACATACTATGAGTAGTCAAAGAAAAGAAAGGGTTAAAATCTCTAGGTTAACTAGCTTCTGTTTGCTTTTCTTGGCATCCCTCATTCAACACTTGACTCAGCATTTATTTTTATTCTTTTGTCATACCATTACATTTTCCAGATAGTCTGAGAACAACCAGACCCTACAGTGTGACATCAGTGTAGCATCGCTGGACCAGATCAACAGCTGATGAACACCCAGCATCTTTTTTTCCCCTCCAAGCCTTTTCATGCCCTTCTGATGTGATGACTTTATTTTTCTTTGTATACATTGTCCTCTCCAGCCAGAGAATAGATTGTTTGGTCATCAGCGGACTCTCACAGCAACTACTGTTGGTTTTTGATTGGCAAAGACCCAAGAATCTTCAGAATGGAGGCTTAATACTCCCAGGGCTGACAGCTGCAGGGATCAGGCACTCTTGCTTACTGTTATTGACGCCGCTGCATTGTGCCTTTCTCTATAAATGTGGCACCAGGACCGGGATGGGGTTGATGAGGGGGGCTTTATGAGGAGGGTCAGCATTCTGAAGTCATGTCAGGTGCTTCTGCTTTGAAGCCTGAATGGATACATTAAAGAACATTAAGAATATGTGATATGAGTAATATATGAAGACCAAAAAATTTGGGAATAGGTGTGAAAAAAACTTGCCTGAGTGAATGATATAACTTACAATCTGCATTAAGAATACACTTGTTCATAAGGTGGACTGCTCCCCATATCCACCATGACATCACTAAATTATCACTTATGCCCCAGATTCCCCCTTCCACCAACCCCTAGAGTCCGGTCTGACCCCACTCTGACCCCCCAGCACCGCTGATGCTGTCATGACAACCGTCTCAAGAGGCTTGTTGTATGTGTAGAGAGTGAGAAGTGTTATACATGAGTGCATCTCTCTCTACATTTGTCTGTGTGTTGGGGGGGGGGGGGGTGGTGAGAGAGAGAGAGAGGCACTTGTGACAAATGGGAATTTAAGTGTGTCATTTACGTAGTGAACAAAAAAAGCTATGTGAATGTTAAAATGCACAAAAAATAACATCATTTGTTCAGATCATTTCCCTGAATTAAGACAAAATGGGGAGAGGGATAAAAGCTTTAATATTCATTTAGATTTTGTGAACTTGAGCAATGGTTGGTCTAAATAAATAAAAAATTATAATAAAAATTGTCCAGTAAATTGTTTGCAAATTATAGCTATTTCTGTTCTCATGCCAAATCTTCCCCATTACGCTTGAAACATTATGTCAACAGGTTTGTACAGGTATTAATTATCCATATCTGGGCTCTTTGAAATGTGCCTGGAAAAGTATCCATGTGAATATTTATGTGCCTTTAAAGGGTTGTTTATATAAAAATATTCCCTTCTTAATGTTCAAAGTGTGTTAATCACAAAGACATCAGCTCAGAGTTCTCTCATAGCTCTCTTCCCAAACATGACCTCATAATGTCTTCAAGGAATGCTCAAAATAGAACAAAGTGACCAATTTAGAATATTTACTTCAGTCTTTTATCATTATTTTCTTCATCCTCCTGACAAAGAAAACGAAAAATGATTAAGAAAGGATAAACTTGGATGCAAAACATTTGAAGACTAGCAGCATCAAAAAAAAATAAAAATAAAAAAAATAAAAATAAAGGAGTAAGCATGTCATTGCATTAAATAAAGCTTCAAACCATTTTTCATTTATTTTAGAGAACTTTTAGAAAGGTATAAGTTTATGAAACATTACATATATTGTTTGAAATGAAGACAAAAAGTATTTGGACACTTTGTGGTTCTGAAATGTTAGTGAAACATGTGACTGTGATGAACTGCATCTATAGTTACTCTGTCTGGACACCTGAGCAAGCTTCAGGAGATCCAAAAAAAAAAAAAAAGAAATCACCTTGACACCATTTGGTTCTGAGTAATCACAAAAAAAATGGCATCTGCAAAAAATTATTTTAAGCCATGTGTTTGGCATTTTATTTCTAATGTAATAAAATTAAAATATAAATTTTGGGACCACTGTATTTCTCTTTAGTGACCATAAAAGTACTTATGCAAAACCTCAAAGGCACACAATTCCTAAAATCACTAAAAGCCTTGAAGAAGAAGAAAAAAAAGATGGCACATGCAAGGGATTTTAGTATGGATGGCACAGCTTCTAGGTAAGTCAGTATATAGTGTATGATTGGCAAGATTAATATTTCACTAAGGCCTGTCAACAATACCAAAATAAAGGCAGATCCAGTGAACCCCTCAGGGCAAGATGCCTCTCAATCGATTTCAGACCTTCTTTCCTCCTCTGCCTCAATAACTTCAATTATTGATGAGATACGATCCACATGGATCCCAGAATTCCACTGTCAAGTCTTTCAAGCAGCAGGTTGGTTTTGAATAACTTCAATAGGTTGGTGAAAATTCTATACCACCAAAACAGTCCATCTTTATATCAAGGACAGAAGCTTTTAAAGCAACATATATATATATTTTTTTAAATCAGCATGCAAATACACTAGAACGTAGAAGAATCATTCAGTAAGGATCAAGGTTACAAAAAGAGAATTGCATAAATACCTTCATGTGGTGCATTAAAGGATTCTAACCAGTATTTACACCCATGAGCACATAAACTGAGTTACTAATCAATTCCTTATTCATCTCCACCTTATTCGTCTTAGCATCAAAAAAACATCACTTAAATTCACTGAGCAAGGACCTTGATCAAATACATTTTTTATATTTCAACCACTACAAGCACAGGACGTGAATTTCGAAACAGCCTTAAAATCATAACCACTAAGTGCCTTTTCATGTTTTGCACAGGATTTTGAGTGTCCCACACATCCAGCATCGCTGTTTGATACCAGAAACCACCAAATGTTGTACAGCCAGGCCACTAGGCAGTATTTTAGACAAAGTTCACTTTACAAATAAATAAATCAAACATTTAACAGTTTTAGCCTCTTTTATAACACCAGATCTGTATGAACTGTGTACCAACCGCAATTAAACTTCTCCTCTGAGCTAGATTAAAAATAGTATTATTAGAAGTAGTACATAATTAATGCCATCTCTTATTCTGCATATGTAACATATAGGATTAGAAACCTACAAATTATATATCTGACATTATTTCTGATCTCTTATGCTTTTAACTTCAGGTCTATAATGCATTACTTTTTCAGTTGGGGTTGTGAATGAATAATAAATTGGCACAGTGAACATATAATGTGCATTTCAAAATGTCACCTCAAAGTCCTCTAAAGTTGCCTGCTGAGTTTGTTTGAACATAAAACTTATTTCTGAGCAACTTTGTCTTGTGGGTGTAAAGTGGACAATGGAGACTGATGTGGGAACCTCATGGCATCTATGAAGACGCAGGACCTTGTGGACCACTGAGACAATGGCTGTGAGCAGCCCACCAAAATAAGACTTGGTAGAAAACATTATATGTAAAAATGGGATAAAACTTATATGACCCATTTTGTGAACCTTTCATCGGTATAGCCATCTGTGGAACCTCAAATATCTTTTCATTTTTTACATTTTCCGTGGCAACTGCATTTTTGAGGATCATATGTCGCGTGATGATGCCCAAAAAATGCTTCCCACAAGTGTTAGGCACCTCTCTTTTTGAGAGACAGCCTGTAAGTGACATGATAATGTAAACAAAGACCTAAAAGATGAGCAAATACACAAACCGTATCAAACAAACAGACTGCTGAATGTTTCAAACATGTTTCTTTCTTTAAAGAGCCACTTACTTCTTGTCCAGGTAACTTAAGATGGAAGATGTTACATTCCGTGGCACGCAGCTGTCCGATGCGAACACAAGTCACAAAACACACCTTAACGCGTCAATGTCCATTTGTTTGTAGGCAGTTGCCAAAGTTTCCAGTTTGCGCAGTTAAAGTACTAGCTAGCGTTCATAAACCGGTTACCCAGTGAGAATTACGCGGAGCTCAAAAAAACTTTGCCATTTCCAGGCGCACTGTCATCTTTCACAATATCATGAGGAGAAAATCCGTTAGTATTTGAGAGTCAGACGCGCTGCCTCTCTGTACGAGTCCAGTCAAGTGTTTGCAGGTGTCGGCTGTGCTGTGTGCTGTACCTCGCCCTCTCTCCACTACCTCCTTATTAAAACCAGCCAGCCGTGTCAGTGTTAACCAGCTCCCTGCCAGCACTCGACTGCACGCAGCCCCCGCTGCCTGATTGAGGAACTGAATGAAGGATTGTCATCCAGCTAATAAACCAGGCCTCTTAGTTAATCTTACAAAGAGGGAGTCATTAATTATAAGCTAGTACATGAAGTTCCCAATACTGAGTCCTATTAACTTAGAGTTATCATCCTCGGTGTCAGGTTGCATGGGTTATAATAAACCTCCTAGTTGGGGTGAGGCCTCATATTTAATTCTCTCTGATGTGAGACAGAGCGGGTTTCTGTGAGCCGCTCTGACACTCTGGTGATAATAGTCTTATCTTCTAAAGGCAGATATGTTGAAATGAATAGAACTTGGAAAAGATTACCATTTAAACATTTAGCCAGTCAGTTGGGTCTAAAATTATTTCAGTCATATGTTTCTGCTAGTAGACTATTGAAAACACAAACCTCACAGAATAAGTTGCATTATTGGAGATTCTACCTCTGACTGAGGAGGGAGGCGATTATATGTTGGTGTTTAATGTAGCTTTACATGAGCCTTATGGGTTGAGCTGAAAAAATCACTACAAACAACAGATGTGTTTCTCACAGTATAACTGTGCTGTTTTCTGGTGTTATTCCAGCAATTAGTCTGTAAAAAAAAAAAAAAAAAAAAAAGAGAGAAAAAAAGTGAAACTGCTGTGTGATACAATCTCAGCCAATTAGAAGATAAGTCATGTTTAATGTATATGTCGAACTGATTTTAGACCAATCATATTAAACATTGGGCGGGGCTACCCAGCGCAACGATGCAGGAATAGAAACCAAGCAACCAACAAAATGTATCCTAGCGCTAAACGACAAAAAATGGAAGAGGTTATTACTTTATCATGCTGCATCTGGTGTAACAGACACAACCAGGTTGGGTTTTACTCTTGAAACGCTTCGGTTCTGTATTAATTTTTTTATTTTTTTATTTTTTATTTTTATTAAAGGTAGGACAATTTTCTCTACCACTTGTATTTGAAAATAGTCTAACCCTTGAAATGTATTGTTAATTTAGTATTATTCATATACTATTATAGAATTTATTCATATTTTGAATTAGCTTTCATTTTATATTTGCATTTTAATTTTGTTTAATACTATTAGCTTTCATTGATTTTTATTTCAGTAATTTCAGTACTTCAACTTATTTAGTTCAGTTAGTTGCCAAGGCAACATTTCTTAAGTTTTCCATATAATATATATATTTTATTGTATTTGAACTTAATTTATTTTACCAAAAACCATTAATAACAGTTTTAGTTTCAATTAACAATAACACAACTGCTTGTATTTTACTTTACTGGATTTTGATTTTTCAATGATTTTGATTTAGTCAATCTAGCACTTTTAAGAGATGTTAAAAATAACTGTCACTAGGAAAATACCTTTAGACATTGAGTCATCTTCATTAGTATTCAAATGGTTGATTAATATCTTTCTAAATTGTATCTTTTGTCGCCTTCATTATTAAATACTTGGTTACGTTCTTGCATATGAATTACACTTGATACTGATTTTGCTACTCTCTTTATGTTGTTACAATATCCAACGTAATAGTTAACAGGTTTTTGGCACATCACAGTTGAGGGGTAAGGAAGCGGAAAGAGGTGGCAGATAGAGAGAGAAAGACACTGAGGGGGATCTGACCCTGTACACAGACAGGGCAGTGCTGTCATTGTGCCCGGTGTCTCCATGCAGGAAAAGGGTAAAAAGCGCTCTGGGAATTCTTGAGATTCCTGACAGTCCAGCCTTGGTGGCCCACAACGAAAGAAGCAGGGTGACCAGGAAAAGGATTAAAGACAGCATTCACATCAGGGCATTCTCAAATTCCTCTCTTCTGTGTGTGTGTGTGTATGTGTGTGTGTGTCTGCCTCCAAAACAAACCCCATGTCTCCATTTGGCCTTTTGTGTGGGGGTCATCCTGTTCTCCAATGGAGCCCAAGACCCTTCACCTCCCCAAGTCAGTCATAAGCCTACTCGTCTCACATAGCCTATTCAATCCATCGCTCCTGTAGATGCTCATGATTTTACTGACAGGCATGCTGCAGGGCTCCTCTACCTGCTGGGAGGATGAATCGATCGGTCTTGTTTGCTTTCACACAGAGAAAATGATTTGGGATGGCCGACAGAGGTATGCAGCTATGGGTGAAGGGGTTCCGGGAATGCAGGTCATACCGGCAATGACACAAACCTAGTCGTTTTGCAGTCTTTGACAATATAAACATGCAGAAAATCTTAATGAAAAATCAGTTTTCACAAAAGGCATTTTGTTTCAGTTTTGTTTCATGTCTTCAGACTGAATTGTTTTTGCATATTTGTTACATAATTAAGTTGTTACAATTTAGAACAGGTGTGTATGCATGCAAGTAGTTCTACTGATGAATACAGATTATTTTAAATGAGGGAGTGTGTGTCCACAGCTAGTAATTTGCATAAAACACGCCCACATCATGTCCACGTCACATCTTTCTCTCGTGCTCGTTTGTTTGCTCACACACTTGTGTTAGAACATGCACAGGAAGATCAAGCAAAACTAAGAACATAATCGTCAAAACCAGTTCAAACACTACAAAAGTTTTTAAATAAACCTATCCTACATTTATTCCCATAATTTTTGTTACTCATAAATAATTATTACTTATATAGAAACAGTTGGAAAGTTGGACAGATGGAGCTCCACTCTACAGTAGTATTTGGTGCTTCTGTTTGCTTTGGTGTTGAACAGGATAAGAGGTAGTATCAAAAAAAGGGTGAAGTGTAGTTTCCCACCCAGGGCAGTGTCGCTAGGATTTCCTCTGAACATCCAATCTGATGTAGCTGACAGTCACATGGAACAGATGCATGTGAAACACATATATGCTTCCTCTAAGAGGAAATTAATACAAGTGCAGCATGCATACAGGATCTTTTTGTCACTTCTTATGTTTTTGATTTTTTTTTTTAAATGTATTCAGTCCATATTTTGGTTCCTTCTATAATTAAAAGGCCCTAAAATACCTGTAAAATATGATTTTATACATGTGATATTTATATTTTGCTCTCCTTTTCCTTCCAAAAAGAGTTTGCAATGATAGTATTGTTGGAGACTTACTCTAATTTGGTTTCCATTTTGCTCATGAGACTTGTGTTTTCATTATGTACTTTTCCAGTGGTTTTTCCAGCATCACTGCTTTGCTTTGGCAGTTACTTCATGTAATCATATCCCCATATAAAACCTGCAAGGAAGAGCATGGCAGGACCCAAGAGTATTTTGTCCTGTCATCTCTATTGTGTACTAGAGTCACAGATGCATACTGGAACTTACAAATATTTTACAATCTGACTGTGTTATTTTGACTTCTCTTGGCTTGCAAAAGTATTATGGAAAGTTTCTAAAGCACAATCACGCATACAGCACTGATAATGTGTGAACTTCACCATATATTAATTTCAAACTTGCTGTTATTTTGTTTAGCTGTTAGGTTGTCTCTAAAACAGTGTGATGACAAACATGAGCAAAAATGAATTAAGGGAACTTCATATTCTGTATCTTTGGCTATGCATCATGCATGACGCACAGAGTTTTGCGAGGGTTGGTTTTCTCCAACGGATATGAACTATTTCCCATCAGAAAACGGGAGAACAGGAAGAAGGTCAGAGAGAGAGTCAACAAAACCCACCTGAAACTGTCAGCTTTTCCCAGATGAAGCCTCTTTCCGTTCTCTCTCTGGCCAATGAGAGCCTCTGATTATATCAGTGAGAACTATACAAAGAAATTCTGGTTCTGCTGAGATCACCATGAGTCAAAGCATTAAGATCACAACCCCTCAAAGAGGGGAACATGTGAAATCCAATCATCACTCTCTAGATTCAGACAGTTACCCAAATAATTTTGTAAGGTCCTTGGTGAGAAAAAGCAAAAAAAAAAAAAAAAAATACAAAAATAAATAAAACTCACTCTCTTTTCCAAAAACATCCTCAACTCCATTTGTATTTGATTAAAGGGCAGATACAAAAAAGTGGTTAAACTCTAATGCAACAAGAATTTGACCTTAAGGTCAAAGAGATATGAGTTTCTGTTTCTAATAAAACCCCAACCTCTGTTAATCCATAACGGAGCCCTTACTCCAAACTAATACTTCATATCTAATCTAACATAATTTTGGTGATTTGGCAGATGCTCTCTATCCTGCTGAACATTAGCAGCATGTATCATACTGATTTCATAAGTCTCCTGCACCAGAGCACTGTGCAAAGACATTTAAGGAAATCATACTATTTGTTTTAATGAGAAAAGCATGAAAATAAAAAAAGAAAGAAAGAAAGACAAAGAATCCTAAATGGATTAGATCTGGCCTTGCTGCACAACATTCATTTAGTCATATCTGCTTGATAAAATTGGGTTACAGTCATCATTTTAATAATGTTGCTTTGACAATTTTTAGATATGTTTTTGTCAGACATATGTTATTGAAAGCAAGCTCTGAGCTAGTCTTAGAAAAAGATCCGAAAAAAGTTTTCTACATCGAGCATGTCCATTGACATGCTGTTTACACTGGACACATTAAAGCAAAACTTCCAAATAGATCACCTCAATGGTAAGTCTTTAAGCCATTCATTTGTCAAGTTGTCAGAAATAGCGCAACACATCAGAAACAGAACAGGCATCTGTCAGCGCAGTGCTTCAGCGAATATAATGTATATTTGATTATATTGGAATCTATTTTGCAGTTTACAAATGCAAATATGCTCATAGCTTTTGTCAATTAAGATCATCAAGCATCAAGAAAGAGAAATATGAAACATAACATAAAATAAAAGATAGACTAATGCTCTCAGTCAATGGATGAACATCTTCCCACTTGTTTTTTTTTTTTTTTAGCGCTGATGAAGGATTAAAGTTATTTGTAAGTGTGTGTTTTTAGTCTGCTTCACAGAAAGTCAGGCTGCCGATGAACCAGACAGATACTAAAGGATACACACAACCTGCAAAGGGTTTTCTCTCTGGGAAAAGAAACAATTTATTTGAATAAATAATAAAACATTGACAACTTATATAGAAAAAGAAAATATTTGTTTTATTTGCATGTCGTTGAACTTTTATATGAATTTATATTTCTTTAATGTTCGAATACATCTATATTTTTTATTAAAAGAAAAATATTCAAAAAGAAACTGTGGTAAATTACGGCTCTAAGGTGATTTTTTAATGAGTTTTGTGGCTTTCTTTGTCAGGTTTAAAACTGTGTTTTTCTCTTTCAGACTCTCCTCGCTGACTTCTCAGAGAGGATTTCTGGGGAATGAGGGGCTTTTGATAACCAACCCAATAGGGATGCTCTTACTCTTTCTCTCTCGCTCTGCCTCTCTCCGTAGTCCTGTTTGAATGCCGGGACGGGAAGAGGACTTGGGGGGGATGGGTGAAAGGGGGGCAGGGGGTGGACTATAGGCTCTATTTTTCCATGGACTCCATCCATCTCAACTGCATTTTTCTGTCAGGTCCTGGGAGATGAGGCTAATTATCCTGCTATTCATCTTCTCGCTCTTCATCCTGATCTCTCCATCCCTCCCTCCCACTCTCCTTACACTTTGCTGTATGTGCATATATGCATGTGTGTGTGTGTGTGTGTGTGTGTGTGTGTGTGTTCCCACATGTCTCTGTGTGTGCCTGGGCATGAATGTGTGTTTTCATGCATGTAAGATTGTTTATACGGAAGCTGTTCGTATCATGATCTCTGCTTTACAAGAATGTCTCATTTAAAGTCCCATCAACAGAAACACCAGTCTGCTGGAGTCAAACCCATTGGAAATCCCTGGACCAGAATTAAGCATGACATGTCTATGCCTGTGTTCACATCACCAATCTAATAGGCTTCAAATCCTCTCTTCATTCAGCTTTCTCTGTGTTTGTACGTGCATACGCATTTGATTAGCAGCAGTGGATCAGTTTGTTCTGTATAATCCAGGTTGTCTGCTATTACACTCTCTAAAAATAAAGGTTTAATGTTGACATCTATGGTCCCATGAAGAACTTTAACAATCATGGAACCTTTTCAGGTTCTTGGGGAAAACCAAAGATGACTCTTCTATGGCATCGCTGCAAAAACCCTTTTGGAACCTTTTTTTTTTTTTCATTTTTTTTTTCACACTTGCCAGGTTTGGATTAAATCAATGTGATTGCTCTGTTAGTACAGTACATTAAACAAATGGACCGAGACCTCCTAAAAAGATGGGACTCTCGACCCGCTTCTAAACAAACTCGGGTGCGGTTCAAGTGAAATATAAATGCAACACAGACCAAAAACATCAAAACTAACCAATCACACTCTTTTCTCGTCATATGAACTATCATTATTAATACTGCTCGTTACAGTTTGGTACATTTGTCGGAACCGCCGTCTCCATTCATTTGTGTCTATACATTTACATGCTATATCCTTTACACATTTTGTAACAAGTTCTTTGTGAGTAAAAATATCATCATATGTGCACATACATAACACAAACACATTTCTAGAATCTTCTCTCATCTCCAGACGTCTCTGCCCAGGTAATTAGATCGCAGCACTTGTTAAGCTAAAAAGAAAAAAAAAAAAAGGAGATAAGATTCCCTCTCTCTCATCTCTCCCATTATGGTTTCTTTCTCCCCCAGAGCTATTTGACTACTGTATCACGACTTGAAAGTTGAGGAAAGTCCTGAGCTGTCAGGAGGCATCAGAAAGCTGCGGTGCCCTGCGGAGAGATCGTCTCCGTGCTGCTAAGATGGAGGCCAGCGCCCTTTCATCCTCTCCTGCAGAAAGACGCTCTTTCATTCTCTCAAAGGTAATATGTCTAACAACATCAAGGTGAGGGAGATTGCAGATGCGGTGCAGGAAATTCTGCTGTGCAACTGGGATGCTGGAAGGAACAAAGAGTTAGTGAGAAAATATCAAACACATGGGGGATTGGTGTAATGAATTTAGATAGTCTATTTAGATTCCGACATCTGTGTTTGGGGAGAAAAGCCCAGCTTGAAGTTTCTCAAACCTGAATGGATGACCAGGGCTTTTCCTGATGAGAAATTAATGAGGTCTAGCAGAGCCTATTAAAATCTGTCTCTCTGCTAAATATGATTTTCCTCTTTCAAGGTCATACAAATAGCAACAATTTAGATAAATGTGTACTCATGTAATTAAGCTGCGTCCTGTGTAAACAAGAACAAAAGAGACTATCATTATTAAACATGGACCAGTGAAGACCATAGGGATCTGGGATACAGTAAACTGAATTGAACTAAATATAACTGGGCATACTGAGAATTGCATTTTGAATAGATTCATTTTAGGATGGACACCTAAGGCATTAAAATACCACTGAAAAAAAATTAATTAGCTAAATTACAGAGCACATAGTCATCTATTGTCGGCATCTCACTGCAACAGTACTATGTAAAAAAATATATCTTCCTTAATACAGGCAGTTTCATGTCTGAGAGTCTGATTTTTAAAGTTTAGGCTACAGATTTTTTGTTATATGAAGGTCACTTGAAAGCTGTTTTTATGCCTTGAGTGTGAGTCTTTTTAGGACATTGGTTTTTTTTGAAGGTCCACAAGAAATCAGTGCTCATAATTATAGTTGCACCCTCATATGTGTAGGTGCGGGTGTGTCACTTTTAGGAGGATGAATAGACAGACAGGCTGTGAGTGAAGCATGGCCTTTAGCCTCATAATCCTACTTACAATGCAGAGAGAGCCCTGAACTTACCAGAAAAACACTGCCTGTCTGCCTCCTGCTGAGACCAGAGAATATGGATGCTTGATGGCTGGTACGTCAGCACGTGGGGCCCACACCAGTACAAACTCAGTCACACTTGAGAACAAAGACACAGTAAAGGGGACATTAACAAATTCTTTATATAATCTTTATAAAATCAAAACCCCAAAAGTGGGTTTTTAAATCACAATTAAATGATGTTACTGAAAAGCTGACTGTCTGACAAATCATCTAAGGAAATGTAAAGAATTAACACTTTTGAGATGCTTTTCAAAGCAATTTTCACCTAGCAAACCAGAAAAATGAAGTTTTATAGTGCAGCTGTTTGCATAAGGTTGTAGAGGTGCAGAGTGATTTATTGTTCTTCTCTGTGGTGTGGTTTAGTTGAAGGAGTGTCATTTATGCTATTCCTTATCTTTGTCCCAGCCTGTCAAACATACCAGCCCGCTGGCTCCGTGTCGAGCGTTTGCATGTTTCAGAGATGGGAAGTTGTCAGGGACTGACGAGACAGGTGAAACAAAACCTACAAGCCCAGTTCTCTGTTAAGTCTGTCTTTCCTGTCAAAGAGCAACGGCTAATGAAGTGTGAGATATTCACCTTTGTGCTGTATGCCTAGACGAACTAGTTTCTCTCCTGTTCTGGGGGACAAACTGATTAAGAATCAGATTTTGTGCAGCACAATACCATAGAGCTTTTCACACTGCGCTTAACACCTGGCTCTATACCCTGCTATATAACCCCGGGTAAAGGTACGTTTTACACTTGTAATTTAGCACTGCTTTTTACCCGGGTTTATGAGGTGTTAACCCTGCATTGCAGTGCCAAATGTGCACAGTGCACAAGAGACACCCTATCACGCTTTAGTTTAGACAGTCAGCAACACATCACTCATTCTAAAAACAGTCCTTTCAGTATTTGAGGGGAAATGGTCAAGTTGTTGATAGAAAACACATGGATTAGATTCAAGAATAGACTATTTTATTCTTACCGTTGTAGTCCACCAAACAGTCCATTCAGGAAAAACTTGACAGTACAGTCTGCAATAGAAGAATGAATAGGTATCTGAGCTCCATTGCAATACTTTAAAAACAAAATTACAGAACATTCTGTATTCATAACATTTGAACCTGTGAGGAAAAAAAAATCTCAGAGATTACACACTTTCCACCAAAACACACCTATTGTGAGTGTAAAGAAAAGAACTATGATTATGCTCAACTATCTAGCCTGAAAATGCTATAAGAAAAAAAAGGACACTGTCCATTAAAGCTGAATGTTTTCTCTGGCTGTAAAACTCTGCAGAAAGTCCACTAGGAACATACCATCCTCTGTTTCCACTGCATATCTAGGGCACGTTCAGGTAATGAAAACACAGCAGTCGTATAACACAGACACGGGCTGAGACACCTGTTTGGAAGTCCACAGGGGAGGAAGAGCAGGTAATAAGCACCTGACACAGAGAGAGGCAGCTGTCAGAAACAGTGAGGCTGTCCAGAGGCCGGTATATAATGAGGTGTGTTCTGAAGGAAATGCTCCAAGTGTAATTAAGGTCCAGCTAACTCTAGCCTGCGGCTGTCAACTGCCTATTTTTCATCATAATACATCTGAAGGACTCAAGGCCATGGAAACAAGAAAAAAAAATATAGGGTTTGAAATATTTTGTCAGATCAGTGCTGAACCAATAAAATTATCAGCTGGCATGAGAAGTCCCATTAAGATAGCTGGAAAATGTGAGCAATAAAACAACTCAAATATTTAGTCTTTAGTTTCAGAAAACACCACAAAAGTGCATTTCAGAAACTAAAAATATTTATAGAATTGACAAGTCATTCATAAAATTAAGAAGTTATTTATTTATAGTTTATAACATGATTCTTTTTATAAATAGTTTATAAATAGCTATAGTCACATGATTTCAGCAAATGATGCTTCGTTTCTAATGGTTTTAATTGTTTTGATTAATTTTAACAAACTTGCATGCATAATTAAAAAGGTAGAGTGAAAATAGTTTCTAATTGGCCTTCTCAGTCAAGTCCTGCCTAAAATCATAAAACAAACACTACACATTTAAAAAGAATACAAATTATACATACACTTCATAATCAATTGAATTCACTGACTTGAAGATACACTTTCATAAAACATTAATTGGTTTGTAAAAGATGTATTTTGGGTTGTGTTCACATTTACAGTTTTGACCAGCAGGTGTCACCAGAGTGCAGTGTTTCGAGGGCATCAATATATTTATTTTAAATAATTTGTTAAAATGATTGTTTGTTCCATTGTTTGTTGTTGCATTGTCTGTTCCATCTCTATTGTTTTGTCCAGACAGCCCATTTGTTCATGACTTTCGTTACTTTTGTATCACACCAAAGACATACTTGTGTCATACGAAGTAGGCTATTTGGTGCTTTTGTACGCCGTAGTGCACTATTTTACTTAGCGGAAGCTTTTAATACATGTATGAATATATATATATATATATATATATATATATAGATAGATAGGGTAGATAGATATATATATTAATCCATTTAATTAATAAAAAATAAGAGATCTGCTTCATTATATCAATGGCATTGTGGGAATTCACATAGTGGCACTGGAATGTAGGGGTGAGCAAATGCCTGTGGTGGCAGAGGAGCACAAAAGCACAGGCTGAAGCATCACGAGGGATGGATGCATTCCCATCAAGCTGGAAGACAAAACAGAGAACCACAGGGAAGCAGATGCAGTTGATTTATGTACTCTCCACCTTTAGACTGCAGTATGAAGTCCCAGATGTGCTAAATAGGGTGAACAAAAAAGTGTCCCAAAGAAGAATAAGCAGAAAAAGAATGGAATTCTAATTTAAATTTAACCTGGTGAGGGATTTCATAAGACATATTTGATTCAACATACAATTTGACCTTGATCAAACCTGATTGAGTGGCTCAGTTTTAAGTAGTTTTACAGAATAAGTGTGATCAGAATACGATTTAGAAATGTGGAGAGGAAATTTCTTTGTCTTTTATTCCAGCAGCTTTGATGCTTTTTCTTTGCCTTCTGTTACAGAATTACCACACCCAAAAATGTGCGCGCAAACAGATGCCCTCTTCTGGTCAAGTTTGAGTTTGGTCCGTCATAGGGAAATTCTGAATAATTCTGAATATTCTAATATGTTATTGCTGTTGTATTTCATTTTTAATAATTTTAACCAGATTTAGCACAACATATAAAAATGTTACACTGAAAAATGCTTACATTAATGCATTCACATATATATATATAGACAAGATATTTATGTAATTTTTTAAAGACTTACATTACATACATAGATTTATATAAAGCAAGACATATTTTAAGGAAGACTAGTTGCCGTTTCTTCAGAGATACAAAAGAAATGAATATTAACAAATATCCCATCCTTAAGGATCATACCTAAAACTCTAACATCTAAAGCTGAACTTGTTTTTTTCTGCATACTTCACGAAATGTTTGGAATACATTTCACTGAGAATTTGTGGCTTTTACTGATACATCTGAGGCTTCATGGGATGAACAATGGGAGAAGGGTGTCAGCCATTTTAAAGTGTAGTCCCTGTAAAACATCATATGAGATGTTAATTGTGACACAGACTTTTCAAAACAATGAGTTTATTTTGTACATTTAATTCACATTTCTTATTTTAATAATCTTGAACATCTCATTGTGTATTTAATTCATCTAAGGATGAGGGAAGAGCATGAGAGGACCTTTGGATTTTCTGCCCTTTTCTCTTCTGGTACTCTTCCTCATCCACTGTCCACACTGCCCCTGTCCTCCCGTCCACCCGCACAAAGCATTTGTGGAGACTAAGATTGTGTCGCACAGCATTCTGAGAAAAAGGTTGAAATAGTTTTTAATCAGAGAATATAACTGATATTCATATGAAACAGGCCTACTGGCATTATTCAGTATGATCTTATGTCAAGAGCGCCACCATGTGGACATAAATATAAATAAATATATATAACTGTCAGACCAATCTCAGGATCTAATAAATAAACCTGCTCAAGACTGGAGCTTTTTTGTTTTAATTCAGCTAATTTATATGGAATAAAATCAGACACACAAGCAAACATCTTTCACAATATGATTAAAAAATATACATATTAGACATTTTAATATTAAATTGAGTTTCAAATTGAACAGAAATGGGACTGTCTCCATGTGTCAGCATGTTTAGTACCTTCCATGTAGGAGAATTATGACGGAAGTAGAAGAACATTCTTGTGAACCAGTTATAAATTTCGTTTAGCGTCCGCTGTTTGTCTGGGGCTTCTAGAATTGACTGTAGGAATCAATGATTTTATATATATATATATATTACATAATTTTTATTTTAAAAATACAAGGATTCATTTAAACTTCAGAGTGAGCATTAGCAAAATGTATTAAAAATAAATATATAATAAATAATTAAAATATATCTAATATATATTAAATATAATAAAATATGTATAAAATATGATATACTATATATATACAATAAAGGCAAACAAAAGATGTGTACTTACCCATCTGATTAAGAAAGCATATGTATATGGAGGTCGTACATTGGCATATTTGTAGTATTCAGTACTGCTAACAAAATCTGTAATTGCCAGAAAACCAAATTACTAAGAAGCAAAACATTGCACAATACTCTTGGAAACTGACCACAAACCCTCATATGTGCGTTTTGCCTCAAGTATGTCGCTATGAGTTTTGCAGCAAGTGCAAAACGTATAGTCGTGCAACGGCTATGAGTCAGTCATTTTCGATAATTCACTTGCGCAATACATCTAGCAAAATATAGACAGTGTTATTATAAACGGCTTATGAGCAAAACTCCAGCAGAGTACGTCTGAACTACATTTGGTCCAGACCTTAGGCTTCCTTTGTGGTCTGCAGGCATGCCAAGTGTGGCAACAGGAAACAAGCAATCTCACAGCTTCAACTGTAGTCCTAGTGGTAGACCACCAACTTTCTACTATCTGGCCAACAACATAAACACATAAAGCCAAAGGAAATAGGAATAAGATAGGCATGACCTTCACACTGTAAACAGCGGTAGGTGGTGACCTTTATAAATCTGTATATTTTCCCACCACTTCAGCATCTGCATTTCAGTTTCACTTGATTGGATTTTTCTAATGACACATCTAAGCTAGACTGTGTGTGGTTAGGGGCACAGCAAGATTTTACCTGGCAGCAGGTGTGGTAGGGGTATATGCCAGGGTTCCTGTCGTACTGGTGCTTCACTAGCTCTCTCTGTCCTGCCATCTGGCTCCCTCACCTGGGGCAAATTTAGTGCCAGCGGCCTCCACCAGCCTGGAGCAACCCCCTGAAAGAGAACACACAAGAGAACACACCTACATATAAGAGCAATATTGAGCACAGATATGGTTTTCCGTAGACGCCATAAGATACGATTTACTGACGTTTTATGAAATCACAAAAAGGAAATGTCGTGTTCACTGTGAGAATCGCTATTTCTAAACGCTCTCATGAAACTTGTGCCATTGTCATAGAGTATTCTGAAGAGTCTTACGGTACGCGTCGAGATGCATTCAAACAGTTGAAGGTGAAGTTGCATGGCGTGAAGTTTCTGCTTCTCCTGAATGAGCTGAAATCATCATATATAGCTTGTTAGAGCCAGTGGGGTTTCAAACCACTGTTACCAAGACGTTTGATTCTTTTGGGTTCACACTCAATGACTCAAAACCAATGAAACCATGATTCACTTTCTTGTGCCTCATTCATGATAACTGATGATGATCAATGATGCAAAGTGTGACTTGTGTGTGCTGTAAATGAAAGATTAAATCACTGAGGTACCTGATTCTCCATGTGCCGTACCAGGTCTTGCTGAACTCGCCACTGCGCAATCGTTTTCTCATCTGTGCTATGGTCTCGGTTCAGATGTCTAGATAGGTTGAGAATCAAAACCTGTGTTCTTAAGTTTGAAAATGATAAATTCCAACAAGGAAGGCTTGCTGATGTTACAAATATATACACATGCACACACATATATATATACACACACACACACACACACACACACACACACACACATATATATATATATATATATATATACTGTATATATATATGTGTGTGTGTGTGTGTTAACTATATATATATATATTTTTGCTGTCTAATGATTTTCACGATTAATCACATCCAAACAAAAGTTTTGTTTAAATAATACCTCTATGTGTACAGGCTATATTTATTTTGTATATATAAATACACACACATGTTTATATATTTTTATTTACATGTATATACATGTATATTAATAGCCCTTGCTACATTATATTAGATATAATTTATATATTTAACTGAGACTTGTTATTCTTAAATATATACATGCATTGCTGTTTTGTTATTTTTGATTGCTTCACATTGTATACCTCATATTTATGTAAACAAAACTTTGGATTTTGGATGTGATTAATCGTGACTAATCATTTGCAGCCCTAAATGTATATATGTATATATGTATGTGTGTGTAGTATATATATATATATATATATATATATATATATATATATATATATATTAAAAAAAAACGTATATACTTACTTCAAAAAATGTGTATACCCTTCAAAGACTTTGTCACAGCCTGGCCAGCGACATTGTCCGTTTACAAAAAGATTGTTGGATCTCTGGATTTCTGACTCGACTGGGCTGAGAAGGACACATGAGGGGCATCACGATTCTTACTGATGAACATTTAATACCATTACAATTTTATTTTCTTACCTCTACTTACCTGTGAGAATGAAAGCTGGAAGATTGTTTCCTGTGCTGGCTTGATCCAGAAACAGCTTGGATGGAAGTCTGTGCACTGTGACCTATGACTTTTCTTCTGTTCATGGCTGTTGGGCTGCTCTCATTTGCTAAAGAATAAGGCAAATAGTGCACACTTGTGAGTACTATAACAAATTATTTTTTTCATCTATTTATTATATTATATTGTTTTTGAAATTAGTCAAATATACTATGTTAATATGTGTATAAATTGTTTTTAAAACTATAAATCTCAGTTAAAATCATTTAAATTGTCTTTAAATTATGTGTGTGTGTGTGTGTGTTCATATATTCTATAATATATATATATATAACATTACATATAAATATAATGAATAATACATTGCAATCACAGCATAATAAAATATTGATCTTGACAGTTGTGGTCAAACATTTACACACCCCTTGCAGAATCTGCAAATTATTAAAAAATGTATAATAATTATTATTATGGTTGTTGTTGTTGTTGTTTGAGTTATTTGTGTAAATTAAGTTAGTACTATTCAGTTAGTACTAGGCCTACATAAAAATGAATCTGAAATTTTAATGGTCACTCTTTAAAAAAAAGTAAAAAAAAAACAAAAAACATGTGACTATGTCCGGGAAAATGTGAAGTTTGAATAATTAATTGGAACACAAACCCTGACGCTGGTGAGCTGGAGAGCGAAGTACAGATGGCCTGATCAGGCCGGCCTGAGAACTCTGAAACACCAGCTGAAGAAACTGCATCCGTTCCTCATCAGCAGCTCTCTACACACAAACACCCACAGAATCAGGCCAACACAATAAAGGCCATTCACCGAGAGCTACAGCACATTTGTACTATACCTTTTAAACATCAGTAGTTAATTAATGTACCTGGCACAGAGGATGTTTTATTTGTGATCAGGACAAACAAAAAATAAAAATTATAAACATCAAGAACAAATATATATATATAAAATATACAAATATAAATATATATAACATATGTATATAACAAAAAATACACACAGCAAGAAAATGATCAACAATTTTATCAAACAAAATACTTCTGTACACAAAACAATTTTGAATCTTGCGTGTAAAATGCATTGTAAATTATATGCAACCAACCTACAAAGGGATGTTGTCCTTTTTAAGGCATTGTTACAGAAAGTACCAGAGAATAAAGCTCACTCACACAACGTACCCCAGAAGAAAGATGTTCCACGGGCCGTGGTGAAGAAGATTTGTATAACAGAGGGGGAGATGCGTCCCGCTCTTTTTTTAGTGGTGGCCGTTGTTCATTTTCCCTCTCACTCACTCTTTTGTCACTCTCTCTCTCAGATTGAGGCATTCCTGAAGTCAAGAGTTTGAAAAAGATTGCAGATTGATGTACAGAGTTGCAAACTTACACATTACATTTCAAGTTTACATAATATATATTGTTGGAGAGACAATGAAACATTTAATTTAATGTTAGCTTCTCATATTTTTTTTTAGGGTTAACTTATTGTATTTTCCTGTATTAGGAAATATGATTGCTTAATATCGCTTAAAAATTTTGATGAATGGCTATGGTATTTTTAATTTTGTTATTTTATCAACATTCATTAGATTTAGTCAGCTGAAACAGTTTTGATCTAATATTTTGTAGGTGGAAAATAGTAATCAACAACATTTATTATGTTGAAAAGCAAAGTTTTTTGTGTGTCTATTTGTTGATGAGAGATCTATCAGAAGTCATTTGTAAATTCTGTAAATGTTTACCCCTTCTTAAGATGGCCTCTTTGAATAATTTTACATCTTGTGCTAAAACAACTAAATTAGCAAATGTTTCTTTTTATTTCCCATAATTGCACACTGGCATCATCCTGCACATGCTAAACTTATATCTAAATATGTTACACTTTAAAGGTAAATACATATTGTTTTTAAGGGGGATATCACTGACCATCTTACCCTGCATCTTGAAATTTACTGAATTAAAAAAAAGTTCTGTTTTATATATCAATAACTACACATGCAGACCCCTTCAGTAGCTTCATGAACCCCTGGGAATGTGTTTACCTGATAGGAATTAGTTACATTTGTTGGAAATGAATGCAAACATGGCCACACCTAAATGTATACTATAAAGAAGGCAAAAGAAACACTATTGGCATCTCACAGAAAACCAAGAGGGAACAGAAGAATGGAGCTGGTATAATTACATGAAATTCGACATGCATGTAAGGGATGTGAGTGCTACGAACACAGACCCTAATCGTGGAGTTCTTCAGTAAGCACCAAGGGGGGGAACGAGGAAAGCAAAGTGAGTGACTGGTTTTCTCTGTGTGAATAGTCTACATATTTTACAGTAGCCACAAGACCATTATTATTTCTGACAATCTCCAATCTCTAACTTTCCTATTTTATGTTAAAGTCTCTAGAAAAGGCTAAACGTGATTTTCTTGAATGCAAACCCAAAACATGCATGACGTCTATCTGTCATGCAAAGACACAAACCTCTCCCACCTCTCAGGAAACCACAGACACACGCTTTGCATTTTGCAAAAACATGCACGAAAGAAGCAACCCAGGAACAGGATAAGGGATATAAGACAGCGACAGAATGTGGTTGGTGATGTTATTGAGCCTGAGTTGAGATCAGTGCATCTATAACAACAAAAGGATGTTTTCATGCACTCCCCTACATTTTAAACACACACCGAATGCAAGCAAACATGAAAATTCAGTGAAAATGTATTTTCATTTCATCGATTAAGAATAAAAATAAGAAAAATGACAATACTTTCATTAATATTCTAAGTCATTTGCTTTTCTAGGCAATGTGAGGAGTGTCTGGCACATATGTAATTTTGCTTTCGGTTCGGTTCACACCACTCAGCGATGGAATATTACTCACTTGTCACATATCACTCACTCACATCTCGCTTGATAATTTTTCCTCTTTTCACATGCATTTTACCTGCTTCTCAAGACATAATCTAAGTGAAACTACATACAGGCATCAATATTTGTCACCTACTTTCCATTCCATCTCTACCACATGAAAGTAAAAAATAAATAAACTTAGTCTTCGTAAAATAAGGATGTATCCGCAAAAGATTTGAGAAAAAAACAAACAAAATGACTCACAGTGACCATAAATTGATCTCTTTTATCCTCCCACTTTTATATTTCCAACGTTTGAGTATAGGCGTACATGCAGTAAAGAAAAACAGTAAATCATTTCAATAATAACAATCTTAATTTCATATGTGATATATATAGTATCATATCACATAATCATTTTCTTTACAACAAGGTTAAAATATTATTCAGCCATGCAAAGCAAGTGCTCAAATAAAAAAATAAAAAAATTACAATAGTCCTATGATTTGAAAACGTTTTTGCTGGAAAATGAGTGTTCATTAGCACCAAAATAGAATCTTCACAAGCAAATGAGTCCCGACATACATGCAGGTAATGTGGATTCAGATTTGAGTATCTATACAATTTTTTTATAATTTGGAAATATCATAATCCATAGCTGACTCATCTAAGGCCTGCATGGAATACTTTGTTATCAAAGTTATCATTAAATAACAAGCAGTATTAAATCAAGCAAATTTCAGAAACAAGTAAATATTCACCAAGAAACAGCGTTCTTTACCTTACACCTCTGTAGTCAGTCGTTGTCTTCCTGTGCTGTTCTGATTAAAAACGAGACTAAAATGATCTTTATAGGATAAAAATATCAATCTGAAAAAGAGAGATAAAATCTCACATTAAAGGACTAAATGCAATGTTAGATTTTTCAAATTGTACCAAAGGTCATAGATCACATGCAGAAGGGATGCAGCAATATTATTCTTCCATGAATGGCAGAGGACACACTAGACACTAAAGACCATCTAACATGCCATTCTGCAGAGGCTGAGCACAAATTTTCTTGTGGAAGATGAAAGGCAATTCATGTTTTACGTTTATGTTATGTTAAATGTCTTTCTGTCCCCCAAATGTTTCACTATGATAAGTAAGCACAATTTTAACATATTTTACATGTTAAATTTACCTAGAAATTTAGAGACCAAATATTATTTACAGATTGTTGTTGCTGTTTTTTTACATATAAAAAACAAATGATAGCCTATGAAATAATTATTAGGAAATAAAATAATTTGTCTACTATGCCTCATTATCGTGGAAATACAGTACAATTACAAGAAAAAAAAATCATAAATGAATTGATATATATGATATATGATCTGATGCCAAAAGATTTTTTTATGGGTATTTCTTTATATATATATATATATATATATATATATATATATATATATATATATATATATATATATATGTATGTGATTGACTGGTCTATGTGATCTATCATTTCATTATTTCCAGCAGAGACAAAAAAATAAAAAAAGTTTTCCATAACATGAGCAATGATTATATCAGGCAACACATCAAATTAATAGTTTCCGCAGAGCTGTAGTGCATTTTAAAACTCACCTGAAGTTGCCACCTTCCCACATAGAATGTGTCATTGCCAGTCAGTATAAAGCACTATTTATACTCAGAAAATACTCTGTGTCATCACAAAGGAAACAGAAAGAAATGTTCCACAAACAACAACGTGAGGGTATTGATAAACAACTCACTCTAAAGAACAGGTGCTTAGATGGCATCAAACATTGAGTTATGTCAAGAGCATAATTAATAAAGAAATAAATATCATACAACGATGTGTCCCACACATAATTTTATAACTGATCTTTAAGAGACTTAAAACTCCATTTACTTTTCAAACATCTTTTGCGTATCGTTTTGAATATGCAATAATGTGATTTACATACATGTTTGAGGGAGGCATCGCATAATTTTTTTGTGTCATTACAAAAACAACAGTGACATCAACAATAATCATTTATTATTAATAATAAATATCATCATCATAAAGTCTCATGATCAGTATAATTTTAACTGTAAATCTCTTTCCCTCCATTTTCTCTTCTGTATTCAGAATTGTAACCAGAATATAAATAACAATTGCTCCCTGGAAATTACATAACTGGTAAATCAATGCACGATTCTTAAAAATGATGCAGGTAATTCTGTCTATTACATTCAATATTCACTGCAACCTTTTGTGTCACTTTTATAAGAAAATAAGAGAGAACCGTGAAGGTGAAAATCAGCATCTGTCATATGAAGAAAATAATGCATTAACAATTTCCTACTGTTGTGCCATAGTTATTGTCATTTCTCTCCTATTGTATTTGGTTTAAGAAGACACATTGTCACAATGCAGAACAAAGGTATCAAAAGCCAAAAGCATAATAATAATAGTGATGTAGACAGTCGACTGCATAATGACACCTGACACTGTTTAATAAAGGGATGATTCACACCAGAAACGAAAAATCAGTTACGCACCCTCATGTTCCAAACCTGCATGGCTTTTTTTTTTCTGTGAAACACACACACACACACACACACACAAAAATCAACTAAACAACTAAACAAAGTGCATTGATTCACTTGGCAACCATTCAAATCTTTAAGCAATGATGCACAGAACTGCAACATGTTTGACCCTTTTGTTCTTTAGCAGTAAGGCTGCTATTTTTAAAGTCTGACATTTTCTTGGCACACATCTGTATGTTTCTGGTTATCCGGATATCTGTCTCAGTTGATATTTATCTCTATTTTACACAAATATGAGTCAAACATGTTTTAAGTAGTATGACTCAGTATTTCTTATTGTAGGTGTTCTCTGATTCAGCGGATTCAGATCCATTTGTAGGTGTAGAAGATTGATTTTACATTGTAGTGCCGCCACTGAAACAGCATGACCCAATATTCATATTTGAGAATTATCACACTATAATCACACCAGAGCCTGACGCAAATGCTGTTGTCAAAATGTGAAACTGTCTGGGATTTTGAAAAATGGGTCTCACAGTGTTTTTTTATTCGTGTGAAACTTTGATCTTAAATTCTAACAACTGGCACGCATTCATCAACAGAACAGCACGTCCCCTTGGAATTATAAGGTTCTATCTGCGTTCTGAGCAGTTTTGAGGTATTGAGCTTTAAAGTTTTTGCATTCCATTCGACTGTGTAGAAAGAACCTTTTTATTTTCTAAATAAAAAGTTCCAAAATGTACACAACTTAAAAAACAACATCACATAATGTAAAAAAGAGGTCACAGAATAAGAACATGTGAATAACTAAATTTTGACAAAAATGTCAGATAGAACCTTATAATTCCAAGATGACGAGCAGTGTTTAAGGCTTTCAAAAACTCTGCTTACCACAGCTTCCACTGTAATAAAAACTAATAACCGACCGTTAGTGAGTGACCTTTTTAGCAGAGAACCTCATAGTTTAAAGATTTCTGTTCGGAGGTGGGTTTTGCTTACAACACATTGAGTGCAGATATTAAGGCCTAAATCTTTTGCTTTTTCATAGCAGGATGTGATTGCTTAAGTATATTTTTTGGGGGCGTATTTATTTATAAGGCACACTGCAATAAAGCTGAATCAACACATCCAATTCAAACTGACTAAACTTAACTGGCTTAATTTAAAGCAAACAACTATGAAAACGGCTGCTACAACAACATTTACAATAAAAATAACATTTACATAAATGGGACTGTCCTCACAAGAGCAAATGACAAGTTTGTTTTGATGAGAATTCTTATTTTTGTGGTTGGCAAATGTCACACATGACATGTTCTGACTTCTGATAAGCCTCATTCTGATTTCCTCTGAAAGCCCCTCACTCAAAATCGACAGTCACACGATTTCACATGCCATTAAAAATTTGCAGAGCTTAACACTTTCACTGGAACGAGTGACAAACACTCTTTCTAATTACATAAAGGAACTCTTACGTATCACAAATAAATATCTTTAGAATCAGTGAGCAAATTCCATGCTTCACTTCTATATATTATTGATTTATATCTGTAAATAAAGACTATTCTGCTATTTGCACTAGGCCTTGCATTGAACAGATGAACTGCATTATGGGTGTGGGATGGATGCTGATGCACATGAAGTGGAGGTTAATTCATTCTAAACCTTTTGAATCACTTCTATAGACTATGACTATGTTTTGCCTCATTTTTCTCATTAGATTTCAGCGCGGTTGTCGTTGCTAGGAAACTTTTTTCCACTTACTGTGTTTTACCATGGTAAATACGTGCTCAAGTCGTGTTTGTTTTCGTGTTTGCCTATTGCGGGACTCCCCTGTTTTACGGTTTGCTAAATAGTAAGGCATGGCCAGCTGACTTCAATAACAAGTACTCAGGCAAATATAAAATTGGTTAGTTTCACCGCGGCAGCAGTCGCGGCAGCCCTTGTGTGAAGCCTCCTCGTGTGAAGACCGACGAGTGTAAAGACCATTGACTCTACCTGCGCGACTCCACAGAGCAAGGACACCAACAAGGCACTTGAGTATTGAATTTCTTCCCTTTCTTTACTTTTTGTACAGCTTGTTCTCAAATACTTGGTCAAATTGGTCAGTTGTACTCACTATGTGCTTTCAGATCTCTTCTATTACTACTTACACTTGGAGAGCACGCACTGTACGTCGGAGGCAGGCCTATCACAATAATCTACGGCCTGTCCCTCTGACCTCTAATACTTTACTCTCTATTACAGTTGGTCTCTGGAACTGCCAGTCTGCTGTTAACAAAACAGAATTTATTTCTGCTATTGCTACTCATTCCGGTCTCAACCTCATGGCCCTAACTGAGACTTGGATCAGACCTGAAGACACTGCCACTCCTGCACCCCTCTCCACTAATTTCACTTTTTTCCACACCCCTTGCACAACTGGGAGGGGTGGAGGTACTGGTCTCCTTATCTCAAATGAAATTTGCAAACATGCAATTACTATTACCCACCCTGTTAAAATCCACTTTGTAGTCATTTATTGTCCCCCAGGTCAACTGGGAAACTTCTTGGAGGAGTTGGATGTGTTACTATCAAACTTTCATGAGGATGGTACTCCTCTGGTACTGCTCGGTGACTTCAACATCCACCTATAAAAACCTCAGGCTGCTGACCTCTTTTGATCTCAAGCAAGCGTCTACTACAGCTACGCACAAATCAGGCAACCAGCTAGACCTCATTTACACACGCTGTTGCTCCACGGACAACACTTAAGTTACTCCACTGCACACCTCAGACCACTTCCTCATCACTTCTAACCTCACACTTACTCCTGACATGGCACACACTCCTCCGCAGGTCACCTTTCGACGCAACCTACGCTCACTCTCTCCCTCTCGCCTATCCTCTATGGGTTCATTCTCATTTCCTTCACTCTCTCAGTTTTCAGCACTGGACACAAACAGTGCTACTGACACTCTTTGCTCCACTCTCAACTCTTGTTTGGACAACTTTTGCCCACTGTCATCCAGACCAGCACGCACCACCCCATCTGCCCCCTGGCTGCCCGATGTTCTCCGTGAACACCGCTCTAAACTCAGGGCTGCAGAGAGGAAATGGCACAAATCAAGAAACTCTACCGACCTCAGTGTGTATCAGTCACTCCTCTCTTCCTTCTCTGCAAATGTCTTCACTGCTAAAACAACATACTACCACAACAAAATTAACAACTGTTCTGACTCTCGCACAGTTTTCAAAACGTTCTCTTCTGTTCTTTGTTCTCCTCCCCCTCCTCCTTCATCCACTCTTACAGCTGATGACTTTGCAGTTTTCTTCACAAATAAGACAAGAACCATCAGTGACCAATTCTCCACACCGCAGACTGATGATAACTTCATAACGACTAATACACACTCTCTCCCCTCCTTCTCTCCACTCTCAGAGACGGACGTTTCCAAACTTATCCTTTCCAATCATCCTACTACTTGTCCACTTGATCCTATCCCCACGCACCTCCTTCAGGCCATTTCTTCTTCAGTCATACCTTCACTTACTCACATTACAACACCTCGCTTCACACTACATTTCCCTCAGCATTTAAGCAGGCTCGGGTAAGCCCACTGCTTAAGAAACCATCTCTAAATCCAGCATTTTTAGAAAACTACAGACCAGTATCCCTTCTTCCATTCAATGCAAAGACACTTGAGCGAGCTGTGTTAAACCAACTCTCTATGTTTCTTGTACAGAACAACCTCCTGGACAGCAATCAATCTGGCTTCAAAAGTGGCCACTCAACTGAGACTGCCCTGCTCTCAGTTACTGAAGCCCTGCGACTGGCAAGATCAGCTTCCAAATTCTCAGTACTCATCTTGCTGGACCTGTCTGCTGCTTTTGACACAGTTAACCACCAGATTCTCCTGTCCACCCTCAGAAAGATGGGCATCTCTGGAACTGCACTCCTGTGGTTTAAGTCCTACCTCTCAGGTAGGTCCTTGAGGTGTCTTGGAGAGGTGAGGTTTCTAAGTCACAACTTCCTGCTACTGGGGTTCCTCAAGGCTCAGTGCTTGGACCACTTCTCTTCTCCATCTACATGACGTCATTAGGATCTGTCATTCAGAATCATGGCTTTTCTTATCACTGCTACGCTGATGACACACAACTCTACTTCTAATTCCAACCAGATGATCCGACGGAAGCTGCTCACATTGCAGCCTGTCTGAGAGACATTTGTAGCTGGATGAAGGACCATAATCTTCAGCTCAACCTTACTAAGACAGAACTGCTTGTGGTTCCAGCTAACCCATCGTTTCATCACAACTACTCTATACAGCTGGGTTCATCAACCATAACTCCTTCCAGGACAGCCAGAAACCTAGGAGTTGTGATCGATCATCAGTTACGCTTCACAGATCACATTGCTACAATGACCCGGTCCTGCAGATTTGCCCTATACAACATTAAGAAGATCAGACCCTTCCTGTCAGAGCAAGCCACACAACTTCTTGTCCAAGCTCTAGTTCTCTACAGACTGGACTATTGTAATGCTCTCTTGGTGGGCCTTCCTGAATGTTCTATCAAGCCTCTGCAACTTATTCAGACTGCAGCAGCGAGAGTTGTCTTCAAGGAGCCAAAAAAAGCTCACGTTACTCTCCTCATCAGGTTACACTGGCTACCAGTAGCCGCTCGCATCAAATTCAAGGTACTGATGCTGGCATGTCAAAATGTTCAAAATCACTCTCACGGACCTTTTCCTGTACTGCGCCCAACTGGTGGAATGACCTCCCAATCTCAATTCGAACAGCTGAGTCTTTACTCATCTTTAAAAAACATATAAAGACATCTTTTTCACCAGCACTTGACCAACTAATATTAGCACTTACCTTTTCTTTTCTATTATATTCTATTCTTAGGGAAAAAAAAAAAAAAAAAGCCTTGCTACGTGTTCTGTGCTAGACTAACTGAGACTTGTCACTTGTATACTGTTGTTGTTCTCTCACTGGTCTTCTATTGTTCTCATTTGTAAGTCGCTTAGGATAAAAGCGTCTGCTAAATGATTAAATGTTATTTGTTATTAAATTTATATTGTATAAAAATGTAATATTATTTTAAATATCTTTCTATATTTGTTGTATTATATTATTTTAAAATAACATATTTATTGTATAATTATTTTTTTATTTATTCAGCCATTATGTCGTGACCATAATGGCCCCGCCAAAAAAAAAAAAAAAAAACATTCCATATTACACAAAAAAAGAAAAGAAATAAAAAAAAAAAACACTCCACATTGTCATTACTGTCTTTACGGTGATTAAGAACATTATAGAAGGAAAAAATAAGTACAGTAACAATCTGTCGTTCTGCCCACTAGAGGGCGCTATTGCACACGTAGTGTCCTTATTCATTTAAAGTAAATTAGTTTTTTTCTACTTGAGGCTAATGCTAAGTTATTTAAGCTATTATAGTACTAAGATTATTAATAAAAATATATAACCTTATTTTAAAAATCATAATTAAAGGTGATGATGATCACATACCAGATTATACGACAATGTTAAGGGCATATTTAGCCTTGTTCTAGAGGTAACAATGTTTAACTTTAATGTCCGATATATCATCTTTTCATATCAGTGACCATGATTACACTAATGCAGTGCTATAAACATGACATAAGAATCGTCTTACCGATAGAAAAGAAAAGCATGGGCATTCATCTCTGACTAATAAAATATTTAAATTGTATATCTTCATATTTTTGCTGCCTACAAATTATATCAACTTTTTAAAATATTACCAAGTACGCTTTTTTGTACTTTAATTCCTTTCAGGTGACTGATTGTGTGTCCTCAGGTCTTTTTTCTTTTTGTCGGGTAGGCCATCTGTTCCTGCGGCTTCCAGCGGTTCAGGCAGCTGTTTGGCCAGGCATGAGGGCACGCAGCGCATCGCTGTGTCACGCAGAGACAAAACACCTTTTTTTCCAGGAAGTTACAGATAGATTAAACGCTCACACACCAAGGGCCTTCTGAGTGAGCTGGCTTACAAGATTCCTCACTTCAGTCAAAAATGTGCCAAAGACCCAAAAACCATGGAGGAGAAATGAGAGTGTCGTAAACACAAACCCCAAGACAGAATACAAAAGCCCTTAAATTATAGCCTACATATTGGTACATTAAACATAGGCTATAAGTAGCCTACTACTTTAAAATTACGCTATATAAAGCACAACCAATTTATTATTATTATTAAAAATAAAAAATAACAATCACGGAATAGGCTAGGTATTTTTTTTTACTTTTAATGAAATGCAGGGAATGGTTTACCTTTTGTTGGGCTATGCCATCCTCCATCAGCCATCCTGATTAATTTTACTTCAAAAAGGTAAACTAATATGAAAACTTAATTGGAAATTATAAAATGACAGGCCTATTGATATCTCTATATATGCCATATTTTTTTGGGGGGGAATGCTAATTTTATGTTTTTTAAAACACTGGCCATTTAAAAGTTGTGGTTATCTGTGTGAATTCAGTGCACCACTGTGACTATGTCGGAGAGAACAGCGTCACCGAAGTTACCGAAAAATCCCGAGACCTTTCCGGAGGGATCCGATCCAGAGAAAACTGAGGTAGAGCGCAGAGACGAGAGCCGCTGTTTCCAGTTCTCCATCGCAGAAGAACCCATTTCATTTCGTTTATTTTTCGTTACCATTCTTACTTTCAGCGATGGCACCAGGATACTGACAATCATGGCGAATTTCCTAGCAAAGAATCGGGTCTGACTGCCATGTGTGATCCATCTTTTTTGCGCCTTGCATCACAGACCGTACCAGGCTTATGCATTTTAAATATATAGGGCGCTTACATGTACTGTGTACATGTCTCCTCATAGAATGACTACAGTATGTGAGACAACGCTGATGCCAATGGATATACAGAGGGATGATGCGTGCTAAAGCGGATTTATTCCCGTCGAAGATAAGATGTGTAACGTTATCGGTGTGGCGTGGGAGAAAATGTCTTTGGCTCCAGCCAGAAAATGAAGATGGGAAGAAGCGCCTTGTCCTGTAGCCCAATAGCGAGAGCCAGTCGTTATTTACACATCTAAATCTGTGCACAAGATAATGATACTGACGCTGTATCTCAGGATTAAACGGTACCACAAAACACATCAGAAATAGAGTAATTGTGCTATTAAACTCTGCTTGATTTAGTCACCGTGTGATGGGAATATACCGCTAAGGCTTGGCCTAGCTTTATGGAAAACCCGAAGACATGACATGCACACGAAAAAAGAGGAAACGATATTTTTTGTTTTTTAAAACCCGTATGTGTGTCATATTTCTGCTTTTGGCATAATATTGTTTAAACCGTTCAGCAAAAGACTTCCCAGTGAAACAGATTTTGTTTTTATTTTTTTCAGACGTGACCATTCCCTGTATTAATTAATTCATTAATTATTATTATTATTTTCATTCTCTGTTGTTCATAAAGGACGTCGAGGTTCATCATGGATTACAATTTGGATTCATGTGCGATTCCTTGAACTCGTTGTGTCGGGTCGAAAAAACGTATTTGCACATTTTTGTGTGTTTTTATTTTTTATTTATTTTAATTTTTTATATATTTACAACAAGCTCCCGTTAAGGCCTACCACTGAGACAAGAGCCATTGTCCGGAGGAAGATCGAGAATTATAGGTAAGAGCTCCATCACATTATGACTCTCCTATTTGATGTTTATCATATTATTAGGCTACCTATAAAATGGGGGATACAAGTGCTAGAGTATTTAAATAATAATAAATCATATAATAAAAAAAAAACAATGACTCTCATCATGACGCATACTATGTAGGCTGCTGAAGTGCAATGCAGGCCTGTTTTATGCATTTGTTATTTCATTGTCCCTCATGCAAACGCGCAAATGCGCGCGCGCGGAACAAGACACACATACACACACACACACTCACAGAGAGAGAGAGAGAGATCGAGAGAGAGACGCTGTAGTTCTTCATGATATTTAATGATAACCATGCAGGTCTCCTATCCTATCCTATCCAAGAAGATGTGCCTGGGACTGTAGGCTATACGCGCTCTGACAGTGTCCATACGGGTCATTTGCACTTTTGCGTATTGGCTGTGCGGGTCACGTCATTAGTTCTAGGTAATTCATTATTTTTGTGTTCTTTCGTGTGTTTGAAGGAAAACAATCGACAACGCACGCGCTGTAAAAGGGGCTCCAGATCAGTAAACGATTCATGTAAGCTATATTAGTATGGCGCATCACCAAGCGCACCGATAGCCCACATGAAGATGATGGAGATACGGAGAAAACGTTTTTATAAGAGTTAACCATGAACGACGGGATCACGTTGTTCGTTCTTTGTCGTATTAAAAACGATATGTGGGAGAGTCGAAATGATTCAGGCTCGTTTGGTTGGTGAATTCCGCGTCGCCTCCTCCCACCGAGACCGCACGGTAGAGATATTCACTGCTGTTGCTATCCAGCCTTCTACCTCCAACCAACTCCCTTTACATCTGACTCCTCCCAACGACATCGAAGGCCTTCTCACTATTAATGCAAGATAAGAGCACACTAAACCTCTGGAGTGAAATATTAAAGACTCAATAAATAATATAACATAATCATAACCCAAGGGATGACAACTGTAATGGGTACAATGGAGCTAAAGGCTTTACTTAAGGAAAATGTTTGTGTATGTGTTCATTCCTAAGTGTGTGAAAAATATTTCTTTTTATTGAATATTTGTCTGACAAAAAGTCTATTTTGACTTTAAATCTTGTAATTATAAAATATTACTCAATCATTATGTAAAACACCCTTAGGAGGGCTGTACATATGGGGCAAAATGTATCACAATATATGCTACTTTTTCTTCATTGAATCATTTTCAGCATGTCATTACCTCTTTTTTTTACTCTTATGATTTTGTTTTTATACAGTGACAGGTATCTTAAAATATTAGTACAGGTAGGCCTATATTTCATCACTAAATCTTTGTGATTTGGGCATATTTGCACATTTATCTTAACAAATGTATTAATTCACTGAGATGTTTTGATCACTTTTTTTTGTTTATTACAGGGAACCTGTAAAGTAATTTGGGAAGTAATGTGCCTGAAAATGTATGCGACAATAGCAACAAATCTGTAACATTTACAATAAATAAATAAATAAATAATAATAATAATAATAATAATAAATCTTACCTTTTGGCATAATTAACTTATGGTCTAGTAATGGCAATAAATGGGGGTTAATATAGTGAGAATACTAAATTAAAAGGGCCTTAATCTTAGTAGTACCATACCACACCATAATGGACATTTAAAGTCATTAGATTATATGAAGGCCACCAGACCAGTCAGTCTTCAATATATATAGCTTACATTCCACACTGAATATCTGAGAGACTGTTAATCAAAGGGCCTATCAAAGAATTGTGGAGAATAGGAGGGTAAATTATCTTTCATTGAGCAAATTAAAGTTTCATCCGCCCTCTTTGGAATGTGAATGTGTCTCCCACAAGTCTGTCTAGAGCTGAGAAAATAGAGAGAGGTGAACTTTCACTTATGTAAGTAACAAGAATATCAGTACCAGCTTTGACACATCCAAATAAGCCTCATTCTTGTTTAGCCCTTTACTTCACGGAACAAAGTACAAGCACATTAGCATTTACTGTGGGAAATGCGTGCAAATTGTCATCTTTAGACCATAAAAATGTTAACGCTCCCCCCATACCAGGTCACTTAACCACCTTTTTTTCCAAGTGAAAAAGGTGACACTTGTGAAACAGTTGTTCAGGTTTCATATTCCTTGATCCTTTCATCTTTTCTTTGCATAAAGGTGAGGTTCAGTGACATGCATGTAATACGTTACATGACTTAATATTTATCATATTTAAAATTACATTGTCGTCATCAGCCTGTTTGTACCTAAATGTTGCTACAATTGAAAACATCTTCTGAACAATAACAATGCTTAGACTACCTTTCTGAAACTGAATCACAGTCAAACTGCCAGTTCAATTAACACCTGTAACTGATGTAAAGTGGTGCAATTTGTAAACTGGTTATAGCAGGTTGTCATGATAAGGTTGTATCATTTTATCTTCTCTGTGACAGAAACATTCACTTTAATCTCCGTTCTGGCTGATTATTCCTCATGAGTGACACTTTCCTTCTCAGCTCACCTCAACGCATACAATTCTGAGTTGCATTCAGACTTACAAAGACACATACACCGCACAAGGCAGAAGGACCCTGTAGCCTAGCAACAAGCAGCTGTAATTGCTGTGACAAGTGAATTAGTGTTTCTGCTCTAAAACAATGGGTCGGCGCAGTTCTATCTCCTGTTGGACCAAGGTATTCAGTGACTTTGTCATCAGCTGGCATCTACGTTTAGCTTTCTCTCTACCATAGGCTGTTAGTCGTTGAGAGTTAGCACAAATGGCTCTTTAAATGCTGCCAATAGCACCACAGCAGGTGGAGGTATACACATGAATTCATGGATCAATGCTCTTTCACATTGAGAGAGTGGGATAATGCTAGCTTGGCTGTTCTACGCCACAGCAGGGGATGTGTTTGGCAAGTGTATATGCCCTCGTCTAAATACCATCAACCAGGGCGGAGTCTGCTCTTTCGTTATGTGGGTGCAAATGAGAAAGTCTGGGTTAGGTAGAACTGCCAGAAACATTTGGGGAAAGTGGACCAAAATGTATCATGCTGTATCTACATAGTCAGTTAAAGATTTACTGTCACTATATAAGCTAAAGCTAAAGCGTTGTCTTGAAGCTCCGTTGCCGCCTGCAATGCAGATTAAATAAGATTTCCCATCCCCTAACACTTTCATTGCCCCCAGTCCCCCAAACCCCTTGCCCCCGCATCCCGGTCCACATGCCTATACTCAACACATAAAAAGTGATCTGCTGTAGCCTAGCAACAATGAGGTTATTACCATGAAAGACTAGTTGCTGGCATGCCATATAGCATGTGGTGGAAACAGCTGATCTGCTCGGCACTAAGGGGGAAGCAGAAGATGTTCCTCAGCATGTTACAGCAGATGCTTACCGGAGCCCTGATTATCCCATTCAGCAAACTATTGATTGATCTGTTTACTGATGGTGGACACAAAACACCTTCTTTGGTGTAAAGTGCTCTTTTTTCTATAATTTCTGTAGCTCTTTTTTAGTATTTTACATTTGGTGTAAGCACTCATGTTTAGGAAGAAGATGATATTTATTGCTTAAAGAATTGCCTTATGTGCATTACTTTACAGATAATTTTTTAGTTGATGTAACATACGCTATTTGATATATTATTATTTAAGAATGGAAACATGAAAATGTGCTCTTCTTGATCCTCCTTCATTTATCATTAATATTTAATAATATATATATAAAAAGTTAATGCATGTACATCTAGTTAGAGATGTAAATTAATTAACATAATAGAATGATTATTTATCAAACATAAATGGTATCTATTACCTAACAGATACTACAATAGGTGTCTTAAGAAATCACATCTGTTTCTGTATGCTTACATGGAAAGTTAAGAATCACACTGCAGCAGATTTTTGCATATCCAAGGCACATTCTCTGTCATTTTGACACAATGTGAAACCAAATCAATGTGCCAACGCTCTTTAGTAGCATACGCAGATTGTGCACAACGGTGAGCAACACAACCACATTATCTATGTCAAATTTGGACTTTCCACTGAATCAAAGCTTTCTTTCTTTTTTAATTTAAACATGGGCTACATGTTTGTCTTGTAACTGTTGCAAGATGTTTTGCTTCTTTGTCAGCATCTCGCGCAAGTGTGGTATGTTTTTAAGTCACTGTGTTAAAACATGTTAAAATATGTTTAATGGTTACAAATTTCTCCAGACTCTGCGTTATTTTCCATTCTGCTTTTTGTTAACAACCCATTATTATTTCTTTCTGACTGAAATGCAGGCCTTTAAAGTGCTTGTAAACATATTGACAGTCCTGTAAACAGCAATAAATCAGCAAATTTAGAAGAAGGAAAAAATAGATACAAAAATGCAAATTGCTATTTGTCTCATTTTTTACTTTGGGGATAATGGTAAACTACCATTAGTGTAGTTTGAAACCTGAACATTTCTGGTACAAATAACAGAATGTTAATGTAATAGTTTTTCCAGGGGGAAAAAAATACAGATTTTTCCAGTATTTTGCCTATACATTTGACCACCAGTGTGTTTCCACACATTGTAAATAAAATCAGAATATCTTTATTGATTGTTATGCTTTTTAAAGTCTACTTTGCAGTTTTTGCCTAATTATGAATTACCATAGTAGTTTTTCAATTCAGTTCAATTCAAGTTTATTTGTATAGCGCTTTTTACAATACAAATCATTGCGAAGTAACTTTACAGAAAATTAAGTTTCTACAATATTTAGTAGTAGCTTATCAGTGGTGACTGTCAGTTTATGTACATATGGCAGAAATGTAGGGAAAAATCAATTAAAGATGTAATCAAACACTATTAATAGCAATTATTATATGATGCAATCAAACTTATAGCAAAATTTGGTAGTTCTGTATGTTGTTTCAGGGTTGGCATCATCTGAGGTTCTCTGAGGGGTTAGCATCTTCTCTTCTCAGGTGTTCTCACTAGTTCTAGAGTTACTGTTTTTATTCGGCACCAGCAGTATGCTGTTGTATTTGTGTGGTCTCCTCAGTACTCCAACAGCTACATATATTTTTATTCGCAAGGAAAAACAATACTTAAAATATGCTATAGTAGTAGTGAGAAAAATCTCTCTCTTTCCAACATCAATATTACTTTATTCTTTCACACTCTTCTTAACCTAAAAATTTTTCTCTTAGGAATTACAAAAATGCTGTACTTTGCCCAAAAGTCCGTAGTGTTTGTGGCCTTTAAAGACCAGCATTTGTTTGTGTGAGAAAACAAGAGTTACAAATGTTTTGTTCTCTATCCATAGGTGTGGAGGCCAGAAGAGGTGGCACATTTGAAGGGACGCTCCAAAGAGAACTGTACAAAAATGGGGCAATGCAGATCAAGCTTATCTCCTTCCATTTGAGACAACAACGAAAGGCAACCACGAGGACGGACGACAGTTCAGCCGGAGGAGGCGGAGGTGGAGGAGGGAGTGGAGGAAGCGGGGGTAAAGGAGGAGTTGAAGGAGGAGGTGTGCGATTTGAGCAGAAAAGGGTATGGCCAACGGAAACGCAAGCAGCGATGGGCCTGGGAACCCCTTGGCGGCCGTGGTGTCCACTACAGGTGGCATGATGGGTGGAGCACCTTCTTCGGCAGTGTCTACCTATGTAAAACTTGTCCTTCTGGGGCTGATTATCTGCATCAGCCTGGTGGGCAACTTAGTGGTATCCCTGCTGGTGTTAAGGGACAGAGCCCTACATAAGGCACCCTACTACTTTCTTCTGGACCTGTGCCTCGCCGACACCATCCGCTCTGCGGTCTGCTTTCCCTTTGTCCTGGTGTCCATCAAGAACGGCTCGGCCTGGACTTACAATGTGCTCAGCTGCAAGGTGGTGGCCTTCATGGCCGTCCTTTTTTGCTTCCATGCTGCCTTCATGCTGTTCTGCATTAGTGTCACACGCTACATGGCCATTGCCCACCACCGCTTCTATTCCAAGCGAATGACCTTCTGGACCTGCGTGGCAGTGGTATGTATGGTCTGGACGCTTTCAGTCGCCATGGCATTCCCACCCGTCTTTGACGTTGGCACCTACAAGTTTATCCGCGAGGAGGACCAGTGCATCTTTGAACATCGCTACTTCAAGGCCAATGACACCCTAGGCTTCATGCTGATGCTGGCTGTGCTAATCCTGGCTACACACGTGGTCTACATGAAGCTCCTGCTGTTCGAATACAAGCACCGAAAGATGAAGCCGGTCCAGATGGTTCCAGCCATCAGCCAAAACTGGACCTTTCACGGACCTGGAGCCACAGGACAGGCGGCCGCAAACTGGATAGCAGGGTTCAGCCGTGGCCCAATGCCTCCCACTTTATTGGGCATCAGGCAGAACTTGCACAACCAGAACAGACGCCTGCTAGGCATGGAGGAGTTCAAGGCTGAGAAGCAGCTTGGCAGGATGTTCTATGTCATCACCTTGTTTTTTCTGGTGCTCTGGTCCCCGTACATTGTGGCCTGTTACTGGCGAGTCTTTGTGAAGGCGTGCACCATCCCACACCGGTATCTTTCCACCACCGTGTGGATGAGTTTCGCCCAAGCAGGCGTGAACCCCATCATCTGCTTTTTCCTCAACAAGGACCTGAAGAAAGGCTTTCTGGCCCACCTGCCTCCCTGCTGTAGAACTCCACCTCAACTACCCCGTGAGCCTTACTGTGTCATGTGAAGATGAGTGTTTTTTCATAATGTTTTTTTTTTTTCTCTTTCTCTCTTCTGGATGCTCGGAGAGTGGACAGCCAGGGGGAAGGAATAAGAAGTCTTTAGAGATGGAGACGTGGATGAACTTTAAGAGCTGTTGTGGCCTTTGATTTAGTTTTAAGATGCTTTAAAAGAGTGGATGTCACGGAATAAGCATCTACTGTCACTTTAATGATTTTAAGGGGGAGATAGGCTCTACTCTAATGTATGGTTTGGTAAATCAACACTGAACAGGTTTGAGGAACCGTATGTTTTGCATTAGGGTGGTACAAATCAACCAAACTGGTCTATTTTATGGTGAATGTATGAAGGCTATATCAAATGGCTTCTCATGATCGATCTCAACAAACATTACCATTTGATTTGGCTCAGTATCTGTATCCCTTTACCAGGATCTTGAGGGCCTTGAATCAAAGATTTACAAAAATATTGTTCATGCCTTGTGAACAGCTGCGCTCCTGGCAGAGTAATTTATATTATTTGAACTACTGATTCAAAAATACTCCATCTGCATGTATATTACCTTATCTTTAAGGTGAAAAACTTGCAATTAAACTATTTTTAAGAATGAGTGCCAAGCAAAAGCCTCTAGGACTGAATGAGGCTGACAAAAAAAAAAAAAAAATAGAGTTCCTAAAATTTATGCTAATTGGTTGGGCTGAATCCTTCCTGTGGTTCCATCAGGCAGGAATTAAGATGCTCATAAAACAGTGTGTATACAAAAGCAACTTCCAGAACAAAAAAAATATTGTTTTTCCTCCCAAGTTGATTCAAAGGGATTGTAGATGAGAGGAGCTGAATGAAAATATGAATCTTTCTGAAATATGGCCTATTCAGGTTTGTAGGTGCTCTTTCCTGGAGTTACATTTTCGCTGTAATTTATTGTTTTTTATTTGTCTATTTATCTCTCTCAACTCTATTTACTCATTAATTTATCAAATATTTTCTAGCATTGCACAAAATAACTCATGCCCTTATAATTTCTATAATGAATCTGAATATATGACCAGTCTTACAATATTCAGACCAAGAAAAGGTGAAGTATTTTACTGTAAGTGATCTCATTTTGTGAAGAGACAGTTCAGGATTGAGTGAAAATACTGATCTGTTAATGGTGTATTACGGTTAAACCAACCAATCGTTTATCCTTCCAAACGATTGCACAGAAGGTGCTGTAGAGGAGAAGTTACTTAGTCTTTTGCGTCTTGAATTACTTGAATGAAAGTTTACTAGCCTAATGGATCTAGACAAAATCATAATGTTTTTAATATGTGATTTTGATGTATCTTGGACGTTAATTAATTTAGCCTTTACATTTTCAATCATATGTCAGTGAAAGGTAGGTTGCATTAGAGGTATTTTAATTTACTGTGTTAACATAACATATGATATGTGGATTCCTGAAAAGAAGTAGTTGGTCAGGTAGTAAGGAGGAACCTAAAGTTGAATGTTTGTGCTGGATTGAAGTCTGACAGTGTGATTCGGCCTCATGTTTAGCAGAAATCAAACAAAAATCTAATTTTAATCTTGTAATAAAAATATGAATGTGTTTGAGATAAGGAAAAAACATGTAAGCTAGTAATGGAATGTTTAGATTTATTTTTTAAAGTATTCCATTTCATTAGGAGCTAACAAGTGGGTGAACTAAATTCCGGAATCCATTCGATGTCAAATGAATTTCCCTTAATATTTTGCACACAACTCAAGAAATCATTGATCAGCCACATGATTTCTCTGGCATATTTTGACTTGAATCAGAATGCTGACCAATGCAGACAGGACAGATTGTAATATTTCTTTGAATGTTCAATGAGATCTCTCTGTAGGGTAGGCATGGAATTCTTTTTCTAAAACCTGTCATTGCTAGAACACAGAAAAACAGCAGAAAAACATCTATGATGAACAGAAGAAGAAGAATAATTCTTTCTGTTATCTGCATTTTATGCCTTACTCCATTACCAAGGTTTAATGTTACCAATGCAAGAATGATCTGAAAGCTATATGCTTATATAGACACCAATAAATCATACAAAAACATATGCTGGGGAAAACACAACACTGTGTATTTGTGGATTATCAGAGGACACATCTTGCTGCCCTTCACAAACCTACGGGGTGTTCATAAGAAGACAGCTGCATCGGCTGTGTTATTGAATTTGTGAACTGAGACACTCGTGAGTGTACAATTTTGCTCAGTTCTCTGGAGAGACTTGAATTTGCGAAAAAAAAAAAAAAAAAAAAAAGACACAGAGACACACTGATTTTCCGTGGAATTAAAAGGAACTTCTTGGATTCTTAAGGATTTCTTTGAGACTTTTTTTTCTTCTTCTTGTCTTTGGGTGGGATCGGGGTGGGGGACAGTATGTGAATGACTGTTTGGGCTGTTGTTGTATTCACCTGTGAATAGGAAATCGCTTGGGTTGGTGTTGGGGTTGGGTGAAAAGGATGTGATTTTGTAACGAGCAAAAATGCCTGGTAGAACATTTTTAGTTGCTTCAGGCATCTTATCTTTTGTAAAAAAACTGTGAACCTCTGTGTAATTTCATGTGTATTATATGGACAACGCACTAACTTCAAGTGGGGGGTGGAGTGAAGGGTGGGGTTACGGCCCTTGATCATCATCTTTTTACCACGCATGTGTGTGTGAGTGTTTACGCTGAGTACGAGTGTGTGGACGGAACTGGGTACTCATGAGGAATAAAGCAAAGGGGAAAGATCAGACATACAGCGTCTGATAGCAACCACTCCTGTAGTTGATCCACTAAAACTTCCCATTTTCAATGCGACAACACAACTTTAAAGATTACGAAGAGCTGAGCCTTAAATAAGACATAATGTTGATTCAAATCAACAGGGAATATGGATCATAACCAACACTCAAAAAGGAAAATATTTTGTTTACCACATTTTAACACCTACATTAAAACAGACATCAAGCATTGTTTGGCAATTCCAGTGTTATGATGACTGTGGAACATAAATTAATAATTTTTTTTTTTTTTTAATGAATTAGAAATATGCGGCTAATGAATATTGATATTCAAGTTGCTCCTTAGATTTAAAAACACCAATTGACTATTTTAGTGTTAACAATTTGGTTACTCAAATTTTTTTTATCTGCAATTCTGGGGTCTTCCCCCCACCCCCTACAGCAAAACATTTGTGCACAAATAATTGCATACTTTTAGTTAAACAAATTAAATTGCATTAAGAAAGAACCCCAAATGTATTAAGGTGAAGCCATGACATCCATTTTGTAAAGCTGTAACAGACAAAGATGAGTTTGAGTGTAATTATTCAAAACAATGCACATAATTTAGCAGGCAAAACATTTTTATTCAGTGTATGGAAAGATTTCTTAATACCGGTGTCTTAATTTTTTGCCTTTTATAGTAATTATCGATAGTGCCTGATTTGATCATAAAATCTTATGTTTGTTTAATCTCTAGTAATTGCTAAATTATAATATATGAACATGAATGTGTGATTTTATCGTCATCTCACTGAACTACTGAATGAATGAAAAAAATCCCATAAAACAGCTTCAGGATATAAAAAGCCACTCATTCAGCTAACTATTACAAGAGCAATAGACAGCACCTATCCATAATGGAATGAAATTCATGGGACTGAAATTTTAGTTGAGCAACTCGGGAGTTGTTTATTTGTGAATGCATGATGAATGAAGGGTCTGGGGGGGGGGGGGGGGGGGCTTGATGGAGGAAACATGAGTCAGCTTTCAGATATCTTGAGCTGTAAATCAACAGGAGGTTTTTTTTTGTTTTGTTTTTTTCAACATGACAATAAAAGTTTACTTTTGTTGCATTTTTGACTAATGTTGTGTGACCTTTACTCAATGCAGTAAGAAACTTAGTTCAGGGGTGAGTTAGAAATATTTTTAACTGAGTAGTCTTCATTATTTTGTCAACATGTCTGAATCCTGCATTTTGCTATTTCGCTGACACCTCAGGTTCACACGCTTGGATTATGAGTTGACCATTGACCTTAATCTGCCTGATATGGTTCATGGTCTGCACTGCAGAAAGACCAGATTGAGTCAGTAAAATGTGCCAGAGTAACACTGAACAAAACTGGATGGACATTTCCCCTTGACAGACCAACAATTTAGATAAACTTCACATCAGATTTTCAAGTGAAAACAAATATGTTCATTCAGATCCTCACACTGTTCCTCTGATATTTCCAATTACAGAATATTTGCATGAGCATCTAATAACATCATATTATAGCAGGCTGGTTTGATGTTTCTACAGCCGCCTCAATAATATTGTAATCTAAAGTTGACAGAGAGGTTCCACAGGAGTTCAACTGTGAAGTGATGAGCAGCATACGGTGGATGAACATTAGTCCACTCGGCGTGAGATTGGCCACGGTTAGATGCTCAGACCATATGTGTGAGGTCAACTGATTAATGTTTGCCAGTCTGCGCTTAGTGAGGTTTGATCCACAGCAAATCCAATAAAGGCAACCACTCGCTCTTAGACTCATGGTAGACTGAAAGAGAATATCATAGAGTTTATATAGGTTCTACAGATGAGAAGATAGCTGTGAAAAAGAGGTATGGATATATAAATGACCAGAATTATAGCAGGAAGGAAGACTTCAACGGGGGGGGGGGGGGGGGGGGGGGGGGGGTTAAAGCTGAGCTGACTGTCTCTCTCTGGCCCAAGCTCGGGATCCGGGCCACAGATCAAGCAAGGCTAGATGACTCTATCTGTAAGGTTCTACTGCAACCTCTCCCATATTCACTATAACTTTAAAAGAAATTGAAGTACAATCTGTTTTGACCCATATTTCTAATAAAAACTATTTCTAATAAGAACCCTCACATGGTTATCTTTGTAATTTTCACAAACTTTAGACCTTCTGAGGACTTTTGTTGCCTGTAACTCCCTTGTTGCCATTTCATCTGTAAAAATTTGGTTTACATTAAACCAAAGGTTTTATGAATACAATAGCACCATCTGGTGGCAAATGTAGACATTTACATATACCGGTAAGCAACATTCTTAAAGTGAGACTACATATTACTCTACAATCCACAAACTATCAAATGTAATGTTTTATTTGGTTAAAGGGTTACTCCACCCTAAAATGTTTTTTTTTTCATTTATCACTTACCCCCATGTCGTTCCAAACTCTTAAAAGCTTAGTTTGTCTTCGGAACACAATTTAAGATATTTTGGATGAAAATCAGGAGACTTGTGACTGTCCCATAGACTGCCAAGTAAAATACACTGTCAAGGTCCAGAAAAATATGAAAAGCATCGTCAAGTGTCATCAGTGGTTCAACCGTAACGCTATGAAGCGACAAAAATACTGTTTGTACGCGAATAAACCAAAAATAATGACTTTATTCAACAATTTGTCTCCTCTGTGTCTCTCCACATCACCGTAGCGCCATTTTGGAGAATATTAGCTGAAGGCAGGCAGCTTACGCTCTTCTGTGTCAGCCGCACCACAAGGATACGCTGTTTTCTTTCAAATCAAAGCGTAAATACATGTAGAAAATGTATCCGTGTGGCACAGTAAGTGATTAATGACAAGATTTTCATTTTGGGGTGGACTATCCCTTTAACATAAAGAAAACACATATTCATGCAACATACCTTTTATAAATAAATATCACTTTACAAGAATCTGTTCCAAATTACTTGATAGAGAGGCCAGATGATGTGTACAGCTAGTAAGTGCTCACGCTGTGGTTGACAAAGTGAGAGATGTTTCCATAACGAGCTGCATTGATGGTCTAGACATCATCCACATAGTCCAGATCAAACAAGCAGGTGACGCCCTGCTTATCATACACCACTCCTCTCCTCTCTGCTTCCTCTGTCGTGATGATCTGATGCAACACACAGCTGACAGCAGGTTAGCAATCAATATTCACAGAACAGGATACACCCAAATTAAACTATTTTTAGGGATAAAAGAAAATCTGTCATCATTTACTCACCCTCATATCACTCCAAACCTCTAATAACTCTGTGGAACACAAAAGAAAGTATTTTGAAAAATGTCTGTACCATTTCACGGCTGTGAAATGGGTTTAATGTGATTTCCTTGTATAGACATAAACAGCTGAAACATTCTTCAAAATATCTTTTTTGTCATACTTAATATATAATGTTATATTTAATATTTTTGGTGTTCACACAAATTTGGAATGACATTTCTTGGATAAACTATACTTTTAATTTGCTTACCTTTTCAAGATACTCCATAACAAAGCTGTTTTTGTAAATCCTCTGCAGCACTCCCCACCCTCTGCCATTGGCTGTTTTGAAGATGCACAGATCGTAATGAATACCTTTTTGCAAAACCCTATTTGCACACTCTGTCCCACATTGGCACTTGGAGTTGCACTCGTAGATGGGCATCACTTTCACCTGTCCACTGTCATTATATGTCCTCCGATGCTTCAGGAGCCCTGGACAGCAGCCGTCACATTCGCAGCACACTATCACTGGGTTCACATCTACTCCTTTCCCTTACTTATTCTCAGTAATGTAGGTGAAGTTCTAAGGAAGCCCGTCCAGGTCAACCTCATTACAGATGAATATTCGGCCCTTGTGTCTGCAAGTCTGGTTCATGAGGTCTTCCCATTTTTGAACCTTCATACGCTGCTTGGCCTTCTGAAGAAGTAAGGAGACAATAGGGGCACTCAAAGACTCTGAATCGAGTGGTTTGTTGGATTGAAGCAGAGCCGCCTTCATGTCTTCTTGGAATTGGTGTAAGAGTATGGGGCATTTAAGATTTTTCAGAGGCTCCCATGTTTTCTGACTCTGTGTAGCTCTTCCACTTCACCAAGAAGAACTCTCGACCCTGAACAGGCATATTTAAAGGTTACAGTGATTTGAATCATATAAATTGGGAATATGATAAGAATAAGGAGGAAGAGTTGGAGCTACTAATGACTAGAACACAATTGTGACCCTGGACCACAAAACCAGTCTTAAGTAGCTGGGGTATATTTCTAGCAATAGCCAAAAAACATTGTATGGGTCAAAATTATTGCTTTTTCTTTTATGCCAAAAATCATTAGGATATTAGGTAAAGATCATGTTCCATGAAGATATTTTGTACATTTCCTACCGTAAATATATAAAAACTTAATTTTCGATTAGTGATATGCATTGCTAAGAATTCATTTGGACGATTTTAAAGGCGATTTTCTCAGTATTTTGATTTTTTTTGCACCCTCAGATTCCAGATTTTCAAATAATTGTATCTCTGCCAAATATTGTCCGATCCCCAATTTCGGAAAACTGACACATACTGTCACAACTGTACATGCTCCGCAAAATTAATAACTCACCTTGTGTTTTTTGTAGTTACACAGATACTCCATAGTCATTAAAGTTGTTCTTTGTCACACTGAGCTGCTTGCAAACAAGTCTTTCTCTGCGGCACAGAGACTGGGGGTCCTTCCATGAATGTTTACAGGACACCCTGCAATTTTAAACCATATGTAAAGGGCTTCATAAAGTCTATTCCTTAAGAAATTATCACAAGTGTCACTTTCTGTACACGAGTAATGTTATCAACCAATTAAAAGCTCCCTAGTATAACAGTATTTGAAACCGCAAGTTTGTTCATTGCAGTTTATTTGGGACGTGCATCTGAACAGCATAATTCGCTATTTGAAGGAAGCAAAAGTAATCCTACCTTTCAAATCTTGCTCCTTGTTCGTCTAGACGCCGCAAGCTGGATTCCCATACCGGAAAAACGCGTTACGGCATTCGTGTTGATGAATGGTCGACCTGTTGCTAGGAGAGGAATACCTAACGCTTATTGGTCAACCCCATTGAGCGCGGCACTGCAGGAGGCGTCGTCAGGTCGTCTAGTGTAAACAACTGAAAATCACTATTTGGGGTTGTAGTTGTTCATTATTTAGCATTTTATTTATTTATTTATTTATTTTGGATTTTATATTATTCAGTATAAGAAATACACGTGAAAAACATTTTTAATAAACAATTTTAATAAACAAATCGTTAAGTTGTCTTCATAGAAATTGGCTCAGTGACCAGGGTTGAGTCATATTGAATTTTTGACAGCCAAATTCAGTATGGCGTCTACGCTGGGCCATATTTAGGTTTTATAGGTTCAAATGTAAAACTCTATTGAATCCACAATTTTACCACTGATAAATATGTACACTTTTTTTATATAAACATATATACAGTATCTGGGGCCTAGTCTTAAGACTTAAGTACTTTTTATTTAAATGCATTTATAACGGTAAACTTCAGGTACTATATTAGAGATTACAAGAAATAAAAACATGATATGCTGATGAAATTTACATTTCATTACATTTTACTTTTAAATACCTTGATTTAGTTTCCTGGTCCCAGTGGAGTCACAGACATATGAAGTGTAATAATGTCACACTTAAAGTATAAGCATTTTAAAGTATAAGTACAGCTATACTTTTTTCTCTCTCTCTCTCTTCTATACAACAGTAGCATCCCCATTGTTAACATGGTTAATTTCAGCACTGACAGTAATTGTCGGCCGCTCCACACTCATGAAGTCCTTAGGTGGTGTAGTGTGTATTTTCTCAGTGTTTGCTGCAGTTTGCAGTCTGTGCTGTAAGGGGAAGGGGAAGCGGTCCAATGGTGCATGCTCAATTTTACAAAGGCTGTCTTCACTGTCGCTATTGTATCCAAGATTAGAATAGCAAGGATCGTCTTCTTGAGAGGAGAGCTGCACAGCGATTGGCAGCTCATCTTCTGTCTGAACTGCCTTTTCATTGAGAGCACTTATGACATCAATTTCCATTTCTTCACCTTCGTCATGACAGGGTTCAACTTTCCGGAATGCGTGATGTGCAAAGAGGCTTATGCAGAACATCTCCACAATTACAGAATAGTGGTAGATTACTTAAAGAGACCACAGGAAAGAGAGACAAGATGAAAGAAAATCATTATTGTAATAAATTAAAGAACTTAAAGTGCATGTATACCAGTTTCTGGATCCCAAAACTTTGGGGAAATCAATAGGAATGTTTTATGATTCTTACACTGAGACCGAAACAGGTCAGAGAAGGGAGGAGCGCAGGGGATGACATTCAGCGCACCCATGGTCTCCAGAATTCCACTCTGTAGTCCACAAAGGACCAGAATGACAATGATGCAGATAAACTTGGCTCGAAGACCATATCCAGGCAATGCCCTTTTTGTGGCTTTATAAAACAGCAAGTAGCCATAGAAGGACAGAAATGTGGATACGGCAATGATGGCATTGACATACATGTTGAGATTAACTGAATTCACCTAAGAGAAACAGATTATGAAGAGTCACATAATGTAGTTCAGAAAATAAGTCAAATCTGCATTGCAAGGAGTATGATTTTTTTTCCTACTAGTGAAAACCCTGCCTCACAGCCAATTCTAAAAATATCCTTGGTCATGTCAATCACAAATTTGTAATATATTTAAACAGATTTTAAAATGTAATTTATTCCTATGATGGCAAAGCTGAATTTTCAGCAGCCATTACTCCAGTCTTCAATCACATGATCCTTTAGAGATCATATTAATACGTTAATTTTTTGCTCAAGAATATTATATATATTATATATATTTTTGTGTAAATCATAAATAAAATATCACATTTTCCACAAAATTTTAAGCAGTTTTAAACTTTCAACATTGATAATAATAAGAACCAGTATTAATAATTGACCACCAGTAATAACTGATAATGATCAAATGATTTCTGAAGAATAATATGACACTGAAGACTGGAATAGTGGCTGCTCAAAATTCAACTTTGCCATCACCAGAAAAAAAAAAAGTATATTAAAATAGAAAACACATGTTTTTACTGTATTTTTGATCAAATAATGCAGCCTTGGTGAGCATAACAGACTCACATCCCCGTAGTCATATTGTTCATCAGTCCAGAGGACAAGAGTGAGGAAGAACAGAATTGTTCTGACCACAGAGAGCTGAAGAACAGCAGCCATCATCCAGCTCACACTGGTCCTTAAGGAAGACAAAAGTTAAGATTTCTCTGTCAAAATGAAACAGACCAATACTTATAAATTTACTGCAAATTAAACATTTATGCAGGTGTAAGTGAAGTACTTGTTGATGTTGAAGAGAGGAAGACAGCAGCAGCAACAACAAGGGAAGGGGTTTGGAGACACGTGCTGCCCTGCTAACATCTCCAGCATGCGAGTCTTTCCACCGAAGAAGTCTTTGATAAGACCCATGAACTTCAAGAGTGTAATGGAGTGATAACTGCCAAGAAATACAAAGCATTCCATACAGATATGCCTGTCCATTCGGATCACTATTGTGCAATTTGAGTACAACAGTGGAAGTCAAAAGTCACTCACAGAGATGCAATGAAATTGCACAGAGATGATGAGCGTGGAATATACAGCGCAATGATAGACGTCATCCCGAAGACCTGTTAAAGAAACAAAATGTCACCAAAGGGTAACTAAAGGAATTAAAAAATGAATTGAATGAGAAGGTGCTGCTTTACTGGATATATTCCCAGGATCCACAGGCTGAGACGTCTACGCCGCTGAGAGGGGACGTGGTGCAGAAAGAAGCCGATCTCCTCCATGAAGAGAGCAAGCAGAAGCACAGCAAACACAGCAGGAAGGAGGAACAGCCAGAGATCATTCTTGATCACTATAAGCAGAACAAACAAAACCAAACTCTTTAAAATAAAGCTTCGGGTAACGCAATATAAGAACCATTATACATTCCAAAAATATTTTTTCAGTAAACAGTTGTTAAAATACTCTTTTTTTTTTTTTTTGGAAGAACATTTTAGCAATCTAAAGAACCTATTTCCATTACAATGAAACATTTAGTTAAAAGGGCTCAAACAGACATCATTTCTAAGCCTGGTACCCATTCATGTATCTAAAATAAGACATCTGGTCAATTTGGCCAAGAGTCACACTTTTGGGGTAATAAGAAACAAGTGAAAATGGTAAAAAGTAAATGTTTGGAAAATGGGTAAACAATATAACTGACTCAAATAGCTCTGTGGATATTGTTGACTGATGAGCAGTTTCATCTGTGTTATCTTTTCACTGCATATACAAATTGTACAGCATATAATCATCCATGTTTTACATTGCAATGTACAGTCATTCCTGTCATTATCCGGGGAAAATTACTTTCAGCATTGTAACACAGGCTCCATAAGCAGCACACAGTAGGCATCGTTTGATTTGATATCTGCACCTTTCATCATAGTGTGCTAAATCTCTTACCTTTAAAGAACTCAGATGACAGAGGGATCCCACCTCCCATGAACGTGCAGTTGTCCGTCTTCCCCATTCTCCAGTGAAATCAGAAATTTTCAAGAATTTTTATTAGGACCCCCTAGATAGTTAATACCCACTTATCTGTTATCGGTTTAGCTGCAATAACTGATGCTTAGATGTGAATAACTGTGTATAAATAGTTATGACAAATCTATATCAAGGTGGCTTCCTATTGCCTAAGCGATGTATTTCTGAGCTCACTTTTTAATGATTGACTTAAACATAGGTGGGGCGACAGGTAGAGGGCCAAGTCCATCTTCCCACAGGTCTGTACTGTACTATCTCAGACAACCTCATCTTTTATGCTTGTACAGTACATGGGAAATGTGTAAACATCTCTAATGCAATTCTTTAAAAAACTATTTGAATGACTGATAAAATAAGTAGCAAACCGTTTTCTGCCTAAAAAATTTATTTTATGATTTTACAATTTACCAGTTAGCCTATTGTTTGATGTTACTTGGCTGGTTACAAATAACTATATTTCTTTAGGAATTATACTGGACAATAAATACGAATTTACGTTGCATACTTAAAGGCTGATATAGTTTGAGTCATACTTTAGATTTTCAGTCAGACAAGGAATCTGACAAAAAATACAAATAAATAATTAAAAGTAAGCAAAATAGTGCATTTAGCTTTAAGTGAATTTAAATTTCAGTAGTAGGCTACTATTTAAAATAATATGTGTGTGTAAAGTACAAAAGTAAAAATGATTAAATAAAAATAAAACCGACCTGTAGTGCGTTTGAGTAAGGGACTTTTATTTTAAAATCGGTGATTGGAAGACGGGTTGGAGACTTTCGGAAGTCGACACTTTGGTAGACATAAAGGCAGGGTGATTTAAAATTAAGCTTTGCCTAATTTTTTTTTTTTTTTAATTTACATTTACTAAATAAGTACGTGATAGTAGTTTAAATAAAATGTCACGCTGCGTTCAAGGGGTTTATTCGTGCCATTTAGGAAGTGAAACTTTTTTTGTACTATAGTCTATGGCCTAAACACGATTTAAGCTACTGAAAAGTTTTCTTCAGTAACGGGTACTTCGGTAACGCGACATCACATTTGATTACAAATCTCAGAGGAGCAAAGTAAACTAAAATCATGAATTGCTTTGAATTGTCTTGACAGAGCTGTGACGATTAGCAAATACATCGATGGAACAGCAGAATGATGTGGAGGTGGCTCGAGAGAGGGAGGCAGATGCAGCAGATGCGATAACGGAGCCGCCGTCTCTGTCTTTCCCAGAGGTGTTCTGCATGATTCAAGCAGGGGAGGAGGTTCCTGGACTCCGAGAACTGGACATCAAACCTTGTCATGAGCAGCCCACGGTTCCTCAAATGCCCAGAAAGTCAAAACCATGGGAAAAGTGATTGTTTCCCAATGATAAAATGTGGACCGATTTACTACACATTTTGCCTGTATGCAAAAGTCACACATTAAGTATATTATATATAATATATATATATATATATTTTTTTTTTTTTTCAGTATATGAGTATATTTAATACATAGTAAATGTGGGATGTCGAATGTAAAATAAAGCATGCAGCAAAAACAACAACAAAAAAACTGCCTAACTTTCTCATATTTAACATCAACAACTACCCGACGATGGTGGTATTTGCAGCTCAACAGCTTTGGCTAGTTAAAACAAAGTCTTATGACTGTCAAGCGGTTCCTCAAGGTCTTGTGTGCTTGTAAAAGGGAAATGCAAAAGGTTGACACATCCTGCTTCAGAGCTTATTAGAGGAAGTGAACTTCTCTCACAATGGTTCTGTTATCAGTCAAATGCACAGATCAGAAACTAAATACCAGCAAAGGCATACCTGATGGCTGTATGTTTTTTTTTTTTAAAGAATGAATGGATCAGAATGGCTTGCTCATGTTTGAAAACAATACCTTGAGTTTGTTTAGGCAGTGGCCAGTCAGACCTCATTGGACTGCTTTATACAAACAGCTTTTTTTTTTTTATAAGTACTTTATTTTCCATTCACAAAAATAATTTTGTTTTAATGGCAAGTAAAAAAAAAAGAAGCTGAAAATTCAAGGTATAGAACTTCCCTGAATAAAAAGACATTCAAAAGTCAAAGTCCAAAATGATGGACCAAAGACAAGTGCAGCAGAACAGCAGGAATCAGCCAGTATGTACATTTGTGTGTATCCAGCAGGGCAATTTTTCTTAAAACGGTCACCCCTGTATTGGTCAAAACTCTTCTGGTTCGCCCCCCTCATCCTCGGGAATTACAAAACCATCCTGTTTAAAAACAGAAAACCACAGAACTCAGCGGGCTGAAGACAGTTTAGTATGAGATTTTCTTTAAACACTGATATACACTTACGTCTGTGGCGTACAGAATATCCACAATCTTTTGCAGCGAAGGATCACCCTCACCCTCTTTCTCCTGGCAGATGAGCTCAATGTTTCTCAGTTTGCCAAAGTAGAAATCCCTTTCCTTTTCCATGTCAGCAATAGTAGCCTTCAGGTCATTTATCTGCTCAGATGAGCATAAGCAAAGAATTACATACATTTTTATATAACAACAATAAACTATTATTATTATCATTAATAAAATATCTATAAAAAATATTTATATAAATATATATAAAAAAGATTTTAAATAAGAACAATAAAAACAAAAATTGCTATAATAAAATAATTTAAAAATACCTAAAATTAAAGAAGTATTTACCCTTCATTTACCCACATTTCTTGTAAAGTCTTACCATCTGAGTAAGTGCTCCTTTCTCTTCATCGCTGCCGCCGCCTGTTCCTGCGCCTCGCGTTGCAGCTGGAGCTGCCTTTGGTGCAGATTTAGGTGCTGTGGCTGAACGCTGTGGAGCTGAACATCAAGACCACATCCATCACCTTACTATACATACTCATCAACCTGCCTTGAGGATAAGGCTCTATTCCAGCTTCAAATTGACTAACTGAATAAATTAATAAATGGTTTCTTTTCATATATAATGAAGCTGAAATAAAAAAGAAACTTAAAAATAATACTTATATATTGCACCAGCAAGTGCGGTAGAGCCAAAAGAGAACTGCATGACTGTTCTTTTAAAAATGTGCAGTACTTGGAAATGTAGGAATCACCATAATGTGAGAAAAATGCCCAGAGGTGAAGCAACCTTGTAGACAATGTGTTTGAACTAAAACCCATAGTTCTCAATTTCTTACCAACAGGGGCCATTGGCTTGACTGCAGTGATGCCTGTGTCTGAAGCGCAGAGAAAAATCCATGCACAGGCAACGTAAGGCTCCAATTATTCTCACACATGTAAAAACAGCTAAAGCATGTACGACTGGCCCACTGGAGTGTGACTGGGTCACACCCACATATTTCGGGGTCATAATCCATAACAGCTGCAGCTGTCTTACACCTGTTAGCATTAGGACAGCTAGCTTCCGACAATAACACTAGTCCCTATATGAACTAGGACTATATAAACCCAAAAAGACTGATATGTTGATAATTATTTATAAAAATGATAAACCATTATATAAATATTAGTAGGAGATTTATGTTATGCTCTTTTCCCATTAGGATAAACCTTAGAAAGGCTGCAATGGTATTGAGAACTTCCTGTTGGTTCTTTCTCTTTACCTGAGCTGGGTTTCTTTGGCTTGTTAGCTGTAGCTGTAGCTGCTGCTGGACTCTGACTGGTGGGCATATCCTGTCCCTGCCGAGCTGCCACCGGATCATATTCCTTTCCATCATAATTTGCATCGAAGAACTTCTTAAACCATTGCACAAACTCAAAGTTATCCTGGAACTTGCCCTTCACAAGCTTGTCAACAGGAATAATCTATACAGAGACATAAAATGTTTCAAAACAGCAAGTAAAAAAGTAGTAACTACATGAAACGTGATTTGTGTGCTAATAAATTTAACAGGTTGACATACTTTGCTAACTCCCATCTTTTTGAAGCTGCCTTGAAGGAGTTTGAAGTTATGGATGTATTCGTGCTCAAGTTTGGCCTGGAATTTGACTTTCTTCAGTGGAATACATGATGGGAACAGCATGTCCATGAATTGACAGTAAGCAGCACCTTAAAACACATTAATAAAGACACAATCAGCAAATAAAAAAAACAACAACATAAAATTATTAAAAGTAGCAAAAAGTCACGCAGGTCCCAACCTACACAAAAACCACTTTCATTCCCCATGCACTGTCTTTGTCTATTCCCTTACTAAAATGTGATAACCGCTGACCCAGATATTGAAAAATTTTGCATGCAAATGGCAGTCAATCTACCCCACTATTATTATATGCAATCTTTATGGTCAAAATGCAAATTAGGCTTTTGTTTATCTCTTAAAACTCTGTCAGCAATTGAATGGTGCTCAAGCTGGCAGTGTGAAGTGAAGCGGACAGACAGCTGGTCACTGACCTGTGCACAGTTGCTCGATCTTGGCATGGTTCATCTGTAAAGACTCGTTTATCCATGTGAGCATGTCATGGCGGCTGAGGTTTTCACTTGTCACTGATGTGGAGTACACGTTCACAGCCATGGCTGGGACAAAAGCGATGATTTAAAGCCGAAGACACTTTTCCCCTGAAGCTGCTGGAGAGAGAGAGAGAGAGAGAGAGAGAGAGAGAGAGAGAGAGAGAGAGAGAGAGAGAGAGAGAGAATGTGGAAAAAGAGTTAAAGCCTCATTTCCTTAAACACGCATTCACACCCTTCAGCCCATATACATCATCATCATCTTTACTTCCTACTTAATGTCACTCAATGTGTGGCTGTATATTTATATCCATCTAAGAGTTTAAGGTCTGAATCGAGTAACGTTACTTACGGGATAAAAAATATGATATTTATTTTAAAAAATGTTAGGTTTCCGATTTAACGTCAAAGTTGTCAACTAGTCTGTCAGAATTTTTAATAGTGTATTCATATAAACATTATTCATATGCTCTAGTTATATCTTAAAACCTTTGTGTTTTTAAATGCAAAACATTTAAATCATAACTTTAGATGATATGATTAGTCCAACACTACCAATAAAGTATTGTTTTTCTGTACAGTAAAGTTTGTGTTGTGCGTGTCACAGATCAAATCAACGCCTTTATCTTACATTTTGTTCTGAAAGTCCAAACTATGATGGTTTGCGAGGGAACCGGGCTGCAGATTCACCAGCGTGCCGCCGCTTCTGCAGCAGGCTGGAAAATGGGCTGTAAGCCTGAAACCACAGCAGCTTACAAACTATTCACAGATGTCAAAATAAAAGTCATCATTCGCCTGCATGAAATAAACATTTTGTTAACTACTTCAATCGGTCAAAATAAAAGTAACAACAAAATAAAAGTCACCATTAAACGCATAAAACAAAAAATTAAGTTTAAATAAATCAAGTTTTGGTAAATGTAATAACATAAAAATATGCAAATTCCAAACATTACATTTATGTTATGTATATTTTTACTAATCTGACTTAAATCTACTATGCGTGTGTGATACTCTGAAAGTCACTTCAAACAGAGTGTCACAGTTTAAAAGGTTTTCCAGTTATTTTCTATTACTGTCATGTTCTGTTAACATCTAGTGAGCTACTTATTCTATTACCTTATCTCATCTATTAAATATTTTTATTAAGCTAAATTTTAAAGTATTTAAGTAATTCATCTCTCGCTTCTTAGCAGAGTACTAAACCAGGAATCTATTAGGAAAATATTAAGTCAAAGCAACGAGACATTTAACACATTAGTCTGAAGGACTGAATGTTTAGTTTTGTGGGTTGACAAAACACTTAAATTAAAAAATAAACTGAAAAAGACAAAAAAAGGTTGGTGAAATTTATTTTTCATCACTTATATTAGTACAAGCATGGAATATTAAAGCTAGGTAAACAGACTATGTAAAATATCAAAAGATATTAAAACAAAACCTGTCTTGAAATCATCAGTTCAGGAAAACATTCTATATCTACATACATCATTAGCATTTCATTTAGCACCAAAAGACATCAGGGTTTTTTAAGACCCATTCAACAGGAAAAAAAAAAAAAAAAAAAAAAGAGGTATTAAGGGCAATTTCAAGGGTACAAATATATAGTATATTCTATTCACAAAGAATTGAATAAAAATAATCATCAAGTGTGACCTTATAGATCACGGTCCTATGAGGCCTGCTGGTGTTGAGAAGACCTGAGGGAGTTATTTCCTACGACACAATACTGCACCTCTGAATTTCACACGGACCATCATTTTACAACAATTACATGTAACACAGCACCAACACAGGTCTTACTGGGAATTTCTAAAGCTTTGCTACGAGACATACACATCCAAAAGGCATCAAGACATACATGATCCAGTTATTGACCTTTTACCAAAGCACACACACCTCAAATTTGTTTAATCAAGCTTAGTTTAAGTCACTTAGTATCATGTTTTAGAAAACTTCCAAAAGCTGAAAATCAGCCTTACCTAGGCTGACCGTATGCTGCCTTTTTCCACAAACATGTCCTGGCCGGGATTTCTAAATTGCCTAAAATGTCCAGGTTTTGGATTTTCCTACTGTTTTTGTACTTGCTGATGGTAATGACTGAAAAGAAATCAGACCAATCACACGCAGGCATTGTACATAATTGATTAGTCGTGGCGTACAAGAAGGAGGGATCTACAGAGTATGGTCAAAACAATGCAAATACATGTACATAAAATGCATGAGGATAACAGACAGCATGTCAATAGGAAAACAAAGCCAAAGCCCAGACAATTTAGGCAGTTTAGAAACCCAGCGAGAATATGTCCAGGAAAAAGTGGATGTATGGTCACCCTAGATTTGACCTGTGACAAAGAACCACAAATCACCATGATCTGCATAATGCTGAAAACACACATGCTAAACAACTACAATGAAAACAGTATTTATACACACATTATGAAGCACCTTATTTCACACTGACAGTGGACCACAATTGATAACGAAACGTATTCGGAGACATTTCAAAAGTAAGATACAATTTGGTCATTTGCACTAGAAAAATGCAAAGTAGCCAAAATTCTTCCCTTTAAAGTCATCTAAGGTCATGCCAGTTACAATCATTTCAACAATTTTTTTTTTCTACATAAAAATATAGCCTATCAATGTGTAGGCACTTATTCAGTTTAAGCCCCTTGATCACATTGCACCATGTTGTACAAAAAGGCTTCAAAGTTAACACAGTGACTTAGATATTGTGGTATGCTAAATCCTCACCAAAAACAGCACAAATCAGTGCTGCAGTGGCCAGTTTGAGCCAACAGTTTCAAATCAGAAGTGCGTACAGGTAACAAATGGGGCAAAATGGAAAAAAATCAATCCTAAGGGTTGATGACCTGTCTTTTGTAAAATAATTACAGTATGGTCTAAAATGCTAGCTCAAGGCAAAAAAGTAGTTTTATACTGGCAACGTCGCTCTGCAAATTGATCATAAATGATCAAGAATACTTTTTTTTTTTAAGGTAAAGCTTTAGAAGGCTACTGTCAGCTCACATCTATCAATTATTAAAATATAATGGCACAGACGACCTTTGTGCTTCTAAATACAGAACTCAATTTTGTACAACTACAAGATTGCATGTATTCCTACAAATAAAATGCTGTTTAATTGAAACCCAAGTCATCTTCGGTGTATATTAACACTATTCCATTAGATGCTGCTAAATAGGAAAATATTTAAGTGTTGACTTAGTACAGTTATCATTATGGCCAAACATTTTGTATTATAAAACAGCACCGTGGAATGACAAAATTACCGATCAACAATTTAAAAATTGTGAAACTATGCAATATTTAACAAGAGGACTTGTTTATGCATAAACAAGGAAAAGTTTAATGTAAAAATGTGATAAACTAAACCAAACTAACATTAACTTATTCATTAAAATATAAATAGGCATAAAGCGGCATACCTCCAGACAATGAACCCATCACAGAATGGCACTGCCACTGAGGTAGTGGATGGAGTATCGTGTGGCTCTCTCCAGCATTAAAATCACTTTAAAAGTATACAAGTTAAAAATGACAGTACTTAAGATGTTCAAAATCTAATCCAAAAGTGTCTGTGCATTCCAAAGATAAATCATCAGGAAAACATGCTTTCTGAACGTTTAGAACAAATGCAACATTAAAATTGGAAAATATTCAGAATCTGCAGGAAAAAAATAAATCATCAATTTCATATATCTGAGAGACTCGATTTGGACCTCCAGTGCCAGTGCTGCCTGGACCAGACGGTGGTTTTACTCGCAAGCAAAGTAATCCTTCAGGGGGGCAAAGAGGTGTCGGATCACGGGAACACTCCAGGACCGCCCAAGCAACTTCTGCCTCTGTCCTCGCCCCATATTATTCACATCTGTGTAATGCTTTGGGAACCCAAATATTCTGAGCACAGAAAATAAAGAAAAAAAAATTCAGTCATTTTGTTAAGAGCCACATGTATGCCGCTTTTTAAACAAACCTGATTAAGCAAAACTTTTGAGTAAAATTTAGTTATTATAAACATATCTGACCTCTCCATTTCCGTACACCAAAGATAGTCCTCTTTTCCATTCATGGTGACTGGCAGAGGTCCCATCTTCCCCTGTTTGATGGAATTGGATTTGGTGGTGATGGTGCGAACTTTGTTGAACTGATGATACAGTAATGATACAGTTTTTGAGTCATTTTAGTTAAAAAGAAAGAAATAAGACATAATTGGTTTTGACATTCTAACATCTAACTTAGTTTATCCTAGACTCCGGGCACTAATATGCATACTTCCTAGGACTAATGTAAACTAAAACTACAAATGAATTTTTTTATTTGTTGATTTCTTTGATTTCATGCACAAAATATCAACTTTTCAGTCAGAAGGCATAATAAACCTGTTTACCATTGCAGTTCGTCCGACCTCCAGGCAGTCCTGCAGATCTGCTTTATCAGCGAGTGAAGCAGCAAGTGGTCTACAAACACAAAATCAAGTTTTCAGTCACATTATTTTGCGAATGCACCCATCTAATTACTGAACATGCAAAGTTGCGCTTTATGTTTACAGATTGTGTGTGTGTGTGTGCCTGCATTTATACCGGTTCATTCCAGGTAAATTTCCCCAGAAGTAACGGGCCCTGTGGGCTGGGCTTACTTTCACAGCATCAATCATCACAGGATTACACTGGAAACAGATAAATGCATGATAATTCTTAACCATCTTTAACAGCGACACCAATAACATGCTCATAAAAGTAAGATGGAAACACTTCTGATAAACAGCATGTCTAAAGGTGTGTTCTTAAGGTGCATTTAGTGTTGTTTGGCCATTTTTCGCAGACAAATTCCAGCCTTTTTAATAGGAATCCAAGCAATATGGAATATCTTGGGAGGGCAAAAGATTTTTCCATTGCAAATTTTGCATCAGGTTCAAGTTCAACCACAATGCTGATTGGTTTGAACGTAACTTCTGTTCTGTATGAGATGTGCTTCATACATCACTACAGAAGACATTTTTGTCAAAATTTCACTAATGGTGACCACATCTCAAGCCTGGTGGAAAAAAAGGAAAAAGTATTTTTTACCTCCAGGAAACGACAGATATCAGCCTTGTCATGGGCACTCATGGCTACTACATTCTCAAAGAGCCAGAAAAAGGGGCGATCATCATCCTCTCTTGGCCTCATCATGGTTAACATGCGGTAATATTCAAAGAACAGTCGACCTGTGCCTTCTGAAAGAAGATGAGAAATTGAAACTGAACTTTAAAAAAAAAATGGTTATATAAATAACTTCTAATTCTAAAGATCATGCTCAGATCAACCTAAATTTCACATTAGCATAAAATAGAAGAAAATATATATATAAATATCTTACCAAAAAGACCTTTTCTGGCTGGATTCACCATGGACAGGTCATTACAGGGACTTCCCCCAATCAGGAGGTCAAACGGCCCCCACTCGGCCAGCTACAAAATGGTACAACAAAAGAGAACTTTTAAAGTGTTCTTTCCAGTGACTTCCCCTTGTTCTTACGGATATGAGAAAGACCATTTAAAAATAGCAATGTTTAGCTATTAAATCTGGTAAACTGTTAAAATTCTTATGCAACTTGAAGAATGTGAATGATGATATTCTATAAATCAATATTTTCTGCGATAATGCTCTATACGTACATGTTTCCTTGTGATGGTGCGCACATCTTTTACATATTCAACCTGGCCCTCATGTTTGATCATCCCAACAGCAATGGAGTCTTCACAGATCTCAGAGGCAATGTAGCGCTCCACCTTAAAACCCAGGTCTTTTAAAACCAGATAGCCTGCAAAAAGTAGAAAATAACATTTAAAACAAACAACAAAAAAAGAATTGTTGTTATAAAATTCATTTAATTGTTTTGGTCTTCAACTCCCATAATTCATTGCCACTGCACAAACTTTAAGGTAAACAAAGACAAAAATAGTAACTGCCGCTGTTTCAGTATTTCTATTGATTCAAACAGATTTAAATGAATAGTTCAGCCAAAGACTCCTTTTCATCTTGTTCCATATCTGTATGACTTACTTTCTTTTGCAGAAGACAAAAATGAATTGTTGAAGACTATCCTGACATCATGAAACATTAATTTTTTTGGTGGAAATATTCCTTTAATATTAAAGCAAAACAAGCGAGCAGACCTGTTGCAATCCCATCAAACAGGGAGAGGACTCTGATTGGACGACGCTGATTTGCTGGAATTGAAGGATACACTCGGTGTGGCTCCTAAAATAAGGACAAAAACAGGGTTCTTCATATTAAAACATCATTCTGGTTTTTCCAGATTTCCTTAATCAGCATATTATAATACTTTTTGAAAGATCATGTGACACTGATAAATCGTCTAATGGCTGATGAAAATACAGCTTTGTCATCAAAGGAATTACATTTTAAAATATATTCAAATAGAAAAGTTATTTTGAAATGCAATAGGATTATTTCACAATTTTATTGTTTTTACTGTATTTTTGATTCAATAAATGCAGCCTTGGTGAGCATAAGAGACTTTAACTTTTAAAAAGTCCTAGAAACACCAAACTTTTGAATGCCGATATATATTAAAATGGTGATGCAAATAGCAAAATATGAATATGACTAGTTGGATATCTAACCCAAGGAGGATAAGAATGACACTCACAAATTCAAAGGCACTGTTATTGGCGAAGTACTCCTGGACACGAACACTCCAGTCCGGCCTGAGCTTGAGCACGCCGTGGCACTTAGAGGGCTGGCAAATGTAACAGCTCCATGGGTCAACCTCCTTTAGCTTATCAAACGTCTCTGGTCCCACCAACACATTCAAACAGTCTTTACAGAAACACCTGAACAGAGTGAAATAAAGAGAAAGACGGTGAAACAATCTGTTATGATGGATAACACAGCATTAAGGTTTAAGTTCGTAAAAGTTTGAGTTTTAACCTGCAGCAGCTGGCGTTTCCACAAAGAATGACCTCTAGTCCAGCACAGCAGATGGTGCAGTACGACTGATAGCCATCATCATCATACCTGTACAGCGTCTCTGTAAAGTTCTCCTACACAAACACAAAAAAATGCACATTAAAAAAAAAATTACACTCCAGCCAGCAAATATTAAGTAGCTTGTTAATTTTATGATTCCACACTAAACAGAAAAGGAACAAGAATCGATTCATACCTTGCACTTAAAACAAAGGCTTCCCTTAAAAAGAGGATGGAAAGTTTCAACGTTGGCATTTCCACAGGACAGGCAGAAATCTGGAGAAAGAACAATGAGAACAGACATTCTGTATGATTATCTTGTAATGAATTAAAATACATGACTGAGCAATTAGAATGTCCTAAAGGCAAAAATAAGTTGTTAAAAATAAAATGATAACATGAAAGGTATGAAAATATTGACAGTGCAAGTATAAATTAAATCTGAAGTGTTTCCACATCTTTTTGACCAATGAATCTGCACGCCCTTTGCTAATTTTTTATATTTTCATTCATAACTATATTTGCACAATTTTACTATGACCTTTTATTAAGTTGTATTAATTTCCATAATTTTTCCAGACAGGGATTTCAGGCCATAATTTTATAATTTCCTCATATCACCAGGTTTTCTAAATTTAAATTACAGTTGATCCCTAGAATAGCTTCATTAATAAGACCAAATTATGAATTTGAGAAATTTCAAGTGACTTACCTTCAATGTTTCTGCCTTTAAGGGTTACCTCATTGACCATTTGATCTGAGAAGCAGAGGAAGACAAAACATAGGTATGTTTTCTCACCAAAATTATGTAAATGCCTAAAAACACACTAATAATCTGCAGTTCAGTGTTTTATGAAATAAAAACATGATTTGTGCTCTTTATGGCAAAGTTCTGGCCTATAAGCAGATTGATCTATAATTCACCTCTGGTGTAATCCTGAGTTGACTGTCTGTTCTTGCTGACATACTTCCTCTTGGCTGGAGGCTGACAATCAGACACAGAGGAATCGGACTCAGTTTTATTACTGGTAGAGCTGTCTGTGAAATGGAAAAAGCAGAAGGCACTGTTGTTAATCAACCTACATCAAGATTTTGCTTATTAGAGCACTTTCACACAATTCAATCTCACTCTTGTAGTTTTTGTTATTTTCAACTTTCAAAACTATTGTCAATCACCGACTGTTTTTGCAATAACATTTTTTTTTACATACCCACAAGAGGCAAAAAGCCATCAGGACCTATGGGCTGGAAGCCTCCAAATGCCCAATCCAGCATAGCCTTCACCTCTTCCCCTTTCTTCTCAGAAGGGGGGAAAGTCTTTCCACAGCGCTCCGCTGCCAACTAAACAAGGACATAATTATATAATGCAATACTAGAATAAGAATAGAAATAAGAACTGGTTCTGGATCCCCAATCCTAGTTTTTAAAAGAATGGCTAAATAATTATGTTTTCACTGTACCTCTAGGATTTGATAGATGGCATTCTTGTAGGTAGGCAGACCTTCATAGGATTTACTACAAAAGCACTTTGCAAATGCAGCGAAGGGCAGCAGTCCCTCTGTATGAATCTAAGATTAACAAGAGAAACATGCTTCAACATGAAAATTATACTTTGAAGATTAAGAGGAAGCATCTATCAGATGAGAATCAGGAAAAAGCAAGCTAACAAACACTCCTAACCTCTGAAAACATGCCATCGCCAAACCACTCTACACGCCTCATAGACACAGGAAGCACCCTGCCCTTCCACACCACCACCAGTCCAGGCCACCAAGAGAAGCCCTTTACTTTTCCCCACACAAGCTCTCCAATGGCATAACCTTTTCCATCCTGCACAGAGAGAAACAGAAAGTCAATTCTACATGTTGCATTCATAACATGGATGTCTTATTCTATCAACCGAAAAGTGACTGTTTAAGCAGCGTGAATATAACTTTTCAAATGTCAGAACAATCCAAAGTAAACCAAAATAATATTACTCAAATGTATAATATTCATAATATTCACCCCAAAATGAAAACATGCTGAAAATGTACTCACCCTCAGGCCAAGGGAGTACATTTTCAGCAATTTATCATTTTGGGGTTAAATACACCTTAAAGTCTTCACATTACAGAAAGACTTTACAGAGCATGTTCAGCATGCTGTATGCAATGACATGCAATTTAGATAATAATGTCTGCTAAATTAATCAATGCAAATCATATGAAACACATCTGAAGTTTACTTAACATGGGTACTGGACTAAAGTATGTTTGCAGTGTGATTAAAGAGAGATTTACATACAATACATCAATACTTCAATACATACATTGTACGGTTGTTCTCTCTTTCCAGGTCTGGGGCTCAGGGTCGAACTTGTTGCAGATGAACGAGCATTGTTCTTAACTTCAATTAGTAGATCAGATCAATCAGTGAGAAACAAACATACACAAAGGTAGAATACATAATCTAAATTTTCTGAAATCTGCACACATAGTTTTAATCAAGTCTCCTGCTGATCTGTCTTTGCCAGCTTTCACAATGCTAACTTCTGAGAAAGTCTTGTTGAAGCTTAAATTGATTAACTGATTAATTATTTCTCATCATGAAAAGATTTGAATTTTTTTTATACACATTAAGCATTTTTATCATTATTTATGTATGTCAGCATATCAGTACAGCATGCATGACAATGCACACAATGAATTTCAATTTATTTGTAAAGCACTTTTCACAACGTACTGTATATCGCTTCAAAGCTGCACAAAAAAAAAACATCATGGAGAAGATGATGTTATAAATGTTAGCAAGGCAATTACAGAGGAAAAACAGACACGGACAGATAGGTACAGGAGGAACATAAAATGAAAATTAAGATGAAGACTCCAGAGACCAATCTACCATCCGGAAAGGAAACCAGCTCACTCATGCACACAATGTAATAAAAAAACAGCTCAATGTAATACAGAGAGCGTAAATGGGAGAAATCTGAGGAGGAACCTCTACACCTGCGATAAACCAGGCGGAGCACTGAATCTTATCCTGGGCAGGTACATACCGCCTCTGGTTTGCCGTTCTTGTCTGGGTTCACCGGTTTGCTCCAGGTGCCTGTACCAGCCTGGAAGACTGTACGTTCCTGTGGTTTCTGCCGTAAACTGCTGTCCCAACCGTATATTCCCCTAACGGAGCCCTACAGACCCATACACATGCACCAAAATTACACACATGTATGCTGTCAATCAGGTCACATGACTCCTATGGTGACGTAATTAGTATCTGGGTGCTAAAGTACAGATGTGTAGAAAAGGAAAGAAAGATGTTAAATCGAGACCTTAGTGTGGTGATACGGTTGGTTTGTGTGTTTTTTTTTCCTGTGATAATCAGTCTTAGTTTACTTCATTATCTCTATACAATGTGAAATAGTATTCAGAAAAGTATTCACTGCCAAAAGCCTGACCATTAGACTGCTATAATTAGTGATAGACTGATATGTTGATCAGGCCAGATTAATAATTGCCAATAACCATTTGTTACTTTTATTCAGCAAGGGCATGTTAAATGGATCAAAAGTGTAAAGACTTCTAATTTGTTAAAATACATTTATATTTCAAATAATGATGTTATTTTAAGCTTTCTATCAAATAGTCCTGAAAAAAATTGGCCAGCACAACCGTTTTACCTATTAAGAAGAAGAAGAAGGAAAGGAAGAAGAAATGTTTCTTGAGCACCAAATCAGTATATTAGAATGAATTCTAGAGGATCGTGTGACACTGAAGAGTAAAATTCAGTTTTGCCACCACAGAAATAAATGACATTTTAAAAGTTATAAAAATATAAAAGAGTTAATAGTTATTTCTCAGCCACAGCTGTTTTCCAATTATTATTACCTCATGTAGTGTGCTACAGATATCTCCATCTTTCCTTATGTCCATTTCTGCAGGGAAATAACATATTATAAATAGTTAAATTGAACAGTCAAGTATAAATGTATATATTTTGAGGTGGATAAACAAAGAACAAAGATAGCAACAATTAAACATTACTTTGAGCACAGACAAACAGAGCATTTACATTTGCAATTTCAATGCAATGGATCAACTTTCTTGAGCATTTAGGGTGGAAGCAAAGGAAGGAAGTTCAGACCAACAGAAGTTTCCCACCAGAAGCGTTTGAGATCATAAAGCATTATTCTGTAGCTGCTCTAGAACCTCTTAAACATTTCATTCACACCTCTCTGACTGGTGATCTTCTCCAGTTGCACCACACACGGCTTCACTGTGTTTGAGTGTTGAACCATGTCTGGAAAACAGCACATTGTTTACATCAATCTAACCAGCCTCTGCTGGATCTGACTGGATAGAACTTTAACTGCACTATACAGCTATACAAAAAATTTATATAGATTACAATTTGATAATTTTATTGTTAAAATGTAAATTAAATGATAACATTAAACTAATCCATGACAATTCACTGGGAAAGTAATATCGTAATATGAGGAGTACGCTTATGATCTTGGCAGTGTCCAATGAGCTGCTTCCCACAATGAAAAAAAGAAAAGCCATTGTCAGCCTGCTCTGACATGATCTGATCTGATCCAAACTTTTTCCTCAGCAATGAAACTTTGAATATCTTTCATACTGAAAGCCAAGAACCTTGCAAAGCCCAATGATTAGTCAAAGTTTTTAGTTCTTCCTCACCATTGCTCATCATAGCAGCCCTTGCCTTGAAAGTACAATGTAGCATTCAGATGAACTAATAAAAAACCAGTGCGCCCTAAATTCCAGAAGTTACATATTTATTAGTGGGTCTGTGAGCATTTTTCTGCTGTGTAGGCAGATTTTTTTTCAGGTTTCTCAACTTGTTGGAGACTGAGGATACATGTCAATGGCTACATTTACATGCAACCAAATAATCAGTTTGTAATTGGATTGACAGCTCAATCGGACTGAAAAATCTTCATGTAAACACCTTAATCGATCCGACTCGATCGGAATGAAATTTCGATCGGATTGAAGGGGGTGGTTTATTCCTTTTCTAATAAGATTGAGAGTGCATGTAAACACTTGATCGGATTGAACCCTGAAACTGAAAGTACTGTGCATGTGCAATGACGCAGAAATACTGTTAGTGACATATGATGCGCGGAACGAACGGCTCTTCATTTTGAATAAAGTGTTGTATGAACGGGTGTCCTGTCATTATAAAACTCTCCTTTCTCTCTGCAACTGTGAAGTGGAACAGGACAACCTCCCACCAGTCCTTGTTTTGGATTCTCATCTACAGGCAACCTGTTTTGGGCACGTGGAGGGGCATTTTTACTGCATGATAAATATGATCAGAACGGCACAGCGGTTTAAACGTATATGTGTCCATAAATAGATAAAATATTAATTCTGCTGTTAAACATAAAGAAATTGTGTAGGAGAGTGGTTATTATGTGCAAACAATGAGAAATGATGTAAAAAAAATCAATTCCGATTTGAAGCTTGTGACATATAAACACACACATCAACCCAATCACTTTATTTAACGTTCATGTAAACACTACATTCAGATTCATCAATATGAATTAATTCAGTCCAATTGAACCAAAAATTGTGCATGTAAACATAGACATTGAATACAACGTTTACATGGACATCAGGAATCTAATTATTTACCTTATTCTGAATAAGACAATATAACGATTAAGGTTTGTACATGAGTTGCTTTTAGAATATTCCTTTCATGTTCCTGTTTTACATGTTATAGTACATATATCGATTAATGGCACACGTCATTACGTTCCGTGACGCCATCCGACGTTCCTTCCAGAATTTTATGTTTCAACAAAGTTCATTTTTGGTACTATACAGTTTTGGGTGTTTCATTTTTAATTTTATGAAAGCTTCAAGTGCAGTTAATTATATGTCATGCTATACGTGCAACAGGCGATGATGAATAAAAATGTGCCTTCTTGCTTGAAGCCTTGCTTTTTTGTTTGCTGTCAAACGGTTGACCATTGTTGTGCGTGTATCCTGTCGCAAAATCCCGCAAAAAGTCCTACGCGATGGTAATAGTGTGATTAAGGTGTGTACATGTCTAAACTGCACCTCAATAAGGCAACTAAAACAAGAATACTCCATGTCTTAATTCGATTAGTGTTTACTTCGAGTATGACTTTAGCCAGACTAAGGCAATCAAAATCTCTGTATACATGGTAGATTCTTAATCAGAGTATTGTCTTAATCATGTTAATATTAGACTATTGTTGTCCATGCAAACCTTCAGGACAAATTACCTGATGTGCTGCTTCTGTTTTTTTTCATTCTCCCATTTCTGGGAGAAGAAATCTTGTCTTCAGTGTGCTCTAAAGAAGAGTCATCATTGGAATCCAGATCTTTCGCCATTTCTGTTTCACTTTCACTTGAACTATCATCCCAATGAGCAGCATCCCCATTTTCAACAGCCTGTGTGTAAGTAAACCCATTTTAAACATGACAAAATTGAGATATATGGATAAAATGGTAGAACGATAGATAGAAACATAGATAGGTAGATAGATAGGTAGATAGATAGATAGATAGATAGATACCTGTGCAAAGATATTTTCTGCTTTAAGAGATGGACAGGGCAAAACCAAAAAACAGAGGACAAGTCTCTTGAAGATAGATTCTGGTGGAAAAGACTTGAGCACATTACACCAGTATCGTTCCAGAGTAAGAGTTGATGACGTGTCTTCTTCATCCTCTACAAGCTGGTACTCCAAGAACTCATCTGTGAGCTTAGCAGAATCCTCAGGTTTGGAGCAGATGCCAAATTGTACTGCAAGGTCAACTATACTCTTTCCTGTGACCTTTAATCTTCCTGCCGGGCTAAGGAGTTGTGAAATGCCCCTCAGGACACTATCGCTCAGAGGTAGACTGTCAGCAATGGAGGTCATAAGAGTTTTGTAGAAAGCTAAACACTCATCATGAAACACGTTCAGGTAATCTGCTAGGTCTTCTTCTCTGGTGGAGATGAAGTCTTCCACCGCACCACCTAGACTGAGCTCAGTAGCAGGAAGGCAGAATGTTGAGTTCTCCAGGAGGGTTGGGTCTCGTTCCTTCAGGTAGCGTATAACCGCTTGAGGGCGAAGAAAGCTGGAGGCATACGAACGTAGGAGCCCACTTGCTTCTCGAAGGATCTGGACAAGATCAGCGTGAACAGAGCCTTTGCTTTGTTGCAGGTGCTGCTCGAAGACACGGAGTGGTCCAAGAGCATGATCCAGAAACATCAAGGTGATCCTAAATTTAGGATTCTCCAACTGCGAACAAATCTGCTTAGCTTTATCATTATTTTCATCACAGGAAGTGAAGTATGATACCAAATCACTCCACATTCCAAGCATCCTTTGAACAAGCACACAAAACTCCTCACAATTGTGTGAGAGGGGAGTGCTGGTGTCTTTTAGTTCATCAATGCCCGCAAACAGCATCTTGAGGTTGTCGTTGCTGGTGGAACAAGTGGAGAAGTGTTCATAGATGTCAGCAATAAGTTCCTGAACCTGACTGGAGTGCACCTTTAGGCCAGCACTGCAGGCATAGTCAGGTATGCTGTAAAGTCCACCAAGATCAATCACCTGTGGGTTGAGCTCCTGAATCTGCGACACAATACTTCCTGAGGTCTGTTCCTGGTCATTAACATAGAGAGCTACCATGTTGCCAGCAGGAAGCTCAAACTTTTGGAGGACACCGAGTAAACATCCAGATACAGAGCTACCATCTTCAGCCTGAAAGACATCAAGGAGACGGATACAATATCTTGATTTCTTTTCCTCAAAAAAGCCGACTAGCACCACATGGCAGGAGCTCCTTTCTATGTTCTCTGCATCAAGTGGCACCTGCCCGTATATATAGATACAGTACGGATTGCTCTTACAAGCAGAAACAATATCATTTGGATAATTTAGGCCGAGGATGTAGCTTGCAGTACGTTGCGAGACCTTGTTGATCCTTGAGGGTAAACTGGAAAGGCAATGGTTTTGAATGAAAAGCAGCATGGTTTCACTATAGGAAATATAGTTTTCAATTAGCTTTCTACCAGATGAATTTAATCCTCCCATATCATGCTTCATATGCTTCTGAGTCTTCTGGTGTCGCTTAAGATCGGAAAAACCAGTGTGTAAAACAATATTGTCGTCACACAAAGTGCAGTAAGCACAGTTGTCTCCCTTATGGCTGGCTCTGATCCATTTGAAGGTTCTTTGCCATTTAGGATCATAAGTCACAGGTCGCCTCCTTCCATTCAATTCCATGTTTTTTTCAGACTCGTCTCTTACTCTGCCTGTATAAAATGGAAAACAAGTTACATCAGTGTTGTGATGGAATAATATATGTATTTCAATGGCGAATTTATTTCCCAGTCCTATTGATGTTTTTATAGATATTGGGGCATATTTTAACATTCTCCATGATTGTGGGAAAACTTAATCAAATAAAAGTCAAATTCTCAATACAAAAAAAAAGAGAAAATTTAAATAATAATAAAAATAAAAACTGAATGGACAATAATGGAGGCTCACCAGATTCACGTGGAGTTCTCCAGGATTTTGGAGACTTAACAGGGTCATCTACTTGTACAATATCCTGACCATTACGAGCTGCAACTGGGTTGTACTCTCTCCCTTGCCTCTCATTGGCAAAGAAAAATTTCTTGAACCATTTCAGAAAGGTGAAACTGGGTCTAAACTTTCCTGTGAGAAGCTGCTTCACAGGGACTGGCTAAAAGAGGCATAAAAATGGGAGAAAATCAACATACTGTAAAGAGCTTGACAGATAACCTACTTCGCAAATTATACATGATTCAAGGGGTGCACGATAAATATCGGCCGATAATTAATGCGCATCTCGTCAGTAAAGCTGGTTCTCTAACAGCGGAAAATTCCATCATGTGCGCATTAATTATCAGCCGATTTTTATCATGCACCCCTGCAAGATTCACATTTAAATATCCAGCGTGTGGTTTCTGTACCACTTGCGGGACTAAACAGAATAACAACAACATAAGAAATACAACCAAATTTACACATATCAACATATCAACATTTACAATTTTATATACAATTTTATATGCAGGAGGATTACTGGGAGTAAAAGAATAGATTAAGGTTAATCTGACCTCTGTTACACCTGATTTTCGGAAAGCTGTCTGCAGAAGACTGTAGTTCTGTAAAAAATCAGACCTCTTTTGGGATTCAAACTTTACTTTGCTCATGTCAATGGATCCTGGGAAGAGCAAGTCCATAAGCTGGCAAAAACAAGCACCTAAAAAAAAAAAAAACACAGTAAAGAAAAAGAAAGAATGATGTTCAGTTTAAAGGTGTTGGCAGTTGTGTAGATATTAACAAAATATAATGCAAACAGTACCTGAACGACATTGCTCCACTTGAGTAAAATTAATCTGTAATGTTTCGTTGATCCAGGACAAAACTTCATTGCGACTGCACTTGTCATCAGGGCTATTGGGGTCCAGACTTACATTCGTAGCCATCTTATGATTTCATAAGCAAAATAATAATGCATGTGAGACAGCAATTAGAAGTAATAAATCATAACCAAAGGTAATTACATTGCACATTTGAAATCATAGAAGTGTTAGTAGTTTTATGCTTACATTTAAGGTATGACACTAAACCAGTAACCACGTAACTTTGCACATCTATATATAATTTTGTAAAAAAGAGAGAGTGTTTAATATTTAATACATATGGGTAATTGAGTGACTCTTAGATTCATAAGAAATGTATAATGTGAAGTTAATCTCAAAAGCATATGAATTATATCATGTAAAGCTCCATGTGAGATACATGGTTTGAGGTTAAAGGCACAATATGTAAGAATTTTTTTTTTTAATTAAAATATCCAAAAACCACTAGAACATTGTTACATATTTTGCTGACTTGTGTACTTACATTATCTCAAATGTTTCGAAGAATGTTTAAATCCAGAGAAATAAGCTATTTTAATTAGTGACACGGATTGTGTCCATAGTGTCACTGTGTCGCCTGCCAATGACGTCACACCACTCGAATTCAGTTTTTTTTTTTTTTTTATAGAAAACAAATGGAAACACCAGAGATGCTTTAATATGTTATGCATTTTATTAGACAGATGTCGACCACACAGAGTAGCATTATAACAGAACTTCCAAACGTATCTAGTATGATAAAACCGCCCTGCTTTCCCCCACATACTCACAACCGGAAGGAGCAGAAGCGGTCGACTGTGGCATAACAAAAGCTCCCGCTGCTTTCGAGCCGTGTGTCGCGCTCATTCAGCGACCTCGTTTTGCTTCGATGGCTTTCAACCTCACCCTGCTTCATTCTACTACGTTAATTAATCATTAACTCATCCATGAACATGATTTGTGCCCGAGTCCAATCGGATTGCATCGGCTGTGGGGATGAAGATGACAACTCCCAGGATTCCACACTCTGTTTATTTTGAATACACACCCTCTAGCGGCGAAAAATTACATATTGTGCCTTTAATCTAAAAGGCATGATAATAAATAAATGTTTTGTATAGTGATGTTACGTTCAACACCGAAGCTTGTATAAAAAAACCAACACATTTCACATTAAAGCACTGTATCGGAGCTTGATTCGTGTTTGAGAAAAAAAGCAAGTGATCTATGACGTCCGAAGCTTCAGTATCTGGTTCAAACGAAGCGAACCTCAGCGGCGTTTCCTTTACATTATAATGTGTTAGCACTGTTTTTTTTTTTTAATTGTAATTTATACATTGATCTTAAAAATTAACTTTGGCCATAAAATAGTATAAGGGCTGCGGCAGAGTTAAAATAAACAGATCATAGATTTAATTTATGTTTTATTTATTTAAAATCAATTAAAACGAAACAAATTAACAACAAACACAATAAACATTAATAAAACAAAATATAATAAAACAAAAAAAATAGTTGTAGAACCAAATGTGAACCACTGGCTGTAATAGAACGTAACACTTTAGAAGGTGTTATTTATTTTTATGACCACTAGATGGCCACAGCATAAACAGTTTTAAAAAGCGTCGAGTAATGAACCTTTTTCAGATACAACTGTATTGAAAGCTTCACTGGTTCAGAACGCTTCACTTCGCCATCACTAGTTTTGTATTGTGAAGTCTAGAGAGCCTAGTTTGGCTCATGCTGGACTTCCTCAAAACTAAGAAAGCCTTCAGCCTCTCTTGCGTCAGAGTGTTAAGCAACTCCTCCCCAGATCAGGAAAATCTCGCGGGGTAATTTTTGCCGCGAATGCTGCACACTTAAAAAGTGGCTTTCAGTTGTACAGGTTTAACCGGTGACAACAACACAGTGAATCGCAAACAACGAGCGGACGAAATCTAATCAAAGTTATGAAATAAACACGCGATATAATAAACAACCCGGTAACGTGAATGAGATATTAAGCGGTTGATTTATTGATGACATAAGCGAATTGTGGTGCTTTAAAGCTTTCGATTCTTTTATAATCTTGTCAGTGATCCTTACTGTCTTTTTGAACCCTTTCAAAACAATTGGATTAACGCTAACGAAGCTGAAATGTCATTTCATTTGTGTGATTTTAACTTTAAAGGTTGCTTTAACCCAGACGTAAACTGCTAACATACAGTGCGTAACATGTTTGCAAATAACGACAATTTAGTAAGCGCTCTTTCTATTGATAAACCGTAACCGTGTTCTCGTTGTATTAAGACCGATTGCCTTTGTCAGTGTGTCTTTGTGTTGCTGTAATGGTCGCTCAGATACAGCGAAACTGTATGGGATCATGACACATAACAATGGTTTCTGTTTCAGCAGAATTGCAACACAGACACAAAATCGGACAAAAACGTGCTTTTAAAAACATCAAATATGTCCTACCTTATTTGTACCTTAGTTCCGGAGACCTCTCTACTCCCCAGTCCAGAAGATTATCGCCAATCCACCCCAGTGCCTTCCCCCAACACATGCATTGTGCTTCCCAGGATTGGCCTGTAGAAACCGAAGTAGGAGGTCCTGTTCTGCATTAGCTAGCTAAGATTTCTCACGTACGAAAGAGCGTGCTGATTTTCGGTGACAACGGTATTTTCACGTCAAGATACAGATGTGAAATAAATTTGAACTGATTTAACACGTGTCCAGCTGTTTAATTCGTAATTTAGCAATGCACGGAGCGCTCGCGATTTTTATCGCAGAGTTTAAAAATATCCCTATCGGTTATAATACATTGTGTTAGTGTTTAAACCCATAAAAACTTATTTTAAATATTTCGATAAAATTATATAGTGAAATAATTAGAATGTAAAAAAAATGTACATGGAAAGTTATACTTCAGCGATGCTCGTCTGGACAGCTTTTTTTTTTTTAAAGCAGAACGGAATGATTCACGTTTTACTTAAATCTTTTCAAACGAACTGTCAATCATATTTAATACATTAAATGATACAGTGATGCATATTTGAGTACAAGCGAAAGCCACGTGATGGCCACGCGCAAAAATGTTTGTGTGCTCAATAGTAAATAAATGGATTTACATTCGTACATTTTGGATTATTATATATCAGTACCATCGGTGATCAAACAGACATTTGAGGAATTGTGTTGTTTTTATTGTCAAAAGCACACAAAGCTTGCGGTTAAAGTGTTTAAATGCCGTCACATATGGCTCCAATATAAATATTCTACACAGTAAACAAAAAAAGGTTATGACGCTGAAATGGCGGGAGGCGAGCCGTGGGTTGAACGCGTGCTGATATGGCGCCTTCGGGAGAAAGGGCTTGTTTTTCACCGCCTAAAATGGCGGGCCAGTTTAAATTGGTTCTTCTGCAGTCTGTTATAACTAATGTGACTGGATTTGTGTACTTTTAGACCGCAGTTTGGTTCCACATGTACTAGACAAAGGCAAGACGACCGTGTAAGTTTGTAAATCTCAATTTTGTCAACTGTTTGCCAGCTGTTTACATTCAGCCACACATTAACACGTGGTTAGTGTTTTCCATTCTATTCTGGAAGACCATTCAACCAATCTCAGCGTTTGATTTTTTAATCATTCAAATTGTTATGTAAAGAAAGTAGCCTATAGAGCTTTAAGAGAAATAAATGTTGCAGTGATAAAAGCACAACCCCCTTTCAGTCCTTCCAGGATTTTGCAATCGCTGAATTTATTGCAAAATCTTCTCAATTTTCGCAAAAGCTCACAAATTTTCGTAATTGCTGCAGATTTTCCGGAGATTTTGGGCTCCCCGTGAAGTCATCGCAATGCACATTCAGTCAAAGAAAGGTTGTTTCTCAGTTCCAAAAATGGAATTAACAGCCTTGCGTTCTCATCATGACTGATTTACAAGAGCTACATTGGATAAACGAACCGAAAGCAGAATCCGTGCTACTAGTTTGGGCTGCGCAGCGCAGACCGTTTATCTGCTTGGGCTGGAGCCGCGGGCTGATCTTGATCACGCGACACCATTATACACAGCACTGGGAGATACAGTGAAGAAAGCATTCGAATTCACTGAAGAATCAGCACCACCATTTACCATGGATTTAACATAGTAAAACTACAGGAACAACTTGTGGCAGAAATGGTCTAATGTTTTCGAGTGATTTTAAATTCTTCACACAACTTTTCCCACATCAAAGCTTTAAGTAGCCTATTACCGAATTTGAAAAGTGAAAAAGTGACGTGACATACATGTCTTTTTTTAGTTGGAGGGTTTGGAGGCAGTCCCTTTAAATTGCAATTGCACGTTTGTTTTAACATTGGTCATTTGTTTAAAGGCAAAGCAGTTGGACAAACAGGACTGGTGAGCTTCCACCCATGACAAGCTTTTTTTTTTTTTTTTTTTTTTTACTTTTTCTTTCATGAATAAATCTTTGAAGCCATTTTGTGTAATTGTGTTTCTCTTATCCCTTCTGCTGATAAAGCTATAGGAAAGACATTACTCTGAGCATTACAACCAACCCAAAAGAATAATATTGACACAGTCAAGACTGTGAGTTTGGGGCAAGGCTATCTGCTTTTCTAACCAGTCGTATTGGGAAACCTGTTTGAAAACAACTATTTTTGCAGTTCTGTTTGGTGATTATAGCTGAGGTGTGAATTACCTTACGAGACAGGAATTCAGATAGGAATTGCAATGATAGGAGGAAATTGTCAGAGGGTTTAAAAAATGGCTAAGTTTACAGACCAATTCTTTCTAAATAGCCTGAAGAGAATCTGCAGCTATAACCCTCAGGGTAAAACAAAGGATTGGAAATGGGAACAAATTTAAAAGAAATTGAAAAAAGCTTATCACAAGAGAGAACAGGATGTAGGTGCAAAAGTAGGCTATGTGTTTTAATGTTTATGTTGAATTACTGACATTGACTGTCCAGTGGAATACGGAAACTTAAACTGAAGTGAGTTCCTTATCAGAAGTGAAAGAGGTAGTCAGCGATCCCTATCACTCTCGCTGCTTGACAAAACAACAGTGGTCTTTATCTTCTCACCTTCCTGTCTCCTCCAGATGTGTGCTGTTTGAAACTGAAAATAACAGTTTCACGACGGCCTACCTTAAACCCACACATAAATCTTTCAAATGCATATTTCACAATGTCTCCTTTGGCACTCCCGAGAAAGTCACGATTTAACTTATGTTTGAGGCACACTGTTTCTCTTGTTATTATATGTAGCTTTTTGCAGTTTGTCAGCAACCACTTTTTTAAGAACTGAAAACACTTGGGATACCTGGGTCTTTCAAATGCTAAAGCAATAGTAAAATGAAAGTTGTCATCATTTACTCATCGTTTACCCTCACGTTTCTCTGACCAGACTTCTTTTATCTGTAGAACACACAAGGAAATATTCTAAAGACTAAAGGTTTCTAAAGGTTTTCTTTTGCAATACTGGGGAATTTAAAGCACCAAAAATAACTCATAAGAACCATGAAAGTACAACTCATGCTGCAAACATTCTAAAGTCATGTAGATTAGTGTACAACTTTAAGTGAACATCAAGTGCATACCAAATGAATGTTTAGGTTAAGATTTTTCCTTTATTTAAATTTTTTTAAAGAGTTTTATATTTTAGTACTTCATTTTAAATAGTGGAGGGACAAGTGTTTCATAGTCTCTCTGTAAATATGAGCTTATAACATGTTTTTTTGTGTGTGTGTTTATAATCATTTTAGATGGAGCATTTCGCACCACAGTACACAATACAGATTCCCTTTAAAAATAGCAGCGAACCGAAAAGTGCTTTCTGACAGGAATGCTCCACTCTTGCCTGTAGCCATAAATGAACCTAACATCTCAGACAGCCCCTCACATCACTGACCTCGCTATTGAGATGGCAAATCCTATCTTACTCAGTGCTAGTCAAGTCTGGTCTAGACCACAGCCGGGTCACAGGGGTCAAGGCAAGCATTGTGTTATCAAGAAGCAACGCCCTGTGAGTGACAGGAAAGAGAGAGTGTGGTTCTAACCTTCAGGAAAGAGAAGTTTTGCTTAAAAAATGGCTACAGCAATCAATGAATTAAAGAGAAAAAAATATGGCTGAGGTTTGTTGATTTTGGTCACATTAGCGAAATTTCACAGGCAAAAGGTTAGCTGTTTATTGTCAATAGTGTAGAGATATATGAAGCACAGATACACCAAAGTCACTTTCAAACCAAATAACTGTCTCTTGGTCAATGAGGTAAATGCGAGTGACAACCTTGAACCCTGTTATGATTTGCTCACACTCAAAATTCCCCACATGGATTTCAAACATGAAAAAGTATGACCACACCTTCTGTAATAAAGCATCTTGCAAATGCTTAAACACTCTGGCATGGAGCGTGAACACAAGTCAGGATGGGGGTATTTTTATAACATTTATTTTTTAGGGGCAGAGAGCTATATGGGTTGCTTGAAGCTGCATTAGCAGTTAAACTGTTCTTAATGAGTCTTACATCTTGTAGGTTGTACTGTACTGAGCATTATTTGGATTTGAAGCTCTCATGTCAGTTAAGAAAGAGTATGTTCTTTAGGGAAATGTGCTTGATTTTAAAGGGAAACATTAGGATAAAAATCCCTATGTGAAAGACCAAGGACGATGAATGAGCGTGGTAAGCAATTGAGACGGGGAAAAGACAGAAAACAATACTAGAGGTCAGGTCCTGACAGGTGCGATCAAACTCATCACAAGCTCCCAGGATAAGGGAACTCACAGCCATCACAGGGGGTCATGCTGTACTTGTCACAGCCAATCAGACACAGCCACAGCATGAGCGCTGCCTGTGTTTGTGTCTCCTCACTGTGAGACTTTTCTATCCAATCTTGATTGATTTTGGGTTTGACTGACAGGGATGAAGGAAGGAATTGCAAAGCGTGTAATAAAGGTCATTGGAGCTAGAAGTGTTGTAAACTGCTCTGGACATGTGTGTAAAATTTAAAAGCTTAACACTCATGTATGTGAGGGTGTTGTGTCAGAAATGATCCAGGATTTAGGGAATAAATGGCACAAAAGGAACAAAAATGTCCCAGGTAGCCTATTTAAATGCAGGAAAAGTGCAAGAAATGTCCATATAGTGAATTCCACTTAATTTCAGGGGGTAAATATTGTCACTTAATAAAGTTAATTTCTGACGCTGTGAGTGTTTAAGTGTATTTTTCAGTACTAGATTAGTGCAGCTTCTAGTTAAAGCAGACATGAATATTGTTAATGTGTGACTGAGTTGGTTCATGTGGGAGGGCTTAAGATGGGGCCAAGAGGGTCATAAACACACTTTGGCTTTGGAGTCATTGTATTATTCTTCCACAGGGGCACCACAAGGTTTTGAGTATTGTTCACAGCAACACATAGAGTCTCTAGTTTAGAGAGACAGGCTACATTGGCTACATTTCACAAGTGTTGTCTCTTTCTTACTGTTTATTTTTAGACCATGTGCTGTTTTATTATTTGAAATCCAAAGACAGACATTTACTTTTCTCTAAAACCATGTGGCAAACACATGGCCATTGTGTAGCCAGATACTTCCCCTCACAGCAAGACTCCACCTGCTTGAAATATGTGCTCCAAAAGCACAATGTATAGAATACCTAGTTAAAATATACACAGAGCGACCTCTATTGGACATGTATGGTCATTACAACATCTGTTATTAGAGCCTGCATCACATGCAGCCAGCCATTCGTCCGTTTCCTTAAAGAGATCTGCAGTTGACTTTTATAGGCTCTTTAAATATAATTTTTTTTTTTTTTTTTTTTTTTTTTTTTTTTAATTGATGGTTCCATGAAGAATCTTTAACATTCACGGAAGCTTTCCATTGCGCAAAAGGTTACTTACGGAAAAAGGGTCTTAATAATAATTGTTATTTATGACAACTTTCATGAACAATAATAATAACAATAATTTGCATTATTATTATTGTTGTCGTTGTTGTCTATAAATCATTACAAATCGAAATTGTCAGCAGTAATTTAGAACATTTCTTCTGCAGGATCCCTTTGAACTCCGGCCACCAGACTCTGCTGCACCCCCAGGAGTCAAAGACATACACACTTGCACACACGCAGACATACACATATCGTCGTCAAGGCACTGACCTTGAGTTGCCATGGCAACCTCTCTGCTCCACTTGAAACTTTACTTAAGTAAACAGGCAGCGCTGTATCATGTGTTGAATACACTTTACATACACGTGCTGTAAGTCCGTGTATGCATGACTGTTTGAGTGTAGGAACTCCAATTATAGTAAGTCTATGGCACAAAGTGAATAATATTACGTTTATGGAAGGTAGAAAACAGTCAGTTCAAATATAACTAGACTTTTAGGAATAGATGGGATATTTGAAGTGACTCTTTAACTGATCATGTCAAAGGAACACAGGATAACATTATTGATACATGCATACATCAATAATTTTGCTGCATCACAAAGCTTTGTAAGCTGCTGAGTAAAGGGATGCTGCTATTCATGAAGAAATTAAACATGTTACAGTCTGTTGGATTTCATTCATTTATTGTTGGTTCCAGTAGTTTACATTTCAATTGACTACCATATTGTTTATGTAACATCTGGTATGGGGAAATTGTGAGACAGAGGACATTGTTACTCCTGCAGAAGAAGTCCTTTTTTCTATATAACATAAGTCAGTTCTAATTAACAAACATCTTTGTATAATATGATTGATGGATTGCTAAGCTAGTGGTTGTTCAGAACTATATTTGCCTCTAAACCCATATGAGATTATTGTCTATCTATCTATCTATCTATCTATCTATCTATCTATCTATCTATCTATCTATCTATCTATCTATCTATCTATCTATCTATCTATCTATCTATCTATTTATCTATCTATTCTTATTGCCTGTGAGATTTACGCCTTTCTCTATTGCTCTGCTTCTAAACCCATGTGTCACAGTTGGTTATAATGGTGTCAGGAGCTGTAGGTACTGTAGTCCATACTCTGTCAGTCAGCCAGTCTTCACATATGGTGCCCCCCACACACCCAAACACAGGCAGGTCGAAGCTGCTGTGGCTTTAAGATGCACACAGATGTGTAAACACATATTTACCAAAGTGCAAACATGTTGCTTTGTCAATTAACATCATTGTCCAACAAGAGTTCAAGCCTGTCCCATTAGCGAAGACCTCCCTCCTTCTTGATCTTCTGTCTCTGCTTCTCCCCTTTTCACTGCTCATTTCCTGTTACTTGGTTACCGGCTGCCTCGAACTGCTTGGGCCAATTGCGTTGCCATGGTGACCATGCCCATTCTGTCATTTCCCAACAGCATCTTGGCTCTCCTGTCCTGATATTCCCCACTGACCCCCAGCCTGCGCGCCCAAGCCCTGGCCCACCCTACGCTGATGTCCCACGAGGCTGTCTGTGTGTGTTTGCTTGCGTGCGTTCATGTGCTCACTTCCTCCCCCTCAGTTCTTCCTCAGTTTGGACGACAAACAGACTGATCACCTCCCTGTACAAGCAATTTAACACCTGCTGAAGAATTCATGGCTTATCTGCATAGAAAGACTGAGGTAGAGAGACAAAGACTGAGGGAGATACATAACTGGAAACAGCGATTCGTTGTTATTTAGAAGAGTTTATCCCAATTTTGATCCGGGAGGACCCCAAACACTGAACAAAATATCCTAAATGTGCCATTTTGGGGGTCCTCCACGACCCCCAATTGAATAAATCACTGATTTAAAATCATATTATGGTACTGAGTTTGATTTTGTTGTTGTAAACTATTCAGAATGGAGCACAGGATAGTCAATCTGTGCTTTTCTGATGGACTGCATTCAGTGCACATTTTAATAAAAAAAAAAAAATGTGTCAGCTTGGTCATTATTCTAAAACTGTGTTGCCACTGAAAGTAAAGGTATAGTATAAACTCTTTCTCTCTAGTTCAGCAGCTTTAAGACAAAAAAAACATACTGCATTGTGAGTGAAGTACCATGGCTGAACGTGAGGTGGCAGCAGCGAATAGCTCATCAGTCAACACCTCATCGGTGATCAACTAAGAAATAAAGTTCGTCGTCAGCATTTAAACTTCATCTGATTCAGCACTTCCCATTCCTTCTCAATCTCTCTGCTTTCATTTCTTAATCTTTTATTCTTTTACGTTCCCTTAGACTGGTAAAATTTTTTTTTTTTTTTTTTTTTTTTTTTTTTTTGTGTGAAAGATCCAGATCAGACCAGGCATATGATGAATGGAACAAGGACTTCAAGTTATATTAAAGGCATCGTTCACCCAAAATTAAAAATTCTGTCATGTTGTTTCAAACTTTCTTTCTTCTGTGGAACACAAAGAAATATGTTCTGAAGAATTGTTCAGCTGTGATTGTCCATACAGTCAAGTCAGTGGGGTCCAACACAGCATCATCTTCACACAGGTATGTTCAGATCGGAACATCAGGTGAGTAAATGATGACAGAAGTCTTTAAGGCTTCCCTTTAATGATGAAACACAAAGTCAGAGTGCATCGAGCTAAACATCTCAGAACCAGGATGAGACTACATCTCCTGCTTGACACTAATCACCACAGTTAGAGAACAAGTCATGTGACCCTTTGAGGGACCTGAAAGGAGGAGTGATTGCTTCTCCCCCTCCTCCCTCCTTCTAAATGACAGGGTTATGGAGACGATTGCTAAAGGTTCATCATTGTCCTCATGTGAAGGGGGAAGGGGAGAGTATTAAGGGGAGTTTAATTATGAAGTGAGGGGCTTATTAACAATGTGAAATGATAAACCCCCTCCCTAAGCAAATACACACACACCCTTCCCCTTTTCATCCCACCAGCTGATCTTGATGTAATTCAGGCTGCGGGGTGTTCCGGCACCAATCTAAAGGGGTAAATGTCAAAAAAGTCAAAAGATCTTAAAAGGGACACAAGAAAGATTTTGTGCTGCTCACATGAAGTCATTATTATAACCAAACTGACACACCAGGAGTCACGTATCCCTTGTTAATGTCTTATTTTCTTGCTGTTTCTATAGCTTTTTTATTTCTTATGTAAATCTATATTCACACAGACGTAACTGGATATAAGTGCAGAAGGATGTTGTGGAAATAAAGAGAGAAAATTTAAGCAATCAACAGCAAGGAAGAGAAAGATGTGAAGGAGGACAAAAAATGTTTTAATAGAGAGAAATGAAGGGAGCGATTAAAAGAAAAATGGTGACTGTTTTTTTCCTAAGCTAAGTTCTAAGCTAATGTGCAGGCTTTAGTTACACCCACCCTGAGCCGGCAAATATAAGCAGCAGAGTGTACACACACATACATACAAAACCGCTGCCTCCTCTGCACTGGCACCGTAATCCTTTCTCTCCCATTCACTTCTGCACACACACACACACGCTCTCATTGGGAGTGAGATACACCCTTTGTTGCTGTAACAGAAACCTGGCATGCTGAAGCCAAAGGCTGGTGGTACGCACTGTGTGTGTGGCCAAAACGAAGAGAGAAACACAGAAAGGGAATGACACAGGAACATAGACTCATAGAAACACATGCAAAAGTGCCAGTATATGTTTAATCGTAGCCAGAAGGCATGATGCAAAAAATATTAGGGTAAGCCCTGCTTTTAACATCCCTGCCTGTCAGCAATTAGTCATGTGAGCTGATCTGCTAACTCAGAAAGAATGCTCAGGCCCAAAACAGACCAATCACGGGCCGGAATTTGCACATCTCTGTCCAGAGTTTGTTCAAAATGATGTAACTAAGATAAATTTCACACAAATTTTCACACCTGAATAGCACGTTGGAATGTTTTTTTTTTTGTTTTGTTTTTTTTATTAAAAAAAAAAAAAAATTTATAGAGGTGAACACGAGTATGGTTATAGTTATGTAAGCTTAATTTTGGCTTATTATAAAATAAATAAGTGGGAAATGACTGCCCAAAACACATATGTATTCAATATATCTGAATCATCATCAAATTAGGTGTTTTTTTAATTATATTTTTAATTGTCTTATAATAAAAATGCAATAAAATGAAAACTTGTTTGACACTGACTTCATGCTTTAGGAAAGCCTGTCAATAAATTTAATGTTACTTAATAAGTTCACATACCTGTGGAATAACTATAAGTATTTTCCAAAAGGCAGATAATTGTGGCCAAGATGTTCAGAAAATCTTTTGGTTGTCCCTCATTCGTGCAGTTTTACCTGCAAATTTTTTTTCCCTAAATATTTATTTTTCTAGGTTTATAATAGTATTTCCATTAAAAAAAAAACATGCCCTATGATCAATAAATAATAATATATTTTTTAAATGTATTATGTAAAATTCCTTCCCTAGTATATACTAATAATTATATTACACATTATGAGATAAAAATGCTTGAATTATTTTTTAGCAAATAAACGCCTATTTTCAAAGGCCACTGTCTTACTAAATCACTCTAACTAGCTATCTTGTTCATTGATATAGTTACTAATTAGCTAACTTTAAATTATTTCTCTTTTATGGCGCTTGAAGGTGTTGGAAAGATCAAGTAATTAGTTTAATATGTGCCCACACATTGCTATATTCCAACACTGTTCCTTTTACACAGGTTAACGCAATACTGTTGCAAAACAAATGAAAAAAATCTCAAAAACCTTTATTATCAAGCCATTTAAAGCATCAAAAAATTATGTCTTCTGAAAACATTAAAATAATATAATTACTCTCACTAAGATAACAAAATAAAAAATAAAAAGATTGATTTCAATACATTTTCCACAAAAATCAATTTCATCTTTCATAGCCTTGGCTTGTGATGTTAATTGGTTTGTTAATATCTTTTTTATAAAGGGGTGAACATCTGGGACAGATATGCAAGGCTGTGCCAATCATAGAGGATTTAGTGCTGTCAGTCAAACATTTTATTGGAATTGACTAGTCAGTACTAGCTGGGGGGCAAAACGAACATGGTATTTAAACAAGGTGCAATACCCCTTTAAGAATTGGAGAACGTCAAAGGGACACATTCCTGACAGCTTCATCCATCAAATCCCACACCTTTCGACAGAATTCCAGAGCTCAGGGAGTATGCTGAAATGCTGCAAATGATATACCTCTAAACAGGTTCTAGGACTGAGAGAAGATTCTGGGGTGAGGCTATGCAGTCTGGATGGGGCAGATAGAGGCGGCCTGTTCTGCTTCTTCAGCTGCTGGAGCTGAGCTGCTGTCATAGCAACAGCAGCCGACATCACCAGCAGTCCCAGCATGGTCCTCGAACACAGCCCCGGAGCACTCACACTACACAGAGAAAGAGAGGATGCTCACATACCAGCACTCGCAAATGGGGACACGCACTAACACAATGCAACTAATATGTACACATACGTGACCAAACATGAGCACACTGTCACATAGTGTATTAGAAATTAACAGACCAAATACACACACAGAACCTGACATTAGAAGACACTTTGAACACACTGGACCACACACACACATACATCACAAGCAGTCATATACTGAAAATGACAAACTTGGTTATTAACAGTGATTATTTTCATTAATTTTATTGTTATCACAAATCAATACATATTAAAATTCCCGGGAGGACAAAGTGCTGCTGGGTGTCTGAGCTAATCACAATGTTATTGAGTGCTCTATTACAACAAAAGAACACTCAGCTCAATTTACCTGAACCCTTAAACAGCTGGATCAACAGAATCCCTCTTTGTGTAAGTTAATCATCATCAAATAAATAAGTAAACAAATCATTTTAAACACATTTTTAAAAAGAAAACAAATCCTTTGTAATGGACAGTCAATGGTTTTCTGCACTGGTAATTTTTCACTGTACATTCCCTTCATTTATCAAGTGCATGCTTATAAATGTGGGAAAAGAATGGCTTTTATTTAAATATGGCCTAAATAGGTTTTATTTGAACATTTTCTATATTATTGTAAAATTGTTATATTGAGAAGAATAGGCTACTTTAACGTTAAAAAATACCCCCAAATCACCATAGTGCTCAAAGATGAGAAGTTAATTCCCGTTTATAATCTGTTAAAAATAAATTGCTATGTTGTTTTGTAATCACTGTTATTTTACAAGAGAACAAAAACATCTGAACCATGTTGATGTATGCATTTTTTAAAACTCAGTTTCCATATATAGACTACGCAATAGGGATATTTTCGCTAGTGTTGATTATTAGAAATATAAAGTCATTTTCCCCTTTTGTCTGAATCGGAATTTTCTCTTTATTGCGACACCAGATACTGCCTACCCGCTTTGTAACCACTGCGTCCACGCGCTGCACAGTCTCTACTTCCTGAAAGAAAGAAAAAAAGACTAAGATATAAAGAAAACATAAAGGCTTCTTCGTTACGGCTGCTTTTTATTTTATTGTACGCCACGGAAGACGTTTCTGTCACAAAACTACCAGTAGCTATTAAATCTTGAGGATTCTAAACGAGAAATGTCAATTCGGGACGGTCTCTAGCATGGCGGCAGCAGTGCACGCGCAGGTCCGATTCAAACAGGTGGAAAGAGTGGGACAGTCCTATCGCGTGACGGCAGCTCGAGAAGAAGGTCTATTTTAACCCGCATAGCGTTTTTATTTGAAACATCAATATTAAAATAATTCGAGTCGTTTTTGCTAAACATTCTCGCGCCCGTATGACATCAACAGGCTTGTGCCACACATCTCATAATAGTAATAATCTCGCGCCGGTCGTTTGAAAAGTGGGACGTTAAAGTCAGTTACGCCGAGCTCTTTTTCTGGAGCCAGGAAGGTTTGTGCGTGTGTGTGTTTTTTTTACATTTACGGTATTGACCCTCAGGGTTTTTCCCACTTGCACTGGTCCTCGAGCCGTTTACGCACAGGTGGGAGATACCGAGATACCCGCTTGGTAGGACGGCCCCCTCTCTCAGTTCCTCAGCGGATGATGTGTGCAAGTGACATTTGTCGTTGCGGTTTGGGACAGTAGGCGAGGCGTCTCTGCAAACAGGTGTGCGACTGCCCGAAACAGGCACACGTAATACGACTTTTTTCGCCTTGTTTAGCGGAGGTGGACCTCCAGCACCGGTGTCGAAGCGATTATATCCTCGTAGTGGGACAGGGAGAGGAGGGGGAGTCAACTATCATTTTCAGGCTTTGTAGTTGCATTTGATCGTTTCGAAAAGGGGCTCGAGGCTCACAAAGAGGAAGGGATGGCAACTAAGAAACCATGCTCGGATTTAACGAAAAGGAGCCGAAGTCCCGTCGTGCTGGGGGCAGAGATGTTCAGCGAATTTCAGGACTGGTGTCTCCGGACTTACGGAGACTCGGGTAAAACAAAGACCGTCACGCGCCGAAAATACAACAAAATCATGCAGACCCTGCTACAGAACGAGGAGTCGGACGGTGTCTATGTCGACAACAGCCACATCAACGCCAAATTCAAATTCTGGGTGAAGTCCAAAGGCTTTCAGGTCGGCAGCAACATCTTGGGCGAGCACAACAAGAAAGAGTCATCGGGGAAGCCCGTCCTGTACGTCCCTGTCAAGTCTACGGTAAAGAGCTTTTTTCCAGTTGACTATATGTGAGTGAATTGTGTCTGTGTGTTTGTGATTGTGAGACTTTAACTCTCAATATGGTTCTGCGGATGCTGTAGCCCTTTCTCAATATGCTTCGGGACAGCGCTCGTTTGATTCCACCTACGCGCAATCCACATTGCTGTGCGCAACTTTTCAATCTTACACCTCGGGTTGACAGAGCATATTCATCCCTCACCCCAACCGGGCAGAACAGTCTTACTCTGAGAACTGGCTGCCATAGCAACGCCGGTCCCTTTTAGCAATAAAGGCGGTAGTAATGGTATCTGACGAATCGGCATGACGTTGTCCTGCTGACGGGATCGGGATGTCACAGAAAATCACAACATGGCCCGTTTTTTTTAATCCCAGCAAATCATGATAATGTTGATTGAGAGAACGTTATTTTATTTACTACTTCGCTTTATGTCACTGGACGTTTGGAGGCGGGAGCGCGCGTGTGGTGAGCTCGTGTACCCGATTGATGGGGATGCCGGAGCGCAGAGGGGCGCGCGCCGAGAGTTTTGCTTAGGGGCTAACGATATACGGTGCACGTTAAAGTACAGCTATATTGCTCTGAATGAATCAGTATGTTTTGAGAAATTAGTGTTTGAGGGACTTCAGCTGCTCTCGTGGGCCACTTGAGGGTCTCGCGCACCATCCTCCTCCTCCTGTGGTCATCTCAGGCACGGACACTCGCGCGCTCGCCGATCAATGTGTCATTTAGGGCAGCATTTAACATGGAATAAAAACAGCGTTTGAGCAAGTGTAATGCGAAATTCTCTACCATTTCAACATCGTGCCTCGTGCGTTTTTATTCTGGAGAGCGAAAGCAAGCTCTTGCATTGTTCTGTACCGGATGAGGGCGGAGCGGACGGTTGGCACCCGTTGCTCTGGTAACCTACCTGTTCTGCTCTACAATGCTCGCGTTTTTTTTTAACACATCCCAGGACTATGACTGATCAATCATTAGAAACACAACCAAAGCAAGGGTTCATTTAGAATCAGTTTGATGACCAAGGAATGGACAAAAATTCTGCACTCCGAGGATGCACGATGTTTAATTTGTTCGATGCATAAAGGCATGTGGTCACAAAGATTATTTAAAGACCCGGTCTGGCCAGTAATAGTTTTAATAATAGTTTAATGGACAGAAATAGGTATCAATACCTATCATTACATTTGGGGTTTATCCTTTTTTTTTCATTTAAAATATAAAATGTCCAAATTTAATGTACTGTAAAGACTGAGATATACAGGCAAGTGACTGTTTTCTTGAACACTAGGAGGTCCTCGACTACCACTGGTTCATTATACAGTTCAGGGCTTCATGAACAGACACCATTTTGAGCATTGCCCTCAAGGGGTCCCACCAACAGACCTTTGTCTGGCATCCAGGAGGGACCGACTCCCCTGAGACTGACACACCTCAGCCTGAGAAAAATAAGCAGTCAAATTAGAAACAATGGTGACAAGACTGTTTTTTAAATGAGTATTTTAATGGCTCTTCACACTTGTTTCACTGTTCACATAGAATCCCAGGTGTTTGACTATGCATTTAAAAACACAACAAAGATCAATAATCATACCAGCAGGAGCCACCAAGTGAGCACTTTGTACAAAAAAAAAAAAAAAAAAAAAATATATATATATATATATATATATATATATATATATATATATATATATATATATATATATATCTCATTTTACTTTTTTTTTTGTTGTTGTTGAAAATAACTTAAATTAGTGTAGATTAATCCTCGTTAGCAGATAATTGCTATGCAACCATTTGACAGCTCCTAACAGGCAGTTCCCAGCGTGCTTTTCATTTATAAGACTGCAGAAGAAATGAGGCAGAACTCTGAACATTGTAACATCTCCTGCCACAGTTAACCCTTCACACAGATGTGTCGGTTTAACTACCCAAAGGACGTCCAGTGAGCCTGTGCCAATTACAGATTCTCTATCCTTAAATTGCTTCTGTAATGGAATTAATGTGCAAGTCAGATGTGAAACTGAAGTTCATGACATATTACACATATGTATTACATGTTGAGAAATACGGCCCTCCCCCACCAGCATACACACACATTTCTCCACCCACTGCTTTCTCTCTCTTTCTCTGAGTACATGTGGCTGATCTGAGGTCTGTATACACTGGCATTCTCTATCATTATTTAACAGCTCCCTAATGCTGTGTTTGTTTTACCCTTTATCAGTCATTCTGTCCCTCTGTGGAGACTCCGTGCATCCTAATACAGCCTCCTGTCACTGCATGACACATACACATACACTAGATCTCACAAACGATCAGTCACACAGATAACCAGTTCTGTCATATGGAAGAGGTTATCTGATCTATGGCCATATGGAAGAGCACAGAGAATCACTGAATGGCCCATCACTGCTCAGTCACTATTAAAGCTTTTTTAGCATTTTTGTCAATATTTAATTTAATTACTGTTTTCAAATAGGCATTTTAAACACTCCCCTATCTGCCATTGGTCGTGACTAAAAAAATTGAGGATGGGGTGTTTATTGGTTTATTTATTTTTTTAAATGTATTAATTAAAACTGTTAATTAAAATAAATTCCATTTAATAATTCAGTTATTAAATCATAAAGTTATTCATAAATTTTTTAAATATATATTTTTAAATTTGGTATATATATATATATATATATATATATGTGTGTGTGTGTGTGTGTGTGTGTTTGTGTGTGTGTGTGTGTGTTACACTATGGCCTCACAAGTTACAGTAACCAAAATATGGAACATGATAGCTTTCCTGTGCAGGGTAATGAATTCAAGCAGCTGAGGTCACTTCCTTTCAGACCCACCCAGCCATGTTCTTAACCAACCAGCATGTCACAAAGAACAAGAACAAGGAAGCGCAACCATCCACATGCTTACCCACTAAGAGAGTGAGACGTTCACATCAGCATTATTATCTCATTAACGACTGGAACAGTAAGGGATCCTTCTCAAATTGTTCTATGTACGCAAATTAGACAACAAACAAAGAAAGAAGAACAAACAAAACAGAGCAGAATAAAAAGAGGAACAGAAGCAACCGGGGACCTTTTTACAGTGATAGGGTACAGAGAAAGTGTGGCATAATATCTATGTGCTTCCACTTTCCACAATACAGCTAACGGTTTTCATAATGTAAAATTTAGTTTCATGTTGGGTTTGTGTACACTTCTTTAACATGTTTAATTTCTGGTTCTACTTTTATTTCCTGCTTCTATTTTTGCGTCAAGACAAGAGACAGATACAGTACGCTGTTGTTTACAAATCACTCTCTCTCAGTTTTTTTTCTTTATCATGCTCAATAAACTCAAAATTGACTTTACCCAGGATCCCTGCCAACTCCCATCTGAATGTTCAGGGTGACATGGTGTGGGGTTGGAGCCCCAGTGCTGTGTGGGATGCAGAAGAGTGGCAGAGGGCCTCTCTGATGCAGGTGCACCTTGGGTGTGCCATGTTTCAGTGTGTGGGGGCGAGAAGGAGGAGGACCTGATTGAGCAGGGGCTCTTTATCCTGTGTGGTTTTAAAAGAGCTGCACTGTCATTGTGGACGAAAGAGAGAGAAAGAGAAGCAAAAAAGCCACTAATAGCATATGAGTCAAGCAGCCCATGCTATTCTGTCAGCGCTGACTGGGCTCACAGTGCACATATCATTCATAAAGCTATTAAATATGTATCTGTTGTGTCACAGGCCCACTGTAGACTTTGTTTCATGAGAGTGGTGCTCGATTCAGCTGCAGGGCATCACAAGCTCTGCTCTCTGTCTGTCAAAGTCTTTCTGTATACCACTTTAATATTCTTTCTCTCCCTCCCTCTCTCTTGATCTGCTTCTGCTCTTTCTCTTTGTTGCTCTCTTTCTAGTGAGGGGGAGTAACTTCATTTATCACCTGTTATGTCCTGTGGCTAACACTGGGAGCAATAACACACTTGCACGCAGTAAAACACGTAAAGTCAGATTTAGTTGTGACCACAAGTTCACAGGTGTTTAAAATTAAATATTTTTCTGCTGCCTCAAAATGGGTCAGTCGTTCAGGGTTTTACTTGCCCCGCCAACAGTTTCACTGGCACTATATCACAAAAATGTATCAATTTTATTATTAGTAACATATTTTATAGCTACCATTTCAAAAGTTTAGGGTCAGTAAGATTGTTTTTTTAAAGAAATTAATACTAATTAATAATAAATGTATAAAAAAATTAATAATAATTTAGCAAGAACACATTAATTTGTTAAAAATCCTTGACAGTAGGGATATTTGTTGTTACAAATAAGTTCTATTTTGAATAAATGCTGAACTTTCTATTCATAAAAGAATCCTGAAAAAATATTAGCAGCACAACTCTTTTTAATATTGATAATAATAAGATATTGATATTTGAGCACCATATCAGCATATCTGAATGATTTCGAAAGGATTATGTGACACTGAAATTCAGCTGTGCCATCACAGGAAAAAAATACATCTTTAAATATATGTAAATAGAAAACAGCTGTTTTTAATTAGAATAACATTTCAGAATATTTATTTATTTACTTTGATCAAATAAATGGAGCCTTGGTGAGAATGAGAGACTTAAAAATATTTAAAAAATCTGACCAACCCCAAACCATTAAACAGTATGCTTATGCTCACCAAGTTTTACATTTTTTATTAATGCATTTTTATTTTAAATATGTTTAGCCAATCACTGATTTTTTTTTTTTTTTTTTTTTTTTTATAAAAATACATTCAATACAAATAATTAATTACTACAAAAAAAATATTTATATCAATAGTCAGTCTAAAACCTAATATATTATTAGGGGAAAAAGAAACATACAGTTATATAAAATATAAAAATATTTAACATTTTATATTATAGAGATAATAAATTATACTACTAGCTATATGTCAATCTATTCAAGCTATAAGTACATATCATACATGCTTTTGACTACAGTTGCATAATATACAAAACATTACTGATTTATTTGATGGTTCATGTTCATTCTTGTAATTTTAAAGCCTCGTAGTCACCAACTGATTAATGGCTCATCAACAATTCAAAAACGATCTCACACTAGCTCTAGTTTATTAGTAAGCATTTACTGTAAAAAAAAAAAAACACAAAATTTGTCTCACATGTCTCACAGTCTACTGCATTTGCACCAAATGCTGACAATACTACAGCTCACTGTAAAACTTCACACTGCTTTCCTGACATTCGCACACTCTTGTTTTGCCCCTCATCTATGTCTCTGTTGATTTTCAAAAACTGATGAAGAGTCCAGCGAGAGGGAGACTTTTTAAAGATTTTTCTTATTAAGGGGGCAAAGGAGAAGAAAGGATGTTGCAAGATTTTAAGTGAGGGAAATGATTGCTTTCTGTTGCTATGCCAACTGAAACAGAAATATCCTCATTGCCGTGTATGTGTGTGTGGCAGAGGGAAGGTTTAGTCATTGTTCTGCAGTATGGGCCTATCGCAAGACAACCGTGAGCATATACTGACTCTCTGAGCTGGGGGAAATCTGGTCAAATGTTTGAGACTCACTTATTCCATCATATCTACTGAGGGATGATAGAGGTTCTACAAAAGCAGAAGCAAAAGTTTCAAACACATACAGGTGTTTCAGAAAATCATCATATTTACATCATATTTGTAACCTAATGTGACTTATCTTGTGAATTTTAGGACAAATTTAAATGGAAAGAAAAAGATAAATTTTTATTCTGCCAAGATGCCAATGTTTGAAGTAAATGATTCTGCACCCATTGTAATATGAAAAATAGGTAGTAATTTAAGAAAAGCAAGACAGTAGATACATTACAGATATGTTGTAAAAACTAGCTGGTACAACCTGTAAATACACTCTAAAGCTTTTCTCAAATAATTTTTTGCATTAGAGAGACTGAGGGGGAAAAAACCCTAAGAACTGACATCTTGTCCAATGCAACTTTGTGGTCAACTGTTTTCATCATAGTGTGTGTGTTTGTGTGTTTTTAAGTGTCTACCCTCTCTTGCTCAGAACTCCAGGTCAGCAGAAGGCTGATCTGTGCAGAGAAACACTCTCAAGAGACGTTGTTGTCCAGCCTGCAGGGATCAGGAGACACTGTCCTCTGTCCTGAAGGAGTTGCCTCTCTTGGCGACTGATCTCAAAAATACACACATATCCACCCAAATTGCTGTTGACAACAGGACACGTGTCCACACTCAAATGCTTGAAGAAGAGACGGACTTAAACTGTAGCAAACCGCTTTTTGATTCCATTATTAGCATATCACTGAGGACAAAAATCAGGCAAAAATCTCATTATGATAAGTGATTAATTAACAAGCATATCTGCAGAGAGCCTTGGAGAAAAAGGATCTAAACAGACCTTTTGTCAGCTCCCCTCCCCACCCCTTCAAACCCAAAGACACTCTCTGCCTCAACAGTGGCCTTTTATCTACCAGTCATTTGCATGAATGCTAACAGTTTTGCATGATGCATTTGCAATAGCAGGTTACGACATGAAAAGCCCACAGAGCGCACTGTGCTGTCCACACGCAACATACAAGACAACCACAATGTCCACTGACACAAAGACTCTCTTTATCTCATATACTTCATAGCACTGACCCAAAAGTCCTTAAATCAGTTATTCCCCTAAAGTCTAGCATGCAAAAACTGAATAACTCAAACAAACTTTTTTATTAAACTTAAAAGTTCATGCTAACTAAGACTTAATTTATTAATCAAGAAAAGCTCCTACAAAAACAGTAATATTGTTATTTATTTTTACAATTTAAAATAACTGTTTTCTATTTTTAATATATTTTAAAATTCAATTTATTCCTGTGATGGCAAATCTGAATTTTTAGCAGTCATTACTCGAGTCTTCACTGTCTCATGATCCTCAGACACCATTCTAATATGTTATTTCAAGAAACATTTCTCATTATTATTAATGTTGAAAATAGTTGTGCTGCTTAATATTTTTGTGGAATCCATGGTTTTTCAGGATTATTTGATGTATAGAAAGCTCAATAGAATAGAATTTTTTTGAATCAGAAATTTTTTGTAACCTTATCAATTTAATGCATACTTGCTGAGTAAAAGTGTTAATTAAAAATAAAATAAAAAAAGATAAATAAACTTACTGACCCCAAACTTTCAAATGGTAGAAAAAATTAAAACTTCCTTAATGAAACCCATCTGCTGCATTCAAATAAACCGGTGTCACCTCTTTTTTGTTTGATTTAACTAAAAGTTTGCATTGTTAGCTTCAAGATATCGTATCAGGGGACAAAAATGGTACCATGTTATTGCTTAGATTTACTAAGAACTGTTCTGATTGTGCTACCACACACCGCTTGATTGACCCACTTCAATCTGTCTCTTAGAAGTGAGAAGCCTCCTACTTGAAATGGATGTTTGATTCAGAAGTAGGTGATCTGATCCAGTATCCTCTTTCCCATCTTTTACACTATTGTCTTTTTGAGTTTTTGGGATTCACATAACCCTTGCGTCTGAAACTATAGGAATGTAGGAGGAATGTATAAGCGCAATATGCAAAGTTATGTACATTTATATGTAGATGTACATTGTCATTGTGTGTGTGCTTGTTTTTGTGTGTACCGCATGTTCTTGTGTGTGTGTGATGAGAGAGGGTCGCGGATGGTGCTACTCTGGTGTTCCTCCCCTCGGCTCCTTCTCTCTGTTGCCATGGAGAGACCATTCTCCTCTCCCATAGGAGAAGAAATTAACACCATTTTTAACTGGCTCCAAGGGCCTCCCCCCTACCAGAGAGAGAAAGAGAGAGAGCTCCTACAAACACACATTCGCACACCTACACAGATAACCACACACAGACACGGTCCTGGTACACCCTGCCTCCCTGAGCGGATCAGGGAGGACGTGTGCATGTGTGTGCTAGAATAAAAGCTTTCTCTATCTCTATTCTGGAAGGATGCAGCTTTGGGACAAAAGAGTGTTTCAGTCCATCTCCCCCTCCTCATATTCACCATACCCTCTGTGGCACTCTCTCGTTCGCTCTCTCTCCTTCGTAATTAACTGCTGCAGTCTCTCATTAGCGTTGTGATCCTGTCCGGTTGTCTCACTGTCTGCACCCCCCCTCCCCACCACGCAATTATACCATGACACCAGGGTCACGTGACCCAGCAGACACCTCAGAGCATGAACAGAACACGTTTATACACACATGCAAACAAGTATTTTATTTCTTGTGGTTTGGGCTTATGCAGGGCCATAATCACCATAGTGCTTGAGGTCTTCGGATTTGCGGTCAATCGATATGGGTTTTGAAATGACTGATTATTTATCTTTAAAAGGTTTACATTTGGCATTCGTGGCTATAGTACAGAGAGCAGACAGGAAGGAGAGTGTGAGAGAGGGGGGATCGGATTGGAAAGGACCACGAGCCAGGACTCAAACTCGCCAGAAATGCAACCATGCTATGTGTCAGAGTGCTGCCCACAGGCTATCGGATATGATGGTGCCCACCAGCCTTCAATTGTTGCTAAGATCTTTGAAGATGAAAAATTTTGGCCAATGCTGAAGAGGACACAATGGGCCAAAAAACAACACTGAAAATAATGACTTTAAAAAAGACCCTTTGGAATAAACAAAAATGATTTAAATATTATAATACTTTTGTATTTATTAGAATATTTGTATATTATATTTTATGTGATATTATTTCTTCATGTGGCATTGCTACTATAACATCTTTGCTACAACATTTTTTTTAAAATATAGCATAAGTTTTCAAATAAATGTAAATATATTGGATAACTTTTTTAGCTTTTTTACTTTAATGCATCAGTTAGATCTTTATTCAACTTGAATTACAGCTCATAAACCCATTTTACTTTGTAATGTGACTTATCTTGGAGTTAAATTTGATGTTAAATGAGAAAAAGGGATGGGAATCGATTGGATTGTAAAGAGTGACTGATACAGACCAGAGAGGAGCAAGAATGAATGCAAGCGCTAAAATAGTGCATAAATACTGTAGCTTAAAATGATCCAATAGCAGAAAAGGAAACTCCTTTCAGACAAAGTTTAAGGATTAAGAAGATACTTTTTTCTGAAATAATGAGCACTGGGAATGTGCATTAAGATAATAAATATAAATTTTTGATTTAATGTTGACTTTAGAAGTTACACAAAGATGTTCAATATCCTGCTTGCACACTTAAAAAAATCACACATTAGACATGCAAATATAAATTTAGGTGAGCACGATTGAGGCCAGAGCTTTATAGTGACAGACTAATGCAGATGACAGTAAATGATCAGTTGTGTCTGGGTAATGTGGGTGCAGAGAGTCAGATGGAGCTCAGGGAAGAGCTGCGCCCATATGAGGAGCTGAAAGCGTCTGTCACACCCTGTCAGAGAGAGAGAGAGGAGGGGAGGAAAAGCCGAGTGGCTGAATGAGAGGGAGGGTTAGGAATGAGGAAAGAGTAAAGGGAGAGAGAGAAAAACGTAATATAGATTTAATGGAAGAGCATCGTGAACTTACAGTGGCAGGAAGGAAGGTGGAGAGAGTGGATCGGAACAGAGGAGACAAGAGTAGTGAAAAAGAACGGAGGGATTACACTTCATCTTTCCTTGACCTTCATGCACAAAGATTCACACGCAGCTCCCCTGCCCTGTAACTCTCTTCTAAATCCCCCACCTCCCGCTGAGAGAACGGGTTTCAACGATTTGTAGGTCTATACCTTCTGCCGGCCTCACAGGGTGGAGATGGGACTTTAAAAGGTGACCTGTTATCAGATTTGCAGCAGGCTGATCTAAATCACCTGCATTGTTGAAACAGTTCCTCTCTCACACACATGCACACACACATTTCTGCCTCTTCCACTGTAATACAAATATTTCCCCCATTTTCCCTCAAGCACTATATCACTGTAATGTGTTATGGCAGCTTTAAACAAAGCAATTCATAAATATAATGCTGGGTATTAAGTGTCTAGGTGTCTGATAGTAGACAACACTCAATTCGCTCTCACTATTATAAATTTAGCAATGCTTGCAAAGGCTAGCAGCACTGTATCTATTCATATGGGCGGTTTAGAATTAAACTTTGGCATATAAGTCGTCCTGTGGACATGAATGATATCTCAAAATGTGCGGTTTTTGCAGAAGAGGTGCAATATTACTTTTCTAAGCAATCTAACATATAATTTTTCCCTGGCGGAGGATAAAAAGGGTGAGAAACAAATCCAATAAACTTATATCGAAGGCAATCTAGCAATAGCATTTACTGATGCACTAAACACCACTCAGAATACCCTAGCAACCTCCTAGCAACACACTATACACCACTCAGAACAACTAAACCAAATGATCCACCTTAGACAAAAACCACCATGGTGGTGAGTTTGGAAAAGGCAAGGACCATTCCATTTACTTTAGAAAATATACAAATAAAAAAAAAAATCTTAACCCCACAAGACATTGTGATGCAAAGACTATTGTACTATCTGTGTTTGTTCATCCACATTGCTTTAGTTTATCTGAATACTGATTAAGATTATGTATTTGGCTGCAGTGAAGAAAAGGCTACTGACCACTCAAGCTATATGATTTAAGCTATTCATATTTTATTTTCAAAAAGCATCTTGGATGTATACGTATTTAATGTGTCCTGTTTGGTGCCATATCGGTCATGTTTGTTTATGTTGCTCTAGTCTATCAGGTCTTCTTTACCTTTTTCTCTGTAAATATTTGCTAGGGCTCCTTTTCTCTGTCGGCCCATGTATACGTGTGTGTGTATGAGTGTGACCCAGCTGCCTCCTTTCTCTTGCCCCCTCCCTTCACTGCCCCTGTGTGTGCATGACTGTTCAGAGACTATGCGTGTGTGTGTGTGCGACTGCCAGAGGGGGTGGGGGTCGGGGTGGCCACTTGCCGAATCAGCCCCTCCAGTCTCCTAGCAACAGAGCTGTTTGGAGTGGGACGGGTGAGAGAGGGAAAGAAAGAGAGAGAGAAAAGCAGAGAGAAAGAGAATAGGAGGGATACAGAAGAGGAGAGGGGGATTGAAAAATATGCCACATCTGGAAAAAGCCAAGGCTTGCAGGGTCTCAAGAAAAGAGAGACAGATAGAGTTCAGAAGGGGAAATGCTGATTACTGCTGCTGACAATTCACAGTGCTTCTTTAAAAATGATGAGAGCATGATGAAACCCTGCACTTTCAGGTCCAGAAAGAAGTATCTCACACACACCAGTTCAGCTCTACTGTGGTTTAATGATTAAACACACACGCTGTTGCTCCACGTCGGGAACGAACAGTCAGCTCTACCTGTGAATCTAAACACTGTGCTTTTGTGTTTTGAGGAAGAGTGAGAGAAGAGTGTGTTCACCTGATCAGGGTTAACTGAAGCTAAAACACTCACTGTGTGAATCATACTCTCTGCTGTCACAATTAGTAATGCTCTGCACTTTCAAATTTACATTTTTTACATCTAAATCAAACAAGCATTTCATTGTTTATTTATTTTTTACGGTTTTATGCGCTCTGGTATGCTTGATTTTGATTGGTCAGTTGTTGCATTCTGTAAATATTTTTGACCACTAAACTGTTATTCACCGTTGTCCCAGTCAACTAATTTCCTAAATAGCCAATTCATCTTTATTGTTATTGTGTGAGTACAGAGTCATTGAAATACAATATTCCATATCCACTTATTAATTTATTTGCAAAGTCGTGATGTAATAAATACCATAATGTAACAGTTAGCCAGTCATTATTGCAAAACAAACCACTTTAGGGTGATATTAGATCCCATGCTTTGTACTGGCATTTATTTTGGGATGACCATCTGATTTAAATGTGACATGGGCCATGTATACACTGCACGTTTCAGGAGTGACAACCACATTTAAATGCGTGATTGAGTCCCGTAAATTATCGTTCCATGTGTGTACGGAATACGACTCACTCCAAAAACTGCCATGTATTGCAACATGGTAACCATAGCAACGTTGTGGAGTCTCGGAGAGAATGGAGGCCTGAAGATTAGATAGTTTTGTGTTAGCTACAGTTGACAAAACAAGCATTAGACCTGAGAAAATCAGCAAAACGTGATTAAATCGTGGTCGTCGGGAGAGGCGTCGTAACAGGCCTGGCTCCAGAATCAGAGCACTGAGGGTGCTTCTTAAATTAGTGATATATATTTGTGCCATCCATAGCTGAGTGTTCCATTGATAATCACTAAAAGCTGTCACTCATCTTAGTTCATTACGATCTCACAGTTACATTATAGCTAATCAGTGAAGTTCTCTATGCTGCACAATGAATCTTATTTATATCGCTTATACACTTTGTTATAATGAGATGATTTGCGCTGAACGCAACAAAAAATGCGGCGATCTGAGCGGTGAGTGGATTCTAACTAAACACATGTGATTGGTTGTTGGGTTCATGAAATCAACAGATATGTCTGTGATTGGATACATTGCTCTACGCTTCAAAACATGTTGAAATAGAAACAGATCTCCTGAGTGCAAACCATAAACAACTGGATAGTTTGCCATATCTCTAATGAAATGCCAGTATTAAAGCATTAATTGAGGGTGCTTAGCACCCTCCAGCACCCCAGTAGAACTGGGCCTGCGTCGTAATCTAGTTTTGTTGTTGTTAAACAACCTACACTCTCTTGACCACAACTGGTCAGACGAAAATACACCTCTCTCTGCCATCCTGTCAGATCTGAGGTTAACACTTGATGTCTGACAATACAAGTACTTTGGCATCCTTCTTGTGACGTCATCATTAACAACTAGTTGTTTAGTTCGGTTCCATACACACTGCATATAATTTCTGTAAATGCGGTTGTCATTTCTGTATTTTTCGGGAGTTAATGCAGTTGTCAAATGTGGTTGTCACTCCCGTATTTTAGTGAATTATGTGTGTACACAACATGATTAAGGACTAAAAAGTGAACTGACAGCAGAATTTAGCTGCATTGTGTAGGCTACATGGGCATATTGTTTCTGTTGCACACACTGTGATTCAGTGAACTTTACACTGAACTGGCCCATATTTGGATCTATATGGGTGCAGTACAGTGTCGCTGTGTGTCAGGTTTGGCCCAAGTTAGGCCTTGGGTAGAGCTGAACAGATCGCCCTAATCCTGCTGGCCTACTTTAGTCACCCACACACTTGTGTCCAAGACTGTGATGTGCCCTCAGATTGGGGAAGGGGGTGGGGGTAGAGGAAATGTTTGTGTCTGTGAGTGCATGTGTGAAAGCAACCAGGATGAAGCATTCGAGCTGGGATGGAGATATTTGTAGGACAGACAGAGTCAAACACACACAGTCCTCCCCCTGTGGCTATGGCTGAGTCTTTCTTCTCAAAGGTATTGCAGGAGCCTGTGTCTGGTGTCCTAGAGGGACCATTTCTAGAATATTCTCTGGTAGACAGAGAGTAAGAGTGGTTCTGCATAGGTGTGGCATGGTCACGTCGTGACCGAGATCATGAAAACCAGGTTGGTACATGTTTGACTGATTGTAGCATAAGAGTGGTAATTATAATGAGAGGAGGGAACGCATGCATGAGCCGGACGGCTGGAGAGGGCCGGATTAAAGCGAGACTGCTCTGTGCGCTGGTTTTAGTTGCCATGGCAACCTTCATTACCTGGCACTTGGGAAAGGGGGAGTAAGAGATAGAGGGAAGATGGAGCGGGACAGGAGAAAAAAGGAATGGAGAGCAGCAGAAAGAGAGAAAAAAATGAAGATGTCTTAGGGAAAGGTGATAGAGAAGGCAAAACAAGTGGAGAATAGAGGAAGAAACGTTAGGCCCACTAGGAAACAAAGTAGAAAATTACAGTAAAAGAATTAGGGAGAGATTAGTAATATATGAAGAGGAAGGAGAATGACTGCTGCTTCCTTCTTTTACACCACACCTGTGTGTGTAAAAAATTAAAACAGGCAATACAAGCTATTTTATTTATGCCAGTTATAGAATCTACAAAACAAAAGAAAGCAATACTGAAGTCTTGAAAAGATGTTTGTGATACATTTTGGGTGTACTTTTTCAATGTTAAAATAAATAACATTGTTTAATATTACAATAATCATGTTTATTATTCAGAGACAAGCTATTAGTAAATAAATCCCCCAAAAAAGTGTACTGTAGCTCTGTGGGACTTCAAGAATTGCTCAGCATAGCAAGAGCAGCTGAACCGATGATGTGATTTTGGGGAAGGGCTACCTGCTTGTTTGATCAATGAAAGACAAGAGGAGTGTTCTGGAAACCTGTTTGAAAACAGTACTTTTTGCAGTTCCATTTTCTTGATGCTAGTGGCACAACAATTACATATTTCACATTTAAAAGAAGTTAAATAAGTTACAGTTACTTTGGAAAAAGATGTGTCATTCTGAAGTAAAGTCGAGAAAGAAATAATGAGAGAGCAACAAAGAACAGGTGACGGTTGAGCCTGTGTGGGACTGGGGGAATAAGAAGGTTGTCTGAGCGATCAGAGTTCCTGTAAGTGTCACATGACCCACTGCCCTGCACACCTGCCCGAGAGCGCTGCCAGTTGCCATAGCGACAGGGTCAGCTTTATGGAAAGCAGGGTTGAAGGTGGTGATGGTGGGAGGTGGGGCTGGTTGTGTTTGTGTCTGTGGTGAAGAAAGCAGTTATTTTTAAAATGCTGCAGGAAAGTGTTCAAAAACCACACTATTTTCTCTCACACACAAATCTAAACAGTGGAGAAATTCTGTAAGAAACCCCTTGAGCTGTAGAGGACTTAATGTCAGATTCAGATCAATGAACATCTGAATAATACACTACACAAAGAGAGTCTCTTAGCCTTATACAGTACATAGCCACCATAACCTTGGGGCGGTACTCATAAAGCCCTGTAGCACAGCACTCAACCAGGCACTGTTTTAAGTGACTGAGATCAGCATAAATGTGGAAAATGCAACTCAGAACCTCAAATAATATATGAGCTGTAAAGAATTTTGCCCATAAAGATGCCAGTCTGACTGGTGCAGAGTTGAGCTGGTTGCTGTGTCATTACTGCTGTCAGAGGCCTTTGAGCCTGTCAGAGTGACTCTAACTCCTGAAGTCTCATTCTGCCAAACAAGACTACAGTTTACTGGTCTAAAACAGACAGAATTGCTTTGCAGCTGTCTGAAACAAACCTGCAATGGTGTAATGGGTTTCATCTAGGGATTTTTGGGGCAAATTTATGGTTTAAGACTTTCACGGATTGTAGGTTTTTACATTTATTGTCACTTTACATCAGGGCTAATACGGCAAGCTGTTTCACAAGAAGCAAACAATCATAAACTAAACAGAGCTTACCTCATTAAATATTCATGAGCTTTGTACAGTTGCTGAAACTTCATATGCTGTTTAGTGGCATTGTTTGAGAGAAAAATGAAAATGTCGAACAAATGCAACTGGAGTGAAGATGAGAATGTGTTATTTGTTTTTGTACAGAGCTGTTACTTGTCTAATCAATGTTACTGACCTCATGAATATGCAAATAATAACATCAACCCAGGGTTTACAAATGTACAGTTGGAAATATAGAAACCTGATTTGAAACCCAGTAATACCCATTTACGGTGGTAGTGAAAAGCATAATAAAGTACGAGTAATAGGCCATGTTCACACTGCAAGCCTTGGGGGCTGTTCACACAGAATGTGTTTTTTCCATTCCACTACGCTACTTTTCCATTGCGTGTCTATGTAAACACACTAGAAAGATGTGTTTGACCATTGTACTCATGTCACGGTCCTCAAGTTAAAGCAAGATCGACTTTTAAAAAATGCATCTTGAGACCTTGAATTTGTCTTCACATTCCACTGCCCGCATCTCGTGTTTTTCGAAACAAAAACAGGTTCAAATGTGTGAATGGCCCTGAAATAATCTGCATGTGTAAAAGAACAGTAACAAAGATGCTACACAGAAAGCCATCATCCAAAAGAATCTTTGAAAAGACTCCAGACATCACAGAATTGAACAGTAATGAATGTCAATCTAAAGTGACGTATTCCGATGATACGACTGTTCAGACTTCATTGCAAAACATCGGACCTGTATGTGAATTAGGAACACACATAGAAGTGGCCAAATCAGAATTGGAAAGATAAGACTGCATGTGTTTTGTGCTGTTCACACAATGAAAAAACAGATTATAGTCACATGTGAGCAAATAAATCTGGAAACTTTACCTGTAGTCTAAAATAGCCATAGTTTTTGAATGTCGATCTTTCTTTTGTTTTTCATAATCACATTTTCTCTCTGTCTCTCTACAGTGTTCAGATGGAGGGGCAGCCCAGGACAGCTCTTTGAAGCGGGTTGCTGTGGTGGAGGATTTTTTTGATATAATCTATGCCATGCACGTTGAGATGGGGGCAGACCCTGGACGAGCACCCAAACACGCCGGCCAGAAAAAGACCTATAAGGCGGTGAGTTGTAATCATTCAGTGCATAAAAAATAGTCACGACACACTTCAGCGAAACTCTTTACTCTTGCTATAAAAGTACATGCATCATAGGCTTCGTGTGCAGCAATGTGCAAAACTTCCCTCTATTTATTATTATGACCACACAAGCAACTCTAAAATAGAACATCTGAGTAACTATAATAAGTGGAGGCTGTTACTGGGGCAACAGCAGCCATTTTGACACATCTGTTGCAATGTTGAGCCATTATAGTCTATAAAGCAACAAGGAGTCCAAACTTTAGATAAAAGAACACATTTTGTGGATTTGCTCTTTGTTTTTTTTTAATGCAGCAATGCACTTATGCATACTAGTGATTCTGGCCAGCTTTTTCTGACTCACACCCACCCACGCATGTGAAAAACAAACAATGCAATCTAAAATCTTTTTAAACCTGAACCTGTCTGCCCCACTGATGTAAGTCAACATTACTACCTCTCAAGCTGTCAAACATGACAAGACCCAAGTGACAAGTACTGCATCATGGGACGTAAAGCTGCCTGGTTCGCCAAGCCCAGAGGAAAACTGTATTCCTCAGAGTTTGCGCTTTCGTGAATCAAGAATTCTGTAGTTCTCAGTGGTGCTTTACAATTAATTCAGATAAAACCAAAATTGTGCTATGGCTTAGTTTGATTATCAAATTGCAATTGCTGTGATTCAGTTAAATAAATATATGCATTATGTGTTTCAGAGTGAAGTGCTATTGTGTTCTTCTATGCATGAACAGCTCATGATTTTGTGTTTTTAGTTCACAGTAAATGCAGCTTTACACAAAATCATCTGAATGTGCTGAACATGGACCAACCATCTTTCCACACTTCCAATGAAAATAGCATACAGTATAAACTGGCTGCTGTCAACAAAAGAGAACCTTTAAGGTGTCCCTGTAGTTTTCCACCAAAATAAAAAGTTTAACATTTGGAAATTTTAAAATATGACAGCCTTGAATATTAGAATTGTCATTTTACAGTATATAATAAAAATATCTGTTTTTTTAAATCACAGTAGTAACATTTATAATATTTTTTATTGTATATAATACTTTTATTTAGTAATAATATTTCTAAAATCATATTGGAAAAAAAATCACAGCATTTGGGGCAATACTACAAATATTGTGCAGTCCTACAAATAAGCACAACAAACATGGGTTGTATTTTATTTTTTAATCGCAATCACAGTTTTTATCAGGAAAAAAAAATCAATATTAAGATACTGAAATCGTGTTTATATTGAAATCTCTGACTTTGATAGCAGACTTGGGAAATCTGTGCACAGTTTGTGACTTTGCTGAGATATTTTCTCAAACTCAGCAATACATGTAATATTACTGGATATTTTCAGAAGAATAATCTGGGAAGCAGAAGATCCTTAATTTACTGTATATTAAAAGCAATTACTGAGATCTTGTTTGTGATTTTTCTTCCCTGTGGCATAGGACAAAAAAAATGGCATAGCCACAGACAGTGGATTTCATTTTGGATTAAATATCTAGCTGAATTTTAAGTTGCCCAACTGCAGGTATGAGTCAACCTGTGCATTACCTTGGCAAACCTTTTGTCTCTAGTGTACAGCTCTATTTTCTGTTTTATTGTCTCTTTCTCTGACTGTCTGAGAGGTCTCAAAAACTTAAGAGTGTCAGACAGAGTTTTTGTATGATATTTAGTGGAGGAAAAAAAGCACAGTGACCATTTTTGGTTCAATTCAAAACAACTCTGTCCAATTTCTTTTTTACTGGTGCTCATAATAAGGAGTACTTTCTCAGCCACTATTCTTAGGTGTAAAGGGAGCTGTGTGTGAGAGAGAGCGAGAGAGAGAGAGAGAGAGAGAGAGAGAGAGAGAGAGACTTACCTTTCCTTTTTCTGAGACACTGGTGAATGAAGAAGGAGGAACAAACATAACTGAGTTATTGACTGAATCTGAAGGACCAAATACACTCATATTGAGCTGTCATGCAACATTGTGAGAGGGATTTTATATCACATACCTTTATTCTTGTGCAGTGTAATTTCTCTATGAGGCTGCATTAAAGGGTTTTGTGTAGTGTGTATTGTAATTATGAACAGGCTATTATGTTTCTTAGCACATACATTCAGCATTGGTGTTATTGGGTTATTATGTTGCTTATTATTTGATAATGAGGGAGGGAGAAAGTCGTTATGAAGTACAACCTAATGCAGCATTTAGCAACTGATCCAATTAAATCAGAACACACAGAATACAGTGAACATATATTCTTCTAGTGGTAGGTAGGGGTGTAAGTGTGTACCTAGTATGCTTGATTGTCCTCTCCTGTGCTGTGATTCCTTGGTGTGTGAAAGCAGGTGTCGGGTTCCAGCCCCCACTAAGCTCTGTGCTAATCACCTAATTAAAGCAATTAACTGCCTGATAGCCATGTTTTTGACATTTGGCACACACTGAGCCACTCTAAAACCGCTGGACTATCAGACAAGCAAAGATCAGTTCACTCTAAGTTCTCACCGATTGGCTGTGACCTTCAGAAGTTAACTGTGATTGGCTTGATTTGCTCTGGTTGAACTGACTTTCACTGGCTGTAATCAGCTGAGATTCTGCTTGGTGGTGTCCAGAATCCTTTTGGTTTTACATACATGACCCTGTCCCAAATGCCACCCGAGACTTTCAGGCCCTGATCAGAGTCCATACTTTTGAGACGATGGCACCTGTGATGCGATGGCACATATGGTGACACGTGCCAGGTAGTATACTATAAAGTCTGCACCAGTGTGGGCTTTTCTGGAGGGTGATTGAAATAAATTAATATATTATATTAATTATTTTTATTGTATATTAATATTACAGTATCACTTAAAATGATTATACAAATTATTGTTTATCATATTTATTGTAAAATTATTTTTAGTGGTGATTTAAATAATAATAATAATAACAATAAATATTGAAAAATCATATATTAATTATTATTTCAATTGTATATTACCATATAATTATTATTATATTTATTTTAATATTTTTAAAGGGGTGACTAATAATAAAAATACTGCTACTACTACTAATAATAATAATTATATTATTGACTACTGGAAATGAATATATTAATTATTAATTAGTTTGACTGTACATTGAAATACAATTTAAAGTAATAGTTCCAGTTATTAATAATAATAATAATAACCACCATCACCATATTTAATATGATGTAAGTAACCTCTTATGCATTTGCAGATGTGCATATAAATCAACTATAGATATAATTATTGTAACTAAAGAAAAAAAACAAGATCACTTTTCCTGTCCTGACCTGCTACCCTTTCATACTGCTGCTGTTTGGATACTGCCCTCTAGTGGTGGAATGACAGGACTGCAGTGATACTGTGTTGAGATTGAGACCACTGAACACCACTACCTGAAATTCTATGCATTACTTTTTTGTATTCTTATTATAAAATTAAATGCATGTCTGTGTCTTTGAAAATTTCATTTTTGTGTATAAACAGTTTTCGTTGTCATACTGGACCTCAGTCTGTTCCTTTGTAGGAGAGAGAGGGGGGCATTAATTGGTTTGGACACACAAAGGAAAAGGAGCACCCCCAATACTGAAGTTGAAAAAGATGTTTGTGTGTGTGTGTGTTTTGGGAGTGTGCGGGGGTAGCAGGGGGCTGTGCAATGTCCTTGGAGCAACGTTCACCTCCTCTCCTCATCCAGTGCCCTGGAGAGCCCTACTGTCAGGTCTCATAGCACGACCAGCCCACAGAGACCAGCCATGCCAGACTGGGAGGAGAGGGCAGTCTGGGAGCATGGCATTCTGGGAGGTGCGGTTTTCCCTGTGTGGCCTTTTCCCTCTGTGCTGTCTAAGCCATTCCTACTGCTCCATCACTCTCTCTGTGTGAAGGTCGCACACAGAAAGCCTGCAGCAGAAGAAAGTAAGAGCAAAAGAGAGAGGTGCGAGAAGAGACAGGGACTGAAACAGACCAGAAAAGAGATTGAAGGGAAAAGAAAAGGGAGGTGTTGCAAAGGAGACATGAATTTTTTTACTTTTTGTGCAGTATTTATGTTGTCACTAGTATGAAAATGAATATCTCTGTTCCTAAACCTTCTATGCTGCAAAAGCTGCTGCCTTCTAAGCGAACATCTTTCATGTTGCAGGCACACCTATTATGCATTTAAATGTATCCTCAGTAGGCATCTCAGAACACAATAAACCATTTTTGTCATCATGCTCCCTCGTTTCTGCTTCTCTGTTTGTTTAATATCCCCCAAAATGTTTGCTGACTCTTTTCCACTCTCTCTTTTGGTTGTCAGATTGCAGAGACCTACGCATTTCTTCCACGTGAGGCGGTGACCCGTTTCTTGATGAGTTGTGGAGAATGCCAGAAAAGGATGCACATCAACCCCAGCACTGCAGAGTTTAAAGGTCAGACACAATCCTTGCACTTTAATGCCTAAATTTAAAATTTTTAATGGTTTTGAACGGCACACATTAATAAGTACCGCTGAGTAAATTGCTTGTTTTTGTTCATTTTATCATTAATTGAAGTTTTGGGAGTGCATCGCCCTTTAGCAGTAATTAGGAAGACGAGATTTCCAAAATCTTCATTAAAGTCACACTCTTTTTGATGAGCCACAGAGGCAAGACTAAAATTCTGCACTTCTACAGGCCCCTCGTAATTAATGCATGAATAATCCGCCCCACACGCTTCCCACAGTAAACATCAGATTTAAAAAAAAAAGATTGAAAAATAATGCTAAAGGAAAAATGCACACAATCCCTCTAGTCATGACATAGCAGACGCTGTGATGACCTTCAAATATGCCTTCTGTCTGAATATTTGCATGAATATTTAATTTAGAGACACTAGTGCTCTTACAATCAAAACAGCTTTATTATTATCATTATAGTGTTTTATGACTTATTAAATCAGCAGCACAACAATAAGCACCTTTATTTGAACATGAATCAGAAGGAATTTGTAGAGATTGGCTCATTTCTCTGCAGCTGAGATATTATGCTCTATATGATATAAGTCATCTATCTGCGCAGACATGACGTCGGTCTGCCATTAGTCACAGGCTGATGTGACTAATTCACACTGCCACAGATGAGCTTGATTTCTATGAAGCTGAAATAGTCTCAAAATGAAAAAAAAAGAAAGAAAGAAAAATGTGTGTGTATATATATATATAATTATATATATATATATATATATATATATATATATATATATACATATACATATACATATACATAAACATATTTATTATTCACAAATGTGTAAGCTAATTCACATTCACAAAAAAAGTTATCTCATAACTCATAACCTAATTCATATTTACAAAACATGATTTGCACATGCAAAACCAAATTTGTGCGTTTGGAGAGAATGAATGTTAAACAAACTTTAAATAGTGAATTAGCTGATCAGCTCCTGCCTGCAGGGGTTTCTAAAGGGTTGTGTCATCCCTGCTCTCCAAAGCAGTTTATAGAATAGAAATTAGCTATTGAACTGTTCCCATTATATAGCAGCTGGGAACCCTGTAGAGTCAGAAGATCTGTGTCCAAACAAAAGCCTGCCTGCATTTATTATGTTTGATTTTAACAAAGACCCAGGGGGTTTCGGCAGGGTCTTTTGGAGCTTTGTCTCAAGAGTGCCTTCTAGAGGACCAAACTGGGTCATGCACACTATAGGATTGAGTGAAACTATATTGGCCTTCAAATGAAACAATTACTTGCAGGACGTGTATGAAAGGTGTCTTATGAATTAGACACAAATCTTCATAAGTAATTAGCTTCATAAGTAATAAGCTACCTTTCAAGTTTCAAAAACATAAAATAATCTTACAGACCTCAAACTTTTGAACAGTTATATAATCAGTCAATCAATCAATAAATATGAACTTTCATTTGTTGTTTTTCACCCATAGAGAATGACCGGCCCACCTCTCTGGTACCAGACCTCATCGATTACAACATGCCTCTCACTGCCACCTATCTAAAACAGATGAAACTACAGTGCATGAACACCAATGAGCAGGTAGGTAGAGCAGGAGAGTGAGAAATACAAGAGTATGGAGTGAGAAAGAGATGCTTTGTTTTACAATACTTAAAAAAATGTCTGTTTGGTTTTGCAAGCACATACAGGTGCATCTCAATAAATTAGAATGTCGTGGAAAAGTTCATTTATTTCAGTAATTCAACTCAAATTGTGAAACTCTTGTATTAAATAAATTCAGTGCACACAGACTGAAGTAGTCTAAGTCTTTGGTTCTTTTAATTGTGATGATTTTGGCTCACATTTAACAAAAACCCACCAATTCACTATCTCAACAAATTATAATAACGTGACATGCCAATCAGCTAATCAACTCAAAACACCTGCAAAGGTTTCCTGAGCCTTCAAAATGGTCTCTCAGTTTGGTTCACTAGGCTACACAATCATGGGGAAGACTGCTGATCTGACAGTGGTCCAGTAGACAATCATTGACACCCTTCACAAGGAGGGTAAGCCACAAACATTCATTGCCAAAAGAAGCTGACAGAGTGCTGTATCCAAGCATGTTAACAGAATGTTGGGAAGGAAAAAGTGTGGAAGAAAAAGATGCACAACCAACTGAGAGAACCGCAGCCTAATGAGGATTGTCAAGCAAAATCGATTCAAGAATTTGAGTGAACTTCACAAGGAATGGACTGAGGGTGAGGTCAAGGAATCAAGAGCCACTACACATAGACGTGTCAAGGAGTTTGGCTACAGTTGTCGTATATTCCTCTTATTAAGCCACTCCTGAACCACAGACAACATCAGAGAAGTCTTACCTGGGCTAAGGAGAAAAAGAGCTGGACTGTTGCACAGTGGTCCAAAGTCCTCTTTTCAGATGAGAGCAAGTTTTGTATTTCATTTGGAAACCAAGGTCCAGTCTAGAAGAAGGGTGGAGAAGCCCATAGCCCAAGTCTCTTGAAGTCCACTGTTAAGTTTCCACAGTCTGTCATGATTTGGGTTGCAGTGTCATCTGCTGGTATTGGTCCATTGTGTTGTTTGAAAACCAAAGTCACTGCACCTGTTTACCAAGAAATTTTGGTGCACTTAATGCACCTTCTGCTGACCAGCTTTCTGAAAATGCTGATTTTTAATTTTCCAGCAGGATTAGGCACCTGCCCACACTGCCAAAAGCACCAAATGTTGGTTAAATGACCATGGTGTTGGTGTGCTTGACTGGCCAGCAAACTCATCAGACCTGAACCCCATAGAGAATCTATGGTGTATTGTCAAGAGTCAACTGAGAAACAAGAGACCAAAAAATGCAGATGAGCTGAAGGCCACTGTCAAAGAAACCTGGGCTTCCATACCACCTCAGCAGTGCCACAAGCTGATCACCTCCATGCCACGCCGAATTGAGGCAGTAATTAAAGCAAAAGGAGCCCCTACCAAGTATTGAGTACATGTACGGCCAACAATTCACTAAAAAATTTTTTTTATTGGTCTTATGAAGTATTCTAATTTGTTGAGATTTGAAGTGAGAGGTGAATTGGTGGGCTTTTGTTAAATGTGAGCCAAAATCATCACAATTAAAAGAACCAAAGACTTAAACTGCTTCAGTCTGTGTGCATTGAATTTATTTAATACACGAGTTTCACAATTTGAGTTGAATAACTGAAATAAATGAACTTTTCATGACATTCTAATTTATTGAGATGCACCTGTATATTGACATTAATATTAATTTGTATCGAAGTGTTGTTTCCAGTCTGTGTGTTTGCTGACAGCTCGTAAACTTGAATTCTAGAGACAATATATAATGCTAAATATGCCTCAGTTTCTGGGCAAAGAATTTAATGTAAAAGTCACCTACTGTAGCTCAAAGAAACTGCGACAAGGCTTTATGGTGTGGTTGTCAAGGTACACACTTATAGACATGGTTGCCTCAGCAACAGTATATGTGATGCCTGGAATAGCAAGATCTGGATGTGTCTGTGGGTCACTGTGCTATATCAGTGGGGTGATGGTAAATACACAACTCCCATCCTTATGAAAGACAGTTCCTTATAGCACTGAAATAAAACAGTACATAGATGTAATTGTAAAGTAAAGAGCATGTATGTAGAATATTTACATTGTATATGTTATATGTTCATAAAGGAAAGCTAAAGATACACCAGGGCACATCACTGGGTCAAATGCATTTACAGTTCCCTGAAAAGCTATCAAGATTCGTCTTATCCAGGATCACTTTAACTCCTGTCTGCATCTCATAACACAACATAGTATAAATGACATTGTAGTTAAGAAAGCTTGATAAGATTGGATGCAAAGTGTGAAATGTACAAAGTTTATTTTATATATTTTATTTTATTTTTGACATTAAGAAATATATAACATGCTGTTTGGCATTTAAATGTGTTTGAATAGGCAGTTTTTATTTATTTCTTTATGAACCAAGCCTGAACCACAAGCTCATTTTAGATAACTGCAGTAAACACTCCTAAACCAGTAGGAACATAGGTGGGTAGGTATATACTAGTAGGTATCCTACAGGTTTGTGGGTAAGGGGCGCCGTTGTACCACTCTCTATGAAATAAAAATAATCTGTACAATTTTTTTTTTTTTTTGCATGGAGTCCTTTGATTTTCCAGAACAAGAAAAGACAAAATATTTCTGGGAGGTTAGCTGAACAACATGTGACTTTATCTAGAATTGTTGTATTTGTTGAAAGCTATCTGTCCGTCGTGTTCAAAATAAGACACAGTTTGATGTACAATATGTAAATAAGTAAAATAAGTATGTACAAATGAGATGTAAAAACTGAGAGCACTATTATTTCTATGCATGTCACGTGGCAAATAATCAGATTGCACAGGCTAAAGATTGTTTAGAGGTTTTTTTTTCCTATTTTATTGCTTCCCTCTTAATGTAATTTACCCTACTATATGATGTGTTCTGGAATCTACATTCCTATCAACCAATCATTTCAGGTTTAAAGTTAGGATTAGGGCTGCAGCAGGGGCTCAGACAAAATTCTTATCAACAAATAATTTCTCTCAGATTATAAGGCAGGCTGTGGTTAGAGTAGTCTTACCTTCTGACAGCACACCAACGGGCCGTCTGTTGTTCAGTGACTGCCTGATGCATATTGCACTTTCTCCATCTGGCATGCTCAGTTTTACTTGGCTGGATTTACGCAACTTCTGGAGTGGGGACACACAGGATTTTTTTGTTAGTCCACCAGGAAACAAAGGTGCTGTGCTGATATAATGAACGCTGTTGAGGATAAAATAATCACTGGATTTGTCAAGTTTGCAAGGTTAGTGACATAAAATCTTTAAAAGATACTCAGAGATATGTTAGATGCACTCTGTAACAAGTAAACTAGATATTCCCACAGAGCACAATTATATTTTTTGTTTTCAGAGCTACACTACTGTACAGAAGTTTGTGGTTAAGATTTTTTTATGTTTTTGAAATAAGTATCTTATGCTCACGTTCTTTGATGTATAGAAATTTCAAAAGAAAAGCATTTATTAGATATATTTTTTGTAACACTTGCGTTAACATTAACATCGGCGTTCTTAAACCGATTATGCTTAATAAGTCGACAACGCACGTGATCATGTAAACGATGTAACCCGTTTTTTTGATCGAAGTAAGATCATAAATGACGTAAGCATAAACCGGTCGACACGGGTAGTTTTTTGCCTCTTACCCTGATTTCGCGCGTCATATAAACACATTAACCTGCTTTCTGTCGGCTTATTGAAGTGCGCGTGTGTGAAACGTGACAGGAACGTATGGTCAGTACAGATTTTAAGTGCATTCAGACAGAGCCGAGTTTTGCAGTAGAGAAAGAAGGAAATATATCACAAACGCAAGACTCATCCATGAACCAGAAAATGATAAAAACGTTAGGGTTAGGGTTAGCATTCTCATCTCGTGCAGCGGAAGTAGAAGTGGGTCAGCCAAACTCTGTAATTTCATGAGTGGATAATATATGAGCTGTAAGTTTCCTGCTTACATGTTGCAAGCTTTATTTAACATTACAACTGACAACATAGGCTATGGAATACTCAGAGATACGCAAGTGACTTTGTTATGATGTCACTACAGGGAAATAACCTGATTCATTAATAGTCATGTTAATGAGGTTTACTTACGTTGTTACTGATGTGCATGTAGATGAGGAAAATTATATTAATGATATTTGTGAGTTATCAGCTTATTGGTGTGCATGTAAAAGTGCTCAATGTAAAAGTATTTCTGTTACTTTTGATCAATTTAATGCTATATACAAGTATTAATTTCTCATTTAAAAAATCTTACTGACCCCAAACGATTGAACAGTCGTGTATGTCTTCCTCTTCCTTTTGTTTTATACCTGCACCTTTAAACCTGCATCCGCATTGATCTTTTATTGTCCACCTTTTTTCCCTCTCTTTCTCATTGCTTGTGTTACTGACGCTCCACTTGGTACCTAATGGAGTCAGCAGCGCACATATCAGCCCTCTAAACAATCCTCAGTGGGAACCCAATTTCTCACATGACTAAATCTATGAATCACATGTATCCATGTTTACAGTATGCACACGTGTGTATGTTTGCACATGCATGCGTTTTGTTTCACAGCTGTACAGGACAGTGTCAAATCACATTTATGAATGAACACCTGTCATGTTTTCAATCTGTACTTTAGATGACTGTTGGGATCATGATGAAAATCATTATAAAACCATATGGACCCAACATTTCAGGTCTCGGGCTTTCTGTCGCAATACTGCGAGTTTCAGAACAACAGGGGCCTCAAGCTCAAGCTAATGCTTGATGAATCTGTTATGTTAAATCAGTTCATTTGTGACCATTAAGTCCTCTGTGGGGTCCCAGGATGTTTTGTTTCAGACCTCTTTCCTGTTAGCAGTGCAGTGCTGAAAAGGGGAAGTGATCCTTTTGAGTGTGTTACATGGAGAGACAATTCACAGTGACAGTTTGGAAGGGAAATCATAGTGACTTTTTCATCTCTCACACATGTCTCCATCTACACACCTGCATTTCTCACCTTCTCTTGAGTCCCACTGATGATTACATTCTTCCAGTATGATCTAATCTTCAGGTTGCCATGGTAACAATAAACACGGAGTCTAGATTTGTTTGTTTGTGTGTGTGGGTATGCAGGGAGAGAAAAATTCTTGGTAATGTGATGCTAAATAAATTGAGCTTATTAGGAAGTAGAATGTACTTTTAATTGTCAGGGCAAGTTCAGGTATTTTAATAAATAAAGCTTGTTGCAGTGGCCTGCTGAGAATGGAGTAGTTTGATGCCCAGGTGCTTGAGGGTCTTTCGGAGAAACAAGGAGATCAATTTAATTCCCTGTTCAGAGTGCATTTCTAAAGAGGGGGATGGTTGGATAGAGAAATGACGGGTTTGTTTGTGATAAAAATGAGGAAGTGGCATACACGGGTGGGGGTGGATGCTAGTCTTTAACGCAGTGGCTACAAGATTAGCATTGGTATTGTGAGGGTTTGATCTGAGCAGATGGGTGACACAGGGTGTATTATGGGTTTTTCTGAGCCGGTTTTTGAGGGGTTGTGAGTGAAGGCGATTGAAAAAAGCATTGATACTAACTTTACCAGAAGCTCTAAAACCTGCTGTGAATCATGGTGAACTTTAAGTTCTTTAAAAAGTGTCTAAAATATATGCTTATATAAAGAGTATATTATGTTAATTCACATTAATAAATATCACAGCCTGTTATGGTTTGACATATTTTTGTCTTTTTGCATACAATTTACAAATATATATATATATATATATATATATATATATATATGTTTTATTATTTTGTGCTTTTAAGTTTATATATCTATCTCTATATGTTTGAAATATTTATTTTAGTTTCAGTAATTTTAGTATTTCTACTTAAACTTATTTCAGTTAGTTCAGTTACTTTACACTTAAGTTTTTCATCTAATATTTATATTTTAATTTTAAGGTTTATTTGATTTACTGAAAATGTTTTGATAGCTTTAGTTTTACTTAACAATAACAACATTGGAAAATAAACACTGCTGTGAAAGCATACATAATGTGGATTTACTACATGTAGCTCTACAATTCCCAACCATTGTGTGATACCTGAAGAAACAATAAATCTCTCATGATCTTCTCATGCTGTGTGTGCATCTTTTGGGTTTTGGCTCCAACAGGGTTAAAAATAGCTCCCCTTGTAGTCACTCATTATTTAAGAGTCTCCTCCTCCTGTCCCTTTCCACCACACTCTTTCCATCCCTCATCCCAGAATGTGGAGTTTCCTCAAGAAAGGACACACTGGGATGATAAGGGACTGATGTAAAAAAGAAAGCAGTTTGCAAAGTGAGATGTTGAATTTTTAATTTATATCTTACATATAGCAGCATGGTTGAACCAAACAAGAAGTGGTGGAAAGAGAATGTTTATTTTGAGACAGGTTTGAGGACTCTGGCTGTAACGAGATGCTGAGGAGGAGATTTGGGAGAATCTAGTGATGTCTAGGCAATAGTGGGGTGGGTGAGCTTCATTTCATGGACAGAATATCCTGAGCTCTCTGACCCCCCCTCTCACACACACATACAGGATGAGAGTTCGGTAAGCAGTGAGGATTTGGTCATGGCTGAGCCCGCGTGGGTCTCTACTGAGCGTGCTCCAGCCGCAGAGCCTAGCAGCCCCACCGCCCCGTATACAGAGAGGATGCCTACACCTCCACAGCCCAGCATTAAAGAGGAAGAAGGTACGATGTCTCTCTCTCACACACTGTGTTTATGTAGCTGTACATTTTATTGAAATAACAGCCACCTTTTACTGATGTTTGTCAGCATTTATCAGTGAAGACATTGTGCTGGTAAGAATGTGATAAGTGTCTAGTAAAGTTGATGTTGAAGAGGTGCCTGAAGGCCCTTTTCCCAGCACTCCAGCCTCTCTCGCTCTCTTCCATTACGCTCTGACAGATGTCGGTTAAATGAATGTCTGGGCCGGGTATGCCTAGCCATGCCAACACAGCCTTATTTTTTAATTTTGGTCTGTATGTGAAAATCGTCAGTGTGAAGTTCTATAATGTATGCCATTCTCAATTGTCTGGGCTTCTGTGATAGATAGATAGATAGATAGATAGATAGATAGATAGATAGATAGATAGAGAAAGATAGATATAGAATGAATGATAGATAGATAGATAGATAGATAGATAGATAGATAGATAGATAGATAGATAGATAGATAGATAGATAGATGGATGAATGGATGCACAGATAGTCAGATAGTTAGTTAGATGGATAGATTGATAGACAGTAAGTAAGAAAAATGTATCGATAGACAGACAGATAGATAGATAGACAGACAGACAGACAGATGGACAGACAGACATACAGATGGATGGATAGATAGATAGATAGATAGATAGATAGATAGATAGATAGATAGATAGATAGATAGATAGATAGATAGATAGATAGATAGATAGATAGATAGATAGATAGACAGACAAAAATCAAATAGTAAACATTATAGACAAAAGTACATATTCAGTTTATCAGACTATCTATTCTATTCTCAATCTGAATCATATCTATGTAATATTATATCTTCTTTATCATCAGTGTCATTGTTCATGTAAACAAAACAAGTCTACAAATTCTAATCTGTATCTGTAGATAATATAGCAATTGTTATAAATAATATAACAATCTCTAATGCAGAATGTACACAATAATCTTTGGCCAAGGGTCCCATATTTCCAGATGAGGATAAACAACTGCAAGGCTTCAGGGTGGTTGACCTTGCCCCCTTTTTGGAATTGAACACACTTCCTTCTTTTTACCAGCATTCGCTCTCGTGTCTCTAATTCAGCTGAGTGCAGGGAGGCTGGGGTGGCATATGAATGGGACAGGAGAGTAGAATATATGGGCAGGGGGAGGGGGACATGGAGATGTTTTTTAAAATGGCTGCTGGGACAGTCAAGGGTCTTACTGGGTGGTAGAGTGGGAGGAAGCAGCCTGGGTCACTTCTTTGTTGGCTAATCCTGTGTAATCTTGCTCCGAGGGGGCTGCAGGGAACAGCTCGGCTACACATACAGGCGCGTGCCCGCTTACTCCATCATAAGGAGAGAAAAAGTGACTAAAGGGCCGTGCACATGCACAGTGCACCTTCCCCTTGATGGACAGCTGTAGAGGCCCATCCAGGAATTATCCTAAAGAGGGATAATAGTATTTTAGGGATGGCGGTCAAAGCTGTGATCATAAAGATTACCCCTCTACTTGACATTGTAAGCTTGTCTGGTTTAAGCATGTTTGACTTATCACTGTCTCAGAATCAAAGTATAAATACTGTTTGTGACTGCACTTTGTCCATATGTGTTAGCTTTGAGGTAATCTACACTATGGTTCAATGGTTTGGGGTCAGTAAGGTTTTTTTCTGAAAGAAATTACTACTTTAATCAGCAAGGATGCATCAAATTGATCAAAAGACACAGTAGAGACACTTGTAGAGACAGTTGTGTGTGTGTGTGTGCATGAGAGACTTTCAGAAACAACATTTAAAAATCTTACTGACCCTAACTTTTTTTGTTAGTTTACTTATCTATTTTAATAAAACACAATTTTAACAGATTTACACATTTAAAATTTGTAGGTTTCTCTTCATGAAATGGGGAAAAAATAGTGCAGATTAATCCTTTACTAATACAGATTTTGTCCAATCTGATAATCACAGGGTCATCCAGGTTCTTTTTTCCCTACTGTTTATCAATACTGTGAGTTCAGACAGATAGTAGCAAAGGATGCATATTTGTATGCAACCTATGATGTGGGCCTGTGATATGTCCCTTACAAACTTCCTGTTTCAATAGGAAATATCAACAGGTTATAAAAGGTCCTATTCAAGCAATGCCATGGGGTCTTTGCTAACAACTATTTGTTTTCCCTATTTAATGAGTATTTGACTCATGAAAACACTATTTAGGTGGAGCAAACAGATCCAGACTGTCTAGGACTGGTTTATTAATTTGATATAGCTTTTATTCCTGCCGTTATCATGGTTGTTCTCTCACAGACACAGTTTTGTAGGTTTCCAGAATTGCCTTGTTTACTCAAATCTGCTTTGTAATTTCTATATCTGCACTGTCTGGTGTGGTCGTTATGGGATGTGTTTATGATCCATTGCTTGTGCTTTGCAAAATAATAAGGCTTTTCCCCCATCCTGTACTTTATATAATGTAACCATGCACTAATGGATCCCTCCCTTGACTCACGGCAGACTAGCGTGCTGTTTAGAGCCACACAGGGAAAGAGGATGATGATTTAACCCACACTCCACCATCAGAGAGGAGCCATTCCACATTTTTTTGTCCACACAGTGTCTGTCAATGTCTCATTGGATAGCTAATAAATAGCCTAAAATATGATTAAATTAAAATGGCTACATTAATGAAAGAAATTTAAAATAGTCCCTTTAAGTACAAATTAAATGTTTCTGCTTTTTACAATGTCAGTTTAAGAATCAAATTGGATAAAATGTTTTTTTAGAGAATGAATGTTGAATTAAATGTATTTTTATTTATTAACATTTGAATTATACACTATTTTTCTTGTTTTAAGCGTCTAACACAATATAGTTTATATATATATATATATATATATATATATATATATATATATATATATATATATATATATATATATATATATATATATATGGAATGTTTGTGTGTGTATGTATATATATTAAATTTGCTAATTGCGTAAGAAAACTGAAATTATTATTAAAACATTATTTGACATGTTGTTTCTTAAGTAAATTTACCTTGTTTAGGAATGTTTATACTACTGTTCAAAAGTTTAGGGTGAGTAGGATTATTTAAATTAATTAATACTTCTATTCAGCAAGGATGTAAAGTGACTGTAAAGACTTCATAATAACAAAAAAATGCATCAGTTTCCACAAACATATGCAGCACAATAATTATTTTAAATTGTAATAGTATTTATGGTTTACATTATTTATTTATTTTTTCATTTCAAAAACATGAAAAAAATTTACCAACCCCAAACCTCTGAACAGTAGTGTACATATTTTTACTGGAAACAAGACTATAAAATTGCATTACATATCAGTGTTTTTTTTTTTTTTAATTATACAGTAGACACTTACATCTGTGCACTAAAAGGGTGGACAAAAAGGGGTTTCTTATTTTTTCATCTTTCCCCTTCCCTCTCTAAGCTCTGTTTTTCTGTATACTTCTTGTCCAGTCAGAAATTCTGGCAGAACCCCACACTCATCTCATTCCTCTCATCCTAGCTGTCTGTCTCTTCACCTCTGCCGCCTTCTACTGGTTTGACAGTTGACCCCAATGTTGCTCTACTGTTCACACAATCTCTTTCCTCCAATGGACACACATACAGCTAGACCCCACATCCACACAACTTTATGAACACGCACTAAAACATTTCTGTCTCTCTCTCAGATGATTCCTCTTCAGAGAATGGCAGCACAGCTAACGGTCTCCCTGCACTGACTCCGCCTAGTGGTGCTGCCATGGCGACAGGAGGAGTTCCTGCATCTGAGGGAGTGGTTCCATATGGAGAGGTGAACGGTAATGGTGCCACAGCCCCACTGGACTTCAGCACCAATTCATCACCCTCTTCCTCACAGGAGGGACAGCAGCCTGTCAACCTAAGCGACAGACTGTTGCCCGGGTTGACGCTCGGATCCTACGCAACTGACCCCAACAGAAAATTCCCTGTCAAAACTGAGTACGGTAACAAGGTATGAGATTAAATTTCTCCACATCATTCTAAGCATTTGTATATATTAAAATGTAAAGTAGTAGTATGGATAATGCTGTTCAGATAGAATCAGATTAGGTTTTGACATACTGTTTGTTGTATAGTCCCCTCAGTACAGCTCAGGAAGCTATGACTCTGTGAAGACGGAACTGAGCACGTGCGGTGAGGACATGACCCCGGGTCGCTCTCAGGTCATAGATGATGATGACGATGATCACGATGACCATGATGACAGCGACAAGATAAATGACGCTGAGGGCCTGGACCCTGAACGACTTAAAGCTTTTAACGTGAGACTGACTCCCTTAACCACTTTATCTCTCATATTTCATATGGTGTATATTAGATTTTGTATTTTCTAGCTGTCAAGATTCAATGACCTACATTGCTTATGTTTGTTTACATCTTCCTGACTATTTTTCTTTTCTCAATGAATATGTTTTATTGAAACATCAGATTAAATTAAAGTAATTACAAATACAGTCTTCCTTTTCCGATTCATTGGTATATCGTTCATCCTTTTCTGTTTCCTTTTTGGACTGCTCTAATATTTCTTTCTGTTTTCAGATGTTTGTGCGGTTGTTTGTGGATGAGAACTTAGACCGGATGGTTCCAATCTCAAAGCAGCCCAAAGAGAAAATCCAGGCCATCATTGAGTCCTGCAGCCGCCAGTTCCCAGAGTTCCAAGAACGTGCTCGCAAACGTATCCGGACCTACCTCAAATCCTGTCGCCGCATGAAGAAGGGTGGCTTTGAGGTAGAGAAACATGGGCATTTGCACACTGACAAACAAACATGCACATCTGCCATAATTATCTGTGCTATGACCATACCACAGACATTCCAAAATGTTTAACATTAAATTAAAGCTTGAACATTTTCGTGCTACACACCATTCAATAGCATACTACTGCCCTCTAGTGGCTGATAAGGTCACAGACAGTCATTTTTAACCTTGGTACTTGAGGACCACAGCACTGAACATTATTATTTACCAAACCTGATTCAGCTCATAAGCTACATGACCTGAACTGAGTGTGCTAGATAGGAGAAACATCCAGAATGTGCACTCTGAATGTGTACCTTTATGTTACTAATTTGTACCATCTAGGGGTGAATAAGGTACAAAATGTACCTATTAGCCTTTGTACCATAGGGTGTTGCACCACTAACAGCACTGTTCCTTTTTTCTGAGTGTGTAGTGCTGTCATGATTGAAAACCATTATTGAGAATCACTGCTCTTAAAGAACAGATTCAATGTTTACAACAGGCATTTCTAGAAATGATGCTGCTAGTGGAGCCAAAGACTTTGGATAAATAAATCAGATGTTTTTTAAACCTAAATGTATATGAAGCAGTTGGAGCTAACTTCAGAAATTTAATTTTGCAGTGGAGCTTTTCAGAACATGTTTTTAATAATCATAAACCAGGAGCATGCATGGTTATACTGTTTTTTCCCCTCTTTTAAGTTATATCTTGTTAATGCTTTACTAGAATATTCATTTGAATGTGTTCAGTTCCAGAGAAAAGCTATAATAATACAGATTTTTTTTTTTTAATTATATCACACCTACAGCAATTGGTAACAGTTTAAATAATAATATGGGTTAAAAACACTATCCTACAAGATTAGGACATTCATAAGGTGATGACATTTACCTTTTTCTGCCCTTTCTGATGGTGTCAGACACGGCCCACACCCCCTCACCTCACCTCCGCCATGGCTGAGAACATCCTTGCAGCAGCATGTGAGAGTGAAACACGTAATGCTGCTAAGAGGATGCGCCTTGACATCTGTCAGGCCCATGTGAGTGCATGGAACATCTTTAATCAGATCAAATTCATTCCAGAAAATGTTGATTGGTTTTTAGATTACTTGGTGAGATATCTGTGTCTTTCTTTGCCTTATCATATCCCTTTGTCCTTCCATTTGCTCCATACAGGATGAGTCAGCTGCAGCAGACAAGTCTAACTCCAGAGACCCAGCTGCTCTGGCTCACTCAGGCTTCACATTGGCCGCCACGGCCTACTCCCAGGACCAACTCTACACCAATGGTGGACTTAATTACAGTTTCCGTGGATACGGGACCATTGGCAACAGCCTCCAAAACAATGGCACATCACAAACCAATGGTGAGTGAAATTAATTAATTAAATTTTAAATTAGAAAAATGTCAAGAAACATTACATTTAACTGATATTGCTATTGAAACTGGTATTGTAGTCTTTTCTATAGATCTACTATATGTTTATTTTATGTAAATATCTCTATCTTTCTTTTCTTTTTTTTTTTTTTAGGTCCTACTGATCTCAGTATGAAATCTTTGGCAACCAACAGCACTTCCTCCTCCAGTTCAAACAGTCATGGTCAGGGTGGAGGAGGCGGAGGGGCATCTGCCCAGCTCAGCCCACCCGAGGTCACGGCGGTTCGGCAATTGATTGCAGGCTACCGTGAGTCTGCGGCCTTCCTGCTCCGCTCTGCTGACGAGCTCGAGAACCTCATACTGCAGCAGAACTGAGAACTGCACACAGGCTGGTGCTGCCCGTCTCTCTCTCATTAACACACCTACACAAAAATGCACACTATGACAGGAAAGATACATGTAGCTATGTGTACTTCTGTACATACACACCTAAAGCCCATAGGCGGAGTTTGACTTCACTTGGGGGAAGCGAAATGGGGGGGATCAGAAGAAGCTTTATCTGAAGCGGATGTACAGGGTACAAAATTGAGAACATTTACCAGCCGTAATGATCTCAGGTCCACCGGCCATTAACCTATATTCTGCGTAATTTATTTTTGTTTTTTTTTAATAAAACTTTATTTATTATTATTATTGCATATTTTCAGTAAACAGCACAGGTCATTGTTTCACTCGCTGCACCATACATTGGCCAAATTCTATAAAAAACGCTACCTCTCATTAAAAAAAAAAAAAACTTTGTTTTTATTTCAATATTTATTACAGTTTATTACTGTAATAAAATGTTAAAAATAAAAACCATGTATTATGTTGCCGTTCCAAATAAAGTTACCAGCCAAATTTTACTTGGCAATTTTAAAAAAATTTTTGGCTTATACTATGTAAAGCGCTTTACACAGACTTGTTAATGCACATAGAGGGAATAAACATACTTAAACAGAAATTGCAGTCACTAGAATCAATGTTTAAGGCACTTGACGTATGTTAATTCTAATGCACAGCAAAGAGATTATAACAATAGCAAAATTTATGACGCAGGCCTAGAAAAAGGGTTCACTAATTTTGCCCACAACATCATTAATAAAAAGATCATATATTTATTAATATCATTTATTGAATAATTTAAAAGAACTTATTCATATATTTATTAATATCATTTTATTTGAAGATTTACACTAGCAGAGATAAAACCGTTTCAGCTCCAGACACTCGAATCCCCTGACACCCCCCAAGCTCTGCCTATGTTCTTTCTATAAACCTACCTATCACACATTGCTCATGACAGCTTTATGTCCATGATCGTGTTTATCAAATTTCCTTACCTTAGAGTCCAGCGAGGCTTTTTCGGAGGGATGAGATGACTTGTTAATTGTTGTTTTATGATAAGATGATCAGAGAACACAAAGCAAGAGGTGTCTGTACTCATGGCAGAATTGCAAGTGTCTTGCAAAGAGCACAATCCCACAGTGAAAGCTATCAATCCAGACCTTTGAGACAAAAAAAATATAGCTGTAAATTTAGGAGAGATGCCCAAAACATATACAAAATGATGTCATCTGCTGCCTGAACTTTACACAATGGCACAAAATATTAGTATCAGATTAGATTCCTCTATGTCAGTGCCATCTTGTTTTATTGTCTTTGAAAAGCTCCTCAGATATTTAAGTTGTTTTGTTACATAGACATATCCATGCAGCAGCTTTGCTCCAGATTTAGCCATTTTAGATATAGAACAGATCCAAGAGAAAAAGGGTTTTTATAAGATCTCTTCTTCTGTTCAATGCTAATGAGGTTTGGGGAGAAGGTGCAATGTAGATGATAATCGTTATAGTGTGTCAGTGTCTGAAAAAGTATCATTTCAATCATAAACACATTACCAGATGTCTTTTAAGATTTTTCATCCTAGCTTACACATGCACAAATAAAAAGAAACAGTGATTAGTGAGCGCAAAAAAAGAAGATGCTGAAATTCTATTGGCTGGGAATGTTGGACATTATGCAAATGAAGCTGTGCTGAGTGGAATGTTTCGAACCTTTTCCTACATGCTCAATTGCGTTGGCAAACCTCCATCCTCAGTACATCAATGCATTTTAGGAAAATGTCTCACAGGAATATAAGTGACATCAACCTCCCAGAAGGGAGGGCCATAAATGGACTTGTTGATAAAAAAACAACAAATGGACATTTCCCATGCTGCATTGTGTCGCAAACACATTTTTATTAAGTTGTGAATGCTGCTCTTTTTTTCTAACCTCATGACTGAGACACTTTCATCTTCACGGGGACCAATCAAAACAGAGGGACTTAACATCCTATTGGCACACATACTGTATATGCATAGTGAGTTTGAGAGAAAGGACCTAATATTAGCAGAAGGGAAATGATGGTGACATTATTTCCTTTCAATCAGCAACACCCAAGAGCTTGAGAGGCACTGATTGGTGGACTAAGGTAGCATTATCCACAGAAACCGAGTGTAGAACATTGCCGATGCATTGCTCCTCAAACACCAGCCTCACTCTTCCTCCTGCCTGCATTTTCTCATGTGCAGAAATGCCATCGTTAAAAAAGTGTATTAAAAGAAAAAGCAAAAGACAATCCTGAACAATTGTGACTTGAACCCTCGGAAAATGGCATAGTGTTGTGTGAGATCTCACTCTGACTCTCCAGCCTTTAGTAGAGTGGTGACAATACAGGGCCTTCAAGTCTTGTAGCCATAGCTTGAACCGTGTGCTTATTCTCCAACATGATTATGCAGAACAGAGACCATTTCCCTCTGTTTAGCTGCAAACATTCTTTTTTAATTATCTAGATATATTTATTTCTCTCTGTCCATTCCATTTGTGCTTTATTTGTTGTTTTGTGTGACTTTTTATTAAGTAAATTAAATGTCTTTTTTTACTTTTTCTTTAAAAACTCTGGTTGTAGGACACTGACGGTCTGAAGGGAATCATTGTTGCGAGTCTCAGCATTGCAAATGTAAAAGATGCATCTCAGATTGGTCTCCAAATGACTGACATCCAAATGATGCAACTTGCAAAAAAAAAAAACACTTAAGTTGTCTCCAACAGCTTAGTTTTTGATATGTGGCTCAAAGCTTATTACCTCTTACTTGTTACTCATTGAAACAGATTCATTGATGAACAGATAAAATGATATGTGCAGGATCATTAGTTAATTTATATTCAGTTACACTTTATAAATTATTAAATTGGTTAACATGGTAGCACTTTACCATCCGTGAAGGAAAAACATTTATGGGATGGAGCCTTAAAACCGCCTAAATTATGAAATGCAGCTGATCATTCTCAAGCCATAACGTTCTGTCTTTATTTGCTCTGCATTGTAATTATTTGTTCCCTTACACCATGCAGGAAAATGTGAGCCCATCCAGCATTGGGCTTTGAGCAGAGAAAAGAAACGGTGATTGCAAGAAAACAAGCATTTGAATTTACCTACATCATAAATGTTGGTGTCTTGAGAGTCCAAAAGTTGTACTAGGCCATTGATCTTTGTTTGCTCTGACTTTTTTGTACCTTTTTGTTCCTAAATGACATTAGAAGTGTTAGAGTTTTAGGAAGCTGTCTGGACATCTGAGGTTGGTGAACACAAGACATGCGAAAAGGCAAGAAAATACATTTTTTAACAACTCTTTTTTTTTTTTTTTTAAACCGTGCAGCTAAACTCTGCAATCAAATGTGGTAACAACCATTGCCTGTGATGTATTTTCATTTTGTGGTGCTTTGTAATATTATTATGATTATGGTATTTTATTTGTTTTTACTCCTGTACTTAAAAGAAACTGTAGTCTGAAGCTCAGTTTCTCTTTGTATACCAATGTGAAGCTTTGTATAATTTCTTTCTGGTTTTTTGACTCAGTGGAAGTGTGTGATGTTTACATGTACAGAATTTAAGATTTTTTTGTTGTTGCTTTTATTTTTGTTGTTGGTTTTGTTTGTCCTATTAAAGCCCTGCCTATTGTCCTGTTGTGACCCCACAATGTGCTTTTTACTTCAAATCAAATCTGAACGGAGGCCAACATGGACATGCTGAACTTAAACCACAGTAAAGGCCTTTGCACACTTTTGTGCATCAATCTCTGTGTATTTATTTTCTCACAAGTTGTTACTTTAATCCTTGCAAATGTTTTTAAATACTTAAATTAAGAATATAGTGTGAATTGTAAGTTATTAGCTGTGCTTTAGTTTTTCCTTTGTCAAAGTTTAGTTTCACATCCAGTGCAAAACGTTATCTGTGTAAGGGCCTTTAGACATGTGGTTGTCACTGATGGTAGATGCCGAGGATGAAAGAGAGAGGAGGGACTTATCATCAGCTCAAAGGGCACCACTAATTTTCTTCTCCACAAATGTGGGAGTAAAATGCCCCTTTACAGTTAGTTCCCTTAGTTATGCCTGTTCTAGAGAAAAAGCAAAAGACAAAACTCTTGATGTCATGTCATTTTTATTATTGGGAATATAGAATAGGGGCATTGTGTTTGGGACAGGGCAAATCCACCCAAGTCAGAAAGCCATTCCCCTTACACTGTTCTTATGTATGGGACACATGCAAACCTCAGGAACCCTTTGGATCTGTGATACTTTTTTTAACCAGGTCTGTAAGTCTTGGCTGACGAGTCCTCCCTCTCTCCAGTATCAACCCAATTATATTGGATTTGCTATGTATGTGTTTTGTTTGTTTTTTTATATATATTTATTGTGATTTTAAAGTGAATCCAGTACATGTGGCTGAATATTTTAATTCTTTAGAAAAGTGTTGATAAACATAAATATATATATAAAAATATATGTGAAGCGCCTAAAAGATGGAGAATATGGCAGGTAAAATTAATTTCTGTTTGTTTAATGTAAAAAAAAAAGAAAAAAAAAGAAAGAAAAAGCACAGGTGGGTGATTTTCCTGCCTTTTACATATCAATTTGCTGAGAGACTCATTCTCAAAAAGACATTTAAAATTTTTCGGTGTGGTGTCATCGCTGTGGTCAGAGAAAGCACCTGCAACCCGAGTTGCTCTTTCCTCCAGAGCTGTCTGAATAAAATCTGTGAACTGGAGTCACATTGCAGTCTGACTTTCTTTCAGTGGCCATGATCACTATTTTCTTGTTCTAAGTCAGTGGCACAAAGAACAGATGTTTTGTAGCTTAGTCTGTTGTTTTCCCTGAGCAGTATGCACTGTAGAAATTAAGATACTTGAAGAACTATTTGGAGTTCCTCAGCTCACATGGCTACAGTGGTCTTACAGTTTGGAGAATCTCTAGACTGCTTTTATTGGTGCCTAAAACCTTTTACTTATGACAGCATTCTTGGAAGAACTGTGGACAGTCTTTAGAGTTCTTACAGAAACTTTCATGGGTTTGAAAACTGCCTCTTTTGCCTAGAACTTCTCCAAAGTGTTAGGTAGCGTTGCAAATCTGAAGAACCCCATATGGCAGCTCAAGTATCTTTTTTTTTTGCCAAGAGTTAAAAACTGCTGCATTTAATATGATGCAGTATCCTCATACATAATTCAAGACTTATCAAAAGAGGTCTCTGTTAAAGTTTAAAAAATACAAAGAAGACAAAGAAGTGATACTGTCATCTCAAAAGCAAATTGGGACATTTTTTCCCAGTCATCTCAATGGCAAAAAGTGTCCCACTTGACCCAAATTCACTCTATTCTATATAATGTAAAATCTACAGAAGCTGCAAATATCTGTCTAATGTTGCTCACTTTTTGATTAATTTAGGAAAGGAACTGTCACATATGCTATATAAGTCATATATGCATTATACATGACTACTGCTCTTGATTTGAACTGTTTGAATAGCGTGTTCAAGCAGCTCTCTTGAGTTTCACCAGTAGCCCCTCACTGCAGAACAAACTATGCTCGTGTCTCAACTCTCACTGTACACAACCTGTGTGTGCTCCTCCCAGCTCTTTCACTCCCGTTTAGTCACCTACCGGTGTTACGAGATTTTCGGTTTCAATGGGCGGAGCATACTTAAATATCCATGAGTTTCCCGGACATGCGCGTGGAACTGAGAATTTCAATTCACGCTCCTTGTATCTCAGCAGATTTAACGGAATACTTCCAAAAAGGTACAAATATTTTCAGGGTTGCACAAACTTAAGCCTAAACTACATTTGTTCATAATTTCGTAACACTTTATAATGTGTTTTTTTTTTTTTTTTTTGCAGGCTTAATTTTTTTAAGATTAATCGCATCCTCCATGCCTGGATTTTGAGTGTAAATCACTATTGAATTCATATTATTAAAAACAAAATGTCACTGTCTCGCATAATATCAAACATCCACACCAACATTATAGCTACTAAAATCTAGTTAGCAAAAGCTAATCACCACGATTCAATCTTTATTCCACCTTAATTTGATAAAAAGTGCTTCTAATTAAAGCTAAAGTAAGAATATATATGTTTATGAAACTTTATGACGTATAAATTGTAGAATGAGTGTCTGTTCTGCATTAAAATAGATCATGCATTTGTATCAGTGATCACCCTGTATCATCCAGGTACAGTGCAACACATGGTCAAAGAAGCTTGACAGAACAACATCAGTGTAGGTTGCAAAATGTTTATTAAGCCAATGATATGGTTGTAGATGTTATTTCATTCACTGCCAGAGGATGAGTTTTACACCTTAAAAAGTAACAGAAAAGCATAACAATAAATAATTGAAACGGTACTTGGTGCACATGTAGCCTATCTATTGATAGCTTTCAGACACGTGACTGGCTCGAAGACCTGGGCTGCGTTCAGCCCCGACAAAACGTTGCAAAACGTTTTTTAAACGGAAACGGTGGCGTGTTGAACACCCTGTTGTGATGACGCAAGCGTTGCAACTATGGCAGCTGAGAAGGCCATTCTGTGTGTTCTTTTTGAAGAATTTTCGGAGCCTGATGATATTGATATAAAATACTTGTTTAATACTGCAAAGTACCCTCGATGTTACAGTCACTGCCCTTGCCGTCCAGAATGAAAGAGAACATCTTAACAAATTCTGACTGAAAACACATCTATTTTATCTCCTGGTAGCTAATCAATTCTAATTTAAATTATTTTATTTCTAGTTCTTAATTTTTAAATACCTTGTATTAATTATCATTCTCATTTTTTGTAAAGCACTTCATTACCACTGTGTATGAAATTTGGTATATAAATAAACTTGCCTTGCAATGAAGTTAAAAATATAAACAACTACATCATCATGGTGATATGCTATATTTTACTATAAAACTCTTACGGCAAACATGTCTTCTAATGTCTTCAATTGTTGCATATACCGAGCTGCAGCGGACACATTTGTAAACTACTTCACTAGGACCCATTGTGCGAGGTGTCTCTTTAATACCGCGTGGTTTATATACATGCTGCCGCTGATTGGGCCGACATTTCTGACACACCCACCAAACAAGAGAAAACGCATCTCAAACCCGTTGCACACCGTTGCACACCGTTTCCAGGAAACGTGTCGTTCAACCCGGAAAACGTAGCAAAACGTTGCGCACCGGTGTGAGCTTGAACGTGCCCCTGGAGGGCAAAACATCCACAGAACTGCTGCACAAGCCTATCAATTTTCCATCTGTTTCACATGCCGCAAATATTTAGATTACCCCTCAAAAGAATAAAACAAAGGTAGGCTATGTGAACAAAATGCAAGTGTTGTCTATTTGCGATCCATATTAATCACCCGCGGCAATATTTCAATCATTAAACAGTGAGACAAACGTTCAAAAAAACACTTAAAGTGCCTTAATATATTTAAAACTAATATTAAAAGATCAAATTCAGTAATCACTATATTAATGATGCATAGTTTACAGGCAAGCAGATGAGTTCGGAATATGAACGCAATCCGCTTAATAGTTCAGTGTTTTCCTTATAATGGTTTTCTATAAGAAACAATTAACGTGAAACTTTGCATATTGCGTTTATATTCTGGCTTCATCTGCTTGCCTGTACAAAATATACATCATCAATACTGTTTGCTGAATTTCACCTTTTAATATCTGCGTTTTACTACATTAAAAATAGCTACACTACCCCTAGCTATTTTTACTTAAAGCAAACTGCTTAACAATAGCTAGAGGTCTGTGGAGCAAAAGGTTTGAAGTTTTGCCCTACAGGTGGGCGTTCCCATGAGTGAAAACTATCAATACTACTATTGTAAATCAGTGCAGCTGCAATCATCCAGGTGTTCTGGGATTTTTGGTTTCACTGTTCAAGTGGAACCTTAAACCTTGTGATAATCTTCATTCTTGTAAACTACAAATGAAGAGCACATCGAACTGAAAACAGTGTATACAGCTAACTGAGGTTTGCTGTACTTTATCCCAACATTACACAAAGAATGCAGTCATTCAGTCAGTGACGGCTGCACAAAAGTTTGTGAACAAAAATGTGCACTATGAACTAATAAAATCATTATAAGCTGTTATGAAATGATGAAACAAGTTGAAGTGCGTAAGTTTCCGCAACGCTGAAAATATATTTACCTTTTTTGAAATATTCCATCAAATCTGTTAAGATTCAAGGAGCGTGGACTAAAATTCTCAGTTCCACGCGCAAGTCCGGGAAACTCATAAATATTCATGTATGCTCCGCCCATTGAAACCGAAAATCTCTTAACACAGGTGGAGGATTCAGCTTCGACGTCTCATCAGTCCAGAATACAAATGAAATGTCCAGGGACGGATGCTGCTCGTGCCCCTGTTTGGGGGCCCTGTATGAGAGATTTTTCAAGTCGTCTAAGACTGAATTTGAAAAACCAGCGAATACCGGTAAACTTCATACACAACATGTCTCAAATCCGACCCTTTCATCCGCGACTGAGCCCGCCGGTGAGATCTACACGGCGCTGTGGCCCTTCCAGGCTCGCGCGGACGAGGAATTGTCCTTCCAGGAGGGAGAGCAGTTCCGAATCTGCGAGCGTCAGGGTGACTGGTGGACTGCCGTTAAACTGGATAGAAACGGAATGGTGACAGCCAAGGGCTTCGTTCCTCAGAATTACCTAGCGAGGAGGGAGACAGTGAAAGAGCAACCGTAAGTAGGCTACAGTTATTGAGTAACTTTTTTATATCGTACATTTCTTCAGTGCTAATGTAAATGAAGCGTTTTTCCACCCGCTTTAAGCATTCCATTCCACTCCCGGTTTATTTCACTAGGCTAGTTCATTTGCCAGTTCCCCTTACACTGGTGATAGAAACCACAGACATTCTGAAATTAAAAATTATATCTGATAAATGATTAAAAGTAAAAAATAAACACACAAGCTTTCTCATTACTTACCTAATAACACAATTAAGTTTCTAAATATTGTAGAAACTTAATTTTCTGTAAAGTTGCTTTGCAATGATTTGTATCGTAAAAAGCGCTATACAAATAAACTTGAATTATGAACACTTTTATGACTAAAACTATATTAGTTCTGAGTAGAGAGTGCAAATACTTTTAAATAAGTGTCAAATTATTGTCCTTTATTTTATTTTATATGCATGCATCCAAGTTTAGGCAAATGCAGTCCTGTCACAACTCTGCTGGACATGAATGTGGTTTGAGATGTGTGTACAAGACCTTAACCACTGTGCTCTTCTGTAGTTGGTATTTTGGGACGCTGAACCGCTTTGAGACCCAGAATTTGCTCTTGGCTCCAGGGAATGGAGTGGGTGCTTTCCTGTTGCGACACAGTGAAAAAGATGACATAGGGTGTGTATTATCAGGTAGGTCAGAGTAGTTGTTGTGTGTATTGAACTTTTTTACATCCATTTTACATCCAGTTCTGCCTATGCTATTAGTCTATACAAGTAACACGGCATAGTGTCATTGTTATAATGTAGTAGATTAATCTCTGAGTCATTTTTTTTACACTGGAAAGTCAATCAGGTGATAATTAGACCTGTTTATAGTGGAAACATATTCTTCTCCCCTATTCAGTTAATTCACTGTTTTGCGACCCTGTTTCTGGAGGCACACCAACAGTACATAAGGATGTCTCCCTTATCTGACCCATCTATTTCAGATATTGGAGTTTCTACCACTGATGAGTTGATTCAAGTGTGTTTGATTAGGAAAAAGTTCAAAAATGTGTAGTGTGTTGGTGTGCGTCCAGGAACAGGGTTGGGAAACACTTGGTTAATTCATGATGGATGCAGATTATCAAATAATTTCTTATCATTGCTCCTCTACTATTTGCATCCTTTCTCTGTGTGTGTCATTCTGTCAGTGGTAATCAGTGACAGGGAAGTGAAACACATTAAGGTCCATCAGAATCAGGATGGAAGCTTCCATTTGGAACAGAGTCAAATGTTTCAGAGCCTGGAGAAGCTGGTGCAGCACTACAAGAGGAACATCCTGAGCTGTGGTATCTGTCTCACACGGCCCTGTGCACAGGTGAGTGAAAGAAACGGGAGAGAAAAGTAAAATGCAGAAAGTCTTTTAAGTAAAACTTAACATTTAAATCAAGTCATTTCAAACCTGTATAACTTACTTTTGTGGAACACAAATGGAGAATTTTTGAAGAATATCCTGGCCACTCTTGAATATAACACAAGTTAGGACTGAGGCTGTCAAGCTTCAAGATTACAATAAATAAATAAAGTATAAAGTGAGCCACATGACCTGTGCTCTATATTGCAAGTCTTCTGAAGTCACAATATAGTATAACTTAAATAACTTATAATGTCCTTTGAGTTATTCACTGAAAGTCTTGACATCCACATCTGTCCTGTCTTCAGCTGCTTTTCCACCAAAATTACCTGGAACAATTTGTCCCAGGAACTTTACCTTTTCCCCAGACCTGTTGCTGTCTGTATTTTAATGAGAGAAGCAGTTCTGTTTAATGCATGAACGAATCCCTCTTTTGAGTCTGATCTTTTCAATGAATCATCCAATTCACAAAACCGGTTTAAATTATACTTTTGCAGTCATTTTGACGCTTGCAAGCTCCTATTTCCAAATTTGGAATGACATGAAGTTGTTTAAAATCAGTTTTGTTTGAAAGTTTTTCTTTAAGTAATTAGTGGGTGTGTCTGATTTGTACTTTTCATTGCGACGTTAAATGCGTGCTATTTAAGAGTAACCAAGATTATCCAAGACCTACCACAAGAAAACGTGTGACATGAGGAAAAAGAGTGTCTGAAGAAAGTCAATGCACATACTAACATGAGGCAAATTGTCCATTAAAATAGAGGAGTCAGTTTATATAAAATTAAATAACTAGTCATTTTGAATTTCCTTGCAGCCCTGATAATTCACAAATACAGTGGTTGGACAAAATTATGTGAACAGCCATTATTATTGGGGTTAATATAATTTGTGTAAACTACAGTGAAAATACAGACGCTGCTATTGTCTTGTTTATCTCTTCCTTGTCTATAATCTCTAGTTTGTATCTCAGTGTAAGTATGTAGTAAGTGTTTAGCAGTGTTTAGTACAAGCTATGGATGGGAAGGGTGTCTCGTCAGAAATCCAAAAAGGGAGCATCTGTAACCTTTACAGCCCAATTGTTTGGTGTGCCAATGCTGAACTGTGAAAAATATAGTGTTGTGATCATAAAACCTGGACAGTTGGAGCACCAAAGTGAACTTCAACATCTGTCCTGGCCAGACAGATCACATGTCTTGAATATTATCAAGCCACTGTGGGCAGTTTGGGAGAGAAGCAGATCCCCTCCTTCAACATGTCTAAAGCAACTGGCAGATGTTTTTATAGACAACATTCAGTTGGAGATTATTCATAAGTATGAATCTATTCTGATAAGGTTGGGGGATATTTTAAAGGCAAATGGTGGTAAAACACCACAATAATAAAATTGTCTCAGATGTTCACATTATTTTGTCCAACCACTGTAAATTATGCCTGTATACAGCGATTCCCGTTTATCAAGTTAATAGTAGATTACCACAAACTTAATGTACAATATGTATATGTAAAAAAAAAATGCATTTGTTTGTAATACTGCATAATTCCCCAATAAGAGTTTCTCTCTGTTCTGTCTTATGCTAACAGCCAGAACCAAAACCACAGGATCTTTCCCACCAAACCGTAGATGACTGGGAGTTACCTAAGGAAGAGTTCACTCTAGAAGAGGAGCTCGGTAAAGGATACTTTGCAGATGTTTACCGTGGAAAATGGAAAGGCATGGTTAATGTGGCCATCAAGATCCTCAAAAACAACGGTACGGTTGGTGCATGTAAATAGGAAAGAAACATCTGAAGGCTAAATGAGGGAACGAGTCTGGTGGACCTTTTAATTGGAGTGGACTACTTCCTCGTTGCCTACTTGTTTTCTGTTCCCGATACTGTGTGAATGTGAGAAATGTTGTGTTTCTTGTTCTGTGACTGTGAGAGCTAGAGGAATGAGATCACAGGCTACTGCCCTCATAGCCTATAGCCAATAGAGCACATAGCACACTGAGAACAGTTCTAAAACACTGTTAAGGCTTCTGTGTGTCAGACTTTAATTGAAAAATTCCCCTGAAGGAGTAAAGTCCATATTTGGACAGATGTATTAATAAATACCAACACTCTGTTGTACTGATGCTTATCTGATGTGCTCAACTGTGTTTCCTACTCCTCTTCTAGAGTCTCTCAATCACAGGGAGTTCCTGATGGAGACTCAAATATTGAAAAAGCTCAGACACAGACATCTCATCACACTTTTTGCCGTCTGCACAAGCTCCACCCCCTACTACATCATCACCGAGCTTATGGAAAAAGGCAACCTGCTCAATTTCCTCCGAGGTTAGTCAAGTCAACAAAGACAATCTCTTTATTATTTGATGTCAACCCAGTTAATATGAAAGTTTTTTTTTTTTGACATTTTTAAATGTTTACTGTAACCTGTCACTAATGTTGATTATATGTGACCATGTCCATGTTTAGACCACAAACACATTTTGAGTTTCATGAACTGAATGAGAAAGTGAAATCTAAAGGCCCGGTCAGTCACACCAAGAACATTAACTATAATGATAAACATAATAACTATATTAGCGTCCAAACCAATGCATGACAATGCTCTTGTTTATTGCAAGTAAGCACTGCAGTTATGTCACGTGGTTTTTTATCGTTCATCGATCTGAACGTGATTCCAACTATATCGTTATCGTTATAGCTGTGAGGTGGACTTCCCTTTTCTCACAGAATTAAAACATTATAGTTGACTATCATCTTTGGTGCTAACAGCCCTCAAGTTTTTGTTTTCTAATCATATATCATATCATAATCATTTAGATTTCAGATGTCATGAAAGTTTTTTTTTTGAGATAAGTGCCTCTAAAGATTCCAAACAATTTTCAGAATTGAGATTTATTCAAACATACGTTAAATGAGACACCAATAAGTTAGGTAAAAAATGTAATGATTTTAGTGCACATATTTAACAGTATATTTAAGATTTTAGCGATATGCTCTTCTAGAAGTATTTCTAATGACCTAAGCACATGAATGACTCTGCTCAGGTTAATGTTGCTTTACCTGACATTCACAAGCTATTTTATTGACGCTTTCTGTGAATAAAACACTGATTTACTGATATTTTATAAAATTGTATTTAATCAAATGGAAATGTTAAAGCTGTGATTGTTTAATCAAAAATAGCATAAAAGACTAAACAGTCCAAATTCAAAGTTTTTTTTTTTTTTTTTTTTTTGCTGCTAGTATCACGTTTCTTCATAAACCAATCACTGCAACTCATATATACACTTATACCTCTCCTTGGAACGAGTCTTGTTTTTTGTAGAAAACCAAAGTCTTAAAGCAGACAGACATGATTCCCTCGGTTCTCCCTTCACAGGTGAGGAGGGGCAGAAACTGGAACCGCAGGAACTGATAGAAATGGCAAGTCAAGTGGCTGATGGGATGGCATTCCTTGAGGAGCAGAACAGCATCCACAGAGACCTGGCGGCCCGGAATGTTCTAGTGGGACCCAACTACATCTGTAAACTGGCCGACTTTGGCCTAGCTCGAATCGTCAAGGTGAGGATTACCTTTAGTCAATCAAAGACAGTATATTCATTCTGTAAATTTGCTTTTAAAACTTGTGGGGTACTTGTTTCACAGGAGCCAGTTTACTCATCTGAAGATAAAAAAATACCATATAAGTGGTGTGCTCCTGAAGCCATCAGCCATGGAAGGTTCTCCAACAAATCTGATGTTTGGTCATTTGGAGTCCTCCTGTATGAGATGTTCACTTATGGCGGAGTCCCATATCCAGGTATGTACACCACTTATGTATCTTTTTCATGCAGATCTAAAAAGGTTAAAGTACATCATTTTTTTGTGTGTATATTTTTGCAGCTTTCTCAAATCAAGAGGTGTACAACATGATCACCTCCGGGTACAGAATGCCTTCACCCCCTAAGTGCCCATCACACATCTATGATATAATGCTGATGTGTTGGAGAGAATCAGCTGACAAAAGGCCAGATTTCAGTGAACTTAATATGCTCCTGGAGAACTCTGGTACTGGATACATGGAGTGGAGCAATGGAGCGCTGCAATGACACATCAGATCCAGCAGAAGGCATCAGTTAACAGTGCCATGCAGAGATAAATGAGTGAGGGTGTCCCAACAACAGTTGTTCATGCATCGAAACACCTTTCCACTCATTTTCACCCCTTTTTACAGTATTTTCACTTTTGTGTACTTATTTTCTAATTTCATGTGGAATTATTCACATTTAATGTAATCAAGCTTTTCCTCAAAACTACTTGGATAATACTAGTTGATACTGAAGATTATTTTTCTACTACGATTTTTCCCATCCTGATCTGGAGACAGATACGTTTCTGTATGGATCACTTGGACTTATACATAAAACCAGTTTTATGTTCATTATTAACAAGTTTTACCCTCGTACTACAAAACAACTTGTATTTTAAATTAATGGTATATAATTGAAGAACCCTAACTTGAAACATTTGAAGGGTTTATTTTGAAAGTTAGTGTTTTTATAGAACAATGAAGTCAAGGATTTCTCATGATTTGACCTACAGGTATTTAAATCATGCTGCTGCAAATAAGCCTTTAAATGTGTGAGAGAAAGAGTACACAACATCCGGAACAGAACGAGTCTGGCAAGTTCCTGTGGACACGGGTCATTTCACAATCTCTAGAAACTTTCTACTGCAGTTTTCAGTTGGCACAGTGCTGTCAGTTCACGAGTAGAAGCTAACTGATTCTCCAAATGCTTTAAAAAAGCAGGAATATACTAGACATTATACCAGACAGAATGCGCATTTCATGAAAGAAAGAAAAAAAAAGATTAATTATTTGATTGAGCAACATTCATGGGTTAGATAGGACTATGTACTGTTTATACTGAACGTACAAACACACACACACGTACTGCAGATGCAACACACCCTGCTGATTGTTGCTACTGCTGAAACATTCAAACTCAGTAACATGAGTGTTGCCACAACGTGTTCATGTTATGGGTGCATGGTAAGCAGAAATAGAATCGAGAACACTCTGGACTTGCCTGGCCAGACTAATGGGAAAAATGACAGGATGTTCAGGAAGGTGACATATGCATGATGACTGGCATCTCTGGAGAATTTTGTACACCTCTTGTGCTATGCAATCAGACACCCAAAAATTCAGACATCAGTGGCAGGGCTACAAATCAGAAAGGAGAAAAAATATGATAAAGCACTGTTATAGCATAGCCCTTGTATACTTTCACATGGTCTCTTTTCTTTTAAATAGTTCATCTGCATTTCAGTTTTCATCTTAGCATTGAGTGTGTGTTGAAATACCATTGCAGTCCTGTTTCACAAAGCAGTATCACAATAGGAAGGGCTGTTTGGTTGCCTGTCACTGCCTGTACAACTTGCTTTAGGCACAAGAGACATTTCTTCAAACAAATGGCGTGTAGTGTGCTTTTTATTTAACTTTGCTTCATAAGTCGGTATTACAAAATACTGTGTAAATAAGTACAGCTGCATAGCCATAGTAATGTCAGAAGTGGCTTGAAAACCAATATAAAGTCAAAAAGGATAAAATCAGAGATAGGAGAGAATTTTATATATATATATATATATATATATATATATATATATATATATATATGTTTATATTACCTGAGAAAATAAAATAAATAATAATAATGAAATAAAATTGTGAAAAATGCCCATACAGAAATACAAATTGATTTGACCGATAAGTTAAGTGAACTGAAATGATGTTGCATTTGGGTTATTAAACTTGACCATGTATTGTGTTTCATTATTTTGTGCAAGATACACAATGATATTTCACTAGATTTGAATCACATATAGCAAAGAGTAAAACAAAGATTTACAATTTAGCCATGGTTCTATGTTTAGAGGTTCTTGGAGAACTGGGTCAGTCTTACTAGTACTAGTACGCCTAATCATATCATCTAGATGGTGTTTAAAGTACAGGCACTCGAAATATTTGCATGGTGATATTTATCCACATGTGAAATGTGCGTTAATTCACGAGGGTAACAAGGGCAGTAAGCAAACATGTCAGCAGATAAAATAATAGAAAATGACAAAAGTCGTGGCATAATATGTATATTAGCAATAAACAGAACTGTTTTTATTCTAATCATGCTAACTGGAAACTGTTTTGCTGTTTCCAAACACTCTGGGAATACCCAAACAAACAGAACAGCATGAAACACTTCCAAGAACAAGTCTATACACAAACTTGTCAGTGTGCACGTGTTCACCTTTGTGCAGAGTAACCTTGACGCGCGGGTGAGAGCGAGCAGCGCTCGTGAAGTAGACTGATTGCGCTGTTTTTAGTTCGTCTCAGTTTAGAAACAACTGTAGGATAGGATCAGTGACCCGAGTATATTCTTATAGGCGAATGACGATAATAGAAACATTAAAACATTCACCCAAATAAGAACATTCATTAAACAGGCGAAAGGCAGCACCATATGTGGCGTGCCACACGACATCTGCGTATTTTCTCTAAAATATCCCGTACTTTCGCATAATAGCTGCGTTGCGTAAAGTTTAACGTCAGTGAAGTTATCCTAAATAATACAGGTGACCAGATCAGGAAACCGGGGACATTTCTAGTTCATTGTTCCAAATATCATTGAAATCTCACTTGTACAAACCTTTACAGAATAAGAAGCACATGAACTTCACGCGCAATCACATATTAAAATGACGTGAAATATTTGAAACACATATAAAACTCAATTGAAACGTGGGTTTGCAACATTTTTATGGTGTAACTGTGTGAAACGTGAACATGTGGACAATATGTGGTTTACAATATGAAAATGTTCCAAACCCACGTTTCATCTGAGTTTCACATATGTGATTTTAAGATATGATTGCATGTAAAGTTCATGTGCTTTTTCTTTGGGGACAATTATTGTATGTTTTTAATTACAGTTTCAACTTTTCAAATGTCATTTTATGTTTGTGTTTTTGGAAATGTATATTAACTATAAATTGGGCTTGCATTTGAGGCTTGCATTTCTGAGCACAAATATACTTTCCTCAAATGAAATTGTTGCAAGAGTAAAGGGATCTCATTTACACACCCTTATGTCGCACAGCAGGCTGGTACATGTAATAATGCTCTACTTTAGGAAGCACAAACTGACCCTCAAAACTGACTTTAGAGAATTGTTTTAATCATGTTTTATGTAGGTCATGGTTACTAAAAAGAACCATTTTATTTCTTGGCTAATAATCAGATTTTAAATCTATGCCACATTTCTTTGATTAGCAACAGATATCGGGGGAATTAGCTTTAGAAGTGTGCAAAAATACTTTTCCCTTCTTTTTGTTTGCCATTAACACCTTCAAGTTGTGCAGATAACCATGTAGCAGCTAGCTGGCTTCTAAAAAAACTGATTCAGTTTCTTGTTGCTGCATACAAAAGATGCATCCAATGAAAGCAGGTGTAAGGTTATATAAATGGTATTAGTGTGTCTTATCTTAGCACGTGTTTTAATCGCATTAAAGCCTGCTTAATTCCAAATGTCTTGCACACAGGCTGTTTATTAGCAGCTCGTTCTCTGTAAAACAGCAGAGTCACTGAACAGATACTGTTTAGAGCTAATCTCTGTATGAAAGTACATTGATAGCCTAATAGTGATTCAGCATAATCCATGCTAATGGAATTGATATGATCATTTCAAATCACATATTGTGTAATGACAGCATGCAGGAGGAATAGAAACTCTCACACCGTACTTTTGGCTGCAGTTAGTAATTTATTTATAGCAAATATAATATAATTGCAAAGTGCACCCAGTGATACAGTGACTTACACTAAAATACTCAAGTCATATGGAAAGCAGTTTTTGCCTTTTAGTTTTACAATGTTGGTCATAGATAAAATAAAAAAAACACTATATAGCATGACATAAAAAGCAGTCAGTTTTTACTAAAAAATAAAAAATGGAGCCTCCGTCGCCTGCTTCTGCCCACGGTGACTCCCGGATGAGAGGTGACAGGTGTGGAATTGGGTTGGGGTGGTTTATGAGGGGAGGGGGGATCCAGGTTCCTTCCCGGAGTCACTGCTCTCACTCATTTGTCTCTTCATCACAATCTCTCGGGCAACACAGGTCACCTGACCATTTGTCACTGTGTAGGTGCCAGTTCTGCAAATCAATATCAAGAACACCTTGCATGAAAACCAGAACTCAGGAGCTGAGTCAAACCAAACACAAAACCTTTCTTAAACTCACTTCTGCAGGGATTCAAATTCATTGAGTGTCCCCATTTGATTCTGCTTCCCAAAGAAGAAACCGGACCACCAGTGGCCAGAGTCCTGTCGTGCCAGACCTGCCATGGAATTGGACATTGAACTTTTCTATTCCTTTACAAGCTGGCTATATCTTACATTTTTATGTGGATTTTTGGGTACTGACTGAGATGATAAACATCTTCAGATGATATACCTGGTGGGTGTGGAATGACCTCCCCAGTGTACTCCGAACTGCCACAGGAACTGTTGCTGGATGTAGATCCTATGCGCCCTGCAACATGAAGAAAAATTGATCACTAATATTGCATTTTATGGATCCTAAATTCAAGAAGAATATTTAATTCACATATTGATTATACTGTGACTGAAAAACATTTACTCACTTCGGTAGTAATCATGGGTGGCTACAAGGGAACCGCTGGATGGAATTGCTGCCATTTTCCCCGTCCTCAAAGTGTCAGCTGTGTGGAAGATGGAAAGACCTGTTTAAAGAAAGATTTACAGCAATAATGAGGACTAATGTGTCTGAGGACGACAGCTGCATGTCATGACAACAACATGGCCTTTAAAATACTAGGGCAACTTGGAAAACATCTCTGGTAGGCAGATGCATGAACAATCTGTGCTGCAAGCCAGCACCCTCAGATATTTAAAGAGGTTTTAACCATGTCTGGATCACAGGCAAGGTGTCGCCTACATTTTCCAAACAGGTTAAGATGTGAACATTAATCAGTGCATTCAGAGAAGTACAGAACCCTTTTGACATTTGAGACAAGAAGGATGAAGAGAATGTTCCACTGAAACTGCACATGCATCCCTTCCTATTCTACAGAGTGTGATGTGATGATACTTAACAGCTGTTACTTCAAGAATAATATTACCATATTCAGCGACCCACTTGCTTATAACAGCCATGACGCCACTGCAACATGCATACAGAATAGCTCATATTTCATGACACATGGCTATGAAAGTACCTGGGTTTCCAAGGTTGTCTGCTTGCTGTTGCTTTGATCATTTAAAAGATAGGAAATCTTATTTAATAAATATATATGTATATGTGACCTTCCTGATATTTCCAGGCTATAGATTATACAATAATCTAAATAAAGTCATAAACACAAAGTACGTGCATCTCCTTTCATCTGCACATAAATTAAAAAACAACAACAATTTAAAGGTAAGGTACAAATGTACAGCAATAATAAACAATATTGGCACACAGTGACTGAGTGATAGCACAATAATTAGTGTGTAAGTGTAGCTTTAGTTTCACATTAAGGACCTGCAGACATCAATGTCAGGTTCCAGATGGGAAGAGGGATTTACCACGTGACCTGGTTAATACCCTTCTGTGCTACATATAATTGACGAGACGTTTAAGTCACACAGTGCTTTGAAAAGCTGGCATGCGCTAAATGTTAAAAACACTTAGGGAAAAAATGTTATAGAGGGGTAAGTGCAAAAATACTAAGATACGCAACTAGGTGACTTCAAATTATAATGACCTCATAATTACTTTTTTTACAGTTTATTCATTTGCATGACCTCAGAATTACTGATATTAATAGTTTAGTTGTAAATAAAACGTAAACAATGGTTTTCCTTTCTAAACCGCCTGTCCAAAAAATAAGAATAATGAACTATTTCTTAATTTCCTTACCTTTTATTTTTGGTGAGTGCTGATGTTGGTAATACACCAAAAGCAAGGCTTGGTCGGGTAAACGCTAGGCGACGGGGCCCATTTGTGGTGTGGTTCTTGGGTGAGACCCTCCAAGGTCTTTCGCTCCTTCGCTCCAAATTCTACAACACGTAGGGCGGATGGACTATTTATTACCTGAGTGACGATAAAGCCTCTCTCTCTCTCTCTCTCTCTCTCCCAGAAGGCGTGGTTTGGCAGCTGGCTCGAACTAAGGGGCGTTCCTTGTCTGTGGCACACGCTGAGGCGTGGCTTGGTCACTGGCACGAGATTGGCAAAACAATGTTGTTTCACTGAAGTGAAGTGGGGACGGGGTGACCACAGATGTCAAAAAGAGCAGATAAACGCTGTCAACAACTCAAATCCACATTACCCATACTATAAATCCAGACAAGGTCACATGCCTCGAAAGTTTGTTTTCTAAAATGAATATGAATGGATGAATGAAAGAAAATCTTTACGTCCCAATCTGTTTGATTTGTTGGAACTCTAACTTAATACAATTTTAATATACAATCGATCCGAATATGAATGTTTGTCGCCACCTGCTGTCTGTTATAATTATTGACCATTTATTTTAAAGGTCACATCCATGATGTAATGCTGCATGAAATGGTTTATTCTGAAAGTAAGTATGTGCAGTGACAGATCAAACCACAACATTCTCGTTAATTTCTTTGCCTTTAATGAACCCTGATCGGTGTAGTACGTTACAGCCACAAAGCATCAAACATGTATACAGTAGTTAGGTCAGTATCGTAACATTCTCTTCCAGACCATTGTATGGACAGTAGTCCCCATCAGCACAAAGAATCAAAAGAAAAATAATAAACTGACCAAAAAATTTATTAAAAACGTATTTTCCATCACCGTACAGTGAAATTGACCTTTTGCCCACCACATTATTTGATTAAATATTACAATCATTAGATTTAATCTTTCTTAGAAATATTACTCTTGAATCTGATTAGTAATACACCATCTTTTCACCAAATTCCTTTATGGTCATTATTACTCTACTGTACTCTGGGGGGAAAAAAGGGAAAATGCTCAATCTATGCCAGACACTGCAATGTAACATATAGGTAACCAAGGGGAAAATATCCAGACAAAAGTCTTTCTTATTTACTGAGACAAAGAAAAACTACAAAGATATTCATTATGTGCCAAAAGAATAATTAAACTAATTAAACTCATTCTAAACTTTTTAAAGGTAACAAGAAGAAACAGTAGTATATGTTTTATTATAACATGGAAAACTGGGGGAAACTCAAAACATACAAGACAATAAAATACATGTGAATAATTTAGTTCACATCTTCAGAGATGATACACATCTGGGGCTCAAGTCATGTCACAAGGAAAGCTTTAGCACCTTTTGCCCTGAGTAACAAGCAGGGTAATAACCAGTGCAATATTCATTGTAGGAAGCATGTAAAGATAATAAACAGTGGCCATAAAGCAGGCTGAGGAAGCCTGACAGGTTTTAGGACATTCTAAGTGAATTGTGCAAACATTTCACCTCTTCATGCTGATCGTAACAGACCATTTACTACTACTGAAGTGTCAGAGAAGCCCTGTTGTTTGAAAAAATTAAATATCACAATACATGTAAAGGTAATTTGATGCACAGAAGGAAACCTAACATTCCCAAAAAGGGTTATCCAGTTTTTAACATTCTAATTTAAGAGGTTTTCTTTGGCTACAATGCATTTGCAAGGGTGACAGTCTTCAGTTGTTAAAGCAATAATTATCTCTTTGCATGTTGGCATCTTAGTTTCTTAAAGCATTGTTTTCTGTCTGTACATTCATTTAAAGTTAACATAGCAGTGGAGAGACTGGAGTGTATTTGGGTACAGCATTATAGAGAAATCACAGAAGTCAGTTCTTGGTCACGAGGCTGTGCTTCCTGCTCAGAAGGGTGCGTTGTTGCTGGTGTGTGAACGGTCGGTCTCTTCATTTGATTGCCCCATTACTTTGTACTTTGGGAGTCAAAACACATAATGGATGGAGTAATAAATGCATGAAAAAACATGAACATATATTATTGTCATTATCCGCAACAGACATAACAGTTGTGCTAGAAGAAAAGGCTCAGCAAGAAATAAAATAGAAAACAATTAACGGAGAGGAAAAAGCTCTAACCTTCATATTTTCCACTTTGTCCTCAAAGGTTTTAAAGCTTGGCGAGTTTCTGAGAAGATATTTAAAAAAATAAAATAACTAATCAAAACTAGTTAGATTTCCAAAATAACTCGAGTTTTTTTTTTTTTACATGCAACCTAGAGTGTAAAGGAAAACGTAAATCATATAAAGGAAAAAAAATAAAGGCCTTTTCTACCCATTTAGGTAAAGCAGCACTAACAGGGCTTAAACAGCCACACAAAGAGAAAAAGCATTTGCTTTCCATGCAGAAAAATAAAGCTGTATATGAAATAAATGTACCTACTATTAAACTGCTGAGGTCAAAATGATGACCACGCCTTTTGGTTCTACCTGATACTATCTGTCTTTCTGAACCTGTTGTACCTCCATATTGCTTCTTGTGTAAATATGACGTTATGACCTATTTTCTTTAAAAAGTGTATACAGATTAGACACAAATGGTTGAATATTCCATTAAAATTACAGCAATATTACATGTAACCATTAACAAGTGTTACAATTTTTCTCAGCAAAGAAGTTTGATAATTAAAAAGATTTGTACATCAGGTGAAAGACAGATATGAATGGGCGAGAGAAGGGCTGGTACTTTACCTCATAGCTGGCATACTTAAAGAGTGACGCATGGAAAAGTTGCTACTGCGGAGAGTAGGTTGAAGACAGAGTGAGCAGGGAGAGTTAGCCGAGCAGACAGTGTTAGCCGAGCACAGAGCAGAGAAAGAGAGATTGTAGAGCCCAATGAATAACTCATTAAAGCAAACTTTAGACAGGATATTATATTTAACATCTCTATCATAGCTATAGTTATTTAAAGTCATATCAATGACAGCTTTAAAGGTAGATTCAGATACATCAGTCGCTTCACTGGTACCATAGAATGCTCTAAAAATCGTCATAGGTACAGGAGACCTCAAAAAGTAGATGGCTGCCATCAGTGCAGGCTCTTGTATAGCTCTTACCCAGAGTTAGAGTACGGCAGAGCCCTGAGCAGCCCGAATGCAGCGGTGTGGAGAAAAACACAGCAATAAACAAAAGAACTGCTTCAAACCTCCATCAGAACATAATATTGACAGGACAGTAAAAAAAGTAGAAACAAGCAGTGTGCAAATACAGGTTGTAAAACAGGATGTTAGTTGAAGCTAATTTACATTACCACTTAAAAGTTTAGGGTCAGTAAGATTTTCTATTAATTTAAAAGAAATGTAACACTTTTTTTCGGTATAGATGCATGCAGCTCAACTGTTTTCAACACTGATAATAAAAAGGTTCTTCAAATCAGCAACATTAAAACAGTAATTGAAAACTGAAAACTTTCACAATTTTACAGTTTATTCAGTATTTTTGATCAAATAAATGCAGCCTTGGTGGGTATAAGACTTTTAAAAATCTTACCAACCCCAAACATTTGAACTGTGTACGTGTCAGGTTAGTTAGTCAGAGAAGCAAAAACAAGGGTATACACAGAAAGCATAATCACGATTTGAGAAGCTATGCAAATTTACAACCTGTTTGTTTGGTGTCAAATCAGAGCAGAATGTCTCAATTTGATAAGCTCTGTTCATTGACATGGTGTACAAAACAATCTGTTTCTCTGAAAAACACCACAGAACTCATGCTACTCTAGCCATCTGGAGATTTCCCACAATACAATACCTCATTATTACAGCTCCTGACACTGTCGGCTATTAGTCCAGGTCTGGAGACAGATGCCTCGCTAATATATGTATTGAATCTGAATGTCTTTTTCACGTTTGAATTAGTACCACCGGTCCATTTCAATTTGATATTAAATCAAAAGTGACCATAATTTCTTTTTAATGGTCTTATTGTGCATGATTCATCAGTGTACATTATTTTAAAGAAATTATTTTTCAGCTAAATCAAGTCTTACCCTACATTTTCCAGAATAGCCTTTTCACTTAAATGTCACATTACAGCAGAATAGTATTAAAAAACTGAGAGGTGATAAATTTGATCCTAATAGGACCAGACCCAAAACTGGATCTGGACTCTGTTTGCTTTAGGATACAACTTCAAACTAGCTTCAAACATACAGTGCATAGGAAAAACAATCATCGTACAAGGAATCAGAGGAATAAAAGTCATTTATAAAAAAGGAGAATTAAAAGTTTATGAGACGGGAGAAGATGATGATGGGAGGTTGAGATAGCTAGGAGAAAAAAACAGTGAGAGAAGGTATGCAGAGGAGGAATATTAAGCTCACCTCATCTCTCCAAATTGGTTTCTGATGGCGGAGCCCATTGAGGAGAATGCAGCTGATGTCATCTGACCTGCCTGAGACAGAGTCTCCTGAGTCCTCTTATAGCTACAGAATAGAGAGAGAGAGAAGGATTTCTAATTTTAGCAGTTGTCAGTTATATTTTGAACACACCAGTTGGCATCAAACTACAGTAGCTGACAGCTCAGACAGCGCAACTAAGAACCAAGACAGCAACATAAAACATCACTTTAAAGGTGAATGCATCAAGAACATGTCAACCTCAAATCCGCAATTGCCTGCTAACCTCTGAGAGCTATGGGTTTAATGTTATGGAAAAAAACAAAATAATATAAAAGCAACCTAAAAGTTTATGTACAATTTGTTCACTGTATACACTACACACCATACAAAAGGCTGGGGTCAGTAAAATGTTTTCAAAAGATGTCTCTAATGCTCAGCAGGACAGCATTTATTTGATTAAGCATACAGTAAAAACAGAAACATTATGAAATGTACAATTTAAAATACATGTTCTCGATTTTAAAAAATGCTATTTATTTCTGTGATGGCAAAACGGAATTACTCCAGTCTTCACATGATGTTGTAGAAATCATTCTAATATGCCGATTTGGTGCCCAACAAACATTTCTTATTATTATCATCAGTGTTGAACATTTTTGTGGTGCTTAATATTTCTATGAAAACAGTGATATATTTTTCAGGATTCTTTGATGAATAGAAAGTTCAGAAGAACTGCATTCATTTAAAATACAAACCTTTTGTAACAGTATAAATGTCTTTACTGTCACACTCCTTGCTGAATAAAAGGATTATTCTTACAGACCCCAAACTTTTTTATTTATTTGTAACTACAGAAAACAATGCATATGGGATCACATTAGGCCTAATAAATAATGACAGAATCATCATATCTGGGTGAATTATTAATTTAAGAGATGTAAAAGCTAACAGGACACTTGTCTGTTAATATTGCTGCTGTCTGAATTTTATTGTACAGAATCTGCAACTGGATTGAACAAACATCACTGCCCTCGATTACATACACACACACACACCAAAAACAAATGTGCAGACTCACATACAACTGCACACTATTCATAAACACACAAACAGATGCACAAGCATGTAGATAAGCACCTGTCCTTTTTTTTCTTTTACCCAATTCTTTCAGTCTCTCAAATGTAATGCAATCTCTGAAGCAAGTACACAGCCACAGAGAATCCCTCACACAGTCCTCCAATGACCTTCGGTAAGGCTAAGCCACTTTGCTTTGGGAAAATCCCATCATGTGTTCTCCAAGTCAGCTTTCTCAGCACATGCCCCGAGTACAAACATTACACCCTTCCCAAACCGCACAACCTGCCCTTTCTATGTGGTCTCAAGGTCTGAGGACAGATGATATCACAGGGCACTGATATCTAATGAGACACATGTCTGACAATGGGGTTAAGAGTATAGTGGCTATAGATCTGGGTTGGTAAAACACTTTATTTAGATTACTATGCCCATAAGGAAGATGCCCCCCTAAAAGATTCCTTATTAAAATGATTCTTTATCACCCAGATACTTTGTATCAGAGTAAAGCCTTAATATCCTTCCATTCTTTGTAATTTCTGATCTGATCTGTTCAACATCAGAGGAGTCTAATGGGTCACACTATGACACTTAGGAAACTTTGTGCCTGTGTCACTTAGAAGCTTGTTGTTTGGTTTCTTAAACCATAGTGACATCAGTGCTGTTACAAGATTAAAGTCTCTCAAACAAGTGCTGAGTGCTACTTTAATAGCCTTTAATTCACTATAATAACACTGCCTGAAGTATCATCTTAACATACTTTACCATGTGTAAATTCATTTTAAAGTTTACTCATATATTAGGCAATACTTTATTTTTCAGTGTTCTTGTCACATATGTTACATGCACTTAGTATAGTAATAGTAAATTATGCATAATTACAAGCAACTAACCCTAAACCAAAAAGCCCTAATACTAACCCGAACCCTATAGTAAGCGCATGTTGTTAATTAATATTACTTACTATTTAATTATAGAATTACACTGTGACTCCTTAAAAGAATTAACATTTTTATATGGCAGTTTTAAATATTAAACAAAATAAAATCAACAAAAATGAAACCCATATTGCAGACACCCTATGCAGGCACATTTTGAACATTTAAAAATAAAATGGATTTAAATATAAAATGACAACAACAAAAAATCAAACTCACGCATCAGAGCGCCCAATTTCTTCAAGCGTGGCAGAAGCTGTAAGGTATCTACAAACACACATTTCCACAGTATTAACGTATAATAATATACAAAAGTTCTGTTTAAATGCTGTGAACTTTGCACACTTAAACTTTTGGATGTCAAAATATTTTGACAGTAGACCTCAAATTGATGATACTTTTTTGTTAAAGGGCTAAGAAAGGGATGGTTCCTGACCAGAACACAAGTCTAAACTTTAAAGATGGCATTACCAAAGTTTAGACACATTTATCTGAACGCAAATCCCTTCAAACACAACCACCTAGAGATGTTGAAAAACACATAAAACAGGTTTGACTTCTCTTTCAAGTACTTTGGCTTACCTGTTTAAAAACCTGCCTAAAACTATATGTGAGCTCTTTTTGTATATGCATCAGTTCCACATTACTGAGCAATAATCTCAAAATCTTCTGCTAAAGAGAACTAAAAACCCTCATGTTTCCATTCCTTTATTTATGCACTGAGGTCTGATAATTTAGGGAAGTTGTAGGGAAATTTCATATCTAGGTGGAAGGGAAGGTCTGTCCATAAAAACAGTTTTCAAATGTTCACATCTGCCCCTATATGAGCCAAAGACCCAACAGCACATGACAAAAACCAGACAAAATGGTCAGCTGAGCTTGACATCAACAACGTTATTTTGTAATATTACAAGCAAAGAGGACAAAGTAGCCTTGAATTCTTATTTCCTCTGATTTTGTTCAATTTTTCACTCACTTCACAAAGCATTTGAAGTTAGCCAGCTTCATTGTTCAAGTAATATAATCAGCACCAATAAAACATTTAGCTTGATTTGTGAACTTTATTATATTTCTTAATTATTAATGTAGTCGCAGTAAATTATATTTTGTTTTATTTTTATTGATTGATTGAGAGCTGGCAAACTCCCATTTATAGAAAGGAAACACAGAAACATTCATTTATTCAGGAGAGGGTCATGGGAAGGGCTACAAAGAAGAAAACTGAAATTGAAACAAGAGGGCAGCAGGTCCATACCTAGCAAACAGAATCACAAGACCAAGCAACAACAGGCAAAAGAGAGAAAACTCACACATTAGATGTGGTAACTCTACGATTCAAGTCTCCAAGAGTTTGTGAGGTTCTCATATAGCTAGAAGCAGAAATATAGATATATTAACAGAAAAGGTCATTTTTAAAAGGGGTTTAGCTGAGATGCTACAGTGAAAGAACACCAAAATTAGCTTCAAGAAAATAGGACTGTAGAGATATTAATTTCTTATATATATATATATATAATGTATACTTATATGCATATACATTACATATTCAAATAAAAAAATAATAATGTCCCATCAGCGGGCACTGTTAAGAGATTCAAACAGCCAGTGTATAAAAAGACAGCATGAGATTAGAAAAGACAGATGAAGGTTAAGGTGATGTTCAGTCAGAGTGGACAGGTTTAACCGACAGGAAGTACTCACGCATTGGAGCACTGAACTTCATGCCAGCCTTTGGTGAGGTTCTGTTTGATTTCAGAGATGGGACTGATGCCAAGCCGACGCTTGAGCTCAGCGGCATGCCTCTCCTTCGCTACGAGAACCTGTCTCAGTGTCTGAATCTCATCGTCCACCTAACAGAGAAAAATACAAGATAAAACTAAACAAATGCATAGAATTTAGATTAATTATTAATTAGATCTTCCAGGGCTCAACAACTGGCCTCACCATAAAATAATTTGTTTTTTTGTGATGCATAAAATTGTAATGCCCTGAAATTGTTTTTTTTTAGAAACCAAAATTTTTAATTTACCTGAAAACTAAAACGGAGTTCTAGTAATTTTTAGACGTCAGAAAGAAATATCAAAAAACATTTCAAATCCAAATCTCATTTTTCATCTTTTCATATTTTTCTGAATATCCAAAGCTGCTTTTTTCTATTCACAAAAGCGGAGAATGACCAGTGATTGTCAAGCTCCAAAAAGAAAATAATAAAATCATCTCGTACTGTGTTCCACAGGCTTTGAAACAAAGTAAGGGTGAATAAACAATGACATCACTTGAATTTTTGGGTGAACTATCCCAGTAAGACATCAGTACAATTAGCACATACCTTCCACACCTCTTCTGACTTTAAGATAATCTTTCATATAATCTTGGCAGCAAATTGTTCTGTAAGTGTGTGAGAAAGGTCAAACCCATCTTTACTGTCCCCGGGGTGCGGACCTCTGTATTTTGTACACTAAAAATATTAGTGAAATAATTACCTTATTACCTTAAATGATGCAACACCAAGACAAACGACTTTTACATTTAAGCTGAATTCTAGCAAAAGAGTTCGGTTTTAATGCTTAAAAGGTAAGATGCAAGTAAGTTGCTTAGCAATTTATATTTCACAACTGTGTTAATATAAAAATTGTTAATATTCAGGGAGGCAAACAATTCAACCAAAACCATTTCAGCACATTACAATTAAGAATGAAAGTGTGCATATTGCAAATGAAAATAAACTTGGTTACACTTTCCTGATAGTCTTTTAGTAAATTCACATTTCATCCTCAGACCTACACTAGAACATAGTAAAACTTGTGACTTTGACAAGAGTGTTTTTAGGCTGTGGTTAGGACAGTCATTCATAATATTAAATTAAAACTATTTGCAAATAGATCAAATGCATTACAATAATGACTATTTTTCTTTATACGTCTCCTTCATTCCATTAAATGTCTTTTATTGATAAGAAACCCCTAAGTGTCTGCAACCTTTCTATATTGTAATGTTTATGGCTGGTCTGTGCTCAAATTTTAAAGGTATAGTTCACCTAAAAATACAAAATTATATCATCATTCTGTTATCATTTACCTATTCAAATTTCATCATTTCAAACCCAGATGCTATTTTTCATGACTGTGTGTTCATTTTTATTTTTATTTTTTATTGAAACAGACAAAAAAAGTAAAAGACACTATTTTTAAGATATTGCTATTTAATCTTTGCCTTCTAGATGTCTTAAAACACACATATGTAGATCAGGAAAATCAAAGTTTTCCCTGAGTGCCCGAACACCCCAAAATAAGCAAAAACCCCTGTGTATGGTCATGAGTGTGAAGGTTAACTGTCGGGGTTCAGGGTGGAGGAGGAACTCTGTGATACCTTGGTGAGCTCCACCTGCATCTCTTCTGCCTCCTCTTCTGTCAGGCCTGGTGGTAGATTCCCTCCACTGGCTACACCTGTAGATGACACTGAGGGGCCTATAGACAAATAAAAAAATATATAAATAAATAATGACAGATTCAGGGCACAGGATCAGAGGTGTACATGAGGGACCTTATCTAGACAGTGACGCCAAGAAGAATTACAGCTGTGTTTCTTTTGTTTAAAAATAGAGTGCTTACTCTAATTCTAGTTTTAAGTGTCTCCAGCACCACATGTTCAGCTGTCAGGCCGAGCAGCACTGACCTATTATAGACCTGGCATGTGATGTACCGACAGTTTTAATGCATCCAATGAAATCCAATACAATTAAAACTGAGAAAAATAATTAAATGGAGGTTTTCCTGAACACTCGTGTTTTTCCTATAGGGCATTCTCTTTATAACCCTTTAAATACGAGTTGTTTTGCACTTTTTATTAGCGCCACCCACTAGACACGCTTCTCCGCCGCACCTGCTCAAACCCAGAAAACTCACCCACAGACGACGCTTACCGTGCTCAGAGGAGTCCATTTCGGATAAAATACGACCTTCGATTACGTTTACCTATGTGTAAACAAATGTCACCGCGTATATTTTGGGATGGATGGAAAAACAAAGTTGACCCTCCCTGACTTCAGCAACATACACAAGAAGATTTAGGTTTAACCAGCGACGAGCTTGCGCTTCCGGGGCGCGGATATGACGTCACCACGCCCTGCGCTCGCTTCTACGCACTCTGAATATAATTCGAACTAGTTTTGTTTAATATGGTTAATATTCAGTGTTATACCACTTTTATGTCTCGTAAGAACACAGAAAATATAATATTTTTATGTGGCACTTTTTGGAAATATATTTTAAAAAGGATTTGGTTGCTGGTACTTTCTCCTGAAGATGTAATATGGTAGCCTTGCTCTAAATGATGGTTTTTAATTGCACTAATATTCAAACTTGGGTAAATACTTCATTCATAAATATAGCAATGCTCATAATATTAAGAAATAAATTAAAGCAAATGTTTAAACATTAAAAAATGAAAATATAGTTTATTAAATATTATTCTTTTAATTTAATTTTTATATACCGCCTATATAGAGAGAATGGGATTCTCTCACACTCGACTCATCCATCATATTTTTTTCTTTTTTTCCACTTCACTTTACACCTTCCTAGTATTTTTTTTCCCTGAAAATTATTTGTTTTTATTTTAAGAAGACTACATTCACATCAAATGTTCATAAACATTTATTTTACACCGGCAAATACGTTTTTTTTTTCTTTTAGTCATACAATAACCATGCTACAACATAAAGGTCTAGTATTATTCTTTTTAATAATTCAGTGTATGTACAAGAGACCTTCACTATAGAAGTTTCAGAGTTAAATTCATGTAACATACCATTTGAAACAAGGACAATTCATTATAAACATGACAAAATAAGATCATAAATAAAAATAATGCATAAAATTACCATTTCACTATAATTACACTAAACATTTTCTCTTCTTTCTGAAGACATACTATGCAACAATTTCCTGACCATTTTTCTCCAGTATGTTTTATTTTTTCTCCTTTAAGCAAGGTATTCAAAGTAAAATCCAACATTTTAATGACTAAGCCATACTCTTTATACGAGTGTGGTTCTGATACAGGTAAATGCACAGGGAGAAAAAAGACCACAGAGGCTAACATCCATTAAAAACCATCTAGAGCATTGAACAAGGGAATGAGAAAGAGAGTAAGAGAGAGGAGAAAGAGAGCAGATAGTGACCGAAGATACCATTGTACTCGATAACGAAATGTAAACAATTCAATGAAAAATGATTGGCTATTGAAAAGTAACTAGAAAAAGTGAATGAACATGGCTGGTGATATTCGTATTTGGCTCCAGTTAGAGCTAAGATAGAAAATGAGAACGGACAGATGGCAAACAACATTCAGACCTGCCCACGTAAGCAGGCAGTGTGGGGTGTCCGAGTAAAAATCATGAGTTAATATGGCATTGATGGTCATCTAAGTGTTTGTAATTGCAGATTCAGGAAATCAGGTTTGGTATAAGAAGGTTATTAAAGCACTTTCAGTTATACTTGACGAGAGAACTGACCATACCGAGGCAACACAGATCCCTTTAGCTGTTGATGTTGCCACACACACACCATCTAATTCACTATTTCACTGAAAACAAAGCATAAAAATAATCAATAGCAACACAATGCAGTTTCAGGACCTATTACACAACTAGGCTTTATGAAACAAAAATAGTTTAACGATTTAATCTTCTGAGGGATAATGCCACATTTCTGAGGCTACTAAAGAGGAGAAACTATCAAATAAATGCTAGTGTTTGCAGGTAGCATCAAACCTTAGCTGCTCAAATAATCATCAAGGATTTCAAGTTTGTTGACGAACTTGCAATTTAACAAAATGAAGGAAAGCACAACTGCCAAGAAAAAAAATCTCTTACATAGTCTTACATTTGCTTCATTTTGAAAAAGTCTATTTTTAAGACAATTAAGATTTTAGCATTATTTTCATGACAATTAAGAATATTTCTCTCTATCCTTCTACTGCAGAGAACAATCCCATGAACACTACTGTAATGTTAACATTACAGAAATGTCCTAAAAACAGGCTTCATTTTATTTAGGTATAATATACATATTTTGTCCTTTCATGCTTTGAGAGATTGGACTCATGTATCCAGACACTAGTAGTGTTAAAAAAAAAAAAAAAAAAACTTTGCCACTTCAATAAATAAATTGGAGGAACAAACATCATACATGGCTACCGCTTAGGAATGAATGTCTTTAAAATACAAGCGTTTCTCTCACAACAGACAATAGTCTCAAGTGGCCACAAGAAGCCATTACCACACACACCAAGAATAGTTATCTTAATAACTATATGCGGCAACAACTAAAATATAAAAATGACCAAAATATACATATATCGTACATACACATGATGTGTATAGATTGTATATCTATATAAAAATGTCTCATCTGTTATAGTTTCCACCTTACGGACACACTCACTGTAATATGACACTATGGGAGTTTATGTCAGATTGTGTTCACAATTCCCTTTTGATAAGAGAAAAGAGACACAACTGGGCCAAACTGAGCTTAACACTAAGACCAAAGCCAAGAGCCCAACATGTTATCACACATCAACGAACAACTACACTACACAGAGATGACGGTTAAATCCATTCCATATATAGTTTGGCTCAGCTTGTTACAAATGGTTCTCAGCATAAGACAGGAACACCAACACCCAGATGTAAATGAGCAAAATACTAGGAAGGAATGAAATATTAGAATTTGCATCATTTGTATCTCTCTATCTCAGAAAAAAAGCTCTAATAAAACAAAAAAACAACACTACTTTTGTATTAACAAAGCGAAGCAATCCAAAGAATCCAATTTAACGTTGAATGCTGCGGTTAATTTCTAAACTGAACTCAATTTCATGACACAAAGCAGATAAAATTGCCTACAGGGACACAAAAGATTCAAACTCTGCAGTAAACCAGGAATATTGGTAAGGTATGCAAACAGAATATTTGAGATTTTTAAAATGAAATATATTCTTGCTGTTTCTCAGTGCAGTCGCACTAATCTTCGAACACCTATGGCAAGTTCACGGAGTCAAATTTAAACCACACTCAAGTACTTATAAATGGAAACAAACATTTCATGTCAATAAATATACCAAAAACGAAGTCAAGAAACAGTGCATGCCACAGGACGACGAGCAAATCTGGCTGGAGGAGCGAGGGAACGAGTGGAAGGCAAGATCGGAGGTTGAAGGCAACAAAGAGATCAGGGTCAACAACAGGATCTTTTTTTATCTTTTTTCTTAAGCTTGTTTTATAAGCTACGGTACGGTGAGGCGAATGTGAGCCACTCTTGTGTGGGTGATGGAAGTGGTGCGTGAATAAGGGACAGGATACGCTAAAGAATTCAGCTCCATCGCTGGCTTTCCTCCTCTCAAAAACAGGCTTTTTTTTTTTATTGTAGTTGAAGGATTCTTTCCATTCATTTTTTTTCCTCTTGGAGAGATGGCGCAGAGTGGTGAGAGACAATCCACAGGGTGGAGGTGAAGAGAGTGGGGCATTTAATTGAAGCCGGTGTCAGTGTGGTAAGTAGTATGGTAACCGTCAGACGTTAGCTGGGTGGTTTCTGTGGCAGACGAGGGCTGCATCACGATGGGCTCACCTCCACCTGCCTCTGCAGAAAGATTTCAACAGGACATAATGGTTTAAATATAAAGATTCTGGAGGACAACAGGGATAGCTGTTTAAAAGTGGCATGTTGTGGGCAGATAACACACATCTAACCTCTCTCATCGGACTGCAGTTGGGCCTCTAAGTCTTCGGGGGAGACATAGAATTCCTGTTCCTGTCCCTCAGGTGGCCGTGGTTTACACTTCCCACAGCAGCAGTTACAACAACAGCACAGGCAACAGCAGAAGTAGCAGCCTGTAGCCAGGCCACAGAAAATAAACAGAGCCTGTAGGGGGAGACAGAGAGCAACACAATTTAGAGTAAAAAATAAATGACTGTTTAAAAGTTAGGGGTAAGATTTTTTTCTTTTATGAAAAAAATTATACTTTTATTTAGGAAGAATGCATTAATTAATCATTAATTATTGATCAAAAGTGACAGTAAAGACATTTCTATTTCAAATAAATGTTATTTTGAACTGTCTATTCACCAGTGAATCCTGAAAAAGAAAGTTTCAAAGTTTTTACAGAAATATTAAGCAACACAGTTGTTTTAAACATTGATAAAAAGAAATATTTCTTCAGTACCAAATCAGCATATGACTTGCATATGATGATTTCTGAAGGATCATTTGACACTGGAGTAACAGCTGTTGAGAATTCAGCAATAAATTATTTTAAACCTTTTATCAGGTCCAGTCAGGAATTATTTTAAAGTCCAGCCAGAAACACACAGTCTCACCTTGGCCCACCAGCTGGACAGGACAAAATAAGTGTTGACGTTCTCTTCACCAAACTGTTCAGCCACATAAAGTCCCAGAGAGCCATACTTGTCATAGATGTTTCTCTTTGTTGAGTCGTTAAGAATGGCATGGGCATTGTTGATCTCTTTAAACTTATCAGCTGCCTCAGGGTTGTCAGGATTCTTGTCAGGGTGATATTTCAATGCCAATTTCCTTTAAAAGATAAAAAAGGGCACATAAACTACATTAAATGCTTTCATAGTTTGGTATTTGGACATAATAAAAAAAGTTTTATTTGTATCAATACATCAGATTTGAATGGAGTCAGATAGACTGTTGCAAAATAAAAAGTACTTATAAAATAAATAAGAATTACTTTTATTATATTGTTTAATTTCAATATCTATTCTAAACTAACCATGAACAAATTATTAATTTGGTGTAAAATTTAAACAAAAATATGAAAATGGGTTTCTGATTTTACAAACTTGGACTCCTCTCATACCAACCAGGCATACTGGAGTGTTTTTATTTCTATCGATATATCTGATATGGATGCAGCCCAAAGGAAAAAATAAATGAGAACAGCTGAATTTAATCTTTGTTCCTTATTAGTGAAACCATTTTTACTAACTTGAAAAAAAAATGCTATTACATTTAATGTAAATTAATATACCTAGTTAATATTTTCAACAATATCACACTTTTTAAATATACAGTAAAATGTGCTTAGCATAATATTCTGGCATATAAATATATCAAAAATAAAACTGGCATTGAGAATCATGAAATATCATTAATGCATAATACAATGATAGCAATGCTGTGATATTTCCAGGTTACTGTACCATGAAAATCTCACACTGTGATATCGCTTTAAAAAACCCTTTATAATGAGATCCATTACTTTCTGTAGTCCTAGGGTAGGATAAAACTGTGCATGGCACACAGCCCCTGCATGCACTTAGTTTTATTGAGCTGCAGGGTTCCACATTGCTGTGTGCTGCATTTAGCCTATAAACATCTGATGAAAACTCCAGCCAGCAAAAGTGAAAAGAAGCAGAGCAGAACACTGAACAGAGATGCTGAGGAAAGGACGGAGCTTCTCAGACTCACCTGTATGACTTCTTGATGTCATCAACAGTGGCCAGTTTGTCCACACCCAGCACATGATAGAGTGATTCTCCAGAGGTGGAGAGAGTGCGCTGCCTCTGCTGCTCAGCCATGTCAAATCAGGTCCTCAACAATCTGAACACACACAAACAACACACAACATGCTGCGTGGCAATATTAAAAAATACAAAGCATGAATACTGAAGCATTTAATTTGAACAACAGGGAACGTCATGATGCAAAATTTCCAAACGAAGTCACTGGCCTAATGACAAATGACCGTCATCATAATCATCAGTGGCAAGTAATCATGCATCCTCTTTATTTCCTAAGAACATCTATTGATCTCTTTGTATCAGGCTTTTGTTTAGTCACCATAAGTTTACTTAAGTTCTCTTTATTATATAATCCATATTCTACAGTGTGACTAATTTACCATTCAGAATGGCGTGCAGTTGTGTTTCATGTAGTTTGGTCAATCTGGGGTCTAACTGAAATCAGATGGCATGGCATATGTAGAAAGTCTCTCCTTTTTTACTGCATAAAGTCGTTTGTTCAAAATATAAGAGAGCATTTTTTGCTTCAGTTAAGATGCATCATGCTGCTGTTAAATCTCAGTAATGATAGCAGACTGCTTCAACTATACAACTAACATGTCTACTCCTCAACACAGATAATGGCTTTTTCACATAAGGCAATGTTGAAAACGTTCAATCTGGAATGTCACTGTGGCAATTAGGATGAAATTGACTGCTTTTAAGTTATTTTTTGAACATTATATCTATAATATTATCTAATATAAAAAAAATTGGATAAAATTGGAATACTCTCAAACTGAAGTAAGGTTTTATTGCATAATACATTTAAGTAAACATATCACAGCTTAAACTGAATTTCACAGATCTATGATTTGAGCAGAAAACAGATTCCAAAGCGGAGAGCTTTTCCCACTCAAAGTAATTTGCTGTTCTGATTAAAACTAAACAACAAAATCTCATTCAGATGTCTGCTCTCATCAATGTTTATCGACTGTTTATGAACCTTTGGAGTTGCTAAATATATATTGATTATAAATTTGCCTCTAAAACCCCAGAGGACACAGAAAACGCATTATCAGATGAACAGCAGACATGCAGAGAGAACATGTCCGATATTCTCCAGATCATAATTTGGGGTTTAAACACTAAAACCACTCAAGATAATTAGTAGTTTAATTGGATTTCAGATCAATACTTTAACTTAGAGACTAAACAGATCAGCTGGATCCTTTAAAGACGCATTAAAGGTTTTAATAGGACCCAAACAACAATGAATATCACGCTGCTTCTGTTCATCTGTCGAAGCATGATGTTCAGGCTGTTGACACAAGAACGGTATCACAAAGATGTTTCTAATGACAGCTTGCCTGACTGCACACTAATGCAGTCATTTTCAACAAATCCTTCACTACTGTAATGATGACATAATGATGACATAAGCAGTACTCATGATTCACCAGCTGACTCACACTTTTCCTATCAGCTTATTCTTTCGTGTTGATCCCAAAAAAAGAGAAATCAATACCACAGGATATCACAGGGTTCAGTTTCCAGCAGGTGCCATATAACAGGGTGATGACAGATTTTTACAAGTGTTGCCTTGTGAATCAATCAAATCCATATTGTCATGTGTACTGTAGACCGGAGATTTCAGCAGTACTATGATGTACCAGAGGACATGAAATACAAAGACGGACAAGGTTTCATACAAGTAGAAGAATAAAATGTTAATCAGTCTCTTCATGTGCTTGCTTGTCTGGAGAGGCCTGGGTTTGTCAGATCAATCTTATGCACCACAATAAGCTTTCCTCAGCTGACTGAAGTACTTCAGATAGTTTACTCAGCACTGCCAGACCCAAATAATTCAGAGAAGCATTCAGGGCTTCTGAGGAAGAGAGCAAGTCTCCTCAAAAAAAGATATTAGGGCATTTGTGTGTGTGACGTTAGTTTGAAAAATCTAAAAGTGGCATTGTGCATCATTTATAATTGATCCCTAAACACCAAACTCGGTTGTGAACTTGGGTTTTTATATGTAATGCGTACATGTTAATGATAAGCATCTATATAGGATAAAATGATAATAAAAATCCTTAGTATTACAAATGTTATGTGTTATGGCTGCACATTTTCCATAAGCATCGTGAGGATTCAGGAGCAGAAGAAATGGCCTGGCTGCTTTCAGCTTCAGGTCGTTCCATGACACTTTCAGACAGACCCACCCATGGTCCCCAAACATGGAGCCAATAAGAAGGAATTCTAGGTAGTGTTCCGTGAGCGGTTCGTGAACGCGCATTGTTAGGGATTCTTTAAAATAATCAACTCAATCGATTCCTGGGCGAATGACTCTTTAAGTTGGTTCTTTCATTCACTCCAAAACATACAGTGAGACCAGTATAGTGGGATTCCCGAACGAAAGACTTAAACTTACATCTGAATAACTCGTTGTTCAAACGGAAACCTGTTGTTAAATAGTATTTTATAAAATAAATTGTATATGTTACCAATTTAAAAAATAATAATCATTAGGGTTTAATCATTCTACTGCATTTATTTAAGTCTGTGAAACCATTCCACTGCATAAAAGTATGTGGCATGTGATTAAAATGTGTAAACACGCCTTATTTCTGATTAAACTATATCTGTTCTATTTAAAATAAATCCTAAATTATTTTATTACTTGGCAACAGAACTCCCGGGTAAGGAGCCGGGATCGAAATCGTTAAATTCCGCACGATTCCCATCCTTACCGTTTAGAGATCGACACGCAACTGCGCTATTCGGTCTGCATGAAAGAGCGCTCGTTTTTATAACACGAAATGTCGCACTGTGTGTCCGTAAATCGGAGACTCTATATCTCAACAAGAGAAAATACACATATGATCCATTCATTCATATAATAAAGCTAAGGACGGAGGGGCAATTTGCTGATGTGAATCAGAGCAATAAACGGATTTTTTCCCTGCCCTTTAAAATGCAGTTTGCGATCTACTGTGTCAGTAGATTACTGCAGTAGATTACTTCACTAAAGGGAAAAGATTTACAGTTAATCTCTGATTTGCTTCGCTTCTGCATCATCAGGAAGGGCCCGGTGCTTCTGTTTGCGTTGCGCTCCAGCATCCATATTCTCTGGCCTTTTAGCTCGCGCTCCCGTTAACAGTTACAGCACACAAGACCAATTCAGCCAAGCCTACGATAAATCAGGAGAGTGGTTTCAACGCATGCACCGCTTACCGTTTCGTCGGCCCCGACGTCGTGATTTAATTTCAGTGCGTTAAAGGAACCGATGTTAAATTTGTGGTTGCATCCCCGGGAACCGCGCGATCAAGTGTACCAGATGCAGCAGATATAGCTCGGCTCCGCCCACCCGTGACATCACCACAACGACGTGCGCTTTCACCCCCTGTAGAACTAGGCCCGTGTCACCGTTCACACTGTGATTGATATCTTATACTAACAACAAAAGCATAAAAAAAAAATGGTAAATAACTAATTTTTTTTTCTTTTTGTAATGACATATTGAGTTGTGATTTTTCTTTTCTTTTTGTAATGACATATTGAGTTGTGATTTTTCATGCGGCTCCAACTGACCTCTGTCGCCACCTTCTGGTGAGTGATAGAACTTGCATCTAATCATTTGTAGGCTACACAAGTGCTCATTGATCACTTAAGACTGAGACCGTTTAATAATTCTAATCATATTAGTGGAATGACAATTGCCCTGCTGTTGCATATACTTCACATTTTAGATAAATAATTGTTATACAAAACATAAAACATGTTTCATTGCATAATTTCAACCAGCCCTGCTAATACACATTTAAATTAATGAGGTTGAGGAGTTTCAATCCATTTGTTACAAATGACAAATAAAGAAACCCCAATATGTCTCTGAAAGGAAGAATTTGTTTTCAACATGATGTTGAGATGATCTGAGACTGATCAACTCGCTTTGCTTCACCCAGAGCTATGAATACGGTGACACCAGTGACGTTCACCAGAGCCAGGATTGAGAACACATTCACCCAGGAGCCTGTGATCTCAATCATGTAGCCAGACAAGTACACCAACAGCAAACCTGTGACATACAGTACAAAGAGAATAAGATATGGGGAAAGAACAGAAGAAGAGCAATATATAAACATGAATTACAATTAACAGTACAAATATCTGCACAGGACTTAAATGTGAACATAACATTTTGCAGTATTGTCTAAATTATGAGAAAAGGTTGAAGTCTGTTAAAGTTATGAGATAAAAGTTATAATTATGAGATCAAGTCTAAATTATGACAAACATTTGAAATGAGTACTAAGTCATACTTCTAAGATTTAAAGTCAAATTTCTGACATACTAAGTATTAATTATGAGATGAAAAGTCCAGGTTATGAGATAGGAGTTGTAATTATGAGATCAAATTCTAAATTATTACAAGAAAAACTATTACATACTAAATCAAAATTATGAGATAGTCTAAATTATATGAAAGTAATTTATTGTCATATAAAGTCAAAATTGACAATAATTCTGACAGTTATGAAATTAAGTCAGTTATCATTGTCATAATTATTTTGTCATATATTTATAATTATTTTTTGAGTTTTTAATTTGTCAAAATGATTACTTTTATGTCAACATTTTCAGATTAAAAACAGTTCACCTTTACTATTTACATTTTTCTAATTGTCAAATAGAATTCAGAATGTGTACACTGACCTATCAAAAAGTACTGTGACTAAACTATTTAAAAGCTCCTTCTACAAGTGTATGAGGACATTAATGTCCAGTGAACTGTATAGTCTGCATACATGTAATTGGTTACATTACAGAAAAAGGATTATAAACCCACCAGTAAAAGCAGAACATGTGTTCATAACCCCTGCAAGAAAGAGAGCAACATATTTAGAACAATACTTATTGCATTTTGATGAAATGAATAAAATAAAATAACATATAAAAGATAATTAAATGGGATAAAATAAACAATTTTTACAAACAAGAGGTGGACTCACCAAACAAGGCTCCTGCACATGATGGTGCCTGGTCATGCACATTCACAGACACCCCACTGAAAACACACACACACACGGGTTTCTGTGTTTTACAACCTCTTCACTATATAATGTTAGCTCTGCTGATTGGCTAAATCTTCTACACATTTATATTTGAGCATGAAAGATCTAATAGACTGTATACAGGGTAATACATGTAAGATCATGTTTTGGATATGACAGTTCATTCTAACCTATTATTAAATGTGGACAGCCCAACAGCCAGAGAGACACAAGCAACCGCATAGATAAAGCTGTCCGTCTTACAGAGAAGTAAGATGAACACACTGGCTACTCCCATTGCCAAGAACTACACAAGCATGTTTCAAACAGACACACACAAACACAATACAGATTATATATTTTGATGTATTATATGAATTCTTATGTTAATGTAATCATTCAGAATATCAGGGTTAAGTTCATAGCTTATGTTTTGTTACCTGCATCAGTTTCCTTACAGATGCTGTCCCGCAGCCTGACAAAGATATAAATGTCAATATTTACAGCAAGATATTTCGTTATGATTACTTGCAGAAACATCAAGGTTACAGGGTAACTATCAGGTTAAGACTAATAGAAATGTCATCTCATGAGAAAATGAAATTAGAGGCTGGAATTTAATTCATACATTTTGATTCATATGAAATTATTATTATTTTTTTTTAGAAAAAGTAAACAAGAAGGTCCATTCCTAAACCTAATTTTCAGTGTGGAATAAGCAGATTGTATGAAATGCATCAATTCATACAAATTAGCCACCAATTTGCGAAAACAAAATAGATATGCATTCCCATCAGAGTGCGTTGGATTTGTTCACCTTGCCTAATGAGATGATCAGAGATAGAGCCTCCAAAAAGTGAAGTGGGCAATGCCACAAACCAGGGCATCACATTAAACACCCAATCCTGTCATCAAACAAAATAGAGAATGCTTTAACAAATGACAACATCAAACAACCAGAAAAAAACCCCCATCAAAACCTTATGCACTTCCTCTAGCCTGTTTGAGTGCATAAAAACTCATTCACCATCTTATGATTGAACATTTCATTTATTAGTATAGAGATAGACATTGTAACTAACATATTAACAAATAACAAGAGAAATAATCATTGAAGTTAATGTGCAATGGCTGAGCTACCTTGGCATGAGGAAACATGTCTTTGAAGAATGTTGGTAACCATGATATGAGGGTGTAATGCGTGCTACTAAAGCAGAGATGAGCAATGATCATAGCCCTAAAACAAACACACACACACAAGCAGTAAGCAACTCTGCATTAATACTCACACATCTTTTTTTTTTTTTAAATTGAAGGTTTAAGTTTATTTGAGTTTGTAAAATCAACATTTAACATTACATTCTGTAAGAGAATGAATGTCCTAAAAATTGGAAATCGTGATGGAAAATGGCAAAGCTCAAAATGGACAACCAAACATGACAATGAAACAAGTGAAAGTAGAGAGTAAAATGAGGGACATGAACATGTTTTGAACCTCACCAGACACTAGGCTCTCTGAGGAGATACAGCCAATTGATTCTAGAAGATTCAGAAGCAGAACTACTGCTCCACGGTGAGTAGAGGGAGAAAACTGGACCTGTGACAAACAAACAAACTCTGTACGGAAACATTTAAAACTCTGAGATATAAACACAATTTCTGAATACCAGCGTGAGATGATTAAGATATAGCAGGGACCTCAGTTCAGAAATCTCTTATTCCATGGTGCTGCATGGTGAGTCAGATTTTTAAAAACGGGGTGTTGTAAAATAACACTGGCAAAAAAAAAAAAAAAAAAAAAAAAAAAAAAATCCAATTATTCTATCCACGCAGTTGCTATGGCAAACACAAATACTGAAGCCGACTCTGATTGTTTCTGATTCACTGCGACTTCTCTAGGAGACTTGATTATACAAATTCTGGCCTTCAGAGCAATAAAACAGCACTCAATCAAGAAAGAGCACAAAATCTGAAGAACAATGCTACTTAAATTAAATATGTAAAGGATCATATAAAGATAAGTACATTTTAAGTACCTTGAAGAAGACATTTCCTTACACAACAGGTCCAGCAAACAGCAAGGAGACCAGCTCCATAAAACACACTCCCCCATCCAAACCAGTCCATCATCAGGGAACCCACACCTCCAACCAGCAGCATCCTGAGAGATAAAGACACCTCACTTACAAAATCATGAATAGTGTGGCACACTACATTAAGGTATGTAATTCAGAGGTGCTTGCATAAAAGAGTGAATCGGTTTTATTTCATACTTCTAATAAATAAATGGGAAAGCTGGGTATTATTCTTACCCTAGGTAACACCCACAGGCCAGTGTGCTCATCAAAAAACCTCTCTCTCCCTCCACCACACGCTGAGCACAGATACTGACAAGAGAAGGGTAGTGAACACCTAAAAACACAAACTCACAATCATGTCCTTCTGAGAATTACTCTGTGACATACAATAAAAAATTATGCTCATTTTGAATCACTTGTTGCCTTTATGGGACCATGGAAACACATTTCTGCCACATTAGAAAAAAATACTTTTGTTTCAAACAAACAAACAAAAAATAAGTATGACATAAAAAAGTATTACAATACCAAGTCACAATGATGAGATACTATAATTACGAGATTAAAAAAAAGTCAATATAAGGATATAAGTCATGATTATTAGAGTGAAGTGATCTTTGGGTTACAAGTGAGACTCTCTTAACCATTAGGGCACACTGCCCCCAATGAGATAAAAAGTCAAAATTATCAGATTAAAGTTATAATTATAAAACATAAAAAGATTATCACATTAAATTATCATAATTGTCATTATTGTGATAAAAAGTTTAAATTATATTATTCCACGTTTGAAGACATAATTATGACTTATGTCACTTTTTTTTCATAATTTCAATTTATGATGTCATACTTATCATGTACCAAAGCATGATTTTTTTTTCTCATGTGGTGGAAATAGGATTCGTAATGGGCAGAAAAAAATATAAGAGAATGCAAAAATGTGTACTTCTTAAATTAGTCAGGGAGAGCTGATTCTGATTAAACTACCAAACTAACTTAGACCCACCCTTTTAATTACAGACAATGCCCCCCAGCATCCAACTTGCTGGTGGAAATTTCTAGTTCAGACATGTAGATAGATTTCTCTGGCTCTGTATTACATTTTTCTGTTCCCTTTTTGAGGTAAAGAAATGTTCTGTCTAATTTCCTCTCATTCTTTTTACAGTTTTCTCCCTTTACTCCTCAACTGTCCCTCATAATGCTCTCACCCTGCATTACCCCCAGTAGAAACCTGGTCACTGTCATGGTAACAAGAGGTTGGAGTCCAATGTTGGCCAGAAGTGGAGTAATAGCTGTCATCACAGCCCAGGAGGAGGTGGACAGCAGCAGTACTCTCTCTCCTCCTATCCTGTAAAAACAATGTTCATCAGCATCAGCATCTACCACTTTCTATAACTGATCTACAACCTGGGCGCTTCACAAAAAAAAAAAACTACAACCACCAATCACTCCCATTACCTCATAAAAACAGAAAAAAAAAAAAAAACCAGAAAAAAAAAGCACCCAGCACTATGCCAGTCTCAGTTTTGCTCCATCCAAATTCTTTTGCCATAGTGACAGCACAGATAGGCATGGCCATCCGTGACCAGTAGAGAAGGCATGTGACTAACAGAAGCATCAGAGTCCACGTCCGGGCCAGTGGCCTGCAGCAGATGGGACATTACATTTACATTTAGTCATTTAGCAGACGCTTTTATCCAAAGCGACTTACAAATGAGGACAATGGAACCAATCAAAAACAACAAATAAGCAATGATATATAAGTGCTATAACAAGTCTCAGTTAGTTTAAACACAGTAAAAGTAGCAAGGGCTTTTAAATATTATAATAAATAAAAAGAAAACAGATAGAATAGAAAAAGAATAGAGCAAGCTAGTGTTAGAGGTCTATTTTATAACTGTATAATAAATGAAAAGAAAATAGATTTTTTTTTCTTAAGAATAGAATTAGAATAGTGAGTGCTAAAGTTAGAGGGTCAAATAAAGATGGAAGAGATGTGTTTTAAGACGATTCTTGAAGATGGCTAAGGACTCAGCATTGCAATTACAACAGTTCAATCTGGTGGCCCAGAGCACAGCACATTTTAGGTGCTTTGCTCTGCGGATAATGAGTTACAAATGGTAAATAAATCAGGAAGATATACAATTGATGGCATGGGATACTTATACAAAACCTTCAGTCATTTCGGGAGTGGATCGAATTGCCATGCTCAAAGTACCTCGAAAACATCCATTCAGAACTGATTTTTTTTTTTTATTTTTATAAACTGTTCATATGATTTTTTGGATGCTTATTGCACTGGTAAAGCCATAACAAATCCACAAAAAACTAATCAAACCATTCTGTAACTTCAGAATTTGATTGTCTCATTGCACTGGTAATGCCATGGTAATTTTTTATGTATTTATTTATTTCTCTTTAAAGTTAGAACTCATCCACCAAAAACTTATCAGAGACAAAGTAGATGATTTATATGCATCTATTGCCAGGAATCGAAACTGTCTGTTGGATGCCTAGATATTTATGTACCATGGTATCTGGGCACAGTGTTTTAAAACAGCCATTCTGTAACCTCAGAATTTGATTACAGTCAACAGACAGTAAATACACAGTCAGTAAATAAAGTCGCACGGACGCATCAGTAACCAATTACCAGTGTAATGGTGTGTATGTATGTATACCATACATAACTATCAAGGAACGAAGATACAAAATAGACTATTTCTATTCCACTATTGCCAGGAAGAGAAACTATAGAAAGGTGGATAGAGGACAGCGATGTGAATTTCACTGCCCATCACTGGTATTGACAACTACCGCTGATAATACGAGAATGATTAACTCGCCCCTGTGTAGTTCACAACAGAAACTATTGTTAATGCAACTAATGCACAAATACACGATGACATTTCGCAATGTTTTAATCTCCTTTAATAAACAAGTTGCATCATACCTTGACCATACTGTTGTCTTGTCGTTAATTTGCGTTATCTTTAACCCGGACTTATCACACACATTTCCGAAAGGTGTTTTCCACCGGTGGTCGACAGGTGGTTTGAAGCGGTCCGATTCTTGCTCAGCAGCCATTAAATCCAACTGAGTAAAAACCAGTGCCGAAGAGGAAAGTTTTCTTCTGCATTTATAAGGCGACCAGTAACGAATAGGAGGCGGAAACACACCTACACGCCGCCACACCTACATTAAATGTTTGAAGAGCAACTCGTCCTGGTCTGCATTTATTTTTAAAGACTGAAGGTGATTAATAGGTAGGAATGTAGTAATTTTGTACAACTGGTGACGCAAGACCGCAGTAGGAAAACGTGTAATCTTGCAACATCATTCTGTATTAAATCTCTGTGATCTCTATATTAAATCTGCAGAAGCAGCCTTATTTATAAAAGAAAAAAAAAAAAAGAAAACTCCAGTCAACAAAACCTACTGAGAAATCAACTTTATCCCAAACAAGCAGTAAAAAATTTGAACAAAAATGAGACAAAAAAAATCATAAAAAAAAACATCAATAACAACAATATTTTTTTAATAAAAAAAAACTAACATAAAAAAGAAATAAAAAAAAACAAACATTACTCAACACAAACTATCCGGATCTGTAGCTTCTCATGAATAAAAAATGAAGTTGTTCGATCCATGATAAAGATAAAGTTATATTATATCAGTCTTTTTCTTTCCATCCAGGAGCTGATATTTCCCTAAAAACAGCCTAATATAAGCATGAGGACATACTACTGTATGTGAAACCAGTGGAATAAAATAAAATCACAAAACACATTTGATATGACAGACTGAAAATGAGCAAAAACAGTACCATAGGAATATTCCATGTTCTTCAGAAAATATGCTACCAGCGTAGTAAATGGTAGAATAAAGTAAAAATTTAGGTTTAAGGGTTTCAATCAGTATAGTTTTGAAATAAAATCATATACTGTTGATTAAGTTACTTTTTATAGAGCCATCTATAAAAAACATCTTATATAGATTTATATTTGCTATCCAGTCACTGACTGTTTATAAATAAGACAAACAAATTCAAATGTGTCCATGTGGATTACAGTCTCTACTTGGGGTCCTCAATGGTGCCCTTGCTGAGGTCTGTCATTCTGGAGTATTTCACTTTCTTCTGGTCCAGTTCGTTTTGAGCCCACAGTAAAAGCTTCAGCAGCTTTGCTAATTTTGGAGTAGATTCCCTGTTCTCATAGTCTAGAACAGCCTGGTTCACCTCGCTCCACACCTATAGAGGCAGACAGAACCCCGAATTAAGGATGGAGGAACAAGTGCAGGATTCACAACAGGTACAGTCACAGTCAGTTTTTTTATATACATATAGTACACTGTGTGTGTGTGTATGTATATATATATATATATATATATATATATATATATATATATATATATATATATATATATATATATATATATATAAAAAAAGGAGAATCAACCATCATGGAAACAAAGATCACTAACTTGTTATTATGGTTATGTCCTTGGGGTGTGCAATATGACAATTTTTGATCATGGATGATTAAAATGTCTCCACAATGTGCTTTTGAAGAAATATCGTAGTATCGCGCTACAGCGTACATTCTATCAGTTGCAGTTTTAGTGCCTCCGTCTCAATATAATGTACAACGCGATATACATTCACATCAAATACTAACTCAGCATTAGAGTTACACTTATGGGACACTGCACTTATTTACAGTCACAAAATTACATTATTTGCATGTGCTTTAAAGCCTTGCTGTTTAAAGGGTTGGTTGATCAGCTTTCTTCGAAGGCTTGATTTGTGTTTATGCAGCGTAACATGTTCATGCTTCATTTAAAAAAAAAAAAAACAACTTTATTTTCACATATTTTACTTTTATTCTACGCCGCTGTTTGCATTCTCATCAAAACAGTCTGTTGATGCAATTGGGCTCAGATTGGTTAGCTGGCCCAGTGTGTTGTGATTCGCTAACCGCCTATAGTGCATGTTGTCCGGAAACGTCACACCCCCTTACCATTACGGATAGTTGCATGTTCGCAGGGGCAGGGTCTATGTAAACAACGGAGTTAGTGATGTCACAAACCCGGGAAGAAGCTCGTTGTTGTCCCTACCAGTCTTTTTTTTGTAGTCCTTAAACTGCCATTTCTTTCAAAGAAAATATTTCCCTTGGACATTACACACTAACTAAAGGTAAAAAAGTTAAATCAGAATCAACCACCCCTTTAAACATTTAATTTGTGTGCTGTTCTGACGTGCTTTTTTTCTGAGCACGCACATCTGAGGCGTGCACACTCTAAAAAGCCTGTCAAACAGCGCCTCATTACTGGACAAAGTTATCTTTCATATCTGATTGTGCTAAAACTGTGGAAGAGAACTGAATTGAGCTGGACGATGACATCACTGAAACAACAATGAACTGACTTTAACTGATAAACTGACTGTTTTCTATTGTCCTTTTGCATTATCAGCACATGGTTTTCCTGTTTAACAGTATAAAGGTGCTTGACACAATCTGTATTGTATAATATATTTGTTCATTCAGTTTCTTGAATGCTACTGCTAAATACACCTACTCTACCTGAACAATAAAACACTGTTTGTTTTATTTGTATATTATGTGTATTTGTAAGGGTATATCTTTGTTCTTATTTTTTTATGGCAAAGATAAAATAATGACAAAGATTTTTATCTTTGCCCACTTTGGCCTTAATGTCTGCAATTTTTTTTTATTTTAAATTCTGATACCTTACAAGGCTTTCTTTTTAAAATAGGAAAATTAGTTTGGCTGTGCTGCTCAGACAACTTGCAAAATAGTAAAACTATTGATAAAATCATGTGATTTTCCTTAAAAAAAATATTGATATGATATTTTTTCCATATTGCCCACCGCTATTATGAACAAAAAAAAAAAAAAAAACACATACCTTCTGCCTCTGCATCATGTTGAGCAGGTCTCCAAACGGTGATTCTTCAGGGTTGTCGAAGGCGAGCAGTGCCAGGGTTCGCTCCATCTCAGTAAGACATTCTCTGCTCTCCTCTCCCTGTTCAGCCAGCTGTGACTGCGCAAACTCCAGCGCTGCCTCAGTCTCTCGCAGGCGGATGAGCTCAATCAGATGCTGCTGCTACAAGAGAAGTAAAAAACAACAGTTTAACAGTGAAGAACAGATCAGGTTTTACTATAAGGATTGTTTTCTTTTCAGTACTTTTCAATTTTTGTCATCTGGGGTGGAACAAGAGGCCTTCATTTCTATGTTTGCTTGTGCATTGTAAATAAACGCAACATGCCCATGGATTCGGTATGGTTTACACTGGCTCTCTAAAACACTCTCTTAGGCCTGGTTTATACCTGCTATTTAGATGTATTTTTATTGATCCATGAACGACACTAAATACAGGTGTAAACAGGGTCTAAAACAAGCTTGTCCAATTTCAACCACTTCCAGAGGTAACGGATTGCTTTCATAGTTTAGATGCCCATGTGGTGAAATGCGTTCAAGCAACCACAAAAAAAAAAAAAAAAAAAACTGTCTCACCGCCCACTTCCCTAACATGTAATATTTTAATGGGACAAGTTTTGAGAAAGCACAACAAAACAGTTGATTCAAACTAATGGTATATTGTGCCAAAACCCACAGATTAAGATTGACAACAGTTACTTTATGCCGGTGTCACACTGCATGATTTTAACCCGATGTTCACTCGCGGACAGTTTTGTGGAAATCGCAGATTAATGCCCCAAATCAGAGGCAAATCAGTGCTTATTCCCATGAGTGACAACCACATAGTGTGCATTATATAAGACTCAATCTAAGAAAAGCTCTGTTGGCGATTATCTGCAATTCTTCATACTGAAAAGTTGTGTAAGGTGTGACCCCTTGTCACTGATCTGTCATATAGTGTGCACACAACAGGAACTAGATGGTACCCCAGCCAGTCATGCAGAGTGAGCAGCAATCCGACGACTTTGAAAGTCTTCAACAATTTTCAACAATTTTTAAAGTCGTTGGATTGCTGCTCACGCTGCATGAGTGGCTGGGGTACCATCTAGTTCCTGTTGGCTTAAGGTGAGCATATGTCCTCTTTTTCCTGGCCAGAATTTTCTGAATTGCCTAGATCAGTGGTTCTCAATTCCAGTCCTTGCGTACCACCACTCTGCATATTTTGCATGTCTCTCTTATTTAACACACCTGATTCAGATAACCAGCTCATTAGAAGAGAGCTCCATGCAAGAACTGTGTTCTGATTCACATGGTCCCTACACAGTGTTCTTTGCTCAAGTTTAATTCACTTTGGAACATTAATTCACAGTTTTGTGTTATGCCACGGCCTGCAGCGTCTTCACACGCTTTGAGAACCACTGGCCTAGATATTTTTCTTTTTACATTCCCAAACGTTCTCATACATTATATGTATGTGCATTGTTTTTTGACCTTTCTCTGTAGATCCCACCTTCTTGCATGCCACAATTGGTTGATTGTCTGTACAAAGTGCACACTATTGGTCAAAGTATGTTTCAGTAATTACCTTCAAAAAAACTACAGGAAAACAAAGCCGAAACCTGGACATTTTAGGTAATATAAGCCCCTTTCACACTGCACGTCAGACCCGGCAAATTGCCGGAACATTGCCGGGTCGACTTCTGTGTGAAAGCAAACACGTCCTGGGATTGATCCCGGGATTGAACCCGGGTCGGGGACCTAGTAACATTACCCATGTATTTGCCGGAATCGCAGTGTGAAAGGGGCTTTAGAGATCCAGGGTAGGACATGTCCAGTAAAAAGAGGGACGAATTGTCACCCTATGTTACCATTCATATTCTTTCCTTTGCATGTATGCAGTGTAATGGCTTAATTTTCGCATTTGTATTCATGTGCTGCATTCAGGCCTGATGCAAAAGTGATGTAAAGTGTGACAAAATAAGAGGGGTCGGTCTAGATGAAATCCAAGCAGGAAACACATTTAAAACGCATCTTAATACCAGGTACATCTCCCTCCCTCCCTCCCTCCAAGCATATCCATATGAGGTCAGATGTTTACCTGAAGGTGAAAGTATAGGTATCGATTGGTGTTGAGGAGCTCTGGGTGGAGGCTGTTAATGAGAGCAATGGCTTCCTGGATCTGACCTTTCAGAACCATTTCCCTGATCTTTATCCTCTCATCCAGAGAGTCCAGATCCACATTCGGCTCAATTCCAGATTCCATACGAAACTTCTCTGCAGCCTCTTTAAATCCCTCTGTGGAATACAATCATGATCAGAGGGGAAGTTTATGTATTTGATATTGCATTAACATAATGTAAATCGTGTAATGAGAAAAAGCTACATGTTAGTGCAAGTATACTCGTATTTTTTTTAATTTACACATATCTGTGCATTTGACTTCAATCAAGCACTATGCTATTCTATAAAATAATACTGACATACCTGTTACAAGATAGTTCATGATGAGCCTGTTCATGTCTGCCCTCTGAAAGTGCACATTGTTCAATTTATCCATCCATTCCTCCTTTGTAATATCCTCAGGCTTTTCTGAATAACTCATCATGGATGTACTGTGGTAAGCATGCCATGTAAAAAAAAAAAATTGCACACATCCAACATAAAAATGCACGTGCACTCACTTTCAAATGCTATTATCAGAGAAGTAGTTTGATTCACTTTTAGTGTACACTGTTTCTAGCTGTCCATGTAATCAAAAAACAAAAAGCTATTTTCACTTTTAAGTAGTCTAAGGTTGTGATGTTGGTGTTTCAATGTAAATGAATGAACTGCACTGTGCGTGTTCATATTTTCGCGGTGTTTCTGCTCATAGACAGCACAACAGACGGCTCACTGGCCAGTCAACAGTGTACGCGACGTCAAAGGAATTAGGAATGGTGACACTGATGAAATGATTAAAGACTCGTCATTAAGGGATGAAATTTCGTATTAATTATTTTTCGCTTTTATCGAGGCATGAAAATAAACAAGCCCCGAGTGCGTGAACCTCAGCACCGCTTGTTCGGCTGATTTCTAACAATAACATTTGCGAATGACCACGCGTGAAAACAAAATAGTAGTCAGTTATATTGATTTTAGCTGTTGTTTATTCATGTTACTTGTTTTCTTCACAAATTATGAAGAATGATGATAAAATACTTACTGTTTACGGTTATATATAGCGGTGGGCCTCCGCGAAGATCACGCGAGAACAGACGAGAGCTCTTAACGAGACTTGAGAGGAGGTCAGTGATTGGACAAAATACTGACGTCACGGTTGCTGTGGCAAAGCTGGTAAGGTTGCCAGATCGTGTGCACAATATTCTACTGATAATACAGATTTATTTTATTTACGGAACATTAATATATGGAATCAAGTATTTTTTTTATTTAATTTTATTTGTTTTTATTTGCTTTGAAACTATTTAAGAAAAAAATGATAACCGTTTGAACTGCGTATTATAAATTTCAGACTGAGTTCATACCCAAAAGTCTAATGAAAGTCTAATGATTAAAAAAAATAAAAATAGGCCTATGTTATAGATCTTATTGTGACCAATTAATCAGTGAAATTTCTTTAAATTGACAAACTGACAAATCAGTCAACTTACTTCAAATTGACCATGTAATGATTAATCAAAATGTCATAACTGGACCTCAGCAATAATAACCAAATATCTTTTTAGCATTGACTTTAACTTCTCCTGCAATTTCAGTGTATGTTCATGAAGAGATAGCCTACAATATAGCCAGTCCTAATATAAACAATAACCTTTGATGGTTAACCTTGTTATTCTAAAACCTTCCCAAAACAAGCATGAATTCGCCTAATCCTCTTATCCAACACACTGCTGTTCTTGCAGAGCAGGCATCAAAACATATTCTGTAGGGCGAGAAAGATAATTGATTATGTCTCAGAGATTAGATGAGACTCGTCTTTATTATGTGGACCTGGCTGGACCAGATGAGAAATCCTCCTAGTGGAGGGGGACATTTTTGTTGCAACATGTCAGATAAAACAGTACAATACAATAACTCTATTGTTTATTTCCCAGCAACAGCCGCTAAGTTCTCCTGCTGATGACCAGATGGTATGAACCAATGAAATGTGTTTGTGAATGTGTTTTTGTTCTTTCAGGTTGAACCACACCATATGTTATTTCTCACACAAAACAGGTGATGCAATACAACTTTTGTGAGTGACATTTGTATTAATACTTTTCAAAATCAAAACTCTTCGTTTCTTATTTCCTTCCAGAACTCAAGACAAATTTGACAGACATGTCTATATTTATTTAGATGACTTCATTCCACAATAGCTAGCCGACTAAATCAAAGGTAACAGAAAATGTAAATATAAGGGTACAGATTTCATACACCTTAGCCTACTATTAAAAAAAACAAAAAAAAACATTTTTTTTTTTTCAATGTATTCATGTTATAGCCTAATATTTGCATAAGCATGAACTTCCGAGTGTGTGTAATTGAAATATAGGCTTTTTTATTGTGTAATTATAGGTCATATTGTTCATAATTAGCCTACGTATTCAAGATAATTAACACGCTGACATAAAGACTTAATGTGACAGTATAGGCTATGTGTCATAATATTTTGTCTCATGTTCAGTTGCTCAACAATCCTGCACAACTCTTTCAAGGCCCGAACTTGCAGCAGGATGTGGTTTTTGGCCAGGAGCAGCGTCGCTATCTTGGACAGTTTTTTCACGTTTTGATTCGGCGTGTACAGTGCGGTACAGTGTGACAGCTCGCAGGTCATCCAGCTCGTCGATTAGATCGTGCACGCGCCTCCGTTCACGCGCACTGATAAGTAGCCGCAGCGCTTTCGGCTTTTTGATTAGTCCGTTTCTCGGCGCCGAGTTTCTGTGAAATCCATTTTTCAGACACTGAAAACTTTTTCTGTCCATCTCCGATGCTGTCTCTTCGATTAGGCGATGGTTCGTGGTTAATTCATCGGAGGGCTGCGTGGAAACTCTTTCACCGAGGCTCTGACCGTGGGGCGTGCAGCTCATGGAGGTGTGGATTCATTGGATTCATTCTCCTGATGTTCATTCTGTCAGCAAATATGACTGTATTATTTGTCCGCGTCCCTTGTCGTTAGAGTTTGCTGTATTTGACCTGTCGAAACTTTTGAAGGATTATCAGACTGTCCAATCAAATCTGCGTCCACCAACACACACATAAACAAACATGTGCTGTTTTAATCTAACAAGAAGCGTATTGTATTTATTTACCATCATAATAACAATGATATTAAAAATATGTTTTTAATATGAAAACGTTTAAATCCATCCAAAATTATAAATTACTATAATAACTATAACTATAATAAAATATTTTGGGGTTAAATGACAAATGTCAGTAAAGACTTTTAGCCTAAATGAAAGCAAATAATTCAAGCTATTAGGTTATTTAATTATTTTTAATATTTTTTGAATGTTTATATTTTGTATAGGCTATCAACTCAGAATTTGATAGGCTATTGTTGATATTCTGTAATATAGACTGACTTTGTGAGAGATGGAAAAGACTGGCTTTGCTTTTGGAAACACATTTTCAAAAAATCCCCCTCAAAAAGTGAGAAGGAAACTGGGCTGCACACAAATGCTGTTCTTGAATGACAGTAAGAGTGAATCCTAAATAAAACATAAATGTAAGTAAGTAATTTAATTTATAAAGGACATTTACACACAGCGCAAAACTGACCAAAGTGCTGTACAATGAATAACTAAAAAGACAATAAAAATAAAAACACATAGAATCAATAATCATAATTATAAATAATTATAAAACATGAATAAAAATAAAACCTTCAATATCAGGGCACACAAGACAGAGATACAGAAAACAAACAAACAGGATTACCAGGTTAGGGAACAAGGAAGGCCAAGGAATAAAAATTAGTTTTTAACCTGGATTTGAATGCAGCAATGGAGGGGGCAGATCTAACACAACACAATTGTAACAATTTATTCTAGAAAAACAGTTTGCTCCCATTGTATAAACAGATTTTATGTCAGTCAAATGATATAATAAATGACAATATTCCTCCTACACTGGAGAAATGCCCCTAACAAGTCTGATTAATTAGTCATCATTTACTAATGCAAATGAGCATGAATAAAATTAGACCTGCAGTGCTGGAGGAATCCTGTGCATGTGGAGGGGGTTGATGGAAGGCAATCAAGTATTTTGTGAAAAGGAGAAACACATCTGTTCAATAAGTGAGAGTTATTGGCGTAATTTGTTTATTCTAAATGCAAGCATGATTGCATTAGCCATAAACATGTAAAATAATGACAAGACTCCAAAACATTTTTCTTAATATGTTTTTTTGGGTGAGTTTATCAAATAAAGCTGAACTTTTATGCAGCTCTGAGTCCTTATACACTTAAACACACACACACTAAATAAATAAATACAATTAAATAAAACAGTATGTTTTACAATAAAATACTATTTCAGTCTTTCTACTTCAAAATTTTATGTTTAACTCAATGTGTTACTTGCCATTTTTCATAATTATTTGTGAAATTTACTAGCAGTGTCTGAGTAAAAAATTGTAAAAATTGTTTCTACACAAAAAACATTTTCAGTTTAATATAGTGATTGCAAAAGATTTTCATCAGCACATAATTACCTTTGGCCATATCATTAGTGTAGCTTGGACCGCCTTTCAGTAAATAACACATGACCAGAAATATATATCGCATGAGCTCTAGTTGAGGACTCCCATTCTATCTGTCAAATATAATAAAAAAAAAGAGGAGAGGAGGGATTGAGGACACAACAAAGGAGATGCACCAGAGATCAGTGGCTGATATAATGTATGGAAAAGCACACCATCTCATCATATATATTGCTGATGACCTTTCACCTGAAGATGTCCGCCTTATTCTATTCATGAATTAGATCTCGATTAAATTAAAATCATAGGTAAATAATGGCTGTAATTGTTTTCCATAAAATTAGATTATATTGAATTTCTCAGCAATATATATTTTACATGCTATATGTAAAACAAAATGCTAAAATGCAATCACAAGATCACAATATCCGAATCACAAATAAATCAGACACACACACGCACACAAAAACAAATAAAAAAAACAAACAAACAAACATAAAATAATGTTTTTTATTTTCTGCCTGATGTGGAATACATCTCTCCTCAAATGGACCCAATGCTGCGATCAACGCTGTGAAACCGCAGATTCCAGGTAAGAGAGTAACACTTCACTTATCAACAAATTCATCCACTGGACGGTTGGCTGTGGGGAGATGGGGGTCCCTGAGTAGGAAGTGGGGTGAAAGTAAAATCCATTGCTGGGCGACTGAATCATAGTTGCTATGGTGAACTTGAGTTGAGCAGCTGGTCCAATCAGCTGAGACATGTAGGGCAGAGTGGATCTCATACTGAAGAGAGTGATGTAGAAACACGTGGGAGGAAGAGAGAAGGATGGTGGGAAGAAGAGAGAGGGAGACTGGAAGTAAAAGAGAAGACTGACACAGTAAAAGAGGAAAAGAGGGAAGTATAAAATGATCAAACAGGATGAAAATAGGACAGCAATGAGGAAGATAGTGAGGACGGAAAAGCTAAATAATTAAAAAATAAAATAAGAAAATTATCTAGTCCAAAATATTCATATACTTTATTTTATACACATTAATTTTTATTTAAAAATTACATTTTAATTTAATTTAACATGTAGCCTATTCTTGTGTTCTCTTTTCAGGACATTTGATTATTTTTCATAATGTTATTTATTTATACAATTTATTAACTATGATATGTGGCCAAAACAATTGTTTGTTATTATTGTATGTTGCCTTTTCAATTTTTGCTGTTTTGTTTTAGCGTGTAGGCTATAATTTCCCGTAAAGTCAATACCTTGGGAGTTTTGACTCTTTGAATTGATGTAGGCGAGGCTTATTTATTTATATATTTAATTATAAATTTAAACGTCTTTTAATAATCCCTTAAAGAATATGGGGCTTCTTTGACCTCGACAGCAGGGTTAGAAATACATGACAGTAGAAGCAGGTGCAGGCAGTTACTTCAACTCAAAGGGCTTTCTCAGCTCTTATTCATCTACATTATCTTGACTCCTCGTCAGTGACAAAGGAGCTAAATCGCGCCCCTGCATTACCAAAGCCTCCCTGCTTGCATTTGTGGTGACGTCTTGTGGTGGAGAGGCCCCGGTCGCGCGGTGGGGTGGACGGGCCGCTGAAGAGCAGGGACGCACGGGATGAATGGTCCGGATGGTATTGTAATGCAAAGACAAAACTCCTCCCTTGCGCAGTGGAGAAGGAAGTAGGCCCAAAATATCGCTGCAGGGGAAGAATAAATAACCGTTTTCCTGTTTGAGCATTTATTCTGGATTTTACACATTTACAGTCGAAATGAGGGGGATTGAAAATGAGCTGAATTCAAGATGGTGAATGAAATTTAGCCTACTGCAGCAAACTGTCAGGTCCATGAAATTGCACGTGGGTTTAAAGTTCCTAAATATTCAAATCCCTTTTCACTTCCTATAGTCCCACTGGCTTTGATTTGTAGAAATTATGGGCCTATTTGTTCACGATTCACAATTTTTTACGATTTTATGGAAACTCTTGCGACCAAATTGCGCATCAAATATCCTACTGGACTCTGCAAGCAGAGTGCATGCATATTATGGATTTTCTAATTAAGGTTTGGGCCACCAATTAATATGTAGAGTATGTATTAGCTTATACTTTTAAAAAGTCATTTCAAACGTTTAACTACGAAAGTAAGATTACAAGGTGCAAAGTTGCAGAACGCGCGCGAAATCGCATTCATCGGTTACTATAGCAACAGCGCCACTACCGCACTTTGCTGCAATAAGTATCTAACATTTGCATAAAATCGATGGAAGCGGTCAATTTGAACTATAACTGTACTGTAGATTAAATTTTTTTAAATGTAAAGCATCCCTCCTTCCATGAAAGCTCAGAATCTGCATGCAGTGCAGGTTTGAGACGGTGGAGATTCTCGCTCCCCCTCTGGAAATAAATCAGACAGAAGTATGTGAAGGAAGTGATAAACCATCAGCTGACCGTGGCTGATATTGTTTAGAGTGCTTGGGGACATTTATTACACTAGCTGTGGTTATGAACAATTTTAGGAAGCTACAGCAACTCAGCTGAATGTGAAGGGCGCTAATGGCTCTCAGTCCTCCGAATGTCAGCCTCACTGGTTTTCAAGGGCATCGTACTGATGGGGATTTGGTTAACGGGAGGGGAGGGGGCTTTCGGTGCGGGTCATGACGTCACCATGTCCCGATGTAATCCTCTCGCGCTTGAGTCCTATCAGCAGAGGAGGGCGAGCGCGCGGGGACGCGAGGAAGCACTAATCTCTCCAGAAGGGATCAGCGCAACCAAGACGCAAACGAGGCCATTTAACACTGCAGCAGAAGACGATTACGATTAAAAACGGGATACAATCGGTGTATTTCATCGGTAAAAGGCAGGCGTGACCTCATTGCTGGTTGCGGGATGCAGGAGGGATACGGCGGCAGCTCAAAAGATGCTCGACGGAGAAAATGGAGCATCGTGTTTACGGGGGACAGTAGTGGTGCTTCAGTCATGTTGCATGTTTTGGCGGTGATATAATTTTAAACGAAGTTGGTTGGCAGCTTTTTGTAAAAGAGTTGATTGTGTATTTTGAGATTTTAAAAGTGTTTTGTTTACACTTCATGTAGTCTAAGGGATGCACTACTGCAGAGGTCAGCAAACTGAGTGAGAATCATAACAATGCGCGCCCTTCGGACGGATGCTACCTTCTTCATTGCTTTCATTCTGCTGCCTGTAATGCAATTCCTCGGTTTATTCGACAGCTATTAATTCATGATATGCCATACTTGGGCATTGACATTCTTTTTGAATTCCTAACCGTACTGTCACCGAGGCACAAAAATTCCAGAGAATCAAAAGAAGGGGGACAATACCCATGGCTGCTTGAATTGAGGCTGCAGAATCATATAGAGAGCAGCTCTTAAAGGGATTGAATGTAGGCCACTGGCCGGCCCGCTCTGCGCAATATATGCTTTGGCATTTGACAGTGTGTCACGCAAAATTGAAATAGGAAACAATGTAGAAACACTATTGTGATTATTATTTTGACGTTTTGTCGTCGTCGTGTTTTTAAAACGCATTACGACATCCCTCTTTGCGGTACTCTTTGAAGAGCAGCCTGCTCTGGCGTGCGCGCGTCATGGAGGGTGGTGACATGGGCCCGCCACTCTGCGTGTTCACGGCGGACCTTGATTTAATATCCATACAATTAAGGCACGCGGTGAATGCCAAGAGAGGGGCCTTAAAACGGCAAACCTGTATCGTTGATCAAAAGGAATGAGGAATGCGCACATCCAGAGTGAAGACTGCGCGGTGATTCTCGTAAAGGCAGAGCTGAACAGGAACTGAGGCCGCTTGGTTTGCAGACGCATGATAAGAATATTAATTTCGGGAGTTGACAGGAATGTGAAATTCCTCTTCTAATTCAAAGTATATTATTGTTTTATTTTGAACATCGCTAAAGTCTATTTCTACTAGTATATGAGGTCATTTTCATATAATAATGATAAAATTGATTTAAGACTATTTAATAGATGACTAATTCATAGAGTCCCATGATTTAATCAAGCCATGCAGTGTAAACATGAAGAATAGGGATTTGCTAATGTAGACATTACACTGCTTGAAGGAACCTTGAGCACAAACATTTATTAAAATGTCAGCTATATATTAATAGTTTCTGTGTACAAAAGAAATCTGGTTCCCATTGCAACACAGAAAAACCCCAGACAGTGCATGATGGAGGTCAGTATGGCTAGTCTGACATTACCTGGATCATCATGTTTTGAGTGTATACTTGTAAAAAATACTGCATTCAACTGAAATATATGGATTTGTTTAGATAAAATAAAAATAAAAAAATGGCATGATAAAGTCAGGAGGACATTATTGTATAACATTTAGAATAGGACTTTTCTTTTCAAATATCGTGTTCAATCTTTTAATGCCCATAGAGCATCTTCTACCAAGACCTGTCTCTTCCTTCCACACTTTCTTTGTTCACCTGTTAATAAACCCTTATTTCATGCAAATCTGTTTCATGTCTAGAAATCTTACTTCAAGTTTTTTTTTTTTTCTGGCCAGAACTCTTCTTTCTGTTAACTATGGGTAGAACAAGATGGCAGCCAGTCAATTCAGATGGCGCTGTACTCAGAGATTCGACTCTCATACAAGAGTGATAACATTTAATTTTGAGCTGTTTCAGTAATAAATTCAACATCTATTTTAATATTATTTATATGACCTTTAGGAAATCATATTGCTGTTTATATGTGCCAAACATGCCAAAGCCCTCTGCGTTTGACCACCATGTGCTGATGTAACTACTTTCATTGGCTGTTTATTTTAATGAATGATGTTCCATCTCAGCAGTCTAAACAAGTAGCAGGTGTGCACATAAATAAAACGGGCTACCATCTTTATACTATACAACCTTTACTGTATAAGGCTTATAGTACAATGCTTGTAGATAAAGAATGCTTGTTCTCTTCAACTCAACAATGAATGTTTAGGACAAGTTGGAGTGCATAAAATACTTTTTGCTCTAGTATCTGAATATCTAAAAATGACAGTTAACATCTTTAGAAATTTGATTACAGATGAACCATTTAACCTTTTCAAAATTTAGGCAAATCAAACATTTATGAAGCATTGGCGATTATATTGATATGATGAGGGAATTACAATATTTCCACATTTGTTATAATTAGCTCTATTTCAAAGCTTATTTTACAATTCTCAGAAGTGACAGTGCCATAAATACGTATCCTGTATAATTTTGAGACTCAAAAAATAAAAAAAATAACACAAATAACAAATATACGTCCATCATGTCTGAAAATTAAGCATGTTTATCCTGTGTGGTCATCAAAGGTCAACCAAATCCTCTCAGGTGGGTGCGAGTAGGTTAAAAAGTGATACAAAACTCTGTTTTGGGCACCTCTGTGCAAAAACAATCAGTAGAGTAACAACACAGACAGTATGCCCAACAAAACATGGCAGTAAAAAGAACACCTTCAAACAACAATTACACCATATAGTATTATTTTAATAATGAGCATGATCAAATCTAAGAATGTGATAGATAGTGACCTTCCAATACAATGCATATTCATTTCAGGGGTGACTTAAATGTTTGTCTTGTAACTTTTTTTTTTTTTTTTTTTAATATTTTTAGTATTTCATATATTTTCATGAATCTTTTGTTATATGACTATAGAAATCTGAAACCCTCGCACGGTTCAATTCCGCTCTCCCACACACAAACACACAAAACAGCAAGCAGGTCCTAAAAAATCACGCACAGAAACCATATACTCTTTTTTTGTTTGTTTGTTTGTTTTTCTTACTTTTAACAGTAATTTAGTAACATTAATTTTCAGGTTACACATTTGAGGCGTTCTTCGTTATTGTTATAATTATATGATCCTACGTTAAAGCTTAGCAATATACTGAGGACATGAGGGAGGAAAAAAAGCGATAAAATGACATCTGTTAAGAAAGGACAAAGAACAAAAAAAAAGGGTGATGCATCTAAAGTGATTTTTAAAATAAAAAGCAGTGAATTGCTACATCTCTCAGATTGGCTTAAAGAAACAGCGACCTCTGCTGGGCGGTGTTGGAACAGTAAGTAGTTACATTTCTGCTCTTTAAACATTAAGTGTGTACGTGAACGGTGTCTGAGCACTAGGCTCTGAACCGCAATGAAAACATTACTTTTGCTTTCCTTTTTTTGTTTTGTTTTTAGTCCAGCCAGTGACAATGTTGACTTCCCCTGGTTAAGGATGCATGGGATGTCGTCTCCCTGATAACGCTGTTTCAATTGAGGTATAGAACAGCCATTATTAAACGGTTTCCGTAGCTTTAAAATGTTAAGGCTCCAAGCAGGAAAAACAGAAAAGAAAAAACAAAACCTGTAACATAAGTGGCTCGTCACTGAACAAAAAAAGTCAAGTGTTACATAATTCAAAAAGTTTTTTTTTTTTTTTTTATAACATCATCTCATGTCAAGACACATGTCATTGTCCCTTCTATGCAGATGCACGATTCTCCACAAATGGGATTCAAACCACTCTGGATCTAAAGAACATAAAACTGGCCCATTACAGTCACTGATGCTGGAGATACCCCTTCCCCCCCACTCCCTTACCTCTGCCATATCACATGACTAACATACACTCCACCATCATCCCTGATACACACGCATACATACACACACAGAATACACTACCCACTCATTTAACCAACTCTGAAGGGCATGATGTGGAGCAGTGGGGCTGAAGAAACACAAATACAGGATGAAATAAAAGACTTGTGCAGATATCAGTTGGTCAAAGGGGGGAGGGAGGTGTATGAAAACAATACCAAACCACAGAAAAGAAAAGGACGAAAAAAAAAGAAAGAAACCAAAATGATGAGGCGACGTTGAGAGGTGCTAATCGACTTCAGCCCCCACAGGTGAAGCCGGAGGCGCAGAGGCTCGAGTCTGATGCTGGCTGAAGTCACCAGAATTAAATAGAAAAACATAATGATTGTTTATTTTTTTGAAATTTCATCTTGTGTCCTCTTTAAATTTAATTTTCAAATGGTCAGTCCTAAAACAACTGCTCATCATATGTAGGGGGCAGCCTTCTATTGTTTATTTCGGTTCTGGCGTTCCTGTGAGAGAAAGAGAAATGGAGGGAAAGTTACTTTGATGTACACAAAAACCAAAAACTATTTTCATTTCAAAATACTACCACTGCAGTCCAAGAATAAAAGGGCATCATTTTGTATTACTTTTAAATTCTCACACACAAGCCAGGGTTACCACAACTTTTCACCAATGAATTTCCTTTACTTGTACAGTTATTCATAATTTGGATCTTTAAAAACATTTACACTCATAAGGAGTGATTGTTTCATGTCACGCCAGATTCTAAGGCAATTTTCATGTCAAGAACAGGGCAGTACATTGTAAAAATGATTTTTCAAAGTTATAAATAAAACAAAGATTGTTTAACAAGAAAATATTATTTCAGTCTTTCTACTTCAATATTTCATGTTTAATTCAATGCATTACTTGCAGTTTCTTTGTAATTATGTGTGAAATTTACCAGCAATTTCTAAGTGAAAATTGTTTCACTACATTTTTTTTAAGTGTATCAGTTAAATAAAAATAGTAAAACCATTAATAAACATGGATAATTTACATACAGAAAGATGCAAAATTTCCTCTACACATTTTAATAAACAGTCTTTAGGGAATTTCCTAAGAATGTTGTATGTGATTCAAAAATAGAGTTTAACAAAATATCTTTTAAAGTCAAATGAGTGTTACAGGAGGAGCAAGATGAAAGTTAGCAATAAAAGATGCAATGCATAGCTAGTGAAATATTTTAGATTTGTGCATAAACAAAACATTCCAATCTTGGTCTAGAAAACACAATTTTTAATTTCTCTGACATTTCCAAATCTTCCATAACCATGTTAACCCTGGAAAACGATAAAAAAAAAAAAGAAAAAAAGAAGAGCTTACTTGATCAAGTCGGGATCGGTTCTGGAGAGGAGCAGGCTCTAGGTTCTGTCAGTGGAGATGAAAGAAAGAGATTAAAATCAATAATCAAAAACATCAGCACTCTCTTAAATTCTTGTTGAATAAAAATGTCAATAACTAGGCTAAATACTCAACATAAAACAAGGCCAAATTAACCATAACCAGTCAAAAGCATGAATAATTTACAGTGAATAAAACCACATTTCAAATGAGCAAACAAAGTGGAGCCACGTTTTAGCTTAATCTTACTGATAAAATAGAATTTTATTAGCAGCTTGATACTTGACTAAAGCAAGCGCATCACAGTATTAAAAAAACACCACTGGATGAAATTTTAAAGACAGAACAATGAAATAACTGAAGCATCAACAGCAAAAGCAAAGAGCATCAACCATTCCAAAAACAACTAGGCATCTATTAGTGATGTGACGATTCTCAAAATAATATTGAACTGTTCGGTACGTCATCCACAGTTCAATACACGCTTGTGAAATGTCCATGTTTTGCGTTTATATCATTTCTGTGCTGAGATGAGGAAATGCCTCCCTGCTTATAACGTACATTTGAAAAAGCAACACGCCAAACACCTTCCCTTGTAATGGCTTGCAATGAGAAGTGTTTCTAAACCGGTTGTCCAACAAAAAAAAGAGAACATTATAACTTGTTTGTACTTCACAACATCAGTCATGTGTTTGAAATAACTTAAGTTTGTCGATCTGATGTGGCTTCTTAGCACAAAATGAGTCAAAAAACAAAGGATTATAAGTAAAAAATTTATCATTAATAAAAAATCCAATACATATATAATAAAACAGATAAAGAAAATACCCAAGATGGCTTGAAGAACACATATAAAATAAATATTGTACAAGGCAAGTGTTTATTGTCCTCATGTTTCATCATTCAAAATTTTCTTTTTATTCGGTTACAGCGATAGCAATGCCTTTGTCCATTAGGGATTTCTTGGAATGTCATGAGTTCTATTACTTTTGTAATGCATTGTGGCTACCAGTATGAATGAAATTATGAATGACGTGTTTCTAGTGCTCAATAATGGCCAATCCATCCTATTTTTGGGCAAAAATAGGAAAATAATACCTCTTTGAAAAGAAATTTTAAGTAAATATATTATAATCCACATCTTTCTCCATCATGCAGATGTTCACAGGAAGTTTTTGTTGTCAATTTGCTTCAAAAATCACATTATAAATGGCAGAAAACACTCTGATGTGCCAAGCCATCAGAACCGAACCGAAAACTGTGGTTAAAAACCAAGGTATGTGTTGAACCGTGGGCTAACTGTATTGTGGCATCCCTAGTATCTATGATCTGTGGCATTTGTAATCAGCTGTAACCTTTACATTGGCAGTTTCAGTGACATGAACTGTAGCCTGAACCCTTCACATGCTGTTCAAAGTTCTTTGGTTAATCACTACTTATGGACATCCACCTCTAAACAGAAATATTTTCCTTCAGCATATGCATCTCTAAACCTTAATCTCATATAAAAAACACAATATCCACAACCATTAGCTAACATATACACATATCCCAATCATTAACTAACAATGCAGATATTGTTACGATATAAAAAAAAAAAAAGAAAAAAAAAAAAAAAATACCTTTCTTACCACCTCTTCCTCCTCCTGCCGTTTCTCGTAGTGTGAGAAGTCATCGAAGATGGAGGTGGTGTGTTTGTAGGTGGCGATGATCTTCAGCACCTGCTTGGCCTTCTCCAGAGGCACCTCCTGCGTGTCACGGGAGTTGGTCACGGGCTTGTTGTCATTGTTCTCTAGACGGATGTGCCTGAGCTGGCTGTTGGGCACGTCTTTAACAAACAGCCAGTCCACATCAAATTTGCCCTTCCACTTGTCCTGTGCCCAAACCCCAGCGCTGGTGCCGTAGTCTACAGGTGAGCGCATCTCTGCCACGCCGCAGAAGTGTCCGCTGCCGTTGACGCTGAACAGCAGATAGACAGGACCCTTGCCATTGATGGCGCGAAAGGCCGAATCCAGCCGCTTGTTACCGTGTTCCGTGCTGCACCAGATAGAGTACTTGATGGAGCGGTGGATGTCGTCCTCCGAGTAGCTCTTAATGATGAAAACCCGGCCATTTTTCAGGTTCCAATCAAAGTCCTTGGGATTGTAGCTGTGCGCCGCACGCAACTTTTCAAGGACCGGGTGGGATTCGATAGCACCGGAACCCGGAGGTCCGCCGCCACCACCGTTGCCGATCCCTCCACCGCTCGAAGAGCCACTACTGTCCATGCTGCCACCCCCACCATAAACAGGGTTACGGTTACGTGGGGCAATCCACCGGGTTTGAGGGGGAGGAGCAGGGGTATGGTTCTGGTAAGGCTGTGGAGGGGGCGGACCCTGCATCACCATTTGCTGAGCAAGTGATTGGGCAGACGGCATAGGGGGCTGAGGTGGGGGCGGGAGCCCGTGATGGTGAGGCGGTAGGTGACCCTGGGAGTGGAGTGGAGGCTGCTGCTGGTGGTGGGGCGGCAGTGGTGAGGCTACTTTAGTCACAGGCCCCTTATTATCCCAGGTGCCAATGTCCATGTTGTGTTTGATGGGTGGTGGGGGCAGGGTGCCTCCAGCCATGGGCATCCCCGGCTTGCTCTTCACTTTCAGTTGCTGAGGCTTGGCCGGTTTGCTCGCAATGGCTGCCCAGGATGTGGGTTTGGGAGGCGGCATCCCGATTGGAGTCCCGCCGTTACCTGTGGCCACAGCTGCCGCCACTTGCCCTCCACCAATCACAGAGCCCACCGTCTTCACTCCGGAACCACCTCCAGTCACATCACCGCCAATCTTCAACCCTACCATGCCCTGCTCTAAGCTATTCATACCTGGCGCCTTATTCAGGGTGTCGCTTGGGAAGCCTGTTTGCCCGTCGGGTACCAGGGTGCCACCTAATGAACTGGGCGGGTAACTGTAACTGCCCCCGTATGCAGAACTCTGAGTCTGCTGGCCCTGGGAGCCGCTCGTACCCCAGGCGGAAAATGCTGGGTTTTCAGGGAAAAAGTTAAAGCGGTGTGGATAGATGCTACTGCCCAGACCCCCTGGCTGTCCGAACACAGTGTCATGCATGAAGTGATGATCCCCATTGCTGAGGGGGGCATACGGAGTGAGGTACGGGATTGGTGGATCTCCGCCAGTGGACCAAGGGGCCTCGCTGAGGGGGTACGGGAACCCAATCGAGGGGGCATAGTAGCTAGACAGGTATGGGTCGGTCATTGATTGGTAACTGTTATTCTGAGGGAACAGAACAGAAATAGAGTTGTTAGAATTAATAATGAAACTAATAATGAAATAATAAAATAATAATGAAAACCTAATTGGTTAATATTAATTTCCCTTGCCGCAATTACAAGTTATTTCCTTTTTAAATGTATAGAAAAATTTCTCAGTGTAAAACCTAGTTAGTTATTATTATTCCTCTCTTCCTCATTAAACACAGCAGAACAGTTCTTTCAGAGACAAATGAAGTTATTCTACTTTAAAAATATACTGTTTTTACATGCACAAGCCTACAAGGACAACGCACTTGAAAAAAAGAACAAAAAAGCATATTCAGTATTTAGTTTTCTTAAAAATATCAAAAACATGCTTAAGCTGAGAAGCTAAATTTTAAAAACATAAGATTTTTTCAGACAACAATGCTGAATTAAATGTTTTTTCCTCCATTTCACACCCCAAGACAAATACAAAAACACATTTCTCACCGGATTAGACTGGCCAGTGAGGTATGGTTCAAAGTCATTGTCGTGGACCGTTTCCTTCTGATGAAGAGAGCCATTTTGCACTGAAATAAAGAATGAAGTTAAACCATTCAGACCTGTACATCTGATAACAAACACAAAGCACATGCTAAAACCAAGTCTTCTCTGTCTCTTGGAAGATATCACTTTACCAATGCTCTGCTATGCACATTTTAGACCTTCAACAAATGTTAAGCGACTACAGTAATGTGTATTTCACCACACCGATCTCAGTGAGTCATTCACCGCATGCTCTGACTACCACAATACTACAGACAGAGTCACAGATGAAGAGGAGCATCTAAAAATTACACAAAGCCAAAGGACAAAAATTCACAACTACAGTAGTTAATGCTACAGAATTATGAAGCATAATTTATTTAATGTGTTCAAAAGCCAAGCTCCCATTGCCAACTGATGTGTCAGAGTGGTGTTAATACAACAGGAGCAGGTCTGGACTCCAAAATGAGGTATATGGCTCCATCAGGTGATTGATTGAGCTCTCAGACAACATTATTTGAATGATATAAGAGCAACACAGCAACCAGGCCTTGATATAAGTCACAGAGAATAAATGCCCAAATTTGACTTAACAGCCATAGCCAAGGCATTAATAATGATAAAATTGGACTTAATGTAAATTAAAGGGATACTCCATCCCAAAATGAAAATTGTCATTAATCACTCACCCCCATATCATTCCAAACCCATAAAAGCTTTGTTCATCTTCCGAACACAATTTAAGATATTTTGGATGAAAACAGGGAGGCTTGAGACTGTCCCATAGACTGCCAAATAAATAACAGAGTCAAGGTCCAGAAAAGATATGAAAAGCATCGTCAGAATAGTCCATCTGCCATCAGTGGTTCAACCGTAACATTATGAAGCGACCAGAATACTTTTTGTACACGAAGAAAACAAAAATAATGACTTTATTCAACAATTCCTCTCCTCTCTGTCTCTCCAAATCAGCGTAGACCATTTTGACAAATATGACTAGTACGGAAGTGGTTTACGCTCTTCTGTGTCAGCCGCGCCACAAGGATACGGTTTTTTACGTGTATTTACGCTTTGGTTTGAAAGCAAACAGTGCATCGGCGCAGCGCGGCTGACACAGAAGAGCATACGCCATGGAGAGACACAGAGGAGAGACTCAGAGGAGAGGAATTGTTGAATAAAGTCGTTATTTTTGTTTTCTTCGTGTACAAAAAGTATTCTCTTCACTTCATAACGTTACAGCTGAATCACTGATGGCAGATGGACTATTCTGACGATGCTTTTCATACTTTCCTGGACCTTGACACTGTTATTTATTTGGCAGTCCATAAGAGAGTCACAAGCCTCCCGGTTTTCATCCAAAATATCTTAAATTGTGTTCCGAATACGAACAAAGCTTTTACAGGTTTCGAACGACATGGGGGTAAGTGATTAATGACAAAATTTTCATTTTACGGTGGAGTAACTCTTTAAAGAGAGTATTAAAGAGATCTATATTATAAAACAAACTCACCTTTAGCGTCTTGCCCTTTGGATGTCTTCCCATTCAGTGGGTGATCAGAGGTGGATAAAAGAACAAGATAAAACATTAACACCTTTAAATTGTTGTTTTAAACACGAGCTCTTCGTGTTTAACATGTAAATAACTACACAACGTTTCATGCTCCTAATCCACATCGACTCCATCAGAGCATCACCAATAAATCAAATTCACTATCAGCAGTCGCTCGCTATTCGTTATTAAATAGAAACGAGGGCTTAAGTTGATATTTATTTAGTCAATCAAGGAATTGACGTTCACACATTTCCTCGACCACGCAGAAAACTGGTTATAACTCTCGGTAGCTGATGAGAGAGATTGTACTAAATTAAGTTTTATCCTGATGGTACACATTTTGCGATGTGTCGAACGGAAATGTCTGTTTGGAGCGAAAAATGCGATGTAATATTCAATTACACAAGTGGAGAGAGAGAGAAAAAAATGCTAGCTCGTTAGCCATCGCGCTTGTGTGAAGCAAGCAGAGGCAGATGCCCGTAACATCTTCGCAGCAGCGGCGGAGGCTGCACGCGCATTCCCTGCTCCTCCTAAAGGCCTTCGCGACGCCGTGCCACTCCAACCTACCTGTGGGTCAATACTGGTGGCAGACATAATTCATCAAGAGGGCCTCTTTAGATTCAGCAAGAGTCTTGCAAAGAAACAGAAGCAGCAGCGAGGGTGTTCGGCGTAACCCGAAGACCGTGGGTTCCTCTCGGCTCCGTGCAGGCTGAACTGCGCTTTTTTCAGCAAGTTCCACGACTTGAATTCCGGCGATCCGGTCCTCTCGAGTGCACTAAAAGTCCAGCCTGAGGATGTTTCCGAGAGGATCAGAGGCTCAGCGGTTTTGGGGTTTAATCCAACGCTGTCACACGCCGAGTGTAAATTTATTTCAAAGTGTATATATATATTTTTTTTTCCCTCCTCCTAGCCCGCAGTTATTGTGCACCTCTGTTCACTTCCGCCCAATGGCCGCTCCATCCGGGATCTGCGCGGAGGGACTGACGCCACATGGACCGGGTGGCCATGCGGAGGTGACCAACCTGAGAAAATTGGGAAAAAATTTATCACTGCGTAAATGTCTTGTTAATCTTAGTAAAAAACTATTTCATGTTTGTTCTTCCTTCTAATAATTGCCTAAAGAAATTTAAAGTGTAGTATACTAAGGTACTAAATGAGAGTGCTGTATATTTGGCATTGTAATTTTACGTATAATTATTTTTATCTTTATAGTATAAATAATTTTTAAAAATAAAAACAGAAAATATAGAATATGCTTTCATGTAATGAAAACTAGCTGATTCCTCTTCTTGTTCTTAAAAACTTCATTCATTCATCATTCACCACAGTATATGTTTGTCAGAGGACCTGTCACATTAGTTTAAATATTGAATGGGTTTGTGTTTAATTTAGACAAAAAGAAGTGACTATCACAAACCATCCAGTATAGATAATAAAATATTAAAAACATTATACTTTTTAATTAATACTATAATGGAGTTTCAGCTGGTCCTTTCCTTTAGTTTATTTTCATATATTCATAAATAGACGAATACATACATTTCACACCAGTTGTTGTTGACAAGCTTGATTACTTTTTCTTCAAGCTGTAGTAAACCATTTGCCTGGGAAGATGAAAAATGTACTTCTTTTTTAAAAGCTTGTAGGCTTAATTTAGTTTAATTATAAGCCATGCCAGCATACCTTTATCATTTACAATTTCAATGTTAAAAGAATGTCATTAACAAGCACTGAGAATCTTGTATCAGCCAAACCTCATGCTGATAAAAGGCATTCAAGGTAGCTCATTTATATTTAGATCTAACTATTGATCTTAGTCAGAGATGGGTGGGATGGGGGTCTTTCTGTTTAATAAGTTTGCAGTATACTAACTATAGGTGACTGGAACCCTGCAGGGAGCAGCTCTTTTTTTAACATAACACACATTTCACAGATAATGTAAGATAATAAAAGAGCTTCACTGATGAGATGCTTTTGCTGAATTTCCTAAAGTTAAATTTATCAGGTGTTTTCAGCTTGAAATTGATTCAAAATGAGAGGGAACATGTTGGATTTGGATTCTGAAGGCTTTTGTTGTCCACAGGAAAACAAAATATTATATCACATAGCACATAATAATCTGGGTGTGCTTACTTATCAAGATCATTAGCAGGCAGACTGATACTTTTTATAGTTAAAATTTGGTAGGCCTATGTATTGTAGAAGGCTACAACGAACCGTTGCCATCAACAGATTCAACTTGCGCTTGTCTAATACCACTAGGTGTCAGTGTAATGTGAGTCAATTGGGGAACTTCGTCGATTACATATCAAAACTCATTGACACAGAGACTAATTTTCCTATAAAACTGATGCATTTATAATACAGTGTTAAGTAAATGCTGTATTATTTACATTTACAAAATGAGGTTTGATGTTTCATATGTGTTACAACGTTTCTGTTTTCTCTGGGCCATTAAGACACAGACCAGCACATGCAGGTTTTATACAGGTACTATATCCTATATACACTCACACAAATATGGCTTGTGTTACTGATAGTAAAATAGACTGATGTTGATCATTAACATTTAACAGCATTTTGTGTGTAATGACATGAGTGCATGTGAAGCAATTCATCCTTCTTCATTTAATCTCCACTATTAAACCATTAAACTGAGATCTTTACAATGTTTAAAATATACAAAATATAACATTTGAACTGTAAAATTAGAACGGTAAGTAAAAGTGTTTTGCAGAAGAATCATATCCTGACATTAAAATAAATATGTATTCATAAAAGCATGTGAGGTTCACTGCTGTATCCTTTAGCTTTGGATGAATAGTTATACAGATGCCTTGTGACTTGCTATTTGTTCATTGGTTGAGTTCAATGTGTCATTAGGCAAAATAATAACAATAAAACACACATACACATACCTTTGAATTTTCATGTTCACATTCACATCACTCTTATTTTCTTACATTTTGTGTAGTGTCATGTTTAAACATATAAATAATTGGGATTCCATCCAATCCAGTCCATTCTGAGAATGGTTAATGTTCCTTTCTTCCATCTATTTCCCTTCTCAATGTTTCTTTTCTCTCTCTGGAGATGTTGATGAGATCTGGACACTGTTACTTATACAAATCTGAAAAGTAACACAATGCAGATAAAAATTAGATTCACATGAAGTAACAATATCAGTCGTTTAGGAAGATGAATAAGAGCCAGCAAAACAGACAAAAATAAACACTTTTAAAGGTAAAAGCTAAAAATTATTTTACGAACATGTGTCTTCCTCTTCATTGAAGATGTTGACAACATAGCAGGCAAATACAAATCCCAGGGCCTACAAACAAACAAACAAAGCAACAGATTCAGTAAAGTCATGTACAAGTACATTTTTTTATGAGTGTTTCTGAATTTCTGTATTGGTGTATATATGGATGTATCACAGAAAAATCTAAGCCGAAGTGTTGTGTTCTTGTTAAAATTTAAATATGTAATTTTTCAACATTATTACAGTTGCCTACTTATTTGTAGGTAACAAAAACCTGTGCCTGACACAGCAGCATAGCTGGAAGACATGTTCAGGAAACCTGTTTGAAAACAATCATTATTTCTGCACACTACAGTTTTAACAGATAATGACTTTTTCAGTTTTAGGGTCTTACAGAAATGAACAGTTGCAGGACGCTGTGCATAACTTCGATGTACTGATACTCTAATACACAGCCCAGCTCTGAGACCAGAGCAGGACTTTCCAGATGCTGCCATCTAGTGGTTTGGAGGTTTCTGTTCTCACAGCCTGGACCGTTGTCCTTCCACCATGAACGATAAGACGAAAGTCCCAGTGACATATAATCACTGTCCTAAAAGAGCACAGCACAGAAATGCCTAAATATTCTTAATTTCAATTTCATGGCTTTGTAAACATTATTTAATTTAATGCTGTAGTACTGAGGAAACATAGTGTAAGTTTAAAATGGTGTTTAATCCTGTTCATCTGTGGTATGTAAGCCTATACCCACAGTGATGATATCATTTCATACCAAAGGCATGAATGCACTAGACTGACCCATAGGAGCAATGGGACACTTTACCTTTGAAAGCCCTCCAAGATCTAGATAAAGGCAACAGATGAAGACATTCCAAGTCACCCAAAACACAGTCCAAACTATATACTAAGAGAAAAGGAAAGAACATAATTACAATGGTCATCAGGACTCCACATCTACTTAACTTTGACAAACAAAAATCCATATCTATGTAAACAACCAAATTACTGCATTAGGCTGTACATATACATACATACATACATACACACACACATATATATATATATATATATATATATATATTTACCCTGGACCACAAAACCAGTCTTAAGTGTCAATTAAGAAATTGAAATTGAGATTTATACATCATCAGCTTTCCATTGATGTATGGTTTGTTAGAATAGGACAATATTTTGCAGAGATACAATTATCTGAAAATCTGGAATCTGAGGGTGCAAAAAAATTTAAATACTGAGAAAATCGCCTTTAAAATTGTCCAAATGAAGTTCTTAGCAATGCATATTACTAATCAAAAATTAAGTTTTGATATATATTTACAGTAGGAAATGTACAAAATATCTTCATGAAACATGATCTTTACTTAATATCCTACTGATTTTTGGCATAAATGAAAATGTATAATTTTGACCCATTCAATGTTTTTTTGGCTATTGCTAAAAATTTACCCCAGCAACTTAAGACTGGTTTTGTGATCCAGGGTCACATATTATATTTGCTCACCAGAGTTGCGTTAATTTAATCAATAATATATTAAACAGTAATATTGTGAAATATTATTACACTTTGAAATAATACTCATGTGATGGCTAAGCTGAATTTTCTTCAGTGTGATCCTTCAGAAAACCAGTATGCTGATTTGGTGCTTAAGAAACATAATAATAATATTACGTTGAAAACAGTTGTTCTGCTCAATATTTTTGTGGAAACTGAGATACATTTTTTTTTTCAGATTTTTCAGGAATTTTTTTGATAAACAGTAAGTTCAAAAGAACAGAATTTGTAACAATCTGTTATAAACACTACTGTCACTTTTGATCAGTTTAGTGCATTCTTGCTAGATTAAAACATTCATATCTTTAAAGGGGTCATATGATGTTGCTAAAAAGAACATTATTTTGTGTATTTGGTGTAATGAAATGTGTTTATGCGGTTAAAGGTTCAAAAAACACATTATTTTCCACATACTGTACGTTATTGTTTCACATACTGTACATTATTGTTTCTACAAAGCCCTTTTGTCTGAAAAGCGAGGTGTGCTCTGATTCGTCAGCTATCCAGTGCATTGTGATTGGCCGAATGCCTCAAGCGTGTGACGGAAATGTTACCCCCCTTGAAATAAAACCCATTACAAAGGAGGCATTTGTTGCATCCAGTGGGGACATAATTACGGATAATAATGACTTATACTGTGTTTTTACGCGTTGCGTTGCGTTGCATTGCATCGCACCACGTAAACATAAAACCATGTCTGCATTGTGATCAGAGAAACGACAAACAACAAGTGCTACTCTACACCATTGGTTCTCAATTCCAGTCCTTGCTTCCCCCAGCTCTGCATATTTTGCATGTCTCTCTTTGTTAACACACCTGATTCAGATAATCAGCCAATTAGAAGTGAGCTCCTTAAAAGAACTGTGTTCCTATTGACATGGTCCCTACACAATGTTCATTGCCTCCTACTCCCTGAGCAGGGGAAATCTGTTGACTTCACTTCGGAACATTCATTCACGGATTTGCGCAGCACAACGTCTTCACGCATGGATAAGTGTGACATCATATACCTCTGTAAATAAATAGAATTTAAATTCACATCTCGCACACTTCAATACACTTTAAATGGAACATATACGTTCGCTTCGAACTGGAATCATGGTGGAATATCCTGTGCTGAATATTTGGGTTGAACTGTTCTGGAACAAAGTTGTAAATACAACTTAACCACTGATTTCTAGTTGTGTCCTCTTTTGGAAGGCCAAACAAAATATTTTCGCTTTCACAATGAAGAAGCGTCTCCATGACATGGCGCTGGCGGCGACAGCAAGAATAAAAGTTACGGCTTCTTTCTTTGCGTGAACATTTGGGCAGCGTTATGCAAATCTTCCCACATCATGACATAGACGTGGGGGCATGTTTAAATGAGGCGTTTTAGGGGTGCGTGCTAACTTTTATAAAGAACATCTCTTTGGGTTTGAGACTTTAGTCTTTGCAACTTTAGGGATCTTATCTATTCACAAACAGCTTGTAACACTCCAAAGAGAAAGGAAAACTTGAAATCGCATCATATGACCCCTTTAAAAAATAAAAACTTGCTAAACCCAAACTTTTGAACAGTATTTGTTTATTCATTTATTTTTTTAAATAAGGAAATCAATACATTTAATCATATTAATCAATTAAAAATGTATTATTGAATTTTATACATTTATTTTAATAAAAACATTTTTATTTTAATACATTTAGGTATTTTTGTCATCTTTTTATATTTAATGCCAGTATTATATAAATTAAGTATAAATAATGTATTTTTATAAATAACTTATAGGTAATAAGTTATATTGTATATTTAATAAAACAAGTTTTATTAAATGTAATATTATTTAACATACCTATCAAAGTTCAACAGTTATAAAAAAAAATGTTATGAGGTAAATACAGTACATACCAAAACTACATAGCAGGGCTTATACTGGACTGTTCCAAACAAGCCCAATATCACCACAATGACGTGCAGGAAGTTGACAAGGATGGGCGCCCACTGGTAACCTAGAAAGTCAAACAACTGTCTCTCCACAGCAGTGATCTAGAGAAAAAAGACAGAGAGTATGATATGATCAAGATCTCTACACATTGTTAAAACAATAAAACCACCAGCTACTTCGCATCTACACAACCAAAAAACACCCTCATGCTGCCCCAAACACAATAATGATGGAGACCCCATCTCTCTTTCCCAGAGACACACAATCAAAACCCCCACCTCTGTTCCACATGCTGGCTTTTTACTTAGGGTTGCCAGGGTAACAAAGCCAATGGGGTGCAAAGCTTGTGACAGAGAAACAGAGAGAGCGAGGTTGAGAAATAGAAAAGGAGGGCAGGAGGGAGAAAGGGTGAGCAATAGGAGATGAGGGCTCTCCTTGGAGGTCAGAGGCTCAGTGAGGGGAGATGTATGATTCAGATGGGTGTGCTGGGTGTGGGGGATGCTGCTCCTCTCATAAAGCTTCACTGCAGCAGTCATAAACCCTCTCTCTGCCACTAAGCACCCATCCCCCATACAATCTCTCTCTGTATGCCATAATGCTGCTGTGTACCAGCTGTTCCCAGAGGTTCCACCTCAAATCAACCATTCGTAGCTTCACCATGTATTCACCACAGTCCCCATCCGCTGTGTTCCAACATGAAGTGAGTTGACTTTAATGAGCCAAACATAAAACAGTGAGATTTTTCACAGATACTTGTCAAGGAGAGCCACTGGGTATCACAATTTTATGTTTTATTTCGGTCTGTTTCTCATACAAAAACTATGGCTTCAGAAGAATATATTTTCAACATTGAAAGCTTTCGTTTTTTTATAATTGGGCAGAAAATAGCATGGAAACCATGATGAGCTATCCGATCATGCAGCATATATCCATCCTGGTAAATCTAATCCATAAAAGTGAAACAGTCTCCAACTCATTTAAAATATTTTAAAGGAAATATGAAACCACCATTATAGACAGCAACAGTGGCTGAACCTGCTGATATAGTTGACATGAAGGATGAAGGTTCAGCCAGGACTTATAGGTGCCAAAATATTACACAAAATTGGACATGGTATGGCAGACATACAGCAGACCTCTCTTCTTCTATTCACTGGCAGTAAAAGGTGTGAAATACTGAATTGAATTTGCTAAACCGATTAAACCATACAGCTATATTTTCTTTCTGAGCCACCCTGAGATCAAATATACCAACTGTAAATACTAATATCTGCATGCTTCTGTTCTGCGCTGTCCCACTGAATCTTCATCATTTATTTAGAAGTTGACAGTATTTTTTTTAAAGGTCAAGGCTGAGTTAATCTACTGAAATCATAGACCAAATGTAATGTCATACCAGATAAATAATATATAATGCTCATTAAAATATATATATATATATATATATATATATATATATATATATATATATATATAACTGGATAAGCATCTTCACTCTCTATTTCTTACATACACATTCACACAGTTGATAGGAAAGAAAGGAAATGTTAGGAAAGACAGAAAAGCTAAGGTTAGACCAAAGTTAAAAGCCATAAAGGTTAAGCAGAATAACAACAGGGATGTAGGTCACTGTCTCTAAACACAAGTGCAACTACTTAACTGAGATGACAAGATGAATCCAATATATCACTTTGTGAGAGGAAAAAAGGATTCTCACACACCAAGTGCTATCAATGAGCTAAAAATGCATTAAACACATTAAATTGCACACAAACATTTCTCGGTAACACAATGCACAGTTGACATATCGCTCGTTTTATGACTTATCTTATGTCTGCAGTTAAAATACAGCTACATAGCAAAAAAAATGTTGCAGTAGCATGGATGGATTATGAATATTTTCAAAATTATTTGAGAAAAATTATGGTGCAATACCAGCAAAACAATTCAGAACTGAGACACATGACAGAGTAACACATTACAGTAAATATAGAATACAAAAATATCAAAATAAGAATGAGACAAAAGAACAACAAATGTTTCCAAATGAGCAAAGCTATAAATACACTATGTGCACAATAAACACAGTAGCTATTCAAAATATACTATAGACCTAATGTATTATTTGCACTTCAGTTCTCATTGTACTCTTATTACAAATAAATGGTCTAATTTTGAGTATCTTTCACAGTAATTAGCCTACTTTTTTATAATAGTCCCATAACTGCCCAAGAGTGTTTGAGCAGCCATATTCTGACGAGGTAAACAAACGCTTCCAATATACAAAAAACTGTATGTACAATTATTGCCTATGTTATAAATGAAAAACTTGACTTCTTTCAAACAATGGACTATTTAAAAGACTGCAGGGTTTAACTTGAGATGTTCAGAAACTCGTCTAGAAGTTCATATTACAACGTAAAATTTCATAAAGTTTTTTTTTTTTTTTTTATCAGACAGATTAATAAATGCGATACAAAAGACGCTTGTTTTTCTATGACGCACTTACCAGCTGAAGAGCGCAGAAGAACATCAACACACTCCTCCCCGAGCAGCAGCCCATCTTCACTATCTCTCCGGTATACACGTAATACTCAAAATGGTAAATAAAACAGATTCATTTTTGAGGTAGCCAGTTTATTAGCGGTATTTTTCAGCAGGCTATGCTTCCTTCACAATGGGCTGTGATCGTAGCTGTACATAGCGCAGAGGGTTAAAAACAATAAGAAGCGGTAGGCGGGGGTAAAGAGGGTGTGATCGGGGGGTAAATAAAATGGGGTGTTTCCTATATAACAGCCAATTAGACCTATCTCATAACAGCCGCCACCTCCCGATGCGCTGTCGAGAGGGAGCGGCAGGTGGAGCACTGCACTAGCGGCTGGAAGAGTTGGGAAATGGTTAGATTTACATTCCATAGAAATCAAGATCTGACTACCATTAACGCTTCTGGGTTGTTTTGTTTAAAATGCTCAGTTATGCAGTAGCATGTTCTTTGCAGCTAAACTTTTACCAAACAAAAACCATCTTAAGCTGATCAGGTTGGTGTGTTGTTTGGGAACTTTTTTTTTCTGTATGGCCCCAGAATTAACCAGCTGAGTACTTGCTGACCAAACTGGAAGACCAGCTCCTACCTGGCAAGACCAGCAACCAGCTGTTGGTTTAAAGCAGGGGGCAACAGCTTTTACATATAGCCTAAACTTTGCTTGTTGTTTTTCAGAGGCAAGTTTAAGGTTAATGATTTTGTAGAAACCCAAGCTTACCGCAGGGTAATTCATTACAATGGGGGTAAAACTCAGGAAGGTTATGGTTAGTAGTTTTTTTTCCTGTGACGTGTAGCAAAGTATGGTGTCCCATATACTTGGAATTTGTGCTCTGCATTTCGCCCATCCACACACAGCAGTGAGTAGTGAACACACACACCGTGAACACACGCCTGGAGCAGTGGGCAGCAATTTTTGCTGTGGCACATGGGAAGCAGTTGGGGGTTCTGTGCCTTGCTCAAGGGTCGCACCTCAGTTGTGGTATTGAATGTGGAAGAGAGCACTGGTCATTTACTACCCCTACAATCCCTGCTAGTACCAAGACTCGAACCTGCAACCTTTGGGTTACAAGGGTTACAACCATTATGACATGATTGCCCATTTATAGCATAACGTCCGAGTTGCTCATTTTCATTCAGTGTAAAGGAATGGTAACCATGGATGTAAAGCAACGCAAGATATTTTTTTGTGTGCAGTGCCTTCAATTTCAGCCTGTTGCTCACATAATTGTTGTTATGCAAATTCAAAAGACCTATAATGAACAAGTCTTGTTCTTGGTGCCTTTTTTGAGTTTCCCAACAACTTTCATTGTATGGAAGAGAGTAACTTGGACATTCTGCTTCTGGACGTCTTCTTCTGTATTCCACAGAACAAAATAATAAAGTCATAAGGGTGTGGAACAACAATGATGAAAGAATTTCTTTGTAATCCCTTTACTTACCTGAGCAAACACTGAAAACTCAGCACACACAAACACAAACATTGGAACATCATATATGCAGAACCGTATGTGTTATCTACACATTAGCTTTCCATAGGATTTGTGTGTAAATGTTTTTGAGCATGGGCTCCTAAGCATTTGTGTGTGTGTGTTTTCTACATTTAGAGTAATTAAGATGTCAGCACTGAGGTTGCATTTTTCATAATTTGGATGCCCCCCTACTTGACTAGCTCCTGCAGTGCCCAGCCATGTTCAGCACATATCACCCACCTGAACACAGCTGCTTGCTGCAGTGAGTATACGCTAGCTGGCACGGTCCGAAGTCCCACAGATGGTTGATTAACAGCAGGGTGCAGTGGTTTAGATCTGTGAGTCTCAGTATGTGCTGATAAACAAATTTACTATCTTTAGAGAGAGCTGTAGGTTTGATTGGTGGGTTGGCATCTAGAACATGTTTGTGAATCTCCTTTTGAGCCTATGTCTCTGTGTGTTTGTATATAGATTCTTGTTATCTAGTTTGTAACATGAAGGTTTGTAAGTTGATTAAATGTACAAAATCATGAAAAACATACTATCTGACATGAAATGAACTGTTCCTGTTGTGCAAATTAAACTAACATTAAAATTAACCATTTATACAGCATGAAACACAAACTACTTAAAAATAGATATTATTTATATTGGCACTGATGGTTCCATTAAAGGGATACTCCACCCCAAAATGAAAATTTTGTCATTAATCAATTATCTCCATGTCGTTCCAAACCTGTAAAAGATTCGTTCATCTTCGGAACACAATTTTAAATATTTTGGATGAAAACCGGGAGGCCTGTGACTGTCTCGTAGACTGCCAAGTAAATAACAATGTCAAGGTCCATAAAAGATATTAAAGTCGTCGTCAGAATACTCCATCTGCAATCAGATGTGCAATCTGGGTTATAGCAAGCGACGGGAACACTTTTTGTAAGCGAAGAGCATACGCAGCATATGGTGAAATGGAGAGACACAGAGGAGACTGTTGACAAAGGAATAGTTAAATAAAGTTGAATAAAGTCATTATTTTTGTTTTCTTTGCTTACAAAAAGTGTTCCCGTCACTTCATATAACTCAGATTGCACGTCTGATGGCAGATGGAGTATTCTGACGACGACTTTCATACCTTTTATGGACCTTGACATTGTTATTTACTTGGCAGTCTATGGAACAGTCACAGGACTCCCGGTTTTCATCCAAAATATCTTAAATTGTGTTCTGATGATGAACAAAGCTTTTATGGGTTCGGAATGACATGGGGGTAAGTGATTAATGACAAAAATTTTATTTTGGGGTGGAGTATCCCTTTAAGAATCTTTAACATGCATGCAAATTTTTAGATTGTATGTATTTTCATAATGGAGAAGTGTTCTCTAGATTATTCAAATGGTCTTCACACTTCTTTTAATGGTTCTTAAAATTCTTTTAATGGCTCTTTTAAGAACTGTTCACTGAAAGGCTTTTTGGGAACCCACAAATGTGTTCTCGCTGCAAAAACCCTCTTTTGGAACCTTTAATTTTAAGACTGTAATTGTTGATTATATTGGTCAAATATTGTTAAAACTGAACTATTTAATCCTGTTACCCAAATTATTGTAGTAAGAATTATGAAAAATATATATATCATTAATAAAACATGTTTATCAATACCTATAAATTACATTTTTATTTTTTAATATAAATGTTGTCTAGAAACTAATTTTCGTTGTTGTTGTATAATTCATTTTATAATGTCATCCATAAACACCATGGTGAAAAAAAAGTTCAAATTATATTAAAGTGTCATGATACGATCATATGTGAAAATGGTTATTACTTATATACACTGGTGGCAAAAAGTTTTGAACAATACAGATTTTTTTTAATGTTTTAAAGAGGTTTATTATGCTTATTATTTGATCAAAAATACAGTATGAACAGTAATATTATGAAATATTTGTTATTAATATTACTGATTTTACAGTATTTTTGATTAGATAAATGTAGCCTTGGTGAGCAAGTGAGACTTCACTTAATTCAGACTTTGTGAGACTTTCAAAAGCATTAAAAATCTGAATTATTCCAAACTTTTGGCCGTCAGGGTACATATATAATAAAAGTAGAATGATACTATTACTTTCTTTAGTTCACACACTGGCTGTCATTCCCAAAGTGTCCGCGCAGCGCCGCAAAACGCGAGCTCCAGATGCAAATGGAGTGGGCACCGCGCTGTCATATGGTACTGTCGCCGATGCTCGAGACAGGATTGAGGGTTGAGGATGCTCTGAGGCTCAACGTAGGCAGTCGTGACGTGCTCTTGATATCATAGCCGACCCTAGACTTGGAATAACCCAGCTGAGTGTTTGCACCCTTCGCCTTGTGAGCGACGCGGCATGCACAGGAACAATGGGGATGGTCAGAGGTTGCGCTGAGGACGCCAGATGCCATACCGCACACATGTCCCCCCTTACATACGAATCCAGGCTCAACGCAGGTTATTGATTATGATTGAGGGGTTCGAACAGGGAGCCAGACGTTTCAGCAGCAGCAGCCGAGAGAGTGCAGCGAGGTGGATGCTGCGCGGCGACGCGCCCCCTGAATCCCTAAACTGAGTGAGTATCTTAACAGCATCTGTATACGAGTCTCATTGCCATGCACTTCTGCCTCCGTGCTGACCACACAACGGAATCCTTTATTAAACGCATATCATAATGTATATCAGGATCTAAAGCTGTTGTATGTTGGAGTAATACACGTCTGGTTTGTATGAGATAATGACTCGCATCATTGAAGTCAGACGACACGTGTGCAACAGCTTCAGTGTAGCCGCATTACCCTTTGTGATTCGACGCTTAATTAAACGATTTATAAGCAGGTTGTGGCACACTCTCTCACTCAGCGGAAACAAGCACTGCTCGATATCACATTTAATACAGTGAATTATGGAATCAATTAAGAGAACAGCGACATGGCCGCTCGTTTATTTGTTGCCCCTCAATTAAAAGGGATTTCGATGGAAACCTCTTCCCGTCTGCTGTGGGAGCTGGCCTCAAGGACGCGCCTGCACTGCGCGTGCATTTCCACTTTGATTTTGCCAGATTATTTCCTGAGTGTATCGGTGATTGGCGGGACAATACCCACAGGAGCAACGATTCACTCGTGCTGAATAAGAGGTCGACCGCTGCGGGCCATAACATATCATGCATCCGCGCTACACATCCCATATGCGAGCTGGAAAAACAATGGTGTTGCATACTGGTATACTTGATAAATACAGTATTATTTCAGTTCTAACAGCTCACGTTTTAAAATTCATACCGGCCAGGTCGAAACAAAATATTGTTTATTCAGCTAACCTGTTGTGTGTCTGATTAAACCGTCGCAGTAAAAGCTGACTGAGCTCCTGTCTGCAGAAAAGGCGCAGTACTTCAATATGATGTATAATTTGGGCACGAGACGAATCAATAAATGCACTGAATAGTTGAGGGCGACGCGCACTGGTTTAATGTCGCGTATGTCAGATAAAATCTAAACAGAGTCTAAACAGAGCATAATGATTTTGAATTTTTCTGTACAGTCCGTAAGTGAATATTTTAAGTGAACGATCTGTTTGTTTACCCTTACAGCAATCCATTGACTAATTTTGTTAACTTAATTTCTTAGTGCTTTCCTGACTGACTATAATACTAGCCAATAGCATTCGAGTGTGGCTTGTGAAAGAGAATATCATTGGTCGAATTTACTGAACAAACACGCCTCCTAAACGATTCGCTGCTTTGAATCGAAACTACTGGAATAATTTCATGAGATAATGTGAGTCACTTTCTATCAGATAACGCGTTTAATGATTCCAAACACTTTCTGGAATATTTAAGTAGATATTTAGACGCAAAATATAGCCCAATAAAGCATAGGATAATAAGATTTCTTTCAGTCGTAAATGTGTATGTGTGTGTGTTTTCCTAATTAAATGGTTCATTGACTCACTCATAACACAAGGCACTTGGTGCTATCTGAATGAATCTTTTTGTGATCAGATTCAGAAGAATAATTTCACTGAAATGAATTAAATCACCAACACCGTAGAGGGAAGGCTTGACAATGTACATGTCATACAACAGACAGATGAAGGTTCTGAGTTTGTCAAGCATGTGAGTTTTTGAAAGTGGCTCCATTGAATCAGACCACTTGGGCCAAACTGATATAAGTGTCCTGTTGATCGGTGGAGAATGGAATAGATACGATGTCTCCAACCATGGGCATCAGAGAATGCAAGCAGAATGTTCTGTCATGTCCAATCAATGAAAGAGAAATCCCACACTGGCTCACATGTGATTAGTGTACTGTACGTCTGGAGTCAGAAGGGGTGAAGAACTGTTTTTGATTTAAAATAGAAAATAGCTGGACTGGTTGGAATCCCTATTATTACAGGTTATAATATATAAGTTCAACTTTCAAATTTAATCTTTTAGAAAAGCATTATGTTCAGTTCTTCTGTTCTGGAAACATCTTACATGAATCACACACTTTGTTTTGTCACATCTGAAATGTGTTTCCGCTGTACTCAATTTCCTGAACCTCCTGTTTATCCTGGGGTGGCCTACTAAGTGAACAGAGTCTTCAGATTTTGATAGAACCATCAGAGATTTGCAGTAGGTCTGTGACGGTGTGATAAGGCCCCGCAGGCAGACATCCTTTAAACTTGAAGCTCTACTGATGATACTGTGAAATGTAGAGGAGTTCCTTCTCTCAGCCTTATCGTGGAGCAGATGAGTGGTCATAGCTCCTCACAGGAGGAAACATACAGCCTATATCTGTCCTTGAACCTGAGTGTTGTGTGTGTGTGTGTGTGCATGTGTGTATTTTTGTCTGTGGGGTTTTTATACATGCAATATCTGCCAAATCCAAATCCTAATTATTTCTCCCCAATTAAATAACCTATAGTTACAGATTGTAAGGGTGAATGTTTTCTGACTTAGCTTTACAGTGATATCCTATGGAAGAGACCCTTTTTGATCAAACCAGTATGATTCAGCTACTAGCAAAACATTTCATCATTTTCTTAGCGAGAGGTCAAGAGGTCCTTGTCTCCTCCAAACAAAGGTTGTGAGGCCAGGAATCTCTGGTGACCTTAAAATGTGTTATTTTGAGTCATTGGGTTTTGGTTCTCTCACAGTCCAGAGACTTTTCATGACACCAGTCATTTGTCCACATTGTTATTTTCTAATTAACTGAACAGGTTTTTAAAATGACAAAAGAATCATAAATGCTTTTAGTATATAAATAATAACATTAATAATGCTAAAAAAACACTGATGGCACTTTCCAAAAATAATATAATTTGGTAACCATTTATATTTTTAAAGCATGGATGAAGAGTAGTTTTTTTTTTATAATTTTTTTTTAAATTTGATGTTGGTTTATTGCTAGAAAATAGCAAAATCACACCAATCAGGGTTTTCAACTACATTTAAGTGGCAGTATTTTTTATAACAGGGTAGAAAATAACAAATAAATCTCAAGGTTACACACATCCTTTCACCATTCATTTGCTTAAAACGAAAGAAAGAGTTTCAGACCTTATTTTTTACCCATTCATGGAAAGTGTCAGATAAACAAGTGAATTCACTCCAGCAACGTAATTGAGCCGAGACAGTCGTTTCCTGTAACCCATTTAGGGAAATTTCATGAGTAGAGTTACAGTATGTTGCTCTAAGCTACAGTTAATGGGTGTTTTGTTTACGTTTTTACAGTGATGAATTTACATTACATTTTCTGAATAAAATCTGAGTGATGTTGGCTTGTGCAAAACTTTCCTTCACTATCAAGATGACAGATGAAGTGGGTGGTTCCCAGGGTGTTACTAATGTGTTTTTATTGGATTGCTGGATGATTGTTAGGGTGTACTGGGTGGTTGCTAGGTCATCTTTAGATGGTTGCTTACTGCTCCAGGTCAAAAGAGCTGACCCTCAAGTTTGATCATTTTATATGGTGCCCTCAATAGGATATTTTTCATAATTTTTTTATTCTCTACTAAGCAAAATTAAGTCAAATGTTTATTGTTATTTATCTTCCCCTTGGTAGGAAATGAAACAAAATACAGTGACCCCTGGAGTCACAGTGCAGAACAGATAACAGAACATGTAACAGACACATACAAATACAACTACAGGCAGTCCAGTAGACACTGTAGCTGTAAATATGAACACACAGTGCAGCTGTTCTCTGAAGTGAGTTTTAGTTGCATTAGCTGTTAGTCCTATAGGATGCAAATAGTTGCAGCAATACTGCTGTAGCTAATAGTTTCAACAGTCAATTATTCTTAGTTCTAAAACAGATTATAATCTTAGAACAAAGCAGTTATGTAAAGGTGGCACTGAGGAGTTTGTTGCAAACCCAAGATGAGGTGACAGAGGACACCCTGTTTTACAACTTGCTCACAAATAAATCATTTAACATCCCTCATGCTAACATGCTGCTCAGAGGAGACTTCAGGGCTGTTCACACATACAGAGATTTACAGCAACAAAGCAGCAGGAAGCCATTCATTTTCAATGAGAGTTGGTGATTTCTGACGACTTGAACATCCGCGACAGAAGTTGTTCCTGCTACAGTTACAAAACTCTGCTGGCTGGCTTTGGATAGCAGACAAAACTGATATCTTCTGATGGTAGAGAGACTGGACTTTATATTCTAGTAAAGTGACTGGATCCAATTTCCTGGCATGGAGACGCAATCCAACATTGTATATGCAATGGTTGTCTGCCATATCATGAAAATGATTATTGGCTTAACAGTATCAATGTGATTTTTAAACTGCCCCTGTTATGGATTTTGACCAGTGTGTAATGCAGCTGTATGTCAATGTAAACAGTCTGCAAAGTTGTAAAGCTGAAAGTGCATCATAAATGCAGTTATTGTCTCTCAAAAGAAACAGTCGACTCTGAACTGCTGAAACGAGTTGTTTGTAATTAGAATCCCATTTTCGTGAAGTTTACATGTCACATGTTAACACATTTGCACAATGCCCACCAACGTTCAGTGTGGACATCCCGCAAAAACTTAAACCCGCCTCAAATGCTGTAGCTGGTTTGTGTGGATAACATAATGTCAAGAAGATGTTGTGCTCTGCGCTGTGAAAGTGAATTCAGTTAATTTTCACTTCCAAAGGATGAGGCTGTGAAGAATCAGTGGTTAAAATTCATATTTACAATGATACCCTAGCAGTATAATCCCAAATTTTTGCTGTGTTCCTGTCATTTCACATATAACTGCTTTCCCAATCTATGTGAGTTCAACACGGGATTCGTAAACCGGTTGTCCTTGAAAGATGGGTCAGTGCCCAGTTTGTTTAGATCAGTTTGCTCCTCTGAATCACAACCTGTAAGTGTGATTAATAATTGTTGATTTGATGTTCTGTCGAGCGTGCAAAATCTGTCATTTTGTATATTGTGTTGTGTATACAGTCAGTGCAGCTGTGGGTCTCTGGCTAACTCACGTTATAGTTCTGCTAATCAGTTCTGGGCCCGCTATTGTCTAGAAATGTGTCAACTAATTTAGAATGTCTGTCGTTCTTATTACTTGCAGTCATGATAAAGGATGGAGCAATACTTTGGTTTACAAACTTATCAGTACTCCGGTTCGGCTAACGCATATATCATTATTGTTTGGGTTTTTACTACTGAGCTGTGGGTCTGGTTTGCTTACATAAGTGTAAAACAACTTTTTCCCCTCTAAATCTTTCTTTTTAGAACAGAGTGGAGCACTATTATTATTATAACAGGATGTATTATTGATATTATTCCAGTACTGGTGATGTGCGTTCCGTTTCCGACATGCGCTGTACACAGTAGACCAATCACAACAGACTGGGTCATCTGACCAATCAGAGCAGCCTTACTAAAAGGAAGGGTTTGGAAAGATGATTCTTCTAACTAATCATTTGAGAGTCATTGAGAAATAACCTTTCAAATAGTATAATAGAGGCACTTTAAGTATTATGTACTATAATTAATAAATACTTAATTTGAATTAGATTTTATTTTTATATTTGTCATTTTAATTTTACTGTAGGTTTTAGTAATTTTAGTACTTCAACTTAATCTGGAATTTTTTAACACCTTTTAGAAACATGTTAGACATTTTTACTGGCTAAATTAAGTTACACTGTAGTCATGAAGTTGTACGTAATCATTTCTTGCACTAATAGACCAGTAGCTCTCAAGTCTGGAGGGTTTGTTTAATTTTTGTTTAATTTTAAATTGTATGCTGAAATTAAACAATCAAAATAAAAACAAACAGGATGTTTTCGTTTTGCTTGGTCACATTAATCAAATATGAAGTGGTAATAATTTTAAGGGGATCGTCCTGGGTATCCTAAATAATAGAGCAATATTAGCTGATTTTACCAGTTAAATAGGATTTTGTCTTGCTCTAGTGAGTAGGTTTTCAGAAAGGCAAATTAATCAGTCTGAGAATAAAGACAGGGACTCAGTATCAGAGACAGGCTCTGCTTCTTCCCAAACAGTATCTGTATAATTACACAGGAAACACTCCTTACTCTTTACTGTTTAATTAGCCCAGCTAAGACAACATGTAGATTTAGCCACAAACTCCTAACACTTGCCAAATTCAACTCGGTCCAAAAAGTGTGATGGGGGTTTAACTGTGCTATTTTTGAGAGATAGTTGAATTTGAACTTTGACAGAGCACATATGTGTGTGCATATATATGTGTGTGTGATTTCTAAAAGAACCCTCATAAACAACATAAGGTCCAGTCCACATTGCAGATTATTCTGGCCAAGAACCACCCACTTAGATAGGAAGAGACAACACGTATCAATTACACCACAATAATAATGCCCTCTTAGTTTCAGACTAGAAAATAATAACGGTTTTATAATTTATGGCCGTTATTAAAGGAAAGACTCAATATAGTAAGCCATAAATCATACTGAAATGCTGCTTATGTTCTGTAGATCCAGAATATGTCAATATGTCAGAAAATTCAGCATCTATAATACCTTTGATTGGGGTTATGTAACAGTCTAGTTTAGTCACATATTCATATGGACTAAACAGCAACTGCACCTATTGACAGTGACTGGGAGAATATTATTCACCCAGCTCACGTTTGCCTAGTTCTCTGCATAAAAAACATCATTATAGGGAATGACTTCACAAATCAATAGGACTAACATGTGATTCGGCCATTCGGTGGGGTGAAACACAGTTACATCAAGCTCCATCTGTGCTCATGACAGAACTATCCTTGATGGAGCACTTGGTTTCAGCATTGTCTTCGCCCCTTTCTTTCCAGATACACACAAGACAACACAGTAGGCCTACATGTTTGCAATATGAAGGATTGTACTGTTTTTGTATATTAGTCGTGATTTAGCAAATAATTGACATCTAAATCATGAAAAAAACTTCAATGAAAATCAAAAATTTTGTCCTAGCTATAAACATGTTGTGACAGCATATTTTGATGAGTGTTTGGTGTCTAGTTTTGCTGCATCAAGTTGGGAAGCCCCGCCCACTGTGACATCTCATTGGTCCGAATTGGTTCTAGAAGTATTTTTTTGCATTCAATTAAATGTTGCAGCATATTCTTTCTGGTTTCGCCATAGTAGAGAGATGCCAAAGACTATAGAAATACAAAGACCATTCACTCCTATGAATGGGAGAAACTGTAACGCGCAATATGGCGGAATAGTCCCGCATTCTTCTTGAAAGAGCCAATCGCTGATTGGTAAAGTCATTGCATCACTGCACGGCCGTTAGAAGCTCAGGTACCCTTAGAAACGTTATAACTGTGCATGCACATTGGCTGGTCTAGTCTTAAAAAAAAGAAGCTTTTTTAACGCTATTTGAGCATGAGAAACAACATTCATGTGGTAGTTCATTTCAGATTTTGTTGCTTATTTGCTGAGTTCATAGTGCAGATTTGGAAATTGCAGGATTCCCCCATTCATTTAGATAGCAGATGCGCTTACTAAAAATGCAAATTCATTCTTTGCCGATAGAATACGCTTTATCAGGCATTAGGTAAGATGAAATGAAAATGCCCTCAAAATATTTCTGTGAAGACAGTCGAGTCCCTTCAGAAATTCATTCACATAAAAACACCCGTTTTTACTTTGAAACATGCAGTGCTAATATTTAGGCCTATTAAATGAGTGATACATTTTGGTAGCCTGTCTGGAAAACACAATAGCCCTGTTGGACATTGGCTAGCAATTCTGCAATCTCTGAATTATGTTCAAATTGATTGTGATTGTCTCACACCGCACAGCAGTTTCATGTTCAATGTGGACAGACAAAATTGGTTGCATCAGATCTAGTTAGGACACAGTGCTCTAGGGCTGATGGGCATTATGGAGATGATTTCAGATGCTTTTTCTTTTTGTAAATCTGCAGTTCATCAGGTACTCTCACATGTGATTGGGAAACCAGAAACCAAGAAAGCTCAGTTCATAAGCCATTAGGCTGCCACTAGCAAATTCTGTCATACCACTTCAACCTAAATTTAGAGCAAAATTTAGAATCACCTCCAATTAAAATCACAATGGCTTTTATTATAGTCAGTGTTTCAGTATCCTGACTGTCTGTTTATTTTGAGTAACTCAAATGGATCTGGAGAAAGATAAGCTTTCAGTCATTTTGCATTTAATTTGTTTAGGCATTAAAGACATAAGGTATTTAAGATGTCATTTGCAATAAATCAGTGAGATTTGAAATATGCCATGGGCACTCTGGACAAATTTTGAGTAGAACATCATTATAGGGTACTATGATTAAAGACTGACAATAGATATGTTGCTTGAAAAACTGTATTTAATCAGAATACCTATTGTTAATTAAGATCTGTTAAAAAGACTGAATTAAGTTGCTGTATGGTAAATGTGATCACACCTTTAGTTGGTTATAATATGCGTGAGAATTAAAAAGGAACCACATAAAGGACTCGAGCTGTTCAGAAACCAAGCTGCTAACACCTAATGCTGTGTGTCCCTGCTCACCCACTGAGGAGATCCTGTTAAAACAGATCATTAAAACCATGATGCACCGCAAGAGTTGGAATGGAAAGATTGAAAAAGTGAAGGTGAGAGACAGCAAGAGCTTCATTAACACAAAACACACACAGAGTTGTTGGGAAATATGGTGCTAGTACCAAAAAAACTACATTGTTGTGCTGTCCACAGTGTATATATTCCTTTTTCCTTTTATAATTTATATAGTTTTGATATAAAGGCCTACACACACACACACACACACACACACACATACACAAAGTGTATCTGCGTGTTTCTGTCAAGTAAAACTAATAATTAAGACAAAATGGTTAAAAATACTTTTCTAAAATAAAAAATTAATATTAAGTAAAAATTATAAACCTAATTTAAAAAGCTTACATAAAAATTAGAAATGTTGCCTTTGCAACTAACTGAAATAAAATTATGTATTTGAGTTGAAGTTGATAAAAGTAAACTTCCAGTCCTAATGGTGTTACTTACTGCCACCGTGGTTAGTTGTTGGTTTATATATTAGTTCATAGGAAATCGCATTAAGTGTAGATCATGACTAGGTTGTTCTGGTCATAGTGAGTAATTTAGGTTTTTATTTGGCTCCAGTGGTGATCCTATCGTAATATTCTTAAATATCTGGAATGTGAGAGTCTGGATGTGTGCCTTAGCCTAGCACAGCAGTTTTCCCTACTTTTAGCTGGCAGCCTTTGACAAACACAGACTCTATTTTCTGTGTATAAACAGGGAGTCTGTGCATGATGGATGATGGATTAATCTTCAGGCATGTTCTTTCACTGATGCATACTCAAGAGACCTGTGTACAGTTTAAAAGGTGTCACAAGAATTCAGGTGCAACTCAGGACAAGTATGCATGCGTACTACACTTCTGACAACTGCATTATAGTAAAAAGGCCTTTTTTCAGGTGGACAAAGAGCAAGACACAATAAAAAGGACATTTGTTTTCCCCAGCATTGTCCTAGTATTTCGACACGCTGTTGTTTGCTTGTGCTTGTGAGGTATTTTTAGCTTTTATCATGACTCACTTCCCTTTGATAGTACTAAACCAAGAGCCAAAATAATTAAAAACAGGCTAATTCCTTATCTGATGAAATCCACGCACTTTAGCTCATGCATGATGCCTGTAAGGTGTAAATCAGAAATAGCCATAGAATTCCTTGTACCGCCACCAGCAGTACAAGTCTTCACACTGAAAAATAAAGATTGGGTTGTGCATGCAAAAAGGTGATTGAATGATTCAGGACTCACTCTCCATTCTGAGCCACTAGCCCATCAGAAGATTTCTGATTTAATGGACAACAATTGGAGAAGTGTATGCAAAAATGCAATCAAGTGTGTAGACTCTATATATACTCATATACTTAATGTATTTCTACTTAATATATTTATATACTTAATATATATACTTGTGACTCTTTAGCTCTGCCCACGGCACGCCTCCAGGAGCTCGACTGTTTTCAGTGAGAAGCGGTACATCTGTCTGCTTTATCTGTCTTTTAGAAATCTGATAAAACTAAGATTCTTCGGAGATATGAATCATGCAATACTACTCTATAGGTACTCTATGAGACTGGCAGAAACTCTGTGTGTTATGTCTGCTTTAAATTACATTTTACAATTTTAGAACTGTCTGTCTGTCTATCTATCTATCTATCTATATATATATATATATATATATATATATATATATATATATATATATACCATTACTTTATTTTATATTTTCCATTTTAATTTGAAAGTTTTCATTTTTATTACTTTTTTAAGAAATGTCAATATAGTTTTTATTCATTTTATTTGTTTTAGTTATTTTAGTACATCAAGTTAAACAAAATGAAACTGACAAACTAGCTAAATAAAGCAAGCTGCAAGTGTTAATATTTAATGTTATTTAGTTAACATTATTTTTATTTCAGTGTTGTTTTATGGTTTTAGTTTTAGTATATAATTATATATTCAGTATATAACATAGATAGTGTATATATGTGTAAGTTTGTTTATGCAATATGTAAAACATATACACAATTTCATTGTAATGCATAATAGTGTATTGCAATACACCAGTGTGTGATTGTATTCACGTCTGTGCAAATTCAAACTTGGCTCATTAGGATGCACTGTAGCAGGTTGGACATTGTTGCCATTAGTTTCTATGTGTCTCTCTTGGATTGCCAGGGGCCTCCAAAGCCTCAAGCTGTGTGTCCTGACACTGTCAAATGAAGTTTAACACTTGGGCTTCTGGCAAATACAGCACAAGCTGACCACATTGGCCCCTGGGACCCATGGCGCATTTAGCAGTAGCTGACCACTTGGACCCCCGGGCCCCACGACACTTTCTGTGTGAGCTTACTATGAGGGCACCCTGCTACTATTTTAGTCATCTAATGTTATTCTACTAAATCAAGCGTTTTTAAAACCAATGTTGTTTAACAATTGGCAGAGCGAGGGCCAAGACCATGAGTGTACTGTCATGTACATTAGAGCAAAATATAGTGGGTTTTTCCCCAAGCACTGTAACTGTTTAGAAAGGGGCTTTAAAGTGAAGTGTAAAAGCTCAGGCTTTCAGCAACTGCATTTTCTGTGACTTTGTTTGCGGCGACAGACAGGTGAGGTACCTGATGCTCATGAATCTTTGCATGAAAAATGAAAAATGCCCCCCAGTATGAGCCAAATGATTCTACACAAATGCTGAGTGACAGTCAGTGGGCAGAAAATGACACACTGTGGGAGAGAAGAGAGAGAGACCTGCAGGAGACACACAGAAGGAGAAAGACAAAATAAAAGTACAAGTACAAGAGTGAGACAGAGAGAGAACAAGAAAGTGTGGAGGATTCACTGTCTGTCATTCATTCACACTCTAGAGAAGGGCTGCAGGGAGGAATGAAAGAGTATGATTCATTTTTGTTATCCCATAGACGGGTGAAAAAAACTCGTTTTACAAAGCAAAGGAACTGATTCTAGCACCTTCCCTTTTCTCTTTCAGATATTGTGGACATTGTTTGAGAGTGTGTGTGCATATGTGTGTGCGTGTGTGAGGGCGAGCGTGAAAGTGTGTATGTTAGCACTTCCACATGGCCTCCATGCAGGACGGGGTGAACTTCTCTGCTCATCCCTACGGCAAAGTACTGCTGCTGGGGGCCATCGCCGCTGCCTCAGCCTTCGTTGTCACCATCCTCATCGTTGTGCTATGTGTGGGCTGCCAGAGGTGAGTTGCACACACAAACACATATGATCATATATAAAATGCTCTAACTGCTTGCCCTCTTTGGTTGGTTGGTGTTTCTTTGGTTTTTATTTGTTTAGATTCATATTCTGGGCAGCTTGCTTGTTCAAACCCCAAACCTAAAGTGCTAACTCATCCTGCAGACATAATACCTCAAATCTTGCAGCTTACTACTGATGAGAGGCTTATGATTTCTCCCGGTGTACACACACAAGAACAAACAAACAAACCAACAAAAAAAAGGCAAATTGGTGAAAGACTTTCATAGACTTACCCTGAAGGATTAACCCCAATCATAATAGCAATCGTCTAGAAATGCCTTAGCAACCACCCAGAACATCAAAGAAATCACATACAGTAGCAACAGGCTAACAACCACTCAGAACACCATAGCAACCATACAGCAGCACCCGGGTAAACTCAGAAAAGCCCCTAGTTGATATTGATAATATAGCTCTTTCATACAGTACTGTGAAAAACTGTATGGTCTGTAAGTTGTTTGAATGTTTTTGAAAGAAATCTCTTATGCTTACTGTAAAATACAGTAAAATCACAGTAATATTAAGAAATCTGTTTATTTTTTTGTTTCTTTGGGGCATCCTTCAGAAGCCATTCTAATATACTTATTTGATCCTTAAGTAACATTTCTTATTATAATTAGTGTTTTAAAAAACATTGTGGTTTGTTCCTAGTATTTTTTGTGGAAACTGTGTTTTTTAGGATTCTTTAATGAATAGAAAGTAAAAAAAAAAACAGCATTCATTTGGAAAAATAAATGTAATTTCTCAAAAAAAAAACAAAAAAAAAAATTAAAACAGTAGTGTACATACACATATAGCACTCAAATTGAGGATAATACCCAAGAAAAAATATTAAATATATTTTAACAATATTTTGATCTTAATTCAATATGCAAACTAACAGTTCTCTTTTAGTAAGCATTCTCTCAGAACACTCTAGCAACTGCACAGCAGTGTGCTAAAAAATACTCAGAACACCATAGCAAACGCATAGCAACGCCCTGGAAAAGACCCATAACACTCTAGCATAGTGGCGTTGAGCCTTGCACAGGCAAGCACCACTCAGTTTTTTCACTAATTAAAACCAGCCTTCAACTTCTGTATACAATTGACAATATTTTATGTATTTTCATTCCATGCTAGAACCTACGTACGCAGCCCCTCACATGATATGCAAGGGAAAAAAAGTAATTCATGCACACGATTTACTAATTCGTTTCCTCATTTTAAGTAAATCGTGCACACAAAATAATAATTTGTTCCACGTCTGTGTATAACAGTGCTTTGTACTGTAAATTTTCATATCGTCAACATTACAGAAAATGCTCTTGTAATATGAAGCCACATATCCCACTGCTGCTGTGTGTGAGTTCCAGGATGAAAGCCAGAGATCATCTGTCTTCACCCATCACTCACTAAGGCCTTTAATAGAACTTATTCAAAAATGTCATTGACGTTCACCCTCACCTCTTTCATGCTCACTGTGTAATGTTGAGAACGTACTTTTGACATGGCAGTGATGTTTAAACAGGAAGTAGCTGTTTTTTTCTTTTCCATCTCTGTCTCTCTTGTTCCACTGATGATAGCACAGAGCACACTGTGTGAATGCTAATGTCTCATTTTATCAAAGCACATAATGCATCTGGTAGTGGGAGGACAAAGAAAAAGTATTAGAGGAATGAGAGATGGAGGAAAAGAAGTGAGAAATACAAGAACAAGGGTTGAAGGAAATACAGATGAGAAAGACATTGCGGGGAAAAAGTAAATGAGAAAATTAAAGAAGATGTTGCAGGTATTTTCAGTTTTCTTTGAGATACTTCTGATAAACATCACCTCTTTAGGTCAAGCTTGTTGGACAAAATATTATTTATAGCTTGCAAATGAATACTGAACACTACAGTCAAAGATAAACCTAAAATACATTTACATTTACTTTGATGTACATTTGAAGACGTACTCTTAAAGAAATAAAAAAAATAATAAAGTTGATACAGTTCACAAAACCTGCTGCAATGATTATCTGACAAATCAGACTGATTCAGACTTATTCAGTGATTCTTTTCCAGACCACTGAAGGGAAGCAATTCTCCACATCATTCATCACATTAATTAAATCTGAAATATTCATTATAGTTTATTTACTAATGGGTTTAAGAACCTGTACTTGTATACAACATATTTATTTCAAAAGGTTTTTGAGAAGGTTAGATGTTCTTGTGTGATATTATACTAATGTTTTTTTTATTCTGTTATGTCTTAAAAACAAATATCAGTGATTCATGGGAATCTCAGTAATAGCTTTAGTACATTACAAAATCTACTTTGTATCCATTTTGCTCTGCTGGTAGGCAGATTTCAGATTTCAGATTCCTGTAATCTTATCAAAGCAATGCAAGCAATCAGAAGTGAACGACTGACATGGTTTTTTCAAGAATAAACAGATGTTTCCAGGCAATGGGTCTGGATCAGGGTCCTGTGTATGTGTGAGAGAGGAAAGTTTAGATTCAATGACAGACAGGACTGTGTGCTTCTTGTCTTTTCATGAAGAAAATAATCTGCAGCATCCATTTAGCTATGTTAGTGATGTTTCGATTGTATTATATTGATTGTTTGATTGATTTTCTTTGTGGCTGAGTTTTGGCCTGAACACCATTGCACCGCAGTTACTCAGAGGCCTGTTAATCATCCAGTGAAAGCCTTCTGTTGTTTCAAATGCCAATCTGGGCTCATTTCGAGGATAGTGAAACTTGAAAGCACTTGCACAGTTACTTCTGATCAAATGACTTCAGTCAAAGTTTATAAAAACAACTGGCCTAACTGAATTGAAATGTGCATTTTCTTTCTGCACAAGATAAACAGTTGGAGCTACTAAAGTAAATTGAATCAGGGGCTCAAATGAGTCAGCACATTCGGTCTCCATAAATCAGTGGATAAACAGAGCATTTGCAGTTTGAACCTGACATTCTAAAATTTTGGATTTGGAACAGCATGATTTACATCTTGGCGACTGTGTCTTGCAGGAAGGGAAAGACACACAATGGCCCTGGAGAGGAGAGGAAGCACAGGCTCATGGACATGGTGAGCATTTCTAAGTCTCTTCTCTCCTGCTATATTTTTTTTTCTCATTGGGTGTCATTCACTAATAATTGCACACAACTTGTACAGCCATTTATCAAACATATCCTTATCCACCAAGTTATCAATTAGTATACACACAGTCACACACACACACACACACACACACACACAGTCACACACACACACACACACACACACACACACACACACACACACACACACACACACGCACACACACACACACGCACACACACACGCACACACTATATATATAACTTGTTTTTGTAAGGAACCCAGGTCTGGGCTTAGTTCCATGTCAGTTCAAGCAGTTCATGGTTTTGTTTCAGGATTTAAATTCTTCCCTCACACTAGTTTTCAAGTAACAAATTGAAGACTCCTTCTGAATTTAATTAATCTTCTTAACAGGCTCAGTGGAAATAGATCTTACCTAAACTTTGAATGGATCACTTAAGCTTTGAATCTAAAACAAAAGGATTTGGTCCACTGATTTTTGTTGTTGTTGCTGTACTGGTTATACTGTTTTATTATTTTTTTGAATACAATTTAAGCAGTTTATCTGTGCATCTGTTTTCAGAGTATACTGCGACAGTCCAAGCTGACCTCCATCAGTAAGTCAGACACCAAGCTTCATGAGATGAACAGACTCAACTGCAATGGCAAGAGTATGTACTGTACAATCACATCTCTTAAAGCTTGATAGTCTCTAGTTCTTCACACATACCTGCAGTTCGGGGGAAGGTCTGAGCATGGTACTAGCTATGTTCCAAGAGTTTCCATAGGGGCTATTAGTAGATGTAATGACTTTTACTCTATAGTGATTGGCATGTGTCTGCTGCCCTTTGCCTCTGCAGTTTCGAGCAAATCTTTTTGTGTCTTTGAAAAAACATGGTTTTGCTTCTCAGATGTTAAGCTCTTCAGTTAATATCATGCTGCTCTCTGTAGAATCTTCTAAGAAGAACCGTCCCGCCAGCATGGATCTGCTCTTACTTCCTAGCCGTCGCTCAAACTCCGACCTGCGTTCTCAGGGCCGCCAGCTGCCTCAGATCCCTTCTGGTGAGGACGGGGAACACACGTACGCTGAGGTGGGCCGCCGCTCTTCTCCCACCCGCGGTTCTGAGGATGCGCGCTATGGCGTCGGAGGTCGAGCTGGAGAGACGGACACACCTGCCCCACCGGCGGTCCCTGCTAATACCCCTGCTCCACCTGATCCTGACGGGGACTGCTTGGAAGGTGGGATTCCGGAGTCGGAGACCCTCCCCCAAGTGGTAAACACGCCCCCTCAACCACAGGAAACAGTGGAGTACGCCTGCATCAGAAAGGTCCGGAGAGTGGACAAAGCAGCACAGAAGAGGGACAATGGGACCGAGACCGAGGAGGGGCTCGGACAACAACAACGACACAGCAGTGGGGAAATACGGAATGCTCCGCCCACTCACCCAGCCCCGCCTCCAACGCACCCACACAGTCAGAAAATTCCACGGAAAAACATGGACACCTTCAATCTTCCGTCTTTCCCTAAGGTATTTTCTATCTATCTATCTATCTATCTATCTATCTATCTATCTATCTATCTATCTATCTATCTATCTATCTATCTGTCTGTCTGTCTGGCTGTCTGTCTATCTATCTATATTCTGTAAGACCTATAAAGCTTTATAAATGTTTTTTCAAAACCTTCAAACAAGATTTAAACATTCAAAGTTTATTGTTACACAAATTTATCTGTTTAAAAATGACCAAAATATGAATTTATTTTCATTTTAATTTGACTTCCTTACATTGAAATTCAAATTGGATACATTTCTGTATCCTATTCTGAATGGCGCACTTCTACACACATATTCAGTAAGTAATTTAGCACTGCAAGCACAAGGATTTAGTCGAGGCTAAAAATGTAAAAAGCACTACTGTAGTACATGAGAGCATTGTTTCTGATGGAAACTGTTTGTTGTTTCATAGCTACTAAAAGCCTTTGACTCACTGTAATTTCCAATTGTGTTTTAAATTGTATCTTAAAATGGAACATATTATAAATAGAAGCATGCTGGGAATGGCGTCCCCTATTTTTGTGTGCCTCAGTGCTAGTGTAGACTTGCAACTAAAGTGGGTCTGCAATTAAGTACACCGCAAGTATACTTCATTATTTTCTCTGTGAGAACACTGTCCAAATCAATGAGCGTTTAGTGGTCCGTCCACAGCATTCGGGGTGTTGCACACTCACAGCTACTTTACTATGAGGATGATGCAACCAGCGGAAATGCAGAGTGAAACCTCTCAATCACCGAAATCCAGGCAAACAGCCAGACCCAGAAAATGGGCCAGTGCTAATGGGAGACAAAGGAAATTGCTATGGTGAACAAAAGAACCTACAACAACATGCTAATCCCTGTCTTAAAAATGGCAATGTGACACACCCCATTGCCCACCTTCCGTTTCTCCTGAATAACAATGAGGAGAACATGCACAGCAAGCATCAATCTGTTCCCTTACAGCCCGAGTACAGGAAACACATTAAGCCCAATATCATTAGATGCAGAAGATAGTTAGACATGAGGGCAGACCATAGCCTGATTATTCTACATAGGCTTATTTTCATGGAGAAGAGTCTGATCTAATGTTTTGTTATTCTATCTAACATTCTGTCAAGCTATCATCAAAGATAAAAATTTGGCATCTCTTTTGTAGTATAAGGGAAGTAAATGAGTGAATCTCTTGATTTGGTTCAGAAAACCATAAAACCTGAATGCTTCGTTCACAAATTGGACTCATCCACTTCTTGAGCTTAGCTCACTGGAGGTGACTATTATGAGTGACTAATGACTTAAAATTCAATCTGTTTCTCACACAAAGACATTAAGAAGACTTAATATTGCACACAGGTTGTATGGACAATTTTATGGTATTTTCATGCTGCTTTTGCACCTTTTGAAGCTCCCCTTTGAAAGCTCCTTTAGTCTTCCACAGAAGAAATAAAGACGTACTGATTTGAATAAACACGAGGGTGAGTAAATGATGACAGAATTCATTTTATGGGTAAACCATTCTTTTAAAACTACTGCTTTAAACCCATGAACTGTCCTTGGAGGGCATTGTTGATGCTGTTTCATGATACTGTTCTACTCAGCTCTATTCTCCAGTGTATATTGTTTAAGATGGCCCCTTACACTGTAATATAATATTTATTCTAGTCAATTGTTTTTAATAAATCAGGAGGCAGTGTTTATGGGAAATGGAGAACAGTACATATGGAAACCTCCGGAAGAAGATGACATCATCTTCCAGCACAAGCAGATGGGTATTCTGAGCTCTCATGCTGGAGAGAATATGGCAGCATCTGCAGCAGGGGTGAGTGTGCACTAAGTTTTCCACAGTCCTGAGACATATCCTCCATTTCTCATTCTATGCAGTCACAATGTCTTGTTGGCATTATACGTTCTTGAAACATTGTCTGTGAATGATCCCAGAATACTTCCTTACCCCTAAACACTATTTCAGGGTTAACCAGAAACAGCTGTAAACCCAAAATGTGTATTCTTAAAAGGCTGGATTGTTTTTGTTGCCTATTAGACAGCGGAAACTGGAAAAACAAACTTTTGGAGTAAAAGATATATACACAGATTTTCCACTCATGAATATGTTTCAGATGTTTGGTCTCTCTATTATCATGTAGATCACAGAGATGTATTCGAAAGTTTGCAAACCAGGCAAAAAGAAGCGAGGCATGCCTGGCTCACCCACCGCCGCGAGAGACATCAGCGGCTTTAGGACCTTGGCTCGAGGTGACCGCGGTGAGCGTGACGGGGGTTTCAGCGTGGTAGTCAAACCCCAAACGTGGGCCCCGCAGGAGGGCAAAGGCACAAGAGCTCCACCCGGCTCCATGGAGGACCACTGCTATGAAGCCATCAGCACTGAGGAAACAGAACTGGCTTATGAGACCATGGAGGGTGGGGGAGGCTGGAGACGCGACAGGCCTCCACCCAATGCCAGTGCCACCTTGCGGCCCAAGCGGAAGCGGCCCCAGCAACCTTTGCAACAACCACCGCCACCCCCTCCACCCCACCCTCCACCCCCTCCACCCCCCCAGCAGACCCCCAAACTGCAGAATCTCCCAGCCAAAACAATGCTGATTCCCGGGGAGAGCTTGTACGAGAGCATACCTGACCTAAAACAGGGCTCGGCCACCTCCAGCACAACCACCATCTTTACTTTTAATGATGGCATGGAGATGTATGTCACTGGTCTGTAGGGGGTGCTCTGGGGAAGGGAACGTTCCTCTCTGGGGCTTGAATCTTGAATAGGGAGACGTATGCGTGTTGTAACCCAATGGAATATTTTACATGGGTTTCAAGTATTAGTTGAGCATTAATTGAGTTTTGTAAGTCTAGTTAAAGGTCAGTATTCTTGCAGCACAAAACGACAAGAAATGCTTACGTGAAAATACAAACAAAATGATTTCGATTAGTCTCACGCCTCCATCACGATGAAGAAATAGTCACCAGCCACGACATATCACAACGGACACAACATATCATAACCGACAGTAGCATTCCTGTAGAGAAAATTCTTATTTTTTTGTCATTACATGCTGTAGTTAAGGACAAAGTGACCATCGGAATTGAGGGTCAAACTTGTATTTGATGCCTAGAAAATTCCAAAGTAGAAAAAAATAGAGCACAAGTCTATAAATAAAAAAAGTAACTTGATAAGAAGCACAGTTTAATTGTGTTCCCGTGGCCCTCTGAGAAGAAAAAAACAAAAACAATTTGGTTAGATGGCAAAGTACCATCAAAAGTTATTGCAAAGCAAAATATCTTATATCGACAAAAATCCTTTATTTAATCTGTTCATAGAAGAGTCCTATTTTAAAATGGCAAAACACTATCTATTACCGAAAAGCTTTAGGAAACACATGGCCCTATTTTTGTAATGTCACAGCCTCTATTTATGTAAAATAATAATAATAATTTTAGAACTACAATAAAGATTCTAATTCAATTAGCCAAACAGATCCTGTATGCCAAGAAAGTATTTTCTTAAGCACAAATATCTCATGCTTAGCATGTCATCTGTCTGAGACAGTGCCCTTATGAAATTGAATAGTAGATTTAAAATCTGTTAAAATTAATAGATTGTAAATTGCAATTGTCAATAAAGCAAGATCATTGAGAGAATAAGAAAAAGCTCAGGGACAGTGAACAAAAATATAAAATAATTGCACACAAAATGTTATGACATATCTCACAAGAGACCCCCAATGTCTTTTCATGTTATTTTCTTGTTTTGGTCATACATCAATTCAAACTGTCACATAAGTCACCACAGCACTTCAATGCGGTAAAGTAAGTGTTTTTCTTTGTCAATACTGTTTATGCACTTTGCCTGATTAAAAAGATGCATGCTTTCAAGAAAAAAAATACCCTTGTAAAGGGATAAAAAAAAAGAAAAGAAAGAAAAATGAAACTAGCACTGTCCTGTGGTATCAGAGAATGGTTTATTTCTTGCTGTTGTTGGTGGATTGTTTGATTTATATGCCTTTTTCTTCATCTGAGAAAGAGCACAAAGTGAATTGCTTCAGGACTGGGGAGACCAATGAGGACTCGAGGAGGACTCTCTAAATGAAAAACTGGAAAGTTAGGAATATAACACAATTGGTCAGAAGAAATGTATCATAGACAATCCCTTTCCCCCATCATTTCAGAAACAGTCAGGATGTCCATGTACTGTATGTCCAGATCAGATTGAATGGAATCACATACATTAGATTGTTGCGAAAATTGCAACTATGTTTTATGGAAATAATGGGAGATTTAAAAAGGTACAATGACTAAGCGATTTAAAATGAGTGTATGTCGCCCTGTAAGTCTATGGGAGTTGGCAGTTTATGGCCAGATAATGACAAGCTTCACCAGTGGACAATGTCAAACTATCTATGATATGTGGACTTTAGCCGCTGTCTCTTGATGTCTTTGAATCGGATTCTAATGTGATCTGGATTAAATTATCCCAAATGACCGGAGCGTACATAAAGGGGCTCAGGTCAACCAAATATAATCAAACCGCTTGTCTAAGCCCTCGTTGCTATCAAACGTTGGTGCAATGTTGTAAATATAATACAAGAAGAATTACAAAAGAATATGCATAAAAGTGTGGGGGTGGGGGGGGGGTTGATTTGCTCTTGGTGTTCCTGAAAGTATGTGTTTCTTTCCAGTTGTCCTTTTGGAATGATTTTTCTCTGGTGAAAAATTATCTCAGCAGTATCTCTGTGAGTTATGATTATGTGCTTTGGGATTTTTTGTTGTCCACATCATTTTAGCTATACTGTGTATCTCAAAGACCAGTTGAGTTTAGTGTGGCAGCTAATGTTGTGCGTTTGCTTATCAAACAACAGGGTGGTGTGTATTAAAGCTCTGTAATTAAGTACTAATGTGCAAAATATTGTAATGTTTTTATATCAAAATGACTATTCATAAAATGTCGGGTCAAGTTTATACTTTTTTAAATAAAGTAGCACTTCAAAAAACACAAAGCATATAGCATTTACATAGTGTTTTCTCGCAATAAGCCATCTATTAATTTTCTAAAGAGACGTGCTCAGACAGTCTGATCTCACGGAATAATTTAACAATTTTACATGGTGCTGATTATGTATGAATTTGTATAATGTGAATTGTATGAAAACGTATACTTTTGAAAAAGTAAGCATGAAGATTCACCCCAAACCTGTCTCTAAACCTAACTATAAATGGGATTTAAGCAGATCTTATGAAAACATATGAATGAGATTGTATGAATTCATATAAATTATAGTTTGAAATACTTATGTATTCTAATTAGATTGTGGTGGACACTTAACGGAAACAATTAATTTTTTGGTAAACACATTTTTAGTGCTAACTACAGTAACATGATACTTACAAGTGTGCATCCACATTGGTTGTCAGAGTAACAACAAACACCATGCACAAGATTTTAGTAATGGATGTTTCTCTACGGTTTTTCATACTCATCTGAAAACATTTGTCACAGACAATCCCATTAAAAATCAGAAAGGGTGGAACTTGCTATATTTATTTGCAACTACTACAGTTAAGTTAACCTTGTGATCTGCTATGATCACTCATATTGAGAAGCATTACAATCTCATTTTAATTCGATTTCTGGTGTTTTGCATGTTAAGAAAAATTAAAATAAATAGATGTAAAAATATAGTTTTTCTGTTATCTGTAAAAACTTGCAGATTTGTTTACAGTAAATATTTATGTCTCTGGGGACATATGAATGGCAAAAGAGGAACTAAACCTGAATGAAATATTTCTTAGTTCAGTATTAATAAGGATATTTAAAAAGAACTATGGATTTTAACAGCAACAAAGACATGAGATCTGACATAGGCAAAAGTCTTGCTTCTCTGGCTTACTTAAAAAAGAAACAGATGTGTGCCTGCATTCGATTTGCATTTTGTGATGTCTGTAGGCATCAATGCAAAAGGTTCAGCAAATATTCCAGAGGACATTTCTCATTTTAAATCTGGATGTGATTAGTCTCTGATTAAACCAGTTTTGATTAGTTTATACACTCAGGTAGATGAGGGATTGCATTAGAGTTCTTTGTTTACCCTAATTAGCCATTGAAGCTGCAGTCACATCAGCCTTTCACTGTGGTACATGCTGTTCCTATGACAACTGCCTCACTGTCATGGTATGGTATTTAAGAATTCCCCTCCATTGAGACAAAATCTCATTGCATTTCACAGTAAGATTACATTACAAACAGATGGAGGAGGTCATAGGATTTTTTTATTTCATTCAAATCCTCCACTAGAACATATGAACTTGTGTTTGTAAAAGTGTAACCTGTTTTCCTACCTCTCTTACTGTGTCCCTGCATGTGTTTATCTGTGAGAGTGTCACAAGCTTGCAACTGACTTGCTCTGAAAAAAAATAGGTCATCCTTAAAACAAAAAAGGGTGCAGTCAACATAGCAACCGTCTGCTGTTTTTTTATTGGCTGACTTGTTTCCATAGTAACAAGTTAACCTTGAGGCTGCAGTTGCAGACCAGTTTGTTGTCTAGGCGAATCCAGCATGTATGAAAAGCTCTGCTAAGTCAAGATGTCACCCATGTTTTAGATCTCCAGCAACACTGAAGAAAGGGTCTGCATGTTGTAGCAACCTAGTGAGAGTACAACACATAGGAGTCTTTACCATGTCAGCATTGTACAGTGAATTCAAAAAGTATTCACCCTCTTTGAATTATTCCACATTGAATATTTTTGTGGAAATGGTACATTAGGTTCTCATATGTAACACAACATGTATTGTACTGCCATTTCAAAATGTGGAGAGGGGAAATTTTTCATGCAGCGTTTCCACACTTTTTTGTCTTAGGTACTCCCAGAGCCCCATAAGGATCAAGTGCTGTTCTTATTAACATTAAACCATAAAAATTATGCCAGATATTTACAAATACATTGAGAAATTATTTCCTGATATGCCGTTTCTGTCCTTAAATGCTCTTGTGTGTGAAATTTCTTATGCATTCTCAGCCCGAGCCTCCGTTGCTGATTCCATAATGTAATTTTTACAGCAGCATTAACACGCTATGGGGTAACTCCTGTTGCACGAACCAATGGTGCTTCAACCTACCAAAAGGGGTATAGCCAATTGCTATATAAGTCATATCTGAGTGCCATTTTGTCAAAATTTTCTCCTTAATTGTTCATCTCCTCACTGGCTCTGCAAGCAAGAAGCCAAAGAGAAGAAAGAAGCTCAGCCTCCTGCTCACCACTGTGAGAAGAAGCCACTGGCAGCGGAAGAAGCTTGATGCCTTCACCTGCGGCCATCTGGCTTTTAAAAGAGCATATTGTCTGAGCACGCAGAGGTTGCTCTCACCGAGGTAGAATGTTCTCACTGCGAGAACATGAGTCTCGCCCTTTTCTGCTTGAGGATCGCCTTTTTCCATGAAGGGGATCCTGCGAACTGCCACTCGAAAAATTCTGACCACTTGCCATCCAACCACATGTCGGCCATTCCTCTGTGATTCCTCTGGACCTGCTTCACATGCAGCCCCTCCAGTATTGGCTCAAAGCCCATGTCCCTCCCCATGCTTGGTTTCTGGGATGTTTTCATCTCAGGGTAACCCACTGCTACATCAGAGCTGTGGCCTCTTGGAAAAGTCCTCGCCTGTTTCAATCAGGCGTCCTGTTGGAAGTGACCTCCAGGAGGAAGATGGTCACAACATATGCCTCCAACTCAGGTTGGGGAGCTCTGTACAAGGGCAGACCAACGTTCAACTCTTGGTCAAACCTGGGGCAATGCTTACACATCAACTGCATCGAGACAATGGCAGTTTTTCTAGCCCTAAACCCTTCCTGTCGGCCTTAAAGGGGCACCACATCCTGGTCCGTTCGGACAACATGATGGCGGTAGCCTTTATAAATTGCCACGGTGGTCTCAGGTCATGTTCCCTCTACAGGTTGGCTTGATGCCTCCTTTTATGGGCAAACTCCTCCTGCTGAGAGCAGTTCATGTGCCGGGCAGACTAAACCAGGGAGCAGACATGCTGTCCAGGGGCATTGTAGCTCGACGAGAATGGAGACAACATCACCAAATGGTGCAAATTATCTGGTCTATCTTTGGGAGGGCAGAGCTGGACCTCTTTGCCTCAGAAGACAACTTTCACTGCCAATTTTTTTTTCAAAGCAGCAAGATGCCCTGGCCCACAATTGGCCCAGTGCTCGCCCGTATTCCTTCCTCCTGGTTGCCCTGCTTCCTCAGGTCATCAGACAGGTCAGTAAAGTCAGTAAAGTCCCACTCTATAGGAATCAGACGTGATTCCCCAAGTTGATTCAGCCCCTGGACAGGAGTCTTTGAAGCTCTCCGCGAGTGTAGCTAATACCATTTTGGAGGCTAGAGCTCCATCTACAAGATGGCTCTAGTCATCCTCCAGTGACTTGTCCTACATGTTAACTTTTCTACAAGATCTGTTGGACAAGGGGTGCACCCCTCCCATGCTCAGAGTATATGTGGAAGCTATCACGGCAAATCATTCTCTCTTGGCTGGCCAATCAGCATAAACGACGTGGTCTCTGAGGGGAGTTTCTGAGGGGGGCTCGGAGATTGAATCTGCCTCGCCCTCATGCTATTCCAACTTGGGACTTATCTATAGTCCTCAGGCCCCTATGGGGCCCTCCCTTTGAGCTACTCCAGTCAGGCGACTTGAGGCCCCTGTCACTTAAGACCGCCCTTTTTTTGGCTTTAGCATCAATCAAGTGAGTGGGTGACATGCAAGCACTGTCAGTAAGTGCTTCATGTCTTGAGTTTGGGCCTAACGACTGTAGAGTCATCCTCAAGCCAAGACAAGTCTACATGCCAAAAGTGCTCTCCACTCCATTTAGAGGACAAGTCATCACCCTTCTAGCGGTCCCCAATTAAGAAGGTGAGCAGGGTCCTAATCCACTCTGCCTAGTTTGGGTCCTTATAGTGTATGTTGAGCACTCTGGCTCGTTTCGGCACTCAGAGCAGCTCTTTGTATGCTTCGGAGGCCACTCTAAAGGGTTGCCAGTCATGGAGCAGATCTCACTGGATAATGGATGCTATAGCCTTGGCTTACACCTCAGTAGGCTTACAGTGTCCTCCTCCTGGGCTTGGTCCAGACACCAACACAATCTTGCAGCTACACGAATGTGATAAATCAGGCTTCAGTATCAGAGTAAACAGGATCTTCCCCAAAGCATGTTAATGCAAAGCTCATTCCGTTATCTCAGGGAACAGAGTTTACATAAGTAACTGAAGCATTTTCCATCTGAGGGCGTGTCTATATGCGGGTGCGTGCACAGAAAAAAGCATGTTTTCTATAGGCAATAAAAGGTAATGTAAAAACATGGAAATTGTCATTTTTATCCTTTTGTTTGTCATATTTGTTTCCTTGGTCAGTGTCTGTGGATTTCCATCTGCTGTTGTAGGCCATAAGGACCTTTGAAATAACTTAAATAGTTTGGCAAATTGATACTGCACTGTGATGTGGTCGATATACCTGGAACTACTTCATAGCTGTGGGTTTACTGGAAATTAAAGTTGCTGATATTTGCCCTAAGTGTAGATGGTCAGATTCAGGCCATTCTCAAGCCAATTAGGTCATATCTGTGAAATGCTTAAGAGATTGATGATGTCTGGTTAATTTCAGCCAAAGATTCAAGGTTAAGTCTTTGATAGCCCTTTGATTCCAGTTGCCTAATTTGGTAAAACAGACAAAAAAAAAAAAAAAACGTTTATGCCAAGTTTCCTCCATTTTGTTGAAATAGATGTCACATCTATCTTTTCTAACCTTCCATGGCTTTTTGCTTTAACAACTTCTAACTATTTCTGCACTTTTCCTGTACTTGGTCATTCATTATTCCATTCCAACATTTTTTTTTTCTATTCTTCATCTGATCTTTTATTAAGATTGTAAAAAAAAAACAGTTTAGGTCGACTGTCTCTAAACTCTTAAGTGAGCAACAAATGTTTCCCAAATTTATTTTCGTTCCATAGTTGGATTTTGAATGTGCTTACTTAACCAGCAAAATCACAGTTAGACAGGAGGAGTAAAGTACTGCCCCCTGGTGTTAATGCTGCAGCAGCACATATGAAAAAAAAACATCCTCCCTGCTCCTTTGGAGCTACCTCAAGAATGATCAAATAGAAATTTCTCTTGAAATTGTAGAATTTAAGTTAAATTGAGGGAAATAAACAATGCATTGAAATGATTAAGGCATTATCAAGTGTTTAAAAAAAAATATGTTGAATTTGTAAAACCAATAAACAGCCAAATGAGTCCAGCCATTCATTCATTTGTATATTTATACAAATGTACAAATTAATTCTTATTAATGTCGAGTTTGAACATTTTGAACTGTTGTGACAGTGTTTAAGGAACAAACTGTCTTCTAAAATAAGATATCAAAACATAGTTATATTTACTGATAAAACATTTTACTGTTTTAGATCCTATCATGAACATATGGTCATAAAATTAAGTGCTACAGAATACTGTGCCTCATGAGTGTGCTGGCAAATCTATTTTTTGTTCCTGGCTGGTTTTATGAAATTACAGTAAGTGTTGATCCTCGCTAGTCACAACTGCCTGAATTGCTTGAACAAAGTGTCTAACCTCTGATGAGCAGCTATGTGGTTCTTGATCACTCCATGATGAAAACCCATCTGTCCCAAAGTAACGGTCACCAAAGTCCCCTTCAAGGACAGCAAATATACACCCACAAGATTTCAGTACATAGTGTAATTTTTTCATTCTTATATTTAGGTACATTACCCTTTAAAAATTTTGGTCAGTAAGAATTTTTGGTAAAACTTTTCAATAAGGTCCTATTATTTGACATTTTTTAATGCATTAACTAACAATGAGCAATATTTGAATACAGTATTTATTAATCTTTGTTAACAATAGTTAATAATCTAATTTGCTGCTCAATAAACATTTTTATTATCAATTTTGAAAACAGTTATGCTGCTTAATATTTTTGTGGAAACAGTTAAACACTTTTTCAGAATTCTTTGATGGACAGAAGTTCAAAAGAACAGAATTTATTTGAAATTTACAATAAATTGTAAATGTCTTTATTGCCACTTTTGAGCAATTTAATACATCCTTGCTAAATAAAAGTTTTAATTTCTTTATTTAAAAAAGCATACATGGTATCATTTTTACAATGAATTGTGGTACCTAATTACTTTATTACCATAGAACCGTATCAAATACGTCTTGTGTAAAAGTGTGAACTGTACAGCCATCCAGGGTTTGCAACGTTTTTTTGTGTTTTTTTTTACATTTTGGAAGGAATGAGGTCGATAGCCACATACTGTACCAGCAACACCCTCACTGCCATCATGGCTACCATCAATATCACATGGTCCTCACTGATGTCTCTGGGCAGTCGCAGGTAGTGCAGCTAAATGTGTGTGTGTGTGTGGGGGGGGGGGGGGGGGGGGGGTCTTAGTTACCACGGAAACAAAGTGAGAAAGAGGGAGCCACAGCCACCAAAAAGAATGAAACTGAGGAGTCAGGAGATCTCCGTTACCATGGAGACAGAGACCAACAGGCAAAATGGACAAAAAGGGTTTGCTAAGAGCTGAGAAAATAACAGAGAAAAGGCCATACATTTTTTTCTAGAAAATATATTTTTTCTAGAATGTTGCTAGAATTAGTCAGACTGGGATTTATCAGTAAGATCTTTCTTATAGTACATTAAACAATAAAGACAGGCTTCATTGTATTTGCCTCATTGTATTTCCTGTTTTACCTCTGGTTCTCCTGAATCCAGATTAGTCTGGATCAGAATCTTGCCAATACAGACGTCTTTCCACACAGCTCTCAGAGCAGGTTCCATGGTCTCACCGGCCCGAAGAATGGACACACCTGTGATCTAGGACACAGGAGGACAAGCGCTGCTTCAAAACCAATATGATTTCAAACAAATATTTTATGAAAAATACTCCTAATTGTGGAATTGAATGTTTTAATGAACAGACACACAATTTAACCCTTTCCCACTAAATCTGCGGCCCTCATACTTTTGGCCTTGCAGTGTCTGGACGAAACAGGCCTGTGAAAAGAACAGATATTTATGTGATGATCCACACAGTACAGCTGAGAAGAAAATATTTTGCTCTGTATTTATTGAGAGGGATGACAAAAGGTCATCAAAATATTTATATTAAAGCAGTAATATTTACATTAATACTTAACCATAAACCATATATTTATATTTATTTTAAAAAGTACTTTCAAATTAACAGGCAAATTTAGTATGATTAATTATAAAAAATGAAATATAAAGTGAATCATTTTTTAAAATAATTTTTCGTGCCAACCGACTTAATTCAATGGCATTTAATGTAATTAATTCATTTAAAATTTAACAATCATATAAGTGTTACTCATTGCAGTTAGTTTGATTAATTAACTGGCATATCACGTAATTCATTCAAATAAAAACTGTAATTAAATATTGCAGTGTGATTAATCAACAGGCCTATATAATTAGTTCAGTTAAAATTTTTGTTGAAGTGATTATTAGAAATTAATTAAATGAATTAACTAAATTCTATTGATATATGTGTGACTAATTGTTACTCATTTGATTAATTAACTGGCATATATACTTAATTCAATTAAAATTTGTATTGATATGTGTTATTAGCAATTAATTAGATTAATTAACTGACATGAAGGCCATGTAATTATTTCCATAAAAAATTTAATCAAGCCTTAGTTATAATTTAAATCACAGATTCAGCTTTAATTGCTCTATAATATCAAACTTTGGCAAAAAATACAATGAGTGGCACACACACACACACACCTTGGAGGGAAAGAAAGACAGCGCGTGTTCAATAAGCAACCGCATAAGTCTCTTTGAGTAGAAGATGAACTCATCACGGCTAGCGTCTTTGTTCCTAAAAACAAACAGAAAAATTGAGGAGGAGTACATAAGAGACGCAGAGAAAAGAGTAAAGCAGGCCAGTGAGTCATTAGCCTGATTCACACATGTGAGGAATTCTGAATGGCAGCCGGAACAGATGAATGGATTCCAAAACACATTTCAACAACAAACATTAACATTTAAAAGTAAGATTTCTTTTGATGTGCTTCTTAGAACTTATTCATATGACACTCACCTAATGATGGTGTGAAGACCACGGACCTGTGGTGTGCTTTCCAACACACTGAGAGACTGAGGAAGCGGCTGGGACTGATGGGCCATGGCCAGGAGCGCCCTGTGTGTGCGTGCATATGAAAGAGAAGAGACATAGAGCTAATCAGCACTCTCAAAGAGAAAAAGATGAATCAAATCCAAATGAAAGCCACTTGTAAACAAGTCCATGACATTTCTAACACTGTCACTAAAGGATCTACGTGGGCAGTTTGTCTTCATTTGAAAACATAATCATGGGTTATAGTACTCTATAAAAAGACTAGCCCAGAGAATATTTTTATATTTTTAAAAAAGTACATTTCTTCATAGAGCGTAAATGTGTTTATATATGAGGGTGTGTGAGAGAAAGAGGATAGGCTTCTCTATCTGACACTAATCTCACGCTGCAGAGAGAATGCATGCAACAGAACAGAGATGATTGATCAGTGAAAACCAGTGAAAGAGAACGAGTGAGAAGGCTGAGAGTGTGAGAGAAATGATCTGTCTTGAGTAAGTACCACAAGGAGAACCATTTACTTACATTTTCCGTAAATTCACAGGCAGAGGGCGCCGTTTTGATGTGTAGTGTGCAAAAATATGAAGGATGCTGAAGTCTATTCAACATGCCACAAAGAGTTTGGCATATTGCATTAATTGGACTTGACTGGAATGCTTATATTGTAATATTTTAAGAACTAAATGTAAATGAGTTTTTGTCAGAGACTTTGAGTCCTTATGAAAAGAAAGAACTAACCAGTAAATAAAGGGCTGGAAAAATGTATAAGATTATTTCACAGGACATACCGTAATGCCCTTTTTCACTCACCTCTTCTAGCTGGCTGTGAACATACTCAACGTAATGCCCTTTTTCACTCACCTCTTCTAGCTGGCTGTGAACATGCTGTACGATCAGGTCAATGGCCACCATGTTGCCTCCACCTGTGTGTGAAGGAGAGAAATTAATAATTGTAACATCTGCGAACTGCAATTATTCACTGCAGAAATGCATATATGCTGAACTCAACACGTGGCACTACAATGTCTGCAAGTCTCATGGTGGGTTCGATATACTGCTCAAAGGCTGGTTTTACAAATTCATTGTATAATGACACCCTCAATGTCGCATCCTCTCTCTGTGATGTCCCTCCTCAGCCGCCGTACCAGCCGAATATATGAATCTGTATCTACAAAAATCTTCATGTCCATCAGCTGCAAAAAAGAGAGAGAGAGAGAGAGAGAGAGAGAGAGAGAGAGATGACTTACCAACAGAAAGTTTAAGGCTGAAGAAATATTATGCTTTCAGTTGTAGGATATAGTGACAGATATTTTTACACTCAGACCAAGATCAAAGTGTAAGTAATCAATATTACTTTAATAGTCAATATAAACAAAATAAGAAATGTGTACATTTTAAATGCATTTACTAGAAAATTTTTTAATTTAGTCAACTTTTAGGAGCACATTAGCATATAGATCCTATCCCTATTCTATTCTATATTGGACTAAAAGCCACAAAAGCCAAATTTTAATTTCATGTGATCCCTTTAAGATAAATCTGTGATAAATGGTCCCTCCTCAATATCTCCCTTACTTCATCGCCAAAAAATTTTTATCACTTACTTTGCTTTTAATTTTTATCAGTATTTACGAAACATTCAGAAACCGCAACATTTCATCATACCTGCAAGAGCTCTTTGTCTGCAAAGGACAAGATGCCTTCAAAGATAATGACGCTAGCACCATAGACATTTTTCTGGAAGAGTTTGAAATGAAAAAGCAAAGACCATCAAACAAACTGAAATATTTTCCATGCCACTATTATAAATTATGACTGTATCTGGGGTGTAAATTTTTTATATACTTCTGGAAAGTATGTGAAACATCTCCCACACACACTCACCCAGTCTTTCTGGCGTCCATGTGTAGTGAAGTCATAGACTGGGATTTTTACACTTTGACCCTGTTTAAGTTTCCGCAGCGTGGTCACAAGCAGCTCAAAGTCGAAAGCTCCTGGATGGTCAAAGTTATAGTCATTGCTGGCAGCCAGAGCTTGTTCCTCTGGAGACAGGACCTGCAGATGGGGAACATAAAGGTTGCATGTCTGATCACTGGTGAGGGCGGCACAGACACCAGAAAGATCACAATCCTGCCCTATCACCATATGTGCTTTAACAGCAATGCAAGGGATACCATTTTATTCTGATCACATACATCATGGCATCTGAGGCTGTTATTAATATGTGAGTATTTGTGAAAACATGTCAGGGGCTACATAAAATTAAAATAAAAATAAAAAGACACAGTTCGTCCAAATATGAAAATTCTGTTATTTACTCATGTTGTATCAAACCTTTATATTGTTGCTGTTTTTGTTTATTGTTGAGTTGAAGAAGGAAGGAGAGGGATTACAAAAACTTTCAGAAGCACTCGATTTACCAGATTAACTTCACATGGTGGACCAATCACTCTTTCAGATCTCACCTTATAAAATGAGTCCATAGACAGCAAAACCACCCAAGGAACATCCAAAGCTTCAATGATTTTATTGGCTACAGTAGTTTTTCCAGAGGCACTGCCACCACACAAACCTATAATAACATGATTACTTCATTCAAACATTCACATTTATCCAAATCTAGTTAAAGGGATAGTTCACCCAAAAATGAAAATTCTGTCATCATTTACTCACCCTCTTCACAATCAAAACATATATGAGTTGCTTTCATATGTTAAACATAAAAGAAGATATTTTGAAGATTGCTGGTAATCAAACAGTTGGTGGTTGCCATTGACTTCCATAGTATTTTTTTCCATTCATTGGAATCATTTAATTAGGTGTTTCTCATAAAATTCCTTAGTTAAATAAATTTGTAAGTAAAAAAAAAATACAGATCCAAAACCCAGTGGATAGCAAAAGATATTTGAACATCAAAGGAGGTTGACTGACAAAAGTTTTCATATTTCTGTCTGAAAAAATACCCAAAATATATCACCTTGACCACAGGGCCATATCCAATTTTTGGTACAATTGCTTTAGAAAAAGAGCATACGCTCCCTAATACTACTGAATGCAAGCAACAAGTCATAATTTACAGTAGCGTTTGGTTATTAAAAAAAATCTATTCTTGTTGAGGTAAAGGAGAAACTAAAGAGATATCATTTGTGACTTTCTTTCAATTTGAAAGAGAGATTAAGAAAGAGAAAAAAAACAATCTTTGAGCTGGCCACCTGCAAGACACCTCTTCTCTGAAACTCTTTAAAAGCAAAATATAACTCAATTAATTACAAAAAGAATGTGTATGATCAATTAAAATATAGGTCATAGGACCTGGTATTGTAAAGAATTATTACATACACCACAATATGTTTAAATGCCCGAGTCTATTAAATAGACATCTCAAAGTTTAAATCTCGGTTTGTGATCAGTTAGGATGTGATCTCTCCCATTGTGCACTAATGGGAACACATGCAGCGTCAGCGTCAGGAGGGAGACCTCAGTCTATAGTTCATTTCATTATAGTAATAACGCGCCATTAGCGCGCAGCAGCCGCATGCTGAAACTGGGGCAGGAGGGAAGAAGGAAGGAGGTTAACTATGATTTAAGTTCCTATAATGATTTTATTTTTCATCATCAGAAAGATGAAACGTTGCATTCCACAGTATGAATAATCGTTCCATAACATGCCAAAAATGATTATTAATTGGCTCGATGTGGGATCAACAGATAGTAATGTCAGAGGTGCACCTGTGTCAAAACGCATTGACTCTTTCTCCTATAATTTATCTAGGCCATAGCCTATGTAGAATGGGTGGACCGCATACAGCTGTATTGTGATACCTGTTCAATCGGCACGAGTTTTTCCTTCTGAACTTTATCTCACACATAACTCTCCACTCATATCCGATCGCCATGAAGCTGCACTCTCAGCGGTCAATACCTCACGAAACGAATTATGGGGAATGTAGTTTCGGCCCGCTCTTCTTTTTCTGCGGAGCTGTTGCCTGGAAAGTATCTTTTAAAACATTTTAAATGCCAGTGCACTTCCTACAGTATTAGAAGAATGTTTCTGCCTAACCTTGACAGAAAACGTATACTCAAATCTAATATATCACAAGCTGAGTCATGGTGTCACAACACTTAATCCAAATTAAGGAATCAGACTCCTTGCTTTACTTGAAATAATACATCAAACTCTTCACAAAATAATGTATGAATAGTTTTATGCAGTTTTGCATGTCCCAAACCACTTTCAGGTTCTCACACCGTATCATCTTGATGTTTTGTTGTGGGTTTTTTGAATGGTCTTTTGGGCAAGTCCACTCTTGAGACTTTTTTAGGCTCCAATGCAGCATGTCATCTTTGTTTTTTTTACATCTGTCATCTACAGTTCTCTCAGACACTTAAAGAGCTTTATAATTTACACAACATAAACACAGCTTTTGTGGCCAAAGATACTTATCATTTCATTGTAAATGCTGTCGTCATTGTCACATGGGGAACTAGTTTGGACACATTTTAACTTTTGTTCCCAGAGACAAAATCATCTTAAGTTAAAAAACAACAACAGCTGTCACAAATCTAAAACAGGCAGTCTAGTTGGATTCACAGTACAAATGCAGGTTTGAATCATTTAGGTTTACATCTAACGTGAAATGAGTCCTGGAACACCTAAGAAATGGACACATTTTGCTTACGTAGAACCACAATCTTGACCGGCACGTTTGAGGGCACATCTGGCAAAGTCACATTCCAGCAGAAAATAGTTAGCAAGCTTGTTTCTGTGGTTGAAAGTTCACAATATAGCTTTTAATATAGCAATTTCTGACAGTGTTACCAGACATAATTGTAGAAGGTCTTGTAGACTTTAAAGTGGAACTGAGTTTTTACAAAATCCATAGAGCTTTGGTACAGCCAGCTGGGTCTGCCTTTATCAGGAATAAAGATTCAAGATTCGTCTGCAGTTTGTTTGCATTTCGAAGCAGATTTGGGATTGATAAATCATGGGTGCACAACATGAAAGCTCCTTGTGTAGATCTCCTTTGGTATGTGTTTTCTTTAAGCGTAGTGAGAATGTGGGGGTTGAGCTGTATAACTGAAACCTGTCCCCGTGTCCCAGCCCATGACAGCTCCAGTCAAATGTCTCTGGCCTCAGCCTGACCAAACACACTGATGTCCCTTCAGTGCAGTCAGTCTGGTAGAACTGCCCTACGCATGGTTGAAGCTATGACAGGTTTCCAGATAGCCCTGGAAAACAGAAGGAAAGTGAGGGATGGAGAGAAAAAGCATGAATGAGTGAATGAATCTAAAATGTCTCATAGTAGCTCTCCAGTGGCAACCTACACACATATCAGTGCTATGGTGGACATCAAAATTGAGGAATCAGTTTTCTCTCTGGGTTTGGGATTTTAATATACACCATGTTTCAAAAGTCTGGGGTCAATAAGATTTTGTCTTTAAATGTATACTTGAAGGATGCATTGAATTGATCTGAAGTGACAGAAAACAAATACAATAATAAAAATAAAAACTATTTCAAATAAAAACAAATTCCAAATAAAAACAAATAATCAAAATAAAATTAAAAAAAAAAAAACAAAACAAAACTGTTTCAGCATTGATAATAATAAGAAATGTTTCTTGAACACAAAATCAGCATCTTGGAATGATTTCTGTTTTGCCATTACAGGAATAAAATAATATTTTTAAAATATATAATAAAACAGAAAAGAGTTGTTTTAAATGGCAATAATATTTCACAATTTTACTGTTTTTGCTATATTTTTGATCAAATAAATGCAGACTTGGCAAGCATAAGAGACTTCTTTCAAAAACATTAAAAATATAAATTTTACCGACCCCAAACTTGAGACTATCAACAAGCAACCAATTTCTTAGAATTTTTATTTGTCGCAACTAACTGTTCATCATATTACAGTCATAAATGTTTATAAATAAATAAATAAATACATAAATTTCATACTGTAAGCACAATGGTTATTTTGTTCCAATGACTGCCCTAGTTTTATATTTTCCTTCAGGTTTATTCATCTGACATAACTCCAATAGTGGGTAGAAAAAAGATGTAGTCAACTAAACACAATGTAAATGTTTCCTAAATATTATTTTAATCACTTCTTTTGTCTTACGTTGTTGGAAAGGGTGTCCCTTGCAAGAGGATCAACATATTTGGGCATCCCTGTTATCAAAAAATGTAAACTCCCCTGCACTAAAGCATAAAATAAAGCTGCTAGGGAAACATAAGTAGGCACAAATACACCAACTTTCATAACTTTCATTTTCCATTATGCAAACTTTATTGCTTTTAGGTCCTGTCACCTGCTGCAGAATATTTCTTCCTCATATTTGTGCTTTATTCTCACACACACACACACCTCTGCTTAGCAGCTGTAAGTTGCGCCCTTCCTCTTGTACTTGTAGTTGTAGAACCTGCTGGAGAAGCTCTTGTCTCAGAGTCTCCTGAACCAAACCCATCCGCTCTAACTTCTCTCCATTCAATCTCAAGAGAGCACGACCTGACAAAGACAAAGTGACAGAGAGAGAGACAATTTCAGTAGACATGAGCTCTTTGGAAACACACAAGCTCTGCAGTCTCTGCATTATGTATGCACAGTTTTGCTGGCAGCTATAAACAAATTACAGCATTGCAAATCCCTCTAAGTTATTATCTCCATGTTCCCAGTGATCTTTGCATATGTAACTATGGTAACATGCTGTGTGGAACTGCTGCCTGAGGACATAGGCCGCCCCGGGTTCATTTCCCACTTTGTTTCCAACTGAGCCTCTCGTGCTGTGACTCTAAACACTTCAGTCCACAGCCTTGCAGATGAAACAATGCACCTGTCTTTTGGCCATATGTTTTTTTATCTACCTATATTCCTTTTTCTCAATTTCCTTTTCTATGGATCTCACCCAGGGTGTCTGTGATCTTGATGCTTTGTGTCCACCGAGAGAGAAAAGAGAATTTGTGGGGGACGTGAAGACAAACGAGACCCTAGTGAACAAGTGTGAGTCGTATATTCACACTATAATTCTACAAACCCTAGAAAAACATGGTAAAATAATAAAGAAGGATATCATTATGGCCAGCGAGTCCTGGCTGCAGCTTTCCCCATTGATGGCCAATAGAAAATACTAATTTCTTTCAAAAGTTTGTGTCAGTAAAATAAAATGTTTTTGAAAGGTTTTTATGCTCACTAAGGTTGCAATAATTTGATCAAAAATACAGCAAAAATTATAATATTGTGAAATATTATTACAATTTGAAAATTTTTCTATTTTAATATATTTTGATAATGTATTCCTGTGATGGCAAAGCTGAATTTTTGTGCTGTGTTGGCATGCAGTACATAAAGGTGATTTTGTGCAAGGTCACTGTGATGTGAGATTTTACACAGAATGCAATTCCATATGAATAATGGCTTACAGGTTAAAATCAATTGGGGATATATTTAATTATATACAATAACTACAACAGTTCTTTTGTTTTACATTGGTTAACACACCTGTAATGGCGTGGTGGGAGAAGACTTCAACATAGGTCAAATAGTTGTGTGGACAGTGCTTCTTCAACCATCTGCACACATCCTGCTGAGACCACAGAACCACTGGCCTGGAGAGACACGGCAAGGTGGGGCTGGTGTGGTAAACAGAGTAAGATTCACCTGAATGTAACTGAAAGAGAAAGAAATAGAGCATGAGAAAGGAAGAGACAGGGAAACTAATTTAAATATGCATTTCACAGTGAAGTGGCATAGAAAAACAAATATCAAATTGTGACGGAACTGTATGTATCCTTCTGGAGTCCTACCACGCATGAATGCACAACGTTTTATAGCACTTCTAATTTGAAACCATTCTCTAGCAGAATTAAAAAAAGAAGTATATAAACAGATAAATAGCTCTCCCTCCTGCTAAGAATTATTATTATTTTTTTTTTAAATAACTGTGTTCCATGTCATGCACCGGCAGTGATTAAGATGGATGCTTTCATCTTACACAGCCACCTGATTGGCTGCCTAACGGATGCGGCCGTGATTCTGCACACTGAGCTGTATAAATGAAGGCTATTCTAGAATGATTAGCATTCGTTACAATGGCTGCACTAGTGACATGAGCCACAATAACACTCGCTTGACCTTCATCACACTTTCATATGATCACAGACTAATTACACAAAATCATCCTGCAAAGATAATTCCAGCAAATCATCCACATTTAGAGCGAGTGAGAGTTTATGAGGGCTAATGAAACTGAGTTTAATGTATCTTTGACATATAATATTATTATGTTTGTTTACAGTGACACCAAAAAAGCATTGCTAATATTTAAACTACAGTTCAGAAGTTTGGGGTCAGAAAGATTTTTTTTTTTTTAAAGAAATAAATTTTTTTATTTAGCAAGGACACAATCAATTGATCAAAAGTGACAGTGAAGACATTTATAGGGTTGCAATAGATTTTATAAGATTACAAAAGATTTTTATTTAAAATAAATGCTTTCGATTCATTAAAGAATCCTGAAAAAAGGTATTCTGGTTTTTACAAAAATATTTAGCAGCACAACTGTTGTCACCATTGACAATAATAATAGTTTCTTGAGATGAAAATCAGAGACTTTTTTAAAAAACATTAAAAAAAAAATCTTTCTGACCTCAAACTTTTGAATGGTACTGTACAGGATTAAAAGCAGTATCATAAAACTTCCAAAGTGACCCAATAAATGGGGTCTGATAGCAGGAAAAGAAAACAATGCCATGTGCTACTAATAAATATTATGTGCCCTTGTCCATTAGTGTTGACACCAGAGACTGTGTATTCAATCTGACTCTTATATAATAAATATATTATTTTCATATTATATTTTACTATTTTCTAATGTGCTATAGGTCGCTGTAAATTCTGGGTACTAAAACAAAACTCATCTCATAATATAACTAAGTTTCATTCCCTGCTTTGCATATTTTCTTCCCTTTCTTTGGTGTTCCATTTCATTAACAGTCATTTATCCTCACAAAATCACCCTCCATTTTCCCACATCTCCCTCTATTTGATTTGTTTTTCTAAGCCATTTGCCGCCATCTGTACCACATCCCTCAAGTTCATCTTCAATTTTCTTTCTCCTTCACAGTTTTTGCCCCATCTCTACTGCTCTCTCTCTCTCTTTCTCCCTAAGGCAGCTTTCTACTTTATGCCTTTGCTGTGTTTGCCCTTGAGGGCAGTGGGGAATTCTTTCTTCAGCAACTGCAGGAAATCACACACATACATTCTTGCACGTGCACATACATGCATGCATGCACACATATAGGCTGCATAAGTGACTGTTCCACTCAGCTGGTCTTGGGCAGGATGCACATTTCTCCAGCAACTGTCTCTGTAGGGCATAAAAACACTGTGGTCCCTCCATGGCTGTAGAACCCCTCTTAAATACTAGTTCATTCAAAAAATGAAAATTTTCTGAAAATGTATTCTCCCTATCCAAGATGTAGATGAGTTTGTTTCTTTTTCGGAACAGATTAACAGATTTCCATCCAAAATTTTATAACATCTTTTTGCTCACACACTCACACCACACACACACAAAAAAAAATACACATTTGAGAAAAAATATATTTCCAAATCCAAATCAAAAAGAAAAATACAAACTCATCTACATCTTGGATGGCCTGTGGGTCAGTAATTGTTTCAGCAAATTTTCATTATTGGGTAAACTATTCCTTTAAGCCCTTCTAGATGAGATTATTAGGCATGTCACTGTCACATTTACATCTTTTTAAGTACCTTATCTCACTATAAACCATGAACATCATTTTGTTTGTGGCTTATAAATGGATCTGTCTAAGTAGCTGTCAAACTTTCCCTATTTTAATGCCCAATATTTGAGATTGCACTCTGTGATATAAAATGGAGACAAGCTGATGCAATCCTTCTTACTCTGCAATGTCCCTATACGCAATGGTATAGATTACAGAATCTGTCAGTGAGAGAGGAATTCACACCAATAAAATGTACAACATTAATTATTTACAGTATGAGTTCCATTCACACAGAACTCAGAGGATCAGTGTAAGCACAATAATGAGAAAATACAAACACCAACCATGAAAAGTGTTCCCCATTACACAAATGCATACATAACAGTCACATTTTTGACTACAATTAGTCAATAGGCACTTGAGTTCCTCATTTCTTCTTTGATCATTCTGCGATGATATGTCTGTGGAAAGTGGTGTCTTGGCAAAGTTTATAGACAATCACAACAGCGCTGATGAAAGTGAGAAAAGATATGTGATAAAAGTGACGTTTTCTGTTTTCTCTTCTTTGTTCACTCTGTATGTGGTGAGATGTCAGTGTGCCTTTCATGTTCTGACATACACAAACCTGCATTGTTGAGAAAAATACTAACAAGTGTAGCTGGGCTGAACAAAGGATTTGTGTATGAAGCCATAAGGGGAAGAGATAAAACAGAGCTGTTTATCTCTCCTGTCACTGTATTCATTAACGATAGTTTAAATTATAAGGCCAAAAAAGTGCAGAGGTTAGTTAGGGTCTCATCAGCTCCTGTTTGGGGTTTTCATGAGGAATAAATGAACATGGACATCTGATCGCACAAGCTTTTGATCATAAATTCACTTTTTGGAAAATCAAAGGCAAACAGTCTGAACCTTCGCCCTCTGATCCGGTTCAGCAAAATGCAACAAATTTAAACCCAAGTTCAGAAGATTCACCTTAAGTCTGGTGTTCCTCTTCCAATTACTCTGGCAAAAAGCAAGATTTGTGAACGATTTAGAAACTACTGAATATTGGTGTTTAAGACTTGAAATAAAACAGATGAGATGATAAAAACAGATGACATTTCTTATCCATTACAAAATAATAATATATAATAATATATAGTTGATGTTATTTTGATCTTTGTATCATAAGTATAATATTTTTTTTTACAAAACTATTAAGCAGCACAACCATTTTCAAAATTGATAGTAATAAGAATTGTTACTTGAGCTCCAAATCAGCATATTACAATGATTTCTGAAGAGACTTTTAAAAATATTTTCAAAACTTAGTGACCCCAAAGTATATACATTGTGTACTATACTATATAAAAATTATACTACGCTATATGTTAAATAAAATAAATTAAAGGCAGCTTCTATTTAATGTCTTAGTAACATTTTAATTTAGCAAAAATGTTTAAACCCTCTATTTAATCCACTAAACACAAAATTTACAAATGAACAGTACCTCTGCTAATTTCACTGAGAAGATAAAAACTAATTTAGCACTAGAAAAACAGAAATGTAAAAGTAAATGGAAATGACCACAGAACACTGGATTTGCCTCAAGTAATTACTTTTGAATACTATTAATTTAAATGCAGAACACAAACTCATTAAGATAATATCTATCTCAGTTTAACAAAATCAGGTTTGGGTCTTAGAAGTATGTGCAAACCTGTTGTAAAATCTAAGATTAGTCTAATTGTGCGGGCGAGACTGCTTTGACCCGCAAAGCTCTCCAGACCCGACAAGAAGCACTTACTTCGTTAATATGCTAATGCAGAAGATCAAATGAAGTTAAAAACACACATTACGACCCATATCTTTGCTTTCAGTGCTTAAATCAGCAGTGCCCATGTGACCTGAGGCCCACAAGCCATGTGGAGAGTGGTCTCTCTCTTCTCTACCCACTGGCCTAACAGCATCTTACTCATTCTCTACAAACTAAACACGCTTTTAGATGGATGGCTAAAGAGAGAAAGGAAGTGTTTTGTTGCCAGACCCCCTCCTCCACCTTTTTTTAATGCACAGGTTTTCATACAAGTGCATTTCTGAAAGGCGAAAAAAAATTCCCACTATTAATAATGCAACAACGGACAGCCATACATACATGATATTAGTGCACAAATGACATCTTTAAAGACTAAAGTATGGAATAACTAAAAGCACCATGCCATTAGCTCTGCTGTACAAAACTATAGCTTCTACTGCCTACTTTGCAATTTTTCACAGCTAGCACATACATTTTCACTGCAAATAGTGAAGTTACTAGTTACTTATCCTTTCATATGATATATGAATATGGTAATCAGCTGGCTACATTTTTGAGTAGCTTGCCCAACACTGGTCTTTCTCAATGTCCTCTTAAGACCAGTTTCAACATAGTGTGAAAGTGCACTAGAAAGAGCTTTAGTTTGTATAATTAAGTCATGTTAATGAGATACAAAATGATGATCCTTTGAAGCTGATACAGGGAATACATAAAAAACCATTTTGCTTCATTCTTATCCTTTATTATTTGATCTAAAGAAGAGTAATGTGTGTCTTTCTTATGATCAATGTGACTTTTAAAGACAAAAGACTCTTATCACAGATTGCGATGATATTGTTAATTTTTTTCAAAAATACATTTATAATTCTATGTTATATTACCATCAAATCACATATTGTATTGCCAAATTACACATATATTGGCATCAAATTACAAAAAAATAGTTGCAAGTGTGTTTCTAAAATAATGACTGAAATACTGCCCATAAATTAAGACATCTTTCTCTGTTCGGACTTCCATAATCAATCTCTATTTTTTTTTTCTCTTTTGGAAAGTCATGAAAATGCTATTGTGAAGTGTTTTCTTTTGCTATTGGAGCAAATTGGAATAAAAAATTATATATATTTGTTAAGCTCCTGTTCACAACTAAAGAAGCTAACCCAACTATGATGACTTCTGCTTCTGAAATCCCCGGAAATGGGAAAAGGCTCATATTCAGATGGACTGAGACGTTTTGTTAAAGATTTCCTTCTTGGTTTCACCTGCAGTCCTTCCGTTCCAGGCTGCTGGAGTAGTTTGACCGTTCGGCCACCGGCTGTTTTGCGGCTGTGCCCCTCATGCCAGGTAAGGTTTCCACCTGCACAACGACTCAGCTGGTACTTAAAGTCCTCTGGAAGTGCCCTGTACTCCACCGCAGGACGACAAAAAGTAAAACTAGAGGCCGCTGCGATAGAAACAGAGAAATTTGGCATTTATTCATTCATTTAAACACACACACACACACATTCCATCCTTCTTACTTACATTTTCACTTCCCTCTTCAGAAAGACACAGACTATTAAGATGTGCAGCAGCACTGTTCATTGTCAGTTATCAGTCATGCAGCAACCTAGCCTTGTAGGAGATTCAGTTTGAGGACTGCATTTGTCATCAGGGTTTTGGTGGTTCAAAGAGTTTAAGGTTTAAGGTTTAGGCTTAAGTAAAAGCAAATAAGAAATGTCTGAATGACCCATATCTCCTGCGGCTGACTGGGTGGATTGGATTCTTCCCAGAATAATTCCTAAAGACGCTAGTCAGCAAAACTAATTGGGAAAATTATGCATTAGCGTGTCAGAGGGTGATAAAAAAGCAGAATATTGGTAGCCTGTGGGGTAATCTAACAAAAAGCATATGAGGCTCCAGATTTCCAGGAAGGAAAGCTTTAAGTGCTCCTAAATACCGAACACCTCAGAAACATCAGTTCTTGCTGAGCTAGACAAAACTAGCATTTGCAATTCATGAAACAGCTAACAGAAAAACTAATTAACAAAGACATCTTCAAGGATCGTCCTGGTATAAAATATGCTTTAAAGGAATTTTTTTGGAACACCAAAGAAGATATTTTTGAAAAATGTTTCAGTGTTGTTTTTGGCAGGGTTTTATAGTTAACTAAAACTAAAAAAAATCTAATAATATAAAAGTTTTATTTCAGGTGGTTGCCAAGGCAATATCTCACACTTTAGTTTAAAAAAGTAACTAAAACTGAAATAAAAGAATCTCAGTGATACTAAAATAATAAATGTTTTTGGACCCCACTGTCATTCGTTATATGAACTAAACCATTGAAATTCTTCTAAATATCTTTGTGTTCAACAAAAGAATGTGAATCATACAGGTCTGGAACAACATGAGTAAATGATGACAGAATTTTCATTTGTCCCCTTAACACACACACACAAACACACACACACACACACACACAAAAGACAGTATACATACATTTAGCTGTGAGAGTAAACCTGTTAAAAAATTTGCATATTTCTAAAAACAATACAGCAGACCAACACAGCATAGTTTCACTCAACTGGTGACTGTAAATGAGTCAGTGGGCAGCATAAGCAGATTTTTTTCCAGAAGCTAAAAGAGGGCAGTGCATAACAGACATAGACAGGGAGACGGTGTGCATTTGTGCTCATTAAAACCTCACACTTCTAATAACCACTTTAGCCTTTGCACAAATGAGAGGGAGAGACTATAAGTTTGTGTGTGTTGGAAGGTGGAGGCCTGGATGAAATAAAAGGGATGTCTTTTGCTCTCGTTCCCTGCAGCCTCACAGGCGGCTACAAAGGCTGTCCTCATCAAGAGTGCATGGGGGATGTCTGCCTGTATGAATGCATTTGGGATGGAGTCATAGATGAACACAGTCTTTCATCACAGTGCCTCTGAAGCAGACATTAGAGAGATGTGGCACTACTGTGGCTGGAGGGTGAAAACACGTCAAGGCCTGTTAGTCCTGGACAGATGTTGCCCTTATTTTGTATTTATTTGTGCACAAAAATATGTGCTCCTAAATCTAGAAACAGTATATACTCCTGAAAACTTATGCTTGACCCACTAAAGGGAAAATGGAAAGGTATATATATATCTATAGGCAGCAGAGTTTTATATGTACATTTGTGTTCAGAAGTTTCAGATTTGTGTGATTTTTTCTTTTTGAAAGAAGTTTTTATGCTCAACAGGGCTGCATTTATTTGAACAGAAATACAGTAAAACAGTAATATTTGTAATATGATGTGAAATATTTTTATTTTATATTGTGAAATATTACAATTTTAAAATAACTGTTTTCTATTTGAATATAATTTTAAATATAATTTACTCCTGTGGTGGCAATACTGATTTTCCTTGCTGAATAATGTTATTTATTAATATATTATATATATATATATATTGACCCCAAACTTTTGAATAAAAGTGTATGCGTCTCTTGTATTAAAAACGTATCTATGTTCAAGGCCGTAACCATCTTAAATTATAATATTCTTAGATTAATATATATATATAGTATTATAACAGTAAAGTTTGTCCATGGCTGATTTGTAAAAAGAGTAATTTATTTATTAAAACAATCATGTAGTTCCAAACTTGTAAGACTTTCTTTTATTTTGTAAAACACAAAATGAGCAAAATGTGTGTGTCATTCTGATTCAGTGAATGGAAAAAAGCAGCATCACCACCTCCATTTGTGGTCTACAGAAGAAATAAAATGGCAAAAAGTTCAGAATGACACGAGTGTGAGTACATGATGACACAATTCTTTTAGGTTTTACTATTACTTTAAACTATTACATTTGAAAGTCTTGTATATATGGTTACAGCCAGGCTTCATGGCCAAGCACATGTGGCCCATTTCATTGCATGTGTCAATAAAAAAAATTAATCTAAATCTATATTATATCTAGATATCCATCATCCATGACAGCTCTTCATTCCCTGAAGCACATAATTAAATCCAGACCAAGGTGTTTTTCTCACCTGCTGCACCCACTGGACTGAACTAACGATGTGGTCTCTTGTGAGAAACCAAGCAAGTGTGCCAGAGATCTCTGAACAGCATGAGGGGTCTGGACTTTGGGAAGGGAGAGAAACACAACATCTGTGTGGAGTAATGAGCTACAGACTGAAAGATAGAGAAATGTGGAGCAGAAGCTGCTTCAGATCTGTTTGGCCTCATTAGCTATGCTGATGAATGTGATAATGAATATGCAAGCCTTTATTAAAGTGGTGTAGCACACAAACCGCTCAACAGGTAACTGGTTCACTAAAAAACTACGGAAATTAGAGATAGTTGTATTGTGTCCTGTGATTTCAAACAGTTCTAGGTTTGAATGTGTGAGGGAAAAGGAAAAAGAGAGAGCTTTCTTTTGAGGTTTTGAAGGACATGTTGAGACGAGGAATGGTGTGCAGGGTTTTGTCAATGAGAAGCCACGATTACAAGTCATGTCAACACCTTTCAGTTTACACAAAGAAAATCATAAAATGTTCAAAGAAACAGACAGCTAGTAATTCTACTCAGACCTCACAAAATATCAGTATACCAGTATTTTAGCACTTTATGCTCATATTGGAGAGAAGGCGAAAATAAAAACATTATTGCTTGCTTATAAGGGTTTGAGTTTTTGTTTGTTTGTAAGTTCTGTAAATTCAATAACAGCATACACACATTAATTAGGAGACTATAAACATACTTCATTCTTTAAAACCAACCATCTCACTCTGTACAAGGATGTTTTATCCTGAGCAGATATGTCTTTAACTGAAAACAATATCTAATTGGAATTTTAAAAAAGATACATCAAGCTTGCAACGTAATAACTACTACGATCATCTTTATGAATAAAAAAATAAATAATATAATTACCGTCTACTGCCATGTCAATAATCCAGACTCTGCAACAAGCAACACTACTCCTGTTAGATTAAAAGTTGGAAACTGAGGTCTCCCATTTTCCGCCCTTTGCGACTTGAAAATTGTATCTTTAGCAGGTACATCCAGTGTGTAGTGCTCGACTCACGCGCGTCACAGTGTAAAATATGAGAGCAGGCTACACACATCGCGAGCTGCTCATTCTCAGACTGACGCCTCCTCCCGCGCACACTGCTCACCTCAACCAGCTCTGTTATGAAGCCTTTTCATATTTGTTAAGAAACCGCCTCTTTATTAAGTAATTTATGTAATATATTTAAATTGTACTATCTCTTAAATAAAATAATTAAAATCTAATATATATCATAAATAAATAAAATATATGATTGTTTAATGACAGAAATGGGCTTTGATGATTGCCTCTTAAATCTACATATTTAAAAAGTAATTAAAATGTGCAAATCATGTGGAAACCCCCTAGCATGGTGTATTCGCTACTTTCTTTCCAGTCATGATATTTGTAACCAACGGGGTGTTTCGTGAGAAACGGTCGTCTGATTCTCTCTCACGTCCCCGCGGCAGAACGCGAAGCCTGTAATTAGTCTGTGAACTGCAGCATGCGCTTTATGGAATGTATTTCTGTGACCCTTCAAAAATGTCATCAAAGTTATGAAAATTCATTAAAATCATTATATCGTTAGCTTTATTTACTTAATAGTGAATGACAGGCTGTATTATAGCCTACTACATAATGTTTACAAAAAGATTTGAAAATCCTAACAAATAGACGATATTTTCTTATTACATTATAAACACCAGAGGGAGGCATTTCACCTCAAATCTCCCAGAAAATCTTCAACAAGACCTCACCTAAACTCCATTCTGCTGCTAGAATACGGGTCCTGAGCAGAGGAGCGCATCCGCTTACGAGTTTGCAAAAAACAGTATATCCTGTGAGAATAGGGCCTAAATTACATTAGCATATGCATTAATAAATAAACAGTAAACAATACACACGTCATAAACAGCTGCATTCGCTTCTGAAGAGAGATTTTGAAGTGTTCAGCCGGTGAATATTTTTCTGGGACTGTTCGATTTGAAAAGTTTAAAAATATAAGAAATCGCGGGCAACTGTAAGACGGAACTCTTTTCAAGTGCAGGTAATACAGCTAAATCGTGCCTCGTGGTTACACTATTAATTAATAACGCACATGTAAATTAGCCTCGCAGTTGTTTGCACGTTATCCGTCAACATCCGGGCCAGAAGAAAATACTTAAAGGACTTAAAGCACTAAATGTCTAGAAGTAGGTACTTTACTGTACATACAGTACTCAAACCATTCAGACACCATTCGACATCAATGTGTTGTTTGCAGACTATACTGGCACTGCATTTAAAACACCTTACTGTTAAAATTCCAAAACATATTAGCTTAAATCAGACTCTCAAAAAATAGAATTCAGAAAATCTAAATTTACCATCAGTGTACCTAACTTGTGCATTGACACATTTGCTTTAAATAAAAACCATCTTCTAAATTAATAAATGTAAGTCATGTGAAGTACACACATTTGAAGTGTATTTAATAAGGATAATTGACTAAAACTGTGGGAAACTTGAAACGTTATGTTTGTGGGATTGGAAGTTACAGTATAAGCCTACTTGCTGGGCCATGGGGGTTTCATCTATAAAGGCTTGTCCTGGGCCCTGGGAGTTCAAGTGATGGTCCTGAACACCACAAAAAAAAAATTCCCTTCACAAACAAATATAAATCATTTCATCAATCACTGTTAAAATGAAAATGGTGATAGTATGTCATCCAATACTGAATTTATATTTTGTGTGGAGAAAGAAAGGGGGGGGTTATGGGGAATAAATGGCATACTACGTAGGTCATGCATGAAAGTGAAGTAACATACTGAGGAATTGATTTGAAAATAAGCCCTTCACTAAAGTATGTCTCTCTATTTTGCCACACTGGAGATCTTTATAATGGCTGTATTTACTGAGTTCTATATATTCTTGCAGTTTCTTTGAAAAGAAATCTTTAATAAAATGTAGGCCAAATTTATATGTAATGTGCTAAGAAAGTTTTACATCAAGCTCTTTACTGAGTTCTATATATTCTTGCAGTTTTGGTGAAAAGAGAAGAAACTGATGGTCACTCTTGGTTCTGGAAAGAGAACAAACATTCTCAGTCTTGTTTCCGTAAGTTTCAGTGTAGTGGAAAGGTGCCAGGGATCAGCCACACTTCACAACAAACACAACAGTCTTGAGCAGACAAATACACAGTTGACTTGACTAATTCACCATTAGGAGTTGAATGTGGATGGTTGGTGCTAATTTCTTGACAGACAAAGTCAACAGAATAAATTCTAGAGAATGAAAGAGGAATAACACATCTTTATCCATGTCACAGGCCATGGTTTCTGTACTCTTTATAATGAACATTTGACCCCGCACACACCCCATAGCCTATTTACCATGTTTTGCATTCTTTAAATCATTCACTAGTTTTGGCTTCTACAAAGTGCAAATTGTGATTGAAATGAAAAAGGGCTCCACCCTACTTAAGGTGTAACACATCATTACACCTGATGAACGCAGGTTCTGCCCACTACTGAATACAGAACAGCATTATGAGAGTTTGAGGCCTGAACAGCTGGTTCATTGTGATGTCATCTCCTGTGAACTTCCTGGGTGGAGGTGGTTAAGAAGAATAGTGTATGTGTGTCCGGTGTGGTAGTGGAAAGCCAGTGCCGACAACATACTGTGCATGTTTTGTCAAACAGTTTGTGAATAATATGAGGGTGGTGTCATACAGACAAACATACTTAACATTCGGGAGTCATTTCTTTAGAAAGTCATTGAAACAAGTCAGACCTATGGCATGTGGTCTTTTAAAAAGAACTCACAAACATTAAATGTACATTTTTAAAGGATATTGTGCAGTCAGAGAGTCACTATCACATAATAAACCAAGACAGGATGATCAGCACACCAATGTGAAGGAGAGGTTTCAATGATCTTTTTATATGAACGTCATATTAATAAATGGTACAGGTAACTTTTTTTCTGTCTTTATCATTTTAAGGGCCAGAGCACCATGGTGCGAGGACCCTCTTGGAATTGATCAGTTTATTGTTCTTCTTCTTATTATTATTCTCCAATAGTACTGAGGGCCAAAAAATGCTTGAAAACTCATGAAACTTTGCACACATGCCAGAAGTGGTGAAAATTTGCGTCTGATGATAGTTTTCGGAAATCTGTGTGGCAAAATGGTTTGATAGCACCACCTATACACCTTTGGTAGACACATGTAACACACCAATATCTACAAAAATTGGTGTTTTTTGGAGCAAAATCCAAAACCCAACAGGAAGTCAGTTATTTCGAATTTTCTCAGCAATTCTTTTGTCATTTTTGCCATTTTCAGGCATTGTATTTTAACAAACTCCTAGAGTTTTAATCAGAGCACACTAAATTTGGTCAGTGTTATCTAAAGGTCTTTGCGATGTTAAATTGCGAAGATCTTGAGTCTTCATTGTAGGGCATGTGCGTTGTGGCTGGACAAATTTTGATGTTTGAAACAGGAAGTTGTTATAACTCAGACATACAATGTTCGATCTGTCCAAAACTTAACACGTTTGAAAAGAGTCATGGCCTGAACACATGCCCATGCCCTAACTTAAACATGCAAAGTTCAATCTGCATCAAACTTCACGTCAATACAAAGTTCAAGAGTCTGCCTGAAAACTTCTGCATGCCGATTTCAGGTAAATTTACAGCGCCACTGTTGGCAACAGGAAATGATTTTACATCTAAAAAAATAGGACAATACACATTTAAAACAAAAACACCACCTTCATTCAACACGGTCAATATTCAGTTAGAATAACAACGCCACCTGTTGGCAACAGGATATGTCATGTTTTACACTAACTCACCATGTTCATTCTGCACCAAATTTCACTTTTGATAAAAATCCTGGCCAATACATGCCAATATTCAGTTTATAGTCATAGCGCCTCCAGCTGTCAGCAGGAAGTTTGGCATTTATTAATGACTTTGACATATTTCTCCTATATTTACCACTTTAAATGCATATTGCCCACTGTTTGCTGTTTTCCTAAAACCACCAGGAGGTGGTGAGCCCGGGTGCGAGGGCCCTTTCAACGCTGCTTGCAGCTTTTAATTCTACTTTTCAAATTTTCTTATGAATAAATGTTAGCGTTTAACCCTTCTCCGAGAAAAAGGGCAAAGCCTTCTTTTAGCATTCAACCTATCTCTGAAATTAAAACCCAGGCAATTATTAATTCTCTTAAAATCTCATCAGCAAAAGATATTTATGGAATGGACTCCAAAATGGTTAAATTCCTGAAAGAACATCTAGCCTACCCTATTACACAAATTGTAAATCAGTCAGTATTTGAGGGGATATTTCCAACTACCTGGAAGGCTGCAATTGTAACTCCCATATTTAAGTCAAATTACCCTCTGAACATATCTAACTACCGCCCAATTAGTATTTTACCTGTGGTCTCTAAGGTTGCTGAAAAATGTGTATCAGAGCAGCTTCTATCCTTTTTTAATAATAGTCCATTCACTCTTCATCCGATGCAGTTTGGCTCCAGGGCCCATCACTCTGCAGAAACGGCAAACTGTTTCTTTTTAGAGACTGTTCGAGCAATGGTGGACAAGGGAGGTGTTGTTGGTGCTGTGTTTTTAGATCTTCGTAAAGCTTTTGACACAGTCAACCATCAGGTCCTTATTGCCAAACTCTCTACTTGTAATTTCTCTCATTCTGCAATCAAATGGTTTGAGTCATACTTAGCTGGTAGAACTCAATATGTTTCTGTGAACACCCATCGCTCATTAGCTCTTAATTTATGCACCGGGGTGCCACAAGGATCAATACTTGGCCCGCTTTTGTTTAGCCTATATATCAATGATCTGCCATCAGTTTGCCCTGATATCAATCCAATAATGTATGCAGATGACACTGTAATTTATGTGCATGCCAAGACAAAACATCTGGCTGCTGACAAACTGACTACAGCTATGGACCAGATCACAGGTTGGCTAAATCGTTCATGCCTTCAACTAAATGTAGATAAAACTGTGGGAATGTTTTTCACAAAAAGCCAATGTAACATTGTGTCAAACATAACGATTTCAGGTCAAAACATTAGTATTGTGCCACAATTTAAGTATTTGGGCGTTATTATTGATTCGAATCTTTCTTTTAAAGCACATATTAAGAAAGTGTGCAATAGGGTCAAGTTTAACTTTGATAATTTTAGATATATTAGAAATGCACTTACTTTTAATGCTGCTAAATTATTTATGGACGCAATGATTATGTCACATCTAACATATTGTCTGACAAGCTGGGGACAAATTAATAGCTCATCACTAAAGCCATTAGCTTCTTTATAAAAAAACTCTCAAGGTTTTGGACAAGAAGCCTAACAGTTCACATCATTGTATTATCCTCAATAACCATAAATTGCTAAGCTGGGAAGATGTAATCAAATACAAAAACATCTGTCTGGTCTACAAAATTTTACATAATACTGCTCCTGCTCTTTTTAATTCATTCATAATCCAACGTAATAATAGCAGTCAGAATACCAGAAGCACCACACGAGGCGACCTTCTAATCCCATTCAGGAAAAGCACGTTTGGCCAATTATCATTTTCTGTTACAGCAATACAAAACTGGAACACATTGCCCACTACAAACAAAAACATACATACATACTCTACTTTTACTACACACGTTAAAAACTGCCTGTCTGACAATTATAACTGCACACATTAATCTGATAGATGTAATGTGTATTAGATGTGACATGGTCATGCTTCTGCCACTCGATATCTGCTGCCTGCCTCAATGTTATGTCCTGTATGTGCTACAATGTGGCCTCTGTGTGATAATTCTTTGTGTCGATTTGTACTGTTTTATTGCTTGAACTGCTTTTATGCTTTTGCAATTTGTGCTTGCTCGTCTGTGCTTTTCTTAATTATGTGCCACTTTGCTCATATGTCTAACTCATTCTTGTCTAGCTATGCTGTAAATATGAATATAATTGTAATGTATTTATTTGATGTATGTCTATTAACAACTGGCCGGGGACTACAGCTGGAAATTAGCCGTAGAGGCTAAAGCTGTTCTTTTTATGAAAGGAGACTGTCCACATTATTATAAACTAAACTAAACTAAACTAAACTAAATATCACTTCCAAACTTAATTTTAATCAATCTGCAATTTTTTTTAGTCAAAAGTGTCAAAACTTGAAGAAACCCATTCTGTTTATTTAATTTTCTTTTACACACTTTTCATGCTAACAGTGATTTACAGATTTCATTATTTCAGACCTGTATGACCACATCAGCAAGGCCTTTGTAAATATGGAAAAGTGAAAAAAGATGCCTGTTTATACAGATTCCTGACCCTCCACATTAGAGCAGCGCAGCCCTTGGAATCAGAGTAATCATTGTTGGCTAATTAGTCACTGCAAATAAACAAAGGCATGGTGTGTTTTGCCCTTGTGGTTTTTTAGAGGGGTGGTTTGAGGTAGTTTGTGTGTGTTTTGTGGTGGTGTGTTATAGGTGACTTTTTTGGGCCGTGCACATTTAAGGTCTATGATTAGTAAAGAGTGTTTGGAATTCTCACTTTATCCCCAGACCTGTAGTTCAAGGATTGCAACACAGTCACAGTCATCAACCACTACCATAGGGACAGCCATGGATGCAAGTACTGTGGACAGATGTCATAGCGATAAAGAGAAAGGAGTGGTTACATAAATGATTGTTTGTTCAGCCTTGCAATTAATCCTATATGGGACAACAAGCATGGTCAACAGGAAAGATTCACTTTCACATTGTATATATTTTTCACTAGAGCTATTTTGCTATTGCCAAGTAATCGTTAGTATTTAAAGTCCGGCTCTCAGTGTTTATCTGAGTAAAACTGTATTTGTTCCACATGGCTGTGTCTGTGTTTGTGTGTGTGAGCATGTGACTGCAGCCTGCAGCTAGTGAGTCCATATGTTTTCTTAACTTATGTACAAAGCCGTATGTTCATGTATCATTGAGTGTTCAGAAAATGGCCAATAATCAGACACTTTACATCAGACCTAGGGTTTTTAAAACACATTCCCATAACTAGATTATCAACAAAGTCAAATGTTAACATCATGACACCAGACTTTATTTCCTTTATAGTCACAATTATTTCCTTTATAGTCACAATTCATTATCATTATCCATCTTTAAGTCTTTGAACTAAGCCAACAAACTTCTGAACATCACTGTTGTACTGAATGGATCAGGTCTCAAAAATAGCACCTTTGTGTAAACTGTGATAGGTGGCATAGTAGGTGGATCTATGTAAATGAGGTGGTCCTGTGTTTTATGAGTTGCCTAGAACTCTCAGTCCCAGCAGTTTGCAGGAATCTCAGCATCACCACCACAACTGGAGCACGTAGTGTCCTTTTTAGACACTGAGATTTTTTTTATATTGACGAAGACCAAAATTGACAGATGTGACACTAGCTAATATAAGGCATATGTCCGTTTTTAGGTCTATGCTCAATTTTCCAGCTTCTGTTCTGGTGGGATAGAGTGATTTCCCTCTCTAGTTTCATAGTTTTTGTCCCGCCAGCATTGATAATATACAAACATTATGTTATTGGAGATAAACTTTCCCTGTTTTCTCCTTTTTTGGAGTTATTTTCTGACTGTGGCAGCATTTCAACCTGCACCAAACCGATACAGCCTCTACACTGGATCTCATCCACAGTACAACTCAGCAAAACCGACAGCCAGGCATAAGTGAGTATCCATGAGCAAAATGTTAATTCTCTTAATTGATGGCACAGGTGGCCAAAACGCTGTTGGATGTTACTAAATAATTTCAGACACATCTAGGAAGCAATAAAAAAGACTTCCATTCCAGTATCAAGTAAGATACTGTTTAAGATTGTAGTTTAGAGAATATGACGTAAGACCACTTGTCCAACTCTTCCTGTAGACACTTAATACATGTGGAGTTAACATTTTCTAGTTTGGTGTTACTGTTGGGTTTAATCTGTGTGGTTCATCAATCTCAAATTCAGTGAATTCATAGAGAATAAAATGTTTACAACAAGGTTTTATATATTAACATTAGTTAATGCATTATTTATCATCAACAACAAAAGATCATTTATACAGCATGTGTAAATAACTGTTACTAGAACTATAAAATAATGGTAATGTATTGCATTTTTAATGTTAAAATGTATATGTACAAATAAATGTTAAAGATTAATAAATGCTGTTAAAATTATGTTTATTGCTAGCTTGTTTTAACTACTGGTTGGCTAATGTTAAAATGTAAAACTTTATTGTTAAAAGATTCTGTATTTTTATTTATTTATTGTTTGTATCTGATATAAAGATTTAGTTAAAATATTGAGTACAGCACAGTAAAAGGCTGATTCTATCTGTTGAGAGAGAGGGAATATTTGTTTTTCTTGCTATTGACCACTTCAATTATTGAAAGTTAAATCCCCCCATATATATCTTTAGAAACCAGTGTGCATATGTTGTGGAGAAGACTGTTTCATTCACTGTTCAGGATGGAGCAGCTCCATTCATGAAAGCAGAATACAACAAGTGTGCTTGAGGACAGAAATGCCCAACTATAAAGTAAGACATCTATTTATAATTGTTTAACTGAAAAAATGCATTTGTTACATTTTAGTTCATTTGGTCACCCTGTCTGTTCTTAAAGGTATCGCATGTACTACAAACCCATGTATAAAGTTGCATATAAGACTCTGACAGAGCTGGAGTGGAAATGTTGTCCTGGATATGCAGGTGTTGGTTGTACTGCAGCATATGGAATGAAAGCAAGGCCCCTATTCAAAGAACCACCGTCTCCTCAAAAGGGTCCTATGCCTCGTTTTAAAGGGCCCGTGCCAATGCAGAAGGGTCCTATGCCTCATTTTAAAGGGCCCATGCCAATGCAGAAGGGTCCAATGCCTCCTTTTAAAAGACCTATGCCAATCCAGAAGGGTCCAATGCCTCCTTTTAAAAGACCTATGCCAATGCAGAAGGGTCCTATGCCTCCTTTTAAAGGGCCCATGTCTGCACAGAAGGGTCCTATGCCTTCCTTTAAAGGCCCTATGTCTGCACAGAAGAGTCCTGTGCCTTCTTTTAAACGTCCCATGCCTATGCAGAAGGGCCCAATGCCTTCATTTAAAGGTCCCAATCCCTCTCAAAAGGGTCCAGTGCCTTTAATTAAAAACCAGTTTCCACATCCCATCTTCAATGGAATCCCCTGGAATCAACCTCAAGCAGCATCTAATGGCATGAATGAATACCCAAGCCCTAATACTGGGGCCTCTTCCCAAGATACCTCAGTTGAACCTTATCCAGACCAACAGGAACCCGAAGTAGATTATGCTGAACTGGTGCCAGAGCCTCAAGATCTAGGCCATGATTTAATCCCAGAAGACAATGAGCCAATCACAGACTACCAGGATCCTCAGCCAGATCATCAAAGTTCTATACTAGAACATAGTGAGACAGAGCCTGTTCCCAATGCACAGGTGCCCTCTGGTGGTAGTGAAACAAACCAAGGTAAATGAGCTATAAGTTACAGTTACACACACTAGTATATAATTATTTTTTGGAGTCAGCACTTCTTTGTACAAAATAAAGCTTTAAATGTGTCGAGACTAACTAAATAAATAAATATAATGTATTCACAGATCATGATGACAACAGTATAGAAGATGAGCGTTTGGATAGGATAGAAGAGGATGTGCAGCGACTCTTTCTTGGTCTTGACAATCTCCGTGGTACAGTGACAGGCCTGGAGGACAGCTTGCGTGCTTCCCTCTATGAAGACGCAAATCGAATGTTGACTGCTCTCATTTCTGCAGGACCCAGCCCTCTCCCTGCTCGTTCCCAGTCCAGGGACTCTTCTGTGGGTTTCGGAGATCTACCTGGAGGTGCACTGGATATTAACGGTTCAGATTTGGTGGGGCAGTTCTCAAACTTGGTTGATTTGGCTGAAAAGGTTTCAGAGCTACAAGCAGATCTCATGGCAAAGGTATCTGAGCTTGATGAGTTGAGAGGAGTAGTCGCAGGTCACAACAACACCCTTCAAAGACTGTCAAATGGTTCAGTGAACCTTACACAAACTGATTTTCAAAAGGCCCTGGAGACAATGGTGGAGTCCAAAATGAGTGAAGCTCGGGTGGCCATCTTAGATGGCTTTGAAAAGCGTGTGAAGAGTGCTGAGGAGCAATGCGAGGGTCATATGGCAGAGGTGCGGCTCCAGTGCAAGGAGGAACTTTTGGATGGACAAGAGCAAATTGAGCAAGTCCTAGACATAAGGGCCATAGGATTGACGACAGAACTCCACAAACTGCAGGCTCAGCTTCAAGACCTGGAGCCTGAAGAGGGTTGCTGCATGGCCGTATCAGGTCTAACTGAAAGGCTAATTCATGTGGAGCAGTCAGTGGGTGGCTTGAATGAGTCCCAAATACATCTACGTGTCGAACTTGGTGGACACAAGGACCATATTGAGGGCATGTTGGAAGGTCGGCTGGGCTATGTGGAATCTAAGATGAGCATTGCATTAAATCAAGAGGAAGCAAGCATTAACAAAAGAGTGCCTAGCAACCTGGAGGCGCATTTGGAGGAGAAGCTTAAGGCTCTTGAAAGACGTCTTTTGGCTGCAGTGGAGGAGCTAGGTAATGTCACAGCACCAACTTTGCTAGAGGGTCAGGATGTGCCCACACTGGAGACAGACGTAGAATCGCTCAGAAGAAGAGTGGAGGATGATTTGGACCGTTTACAGAAACAGCTCAAATCCATAGAGGTCATGTGTACTTCATCTTGTGTTCCACAGCCTGTTCTTACAGGATATGTAGCTCCTTTGGGAACTGAGGAGGAGGGAAGTGAGGACAGCCACAAGGAAATGACTGGGAAACTTGATTTACAAGTAGAGAGACTGAACAACCTCAGTGCCACTCTACATAATCTTCTTGTCCAGTTCGCAGAGAAACAGGACGGGGTAGGTCTTCAGGGTGAGGTAACCCTGCTGAAAATTAGTGTGAACTCCGTTAACAGGTCTCTCTGTGGCTTGCAAGAGTCTCTTGGCTCTGTGATCAGGGAGATTGGCCAAACCAACCTCACCTGGCAAGAAAGAGAAGAAAGGCTTGCACAGCAGGTGAAGGGTGTGGTTCAGCTGGTGGGACGACAGGCATCTATGTTGGGTACTGGGGAGCGAAAGTTGACCCGTTTGAAAGGGGAACTCCAGGATCTGAGGAGCAGAGTGGCTGGAGAGCTCCAGGGTTGTCGTTCCACTGCACTGGGTGTCCAGAAGGAGGTGACTGAATTCGGGGGTCGTGTTGCTCGCGTGGAGGGTCAGTGTGGAGGCCTGGCGCACCTGGCTGATGACCTAGAAAGAATTCGTGGAGAGCTGGAGAGACACTCTGATGGGTATCTTTCTCATGTAAATATCACCCTTGTTAAACATTCTCACCAGCTGTCCGAACTCAGAGATAGCATCCAGAACTGCACTGGACCATCTGGGTCTTCTAGGCTAGCTGGGGACAATTCAGCTGCAACACAACAAACGGCAGAATAACACACAACAGAACCGACCCATCCCAGAGGAGACCAGTTTGCAGTCCTCACAAAGTATGAGATGACTAGTAATTCAAGTGCACTTTATAATGTGCAGACAGTCTTAAATTACAGAAGCTATTATATAGTGTCTTTCTGAGGAGACTCTTTTCTGACCAACATCTATTATGATCAGTGTTGAAATTCACTGGTACTGCTTTGTATTTGTTTTTTTGTTTGTTTTTTACCTTTAACTTTTACTTAGTGTTTTTACTTAGGGTTAAATGTATTAAATGTCTCACTGTGTTCTTTTAAATATTTTTATATGAGTTGGATGCCTGTCTTTTTTATTGTAGGACTTTTTAAATTAGAGAGACTGTTGTTTTCATATAGGTGATTCAACATTTCTGGAACTTTTTTTTAACTCGTTTGTGTGTGTGTGTGTGTGTGTGTGTGTGTGTGTGTGTGTGTGTGTGTGTGTGTGTGTGTGTGTGTGTGCGTGCATGCGTGCGTGTGTTTGTACCTTAATGTATGGTTTGTGAAAGCTGGTTCTTAATAAAATGTTGAAATCTCACTTCATTTTTTACATTTATGAGGTTTGCATGTTACTGTGTATTTTTAATCTCCAACAGAAATATATCAAAAAGGCAACAGGCTAATAATTGCACTCTTTAATGGCATAACATAAAGCACATTTGAAAATGTGTAATTTTTAATCAACATCTAAGATGATTTCTTTATTTAATGGTTTCTAACATTTACAGTAAATTTGAAAAGGACACTTAAAAACCATAGCATATAACTTTATAGTGATTATTTAGGTATGTTGGTGCTGATAGTTACTAACAGTCCTCCCTGCTGTTTCAGTTTTTTAATGTATTTGATTATGCCAAAAGGCATCATATCCAAGCACTGCTGCTTCCAGCAAACCAAAAAATCGTAAAAGAAAGAGCAAGAATGAAAAAAGTGTGAAAGAAACTGTGGTGAAAGCACAAGGGTCATAAAATGCAAAAAAGGGAATGAGAAAAGCAATCATTCATATACATGCCACATCTTATAATCACTAAAAAGTACATGATCTCATTTTGTAAAGCGTGTTAACAGAGTTTGACAGCAACACCATTAGATATCCATTTTGGGGCAGAGTAACTGAAAACCTTTATTATATCATCTTTTAAGATTATCCTTTCAGCCACAAACTTAGTATTTGTTAATTTACTCACTTAACCAGCAACTTCCCCAGAACTTGCCCATCCCCAGCTAAGACAGACAAGAGAATTAACAAGGAGGAGCGAGTCTGCGGTTGCTCTGAATAAGTCCTACAAGACGAAGGAGAACATGACTTTTTTCTTTTCCTTTTTAAATGTATTTTTCAGTAAAAAAAAAAAAAAAATGTAAAGGAAGAATTTGAGAATAAAATATATTAAGTAAGCTTCACATATAACATGTTGGCCAAGTAATAAAAAATAAAAAAACAAAAAAACCAAATAACCAAAAAACTAATACATTAATACCATCCACTACAAACAAATCAAAATAAATCAATCATAACACACGATAGGGAGGTAGGTCCATAACATAGATGATGAACTTGACAATGGCCCTGACAACCGCAGCAAGCAGAGGCGAAACTTATCACATTCATTCAGTAACCTACATAACTGTACAACATAATACACTTACACCCATCTCTGCTACTTTTGCTACCAGTAAGCAGTGTTTCCTGTTGCCAAGTCCACGGTTTCCAGCTAAATTGGTCTGCTTTACACTGTTGCTGCAGGTTATTTTTACTTGGTGTACTTGAGCTTCATCATAACCGATTAAACACGTTTCTGTTGAGCTTTTGTTATTATGAATGATTTAAGTTAATTTTTATAATATTTATTAAATATTTAAGTATTTGACATAAAAAAAATACAGATAAATCTAATAAATATATGATATATGATCCTGGTGTGTGTACACAACTAGTTTTGATTAGCAATTGGGCTGGTTTTGATACGCAGACCTGTCAATCCTACTAGTAAGTGACAGTAAGTGTTCTCTCAACCACTAGATAAGACAACAACTATAAAACTAAAAAATAAATAACAATTAAAATAAATAAAATTAAATAAAACACAAATCCCGTGAGTAAAACAGAAGATATTACAGATTCTCTTTTGTTTTGATAGTTATATATTAGAATGTGTGATTTTTGTTTCAAGAGAGTCAAGTCAAGTCAAGTCACCTTTATTTATATAGCGCTTTATACAAAACAGATTGTGTCAAAGCAACTGAACAACATTAATTAGGAATACAGTGTGTCAATAATGCAAAATGACAGTTAATGGCAGTTCATCATTGAATTCAGTGATGTCATCATGCAGCTTAGTTCAGTTTAAATAGTATCTGTGCTATCATTTGCAATCAAGTCAACGATATCGCTGTAAATGAGGTGTCCCCTACTAAGCCAGAGGCGACAGCGGCAAGGAACCAAAACTCCATCGGTGACAGAATGGAGAAAAAACCTTGGGAGAAACCAGGCTCAGTTGGGGGGCCAGTTCTCCTCTGGCCAGACAAAACCAGCAGTTCTTTTCCAGGCTGCAGCAAAGTCAGATTGTGCAGAGAACTCAACTGGTTCCTGTGGTCTTGTCTCGGTGGTCGTCTGAGACAAGGTCTTTACAGGGGATCTGTATCTGGGGCTCATCTGGTCTCCACTGTCTTTCAGGGCTTTAGAGGTCCTTTCTAGGTGCTGATCCACCATCTGGGCTGGATACGTACTGGATTCGGGTGACTGCAGTGACCATCTGACCTGGATACAGACTGGATCTGGTGGCTACGGTGACCTCGGAATAAGAGAGAAACAGACTAATATTAGCGTAGATGCCATTCTTCTAATGATGTAGCAAGTACATCTGGTGTTATGGGAAGTGTTCCCGGTTCCGGTTTACCTAATTAATTCAGCCTAAAATCCTTTAATGGATTTGGATATTAGAAGCGTATTAATGTGTTATGTGTAAGCCAGGTTAAAGAGATAGGTCTTTAATCTAGATTTAAACTGCAAGAGAGGAATATGTTGATTTTTTTTTTCAGTAAAATAGAAAACATTCTATTTAATTGTAATTATTGAATCATAGAAGCAACAACAACAACTAAAAACTTTCTTTCAACAGGATAATTTATTCTTTATTGAATTTTTCCTTCATGGATTCCATAGAACAATACAACAGAATTTCTGGATAATTTTGGTGATTGAGTTTTCAGCATGGTCATAACCATTTTCATCAATATCTTCATAAACGCTAAGAATATATCATACACATTAAATACAGCACAACCCAAAGGCATCGAGAGTTTCACAAGACATATCAAACACCACTAACAACGGAGAAGTTGAGTAGCATATTCATTTGGAGGAGGAGAAGAGTGGGCCAGAGCAGAGAATGGAAGAGAAAGAGAGAGAAAGAGAGAGAGAATGAGGGAGGGAGGGGAGGGAGGGAGAGACACGCTAATACATTTAGCAGGCCAACGGCCTTCTACCCAAAAGCAAAACCTGGTTTTCCTCAAAGTCGCAGGCAAATTAAACAGTCTGAAAAATATTAAATAGATAGTTATAAGTCTGGGTAAGCTTGCATTATGAGCATCTGATCATGCAATAATATAAAGGATCTCATCTTAACAACATCTGCTGCATCAGCCCTAAATGAAATAATGATCAACTCAGGGCAAAAACTAATCTGGTGCATTTACTAGATTAATAAGATGTTTACTCAGCATCCTTGCATCTGAAAGTGCTAGACTTTAATAAATACTGTTTGAATACTATACAAAACAATAACTTTAAAGACTTTATTGCATCAGTTACCTGCCATAAACACGGTTCAAATGATAAATATGAATTTCATAGCTCATTTAAATGACCCCATTGATTCCGGCCGAGAGGTCAAGCTATCATATACACCAGATATTTCTGATCACCTGCATTTTGAATGATTGATCAAGCAGAAAAGTAATCTAAACCGGCTTTTGGGTGTTGTTTTGATGCAAATCATGGAAAGTTCACATTACAGCAGTTCATGATATCCGTTAAAGAATGTGCAGGTACTTTATATATATATATATTATATTTACATCTGAAAATATACCTCGATATCACAGGCTTAAATCCTGTAATATTGTATATGCTTTTGAGAGAGGGAAAAAGGAAAATATTGATGCATTTGAAACTGGCACGTATATCTACATTACTGACATCTCCACACACAGGACCCCAGTCCATATATATATATATATATATATATATATATATATATATATATATTCATGAATCTATTTTTAGTATCCTCTAACTTAAACAGCACTACATCAACACAGAACTCAGAGGCATTGCGTCATGAACAACCATGCTATTTCTGCACTGAGAACGCATGTGCTTTTTAAAAGACAAAGATTTGAGAGAGAGAACTAAACAAAGTCAACATTTTCAGTCAGGAAATGTGAAATGCTTTAAGATACACTTGACCGTTTTGCTTGCTGGTTGAAATAATGTGGTCCCTCCATGAGTTTGGGAATGATTCTGCCCAATGTAGCCCTGGACGCCCCCCCACCAACTCCATCCCACCCATGAAGAAATAAAAACCAACAAAATACCAAATAAAAGAGGTCAACATAGAAATGGAACAAACTCTACCAAACCTCGACCAACCAGAGGTAAACAATTCCAAGGAACAAATTATGTGGGGCTTTGTGAATTTTTTCACATTATTATTATTATTATTATTATTATTATTATATTTATTTAGGGTCTCTAAATTTGATTAGACTACAGTGGAATAATCTCATTGATATCTTTAGGAGATATTTATATTTTATATATATATGTATATATTAATTTATAATGATATCTATACAGCACAGACAAATACATTCTCTCAAGTTTAGCATTACTATTGTCAACATCATTAATTCAAAATTCATATAGCAATAGGATCCATATTCTTTTTCATGTTTTGGTACAGTATTCAAGTGTTTTGAAATTTGGTCAAACTTTTTTTGTATACGTCACAATAATAAACAGCACATTAAAATCCCTCCTCTCTATCCCCCTCCCATCTATATGTGATTTGAGATTAGACCCTGTCCCTTTCCCTCCCTCCCACCCCTCTTATCTTTCACAGACGTAAGCACAGACGCACAAACTGGGAGAGGTGTGGGGTTGTGGGTAGGGTTCAGGCACCACACTGCTAGAGTCACACGATCAACTTCTTTCTGTGGGGAGACAGAGAGACACACCATTTGAGATGATGCTGATATTAAAATCCTGGTCAATAACGGATAAATGATATACTATTTTGTGTAAATAAATAGGAAATTAAATAGTAAAATCTAAAATCAAATGTTTAAAATGCTACAAGTGATTTTAGACATCACAACATTATTATATACAGTATAAAAAACTGGAGTATTTAAATTTAAAACATCAAAATTTTAATTTAACAATTAAACAAATTAGTTGTGTTTTTAAAGATTAACTTTAGGTGAGCCAAAAGCAAAAAAATGGGGTCAGGCACGATTAAATATCTAATATCGGCCAGTACTAAATCATCAATATCAAAGCATCACATCTCCACTCACCTGCCATCTCCTGCTTCCTCAGATATTTCTTCACTCACATCTGGTTGGAAAAGGAGGTGGGTGCCCCCTGCTGCTCATATCCGCCCTGACTGTAGTCTCCACCCTGATTGTAGCCTTGCTGGCTGTAATCGGGCTGGTAGCCACCCTGGGAGCCGGCGTATGGGTCCCGCTGCTCATAACCCCCCTGGGCGTAGGAATCTGGGGCGGGTTGCTTCTCCTGGGCAGGCTGTTGACGCATAAATGGTGCGATGATCCCAGTCTCCTTGAATACAAACCACAGGTTACCCGTCCACAAAATCATGTTGAGGAAGCCAAAGACCTGGAGGAAAAAAAAAAAGTTAATTCTTTGTAAAGGTTTGTTCTAATCTCCAGAGATATTAGAAGAACTGCATAGAGATAAGAGAATTTCCTGTACGGCCAAGTAGAATTGACTCACCACAGAAGTATTAAGACCAGACATGACGGGGTCGTAAACTTCACGGCAGTGGTTGCCTTCCTGGTCACAAGCGGGGATAAGCTCTTGAACCTCCTTTGGGTCTGTAGCTGTCTTGACATCAGACAAACCCTTCGCCCATGCTGCTGAGCTCACCAGCCACATGAAGGTGAATACACACGTCACACCAAAATCCTGCAATGATATTATTTATTTAGAATTATATGAAAATATATAGGCTTGTGTTGTATGAAACACTGAGCTGCTACAGTATGTCAATAATAACCAAAATTCTATCTTTATTTACTCACCCTCATTCCATTAAAAAAAAAAAACACATGCTAATTATTTTTATTATTAGTTCATAATGACCAGGGGCCAATACGATCCGAGATAATAAAAAAAAGGTCCATATCAAGGCCATAACCACGTCTTGAAGATTTTTACAATAGAACAGAAAAGTGAAGGAAATGCTAAGTCTAATTATAGTATGGAAGCAATCATTTTGATAATATTTTAAAATACACATTCACTCTTATTTGTATGCCTTAATATGTCAAAAATGCATTTCTTGTCTCATCACATTCAGTTAGGAATATCATAAATCGTGTAAATGATATATCTTCAATTCAAAACTGCCATGTTTGTAAAAATAAAAATAAACAATTCAATAGTTTGGGTCGCTAGATATTACCGTTGGTTGTTTAACATTCCTGTTGTAAAACATTTGTTCAAAATTAAATGTTTTACTACTTCCATCTTAATCTTGCTCTCTTTCAACGTTAAAACCGATGCTTCGCTCTAGAATTCAAGCTCTTCTTCTGTGAACAGGTAAGACTGCTTACTTTGATTTGATTGGCCATCTCAATCATTTTGACAGTGGCGAGCTCTGTTAGATCACTGAGGCAGACCAGCCTAAAAATATCATTTTTAAACCCTTTTATTCTAAATAAACAGAGTGCAAAAACTTCAAATATTTGGGGGGACAATTTGGCCATTTCTAATTATACAAAGACTATGGTGGTATAAGGTGAGTAAATAATAGCAGATTTTTAATTTTTGGGTGAACCAAGCCTTTTAACAAACTGCTACCTTAGTGCTCATGTATCATTGAAGAAAACTCACAATCAGTGGTCCTTTATTGTTCTCACGGTACTTCTCAAAGGCAAAGATATAGATGCTGAGAGCTGCCATGGAATACAGGAATGCAAAAACGCCTATGGTAACAAAGAACTCTGCTGAGGATGAGTAATCCCCAATCAGGAAGAAACGGTCACTTTGGCCATTCTTGCAGGTGGGGGCATCAAAATACACTTGATGAAGCCTGGAGGAGATACAGGGGAACAGGGTTACTGAGAGAACCATAATACCTTCAACGTTGAACATCTCAGCACATTTATAACTTAACCTGATTTAGAGTGATTATACCACATCTCAGTGGGCTAGAGAAACAGCTGAGCTTGGATTATGAACCAAAAGGAAAAGGAGAAATTACATATTTAGGGTTAGGGTTAGGGTTAGGGTACCTGGGATCACAAACAATTGCACAGAAGTACTAGAATTTAATAAAACAGGTTTCAAAACGGGTTTCCGAGAAAAATACTATATATTTTAATAATAATAATAATAATAAAAATAGAGTGGGGGGGCTTTGGCATTTGATCATTTGAAAACCCTGCCAAGTAAAACACCAGAGGGTTTGTAGGGTACAGTAGATTGGGGGAAAACACCCCCCCTTAACAAAAGTTAAATGTGTCCAGAATAGTTATCATAGTTTTAGTGAAATTTGACATAAATTAAAAACCATGTATGAAAAATGTCCAGAGTTTTCATGTTATTAGATTTTTAATAAAAATTTAATTTGTAACCAAGGGAGCATTTTGCCCCACAGGTGGGGTAAAATGCCCCCAGTCTGACATAGCAATTTGTTTATTATATTTACAGCAAAATCAGAGTACATGCAGTTTGGGCATAACATTAAAAAAGAATATAATCAATAATTATGAATAACAAAATTATAATAGCCTATTTGAAAAATATTGTTAGCTGATGATAACTGGCTAGCTAACTAGCTACCTGATGCTAATTTAAGAAAATTGTTAAGTTTATTCAAACACCTAGTTAAAATACATATGAAGGATCTGATGTTCAGAACAGAGTAACTACAGCAACTAAGCCATGTCCCCTGCAGGCATTTTACCCCATAGACTAGGTTTAAAAAAAATAATAATTCTGAAAATATAATTATTAATCACATAACCACAAACTCAATACAGACAGAGTTTTTGTTACAGGCCTTACTATTCTCATATCATATATACAGTGGTTATAGAAAAGAATCACCACCCTTTAAAATAATCACATTTGCCTTAACTGAAGGCAGACAGAGTTTTTGTTTTATCCAGCTGTATTTACTCAGTGCAACTTATCTTCCAATTGAAAGATATAACAACAACATGTCAGAAAAAAAATAATAAAATAAAAAAAACAGAATCACTGAGTTGGAAAAAGGATCCCCCCTCCTAAAAATGACAGGTGTACAGTAGCTAATCACCTTCTCAATGGCAAACAAAGACATTTGACTTCACCTCACCTGTGATGAGCTGTGGTCATTTTAAATAGCTCAGCATTAAAAGAGCTCTCCTGGAGCATTTGAGTCCTTGGTAGTGCAACTGAACCAAAGAATCAACTATGGGTGCTAAGGCACTGTCAAAAGATCTCCAGGATAAAGTTGTAGACAGGCCCAAGTCAGGAGATGGATACAAAAAAAGACTTTATCAATGCCTAGAAGCACAGTGAAGTCTGTTATTAAGAAGTGGAAGGTATTTTGTATGACCCTCCCTGGATCAGGATGTGGCTCCAAACTGGATGAAAGAGTCAGGAGGAAACTGCTCAGAGAGGCGACCAAGAGGCATACAACAACTCTGACGCAGCTGCAGGAATTGATGACAAAGAGTGGTCATTGTGTGCATGTGACAACAATATCACAAATTCTCCTCAAATGTGGCTTGTATGGGAGAGTTGCAAGAAAAAAAACACTCCTCAAGAAAGGGCACATGCAGTCATGACTGAGCTTTGCCAAAACGCGGCTTGAAAATTCTGAGGCCACATGGAAAAAGGTGTTATTAAAGGTGAATTATTTGGCCTCAACACCAAACGATATGTCTGGTGGAAATCCAATATAGCTCACCATTCAAATAACAGCATTGCTACCGTAAAGCATGGAGGTGGTCATATCCTGTTATGGGAGTGTTCCTCTGCAGCAGGAACTGGAGCACTTGTCAGGATAGATGGAAAAATGGATGTGGCATAATATCATCAAATTCTTGAGGAAAATTAGCTGCTTGTCCATGGGAAGAAGGTTTACCTTCCAACATGACAATGACCCAAAACACACAGCAAAACTGACCACACAGTGGTTGAAGGAGAAAAAGGTGAATGTCTTTGCATGACCTACTGTAGTCAGAGCCCAGACTTAAACCCTATTGAAAATCTGTGGAATGACTTGAAAACGGCAGTCCACAAACAGTCTCCATCAAATTTAACTGAACTTGAGCAGTTCTGCAAAGAAGAGTGGGCAAATATTGCAAAGTCTGGATGTACAAAGTTAGCAGAGACATATCCCAACAGACTAAAACAACTGTGATAAAATAAACAGTGTCCATCTTCATTTCAGGCTGCAAAGCAATTTTTTTTAAAATTATTTTTAAGGGGGTGATTCTTTTCTATACCCACTGTAACTGTGATGTTCTACAAAACAACAAGCTTTAAAACTTTTTTTCTTACTGCTGAAAATTAGATCACTTACTGTGAAATCTGTTTTCTCTCAGGTACATCACCAGTGTAAGCTTCATGGTGAATACTTCTACATCACTCTTGTCAACGTAGTCTATAGTTACAACAAAAATTTATCTTGACTTTACCTACTGGTTATTTTGGGAAAAACAGTGTGTGTGTGTGTGTGTGTGGGGGGGGCTTTCCCCCCATTCTACCCTACTGCATTAAAAGCTGTTCTTGAAAAAGTAAATGCATACTGATGAACAAGTACAACTTTGATATGTCCACACAGGTCTAAAAAGACAGTGCTACCTGAAGGGATACTCAAAATCCACATCTATTTTCAGGTCACTGTCTGATCTGTTTCTGCACTCCACGCTCATCCTGAAGGAGCCGGAGTAGCTCCCACAGGTGGAAAATGCAAAGATGGCAAACACCTGGAGAAAAAAAAAAGTTTATTTTTATGCATTTGGCAGACGTTCAAAAGCATTCAAGTTATACATTTTATCAGTTCCTGCATTTAGGAATCAAGCCCATGAACTTCCCATTGCTTGAACCATGCTTTTCTATTTGAGCTACACGAAGGTTAACAAGTGTTTCATATATTTTAGTGACTGGAGAAAATACTGAATTAAAATATAATGCTTTCTATACATTTTCATCTGAACACTCACATTCACAAATTTTTGAAGATTGGTGAAAATATTAAATATTTTCAATATTAAAATTATTCACTGTAGGAGGTGTGTATGAATGCAATTAAAATACAGACTAAATAAACCAAATGAAAGCATCTTACACCATGTGACGCCAACATCCTGACATGGACATAACCACATTATTTTTCCTTTCAGGATTTAGAGTCATAGAGATTACTTATAGACTGATGGCTGGTGAAAGACTGAATGGTGAATGAAGCTATTAAATTTCACTGAGATACTCTGCCATCTGTCATATCGCTGAGCTGGGCTGTGTTATGAACCCAGGAAACATCACAGGAGACCAAAACAATAGACACACATCAAGCCACAGTAAACCATCCTAAACACAGGCAAACCTAACAAATCAAATGAGGCAAAGAGAACAAAAACATCTCAACAAAGACTGACAAACCAAAGACTGAGGAACCATAACAAGACGTACTAATGCAGTTATTGTACAAACAAACAAAAAGGCCTAAACAAACTGTATTTGAAAAAACAAATCGCATAGCCTAACCACCAGACCAGACAAGGTCCAAGCGAGACTATTAAATAATTAGTCAGGCCACACAAGCTACAACAGACCAAAAAAAAAAAAAAAAAAAAAAAAAAAAAACACCATCCAAGACAGACCAAACAAATCAAATCTGATAAAATCAAACAAAATTAGATCAGCTCACATTACCAAGCCCAGAAAAGACTGATCTGTCTATCAAATAAACTAAACTGAGTTTTGTGATTCAGTGAATCAATTAAACTGAGCAAATGTATCAAACGTAAGTTTATTAAATAAATAAGTTTATTAAGTGAGCTTATTATACACAGAAAGCAATTTGAAGAATTATAAGTGCTTTGTTTGTATAATTAGAATAGTGCAGACAGGATACAAATGTGCCCTTGTTCAGCATTTTACTAGTAGCCTGTTATTTGATGCCATTTTCCACTATGTACAAAGTGAAGAAGCACTGTGTGTCCAATAGAGGGCACTAATACTCTGCAATTGTGCGTGTTCTCCCACGTGCATCTAGGTAACGGTGCGTTCACGGTGTGTATACGATGCGTTTACCCTGGCGCAGAGTCGCGCAGAGTGGGCGTTCTCAACTCATTCCTTCGGGGACAGAAAGCATTGAGAGCGTGAGAAATACTCAATTTTATGCAAATAAAGAGCGGAAAACGTCGGGCGGGTGGCATCTAGATCCAGGTCTAAGTAAATTAATGGCTGAAAATCATATATGGACTAAAACTAATTAACTTAACACACCATCTTATATAGCACGCACACACATACACACACACACACACACACACATATACATATACATATACATATATATATATATATATATATATATATATTATATATATATATATATATATATATATATAAAAACTTACCCATTCTAAGACTTTGATGAAGCCCAATGGGACTTTCAGCACCCTGAACTGTCCACCGGCAACCAACTGTCAAAAGAACAAAAACTAAAAGACGTTAGGCAGATAGATAGATAGATAGATAGATAGATAGATAGATAGATAGATAGATAGATAGATAGATAGATAGACGCTGTGGATGATGTGCCTTCACCACGATGAATCATAACACAAACAGGCCTCTTCGCTATTTATTTTGAATTGATAGTGAAACCTACGCATAGCATCTGCTGCTAGCCCGCTAATGTAAAGCATCGTCGAAAAACAGTACAAAAACCTGTATCAAAGCAGCATCAGGATAAAGAAAAAAAAGGGAAGGTGAGTCGCGAGGACCTTGAGCCACGGCCAGACTGCCTGCGCGCGCGTCACCGCCATACCCGAGCTCAAGACAGAGATTTCTCAAACCATTTTCAACGCCAAAATCTAACAGAAAAAAAGAAAATGATGGCGAAAATGATTCTAGCAAGTTGGAAAATTGCAAGGCCCTTAATAGAGGGCAAACATATTAAATGTTGCGCTTAAATGTGACAGCTTTTTTTCATGACGGCATTATTATGATATTGGGAAATATTTGCTCATCAGACCTGTAGTATTTGATACCGATTTTATTCGGACATGAATGACGTAGGAAGGTGCGGTTTCACACGACAGCATTGTTTGCCCGTGAGGATGGTCCTCCTTTAAACACCATGCAAATAAATAAATCGATCAATACAACGATTTAGAGCTCCTCTTTACGCAATTTAATCATTCACTGCAATCTGCGCATCTGCATGTGATAAAGGGCCTAGTGCATTCGCTTTGGATTGATGTTACGCTTTTGCACTGTACAAAATGTTAAATTGCAAAATATAATTTGATATCATACCAATAAATGTGCATTTAGTAAATGTATAATTGCATGTATCACAACCCTCTACGAATACGTCTATACGTCTAACAAATCTAGCCCTTCATCAGATCTATTTTAAATACTATACTATACTATAAAAACAAAAATGTAGGAAGTCACGAAAGAAAGCCCCTTGAAATACTGCATCAGTGAACAGACGGACAGCATCAGCAGGGCACCTCTCCCTATAAGAATTTTCCACCACCATTTGTAAGCGCATCTTTATCTGAATGCCTGACAGAAAGACAAACGAAAAACATGTAGATAATAAACATGGCAAAAATATACTAAAATCATTTTGTACCCAAATGCCCTACCTGATTTACAATATCCATGTTAGTCGCCTGCTCGTAGATAGGAGAAACAGCTATAATCGGTGGGAGGCGAGCGATGGAGGCGGAACAGCCCACGGAGGGAGGGAAAATCGACAGAACAGCTTCAGTTGCGTCACGCGCTTCGAGAAGGCGTTTTTTTGTTGCGCCCAGAGCGGATGAATCGACCGACGCTGATCGCAAGAGAGCAATGAGATCATTAACCTGTCATAATTTACGTGCTTCTTCTAGCTCTATCTTCAGTGATGCTCTCAAATATGATATTTCCCCTTCTAATGAGTTGTTGTTTCGATGGCAGTCTGCTCGCGCTGCAGAGGCCGTAAATTATGAATGTGATTGATCACACAAAAATCCATTAACGTTAAGTGCTGAGATTGAATTAGATCGTTTCATTTTGCAGTGGTTCGATGGAACGCTAATATGCCATTTGGGAAATAATAACTATTCATGAGAGTCTTAAACGAGAACAAAAACATCACAGTTATGAATAACTTCTACATGAGATGATGTAGGACTGTTTCTGGAGCGACAGTTGCTAACTAAGGATTTCACTGTAAAATTTACAGTTTTTGGCCGTAATTGTGTTTACAGTTTTTCTGTATTTTTTACAAAAGTATTCTGGCAACCACAGCTGCCAAAATTATTTTGTAAAAACTACAGACTTTTTTTTACAGTGTGGACTAAAGAAGATGGCAAGCTGTAGGCCTAAGTACTTAGTATATACTTAATATCTTCAACTATATCTTTTCAAAAAAATAAAAAATTCACAATGAACCCATACTATATTGATTAAGATATTTCACAGACTAAGGAAGCTGTGAATAGAATGTTCTCTTTGTGTGAACCATACAGAGTTGAAGATGACTCATACACTATTTTTAGAAATGGAAAAAAATAAACACCCCTAAAACACGAAAATATTTCATCATACATCTCAGCTAAAAGTATTAAAATGGTTGATCCTCAAGAGCATGTCATATATTATGGATACAGTTGTGAAAGTTTTGGAGATTTTTTAATATCCATAATATATTTTATATATTAAATTTTATGTTATGTTTTATATGGAATAATATTATTATTTAAATAACACCCACATACAGTGTATATACGTGGTCAGAAATGTTGGTAAACCTGCGTTATTAATCCTTTTGATCTTTTATTTAAAAAAAAAAATCACAAATATCTTACCTTTCACTGAACTAAAGCAACTGAAAATGGGGGAAAATCTCATTATGAAAAAAATGTTTTTCTCAAATACACGTTGGACACAATTATTGGTACCCCTAGAAATTCTGTGAGAAATTAGTAAAATAACTGTGAAGTATATTCCCATTCATATTTACAATTTTGAGCATACCAGGGTGATTATGAACATGAAATTATCCAGCCATGGCTTCCTGTTTCACAGGAATATAAATAGGAGGGAAAACAAAGGCCAAATTCCCTGAATCATCCATCACAATGAAAAACAAGAAACAAAAAATATATTTCTGATGTGCAGCAAAAGATAACTGAGTTTCACAAGTTAGAAAGTGGCTTTAAGAAAAGAGCTAGAGCAGTGAAAATTCCCATTTCCGCCATCATGGGAATAATTAATAATTTCCAATCAACAGAAAATGTTACAAATCTGCCTTGAAAAGGACGTGTGTCTATATCGTCCTAATGTGCGGTGAGACAGAGAGTTTGAGTGGTTTAAGACTCTCCAAGGACCACAGCTGGAGAATTGCAGAAAATAGTTGTGTCTCGGTGTCAGAAAACCTTAAAAAATATATATCAGACAGCACCTACACCACATGTTGTTTGGGAGTGTTTCAGTGCTCTCATCCAAAAACAGTCCCCAGCATATTCGGTTGTCAGACACGACTGGAACTTCAAATGGGACTGATTTCTATGGTTTGGTGAACACAGGGATAAAAAGTACCCCATGTGTACAATGAAATATACTGCTGTATTTTTCAGTGGCGGCTCGTCAGGAGAGGCAAAGTCTCCCCAAAATTTTGAGGTGAAAATGGGAGGAGGACTATTTAATGTTAATAAAATTCACAATAAATTTCAGTTCATGTCTCAGAATGTGGATTTTTTGTTTGTAATTTCCCAGTTGTAATACCATAAAATGTTATTGAGGTTGGAAAGCGCTGCATTTCTATCGCGAATGTGCCGAATTCGCTGATGTAACTTAATTACAACCGCTAATGTTATAGAAGAGGAGGGGGAGGCCGGGGGAGAGCTGAGCGCTCCTGCCTCCGTTGTAGCCAATCAGCATAGAGTGTTGAGAAAAGAAACCTCGTAGAGGCGGCTAGCCTCCCTTCTGGTATATCAACCAAACCAATCATCATAGAGACGTAAATTACGTGATATTAGTTTGAGGTTTGAACGTCTCGCGCTGCGCTGATAATGTAGGCTACCAAGTATTATGATGAGCAGCGATATTGAATGTTTGATCGCCAACAGATTTGCCAAGCTGTCATTCAAACAGTATATATACACATTTGAAAAAGGGAAAACACGTCTAAGCTGGATATAGGCTACAGCAGTCGGCTTAATTAAATTGCACAACAGACAGCTCTCTTTTAACACAGACTTTTAAGAAGGGATGGATGTTTGCTTCAAGTGATAGGACAGGTCAGTGAAATTATATTATATTGTTGTATGTGTGTCGTTTTCTTTACGTTTTCTGACTAAAAGCAACCAAAAAGCCATTTTAAAGTGGTTAAGCAAATAATAATAATAATAGGCAGGGATCCCAGACCATTACAATTACAGGTGCTGGTCATATAATTAGAATATCATCAAAAAGTTGATTTCACTAATTCCATTCAAAAAGTGAATCTTGTATATTACATTCATTTATTACAAACAGACTGATATATTTCAAATGTTTATTTCCTTTAATTTTGATGATTATAACGGACAACTAAGGAAAATCCCAAATTCAGTATCTCAGAAAATTAGAATATTGTGAAAAGGTTTAATATTGAAGACACCTGGTGCCACGCTCTAATCAGCTAATTAACTCAAAACACCTGCAAAGGCCTTTAAATGGTCTCTCAGTCTAGTTCCGTAGGCTACACAATCATGGGGAAGACTGCTGACTTGACAGTTGTCCAAAAGATGACCACTGACACCTTGCACAAGGAGGGCAAGACACAAAAGGTCATTACAAAAGGGGCTGGCTGTTCACAGAGCTCTGTGTCCAAGCACATTAATAGAGAGGCGAAGGGAAGGAAAAGATGTGGTAGAAAAAAAAGTGTACAAGCAATAGGGATATAACCGCACCCTAGAGAAGATTGTGAAACAAAACCCATTCAAAAATGTGGGGGAGATTCACAAAGAGTGGACTGCTGCTGGAGTCAGTGCTTCAAGAATCACTGCGCACAGACGTATGCAAGACATGGGTTTCAGCTGTCGCATTCCTTGTGTCAAGCCACTCTTGAACAACAGACAGCTTCAGAATGGGCTAAAGACAAAAATGACTGGACTGCTGCTGAGTGGTCCAAAGTTATGTTCTCTGATGAAAGTAAATTTTGCATTTCCTTTGGAAAACAGGGTCCCAGAGTCTGGAGGAAGAGAGGAAAGGCACACAATCCACATTGCTTGAGGTCCAGTGTAAAGTTTCCACAGTCAGTCATGGTTTGGGGTGCCATGTCATCTGCTGGTGATGGTCCACTGTGTTTTTCTGAGGTCCAAGGTCAACGCAGCCGTATACCAGGAAGTTTTTAGAGCACTTCATGCTTCCTGCTGCTGACCAACTTTATGGAGTTGCAGAATTTCATTTTCCAACAGGACTTGGCACCTGCACACAGTGCCAAAGCTACCAGTACCTGGTTTAAGGACCATGGTATCCCTGTTCTTAATTGGCCAGCAAACTCGCCTGACCTTATTATGAAGAGGAAGATGCGATATGCCAGACCCAAGAATGCTATTTTAAAAACCACAATCCGCCACTGGTATTTTTGATGTTGTGGGCCTATATTTTTGCCGGAGGTCCTGGACATCTTGTTTAGATACCTGGCATCTTTGATTCTATCAAATTCCAACAGATAAAAATCAAAAAGTGACTGACACTGTTAGAAATCTTATAATGGGCTGTGTTTGAATCTTTCAACCAGACAATAATCCAAAAACAAACCTTAAAAACAACACAAACGTGGGTCACTGGGCACAAAACCCAGCTTTCCTGACTTGAAGCCTATAGAAAATGAGTTGGGTGAACTGAAGAGGAGAATTACCATCATGGAGCTGGGAATCTGAAGGGTCTGGAGAGATTCTGGATAAAGGAATCGTCTTTGATCTCTTGTCAGGTGTTCTCTAACCTCATCAGGCACTACAAAAGAAGTTTCAAAAAATAAACATTGGCAAATGGAGGTTTCAAGAAGTATTGAATAAAAGGGTACCGTTAATTGTGTCCAATGTGTATTAGAGAAAAAAAAATATTTCGTAATGATATTTCCCCACCATTTTAATTCTTATTCTCCAGTGAAAGGTTAGGTGTATGTGAATTTCTAAAATAAAAGATCAAAATAATTAAAAATGCAGATTTATTTTCACCAGCCTTCTTTGATCATATTTACCATGGGTACCAACAATTTTGACCACATGTGTATATATGTGTGTGTGTGTGTGTGTATATACACACACGCACACAATTACAGTATATGTATGTAATATCTAGAGCAAATTGTTTTTGGTGTGATACATAACTGTGAAATTTTCTCTTTAGAGTCTTAGAAAGTGACATAAGCACAAAAGTAAAGATCATGGCTTCCAGAGTGAGCATCATTTCCTCACTCCCTACTTCCTCCTTTTGAAGCCCAAAGCACTGCAGCTGTGTTTTACTGATTGCTAATAAAAACCCTAAATAAAGGTTCTCTATGTATGTTATGAGTCTCATTGCAAAACCGATGTGCTTCAATATAGCCTCACTATTGTAAATGAGACTGAGAAATGCTTAATTTTGATAAAGAAGTAATGATGCAGAACATTTTTTATAGATCCAGATGTCTGGAAGAAGGGGTGGGACAGTTGCGCTCGAAGGCCAGTTGGGCTTAAAGTGTCCTCCCCCACAGTGCACCACTATAATTCAAGCCTGTGGCTTGCAAAGTGGTCTGAAGTTGTCTCAAATCAGTGTAGAAGTAACAATACAATGCATCAGCACAGCTTATATTTAACAGAAAAAATGTAAATTGTAGGTCAGTGATGGGCATCTTTGGTCCTGGAGGGCCACTGTCCTGAAGAGTTTAGCTCCCTAGCCCTAATCAAACACACCTGAACAAGTTAATCAGTGTCTTCAAGATCACTAGAAAGCTACAGACAGGTGTATTTGATTATAGGGTTGGAGCTAAACTCTGCAGGACAGTGGCACTCCACGACCAAAGTTACCCATCCCTGCTGTAGGTTATGAATGCTAACCATAAACAGCCTGCACATAAATGTGCCTTCTATAATTTTTTGAGGTCAGAGAAACATCTGGCAATTATTTTTCCTCAAACAATTTGGGCACATATTTAATAAACACATATAGCGTATAAAGTGACCCAGGTGGGACTTGAACCCATAATCCCCAGCTCCAGAGGTTGATGCCTTCTCCATTAGGCCACTGGGCCTTCATAGCTTAGTATCGAATTTAAAATGGCCACAATTCTCAGATATTATAAAAATGACAGCGTGCAAAGTGTGGAAACATTTCATCTTTATATTTGTTTACAAACATCATTCAGAATTTCATAAAACTCTCATTCAATCCCACATATAAATCTTTAGTTAATAGAATATTCCATGTGAAGTGGTTATATTAATAATGTTCTGCATATTTAAACTAATGAAATAAAGTTGTTGGGAAAGGGAGCAAATGCTGGAGATAACATAGAGATGTGGTATGACAGACAAGTTCACAGTTGCAATCTGTGGTAATTTATTTTTAGAAAATGTTCAGTAATTTTTCATTTTTACTTTATGAGACCCATGGATAGGACACAGTGTTCTCCTTCTGAGAAGATCACTGTTGCTTTGGCTCTCCTATATGGGTATTGTGATCAGTAAAAGGAATCCAACTAAAGTGGCTAGGCATATCAGCAATATGACAAAATCAACCACATGTATAAAACTGGAATAAAAAAAAAATTAAACTATTAAATAATAGTAGCAAAATAGAAAATTAAATAACTTTTTGTTTTTATTTTACTGTCTTAAAAAGTGTCCTTGAAATTCTGGCCAGGTTCTCAACAAAACAAAACAAATAATCTTCTTCTAAAAAACAACATCATGTTTTTATTTTAAAGTGTAATATTAAGCTGGAATTGGAGCAAACACCACTTAAAGACTGAAACCATGTTCAAAGACGATTAAGCAATCCTGGAGCCTATCATGGAAAAAAACTGGAAAAAAATACACACATACTGTTTACACAAAATGCCAGACAAACCTGAACAATGATTATAAGTGTTAATATTTCAATTATTTATTAATACAGTTCTTAAAATATTTATTTGAATAATTTAAAATACTGTTTATATGTTTTAGGTGGGAGAATCCATCTGTAAATGATGTTTAAAAGTAAACAGACAACCATAGACATGAATGATGGAGTAAAAACACATTTACATATATAAAACATGTTCAACATGATAAGCTGTTTATAAAACAAGTCCTTTCAGATATCTGAATTTAAAGAAAGAATTTAAAACTGCCATGTTGACAGGGTAAATTGGAACTTGTCTCTTTCACATATTGAGCATGAACTGGTCACAATATTTCAGAGCAAAACCTTCTTTTTCTCACCAGTCTTTCTGTGACTCAGAACAGCTTGATTGGTCAGTCAGGATACTGTTGCTCCACCTACTGATGACCTGATTGGCTCTTTTTATGTTATTCAAAAAGATGTAACACAAGTCATCTCGTCAGCCAGTTCCTCTTCCTCGTGGCTCCTGATCGGCTCCTCATCACTGTATATGGCTGAACTACACATGTCTGTGTGGTTCAGGAAGCCTTGGCTCTCCCCAGGGCCCCCACGACTCAAGAGATCACTTGCAGCACTTTCCATCTCATCTATGGTCATGTGACAGGCATCTGCAATCTCACGCTTGGCAAAGGCTACAAATTTTGGGTCCTTGGCATACAACCCCAAACCCTCAGAGATCAAGACCTGAGGAAGACAAAAAGAGAAAGATCTGGAGTGACTAATGTCCCTATACATGTCAAACTCAGAGGACATATATGTTACTGTTCAAACGTTTGTGGTCTGTAAGTTTTTTTTTTAAAGAGGTTAATATGTTTACTAAGCAAAAATTAATCAAATTGATCAAAAGTGACAGTAAAGACATTTATAATGTTCCAAATATCATATCAGCATATGAGAATGATTTCTGAAGGATCTGGAATAATGACTGCTGAAAATTCAGGTTTGCCGTCACAGGAATAAATTATATTTCATAATATATGAATGTTATTGTATTCGATTTTATATTTTAAAATTGTTTTATTAAATATATTACATTCCATTATTTTACTAGATAATTTTCTTTAATATAAAGTCCATATATAATCTATATACACACACATACATACACATATATTAATATAACATAATTATATTACATTATACTGTATTATATTATATTATACATCTAATACAGCAGCATTACTTATTTTATGAGGAGCTCCTGTGTTTGCTTAGATGTTGTTAAGTAATGTTCCCTTGACGTTGTAACATGTTAGAATGTTACTGTAATATTGATGTAGTCAAAATGTAATTTGTCTGTAATGTTATTTTGATATTTTTGTAATGTTGCTCTCAGCTTTAGTGTTTCTCTGCTCATACCGCTTCCACCAGACTGTCAGCGCTGCCTCTCTTCTCACTGTATTGAGGACTGAGTTGGGTGGGGACTCTGAGGGTAGTGTAAGCTCTATATGGCTGCCCTCCTCCACCTGTAGAGGGTCCCGAGTACCATCCCATACCGGGATGCCGAACCGACGCAGGCACTCCGACGGCACTGGCCTTTTTGTCCCAGATGCCCACAGATGCCTCTCCTGCTCCCTCCTCCTCTACCAGGATAAGGGGAGCGTAGAGGAGATGACCCCGTCGAGGGCTGGTGTTTGCCCAGGATGCTGTTGAACCCGTAGACGATCTAGCGCTGCTTTGACGAGAATCGTAGCTCCCGTATCCCTAAAAGGGAGAGAAAGAAACAAAGGAAGACTGAGTTACATAGATTCTGTTCAAACTCACTTTCATAATGTTGTGACTCATTAATATTCAAGGGAGTCGCTTCAGTTGATAAAAGCAGTTGACAAACAAGAACTGAGAACTGTATGAAGATAAGTTGTTTCTTCATCTACAGGCAGTTTAGACCCTGTGGACTTCTGGAAAATAAAATCCTTGTAGAACATTTTTAAGCATGTTGAATTCTTCTGCTAAGACTAATTTCATAATAAATAAATAAATACATAATTTAATATTTTCACACACACATCTCACATATGGTCACATATATTCACAACAATTAGCCCATAATAAACTTTTTTCAAAAATGTATTTACTGAGCAGTGTTAGTGAAGCACATACTTGAGATTGATATGCGAAATGTAATATGTAATATATAAAAAATAATTTTTACACAATGCATATTAAGATAAGTACATTTATTTAGCAGTTTGATTGTTTTCATAGTTGTTAAAATAATTACTATTTAATTAATATTTCAATTGAAAGCCTGGGTCTGGGAAAAGGGAACAAACTATAAAATCAAATGAAAATCAAAAAAAAAAAAAAAGGTTTTAATGTGATCTTCATTTGACAAAAACGGAATTATTTTCATGTAATTTATTTTAATGTTTTATTTTATAATCCATGCCACCTTACTCAGCGAATAAAACATAAATACAATGTAATAAATAAAATCCATGTGTGAACTTAAAAACGGAAAAGATGTAACGTTGGAGAAGATAAACACAATTATTTGATAGTGTGTCATGGACAAGAAATGCTATAAAGTAATATTACCTGTGAACGCACTCTGCAGGGTGGGGAGTTCTGATGGTACGTTCCTGGGATGGGCAGATCATCGCTGCTACCTTGCCTTCTTAAACACTGTATGTTAAATGAAGCCTTTCTCGCTGAGACACAGACAAAAAATAATGAAAAGCAGTGAAATTTACAGATTACTTCTACGAGTTCAGTACAAGCCTTTATTACAAACACACAATATTATAAATAACAATTATTAAATAAATAAATCACAACTGATAATTTTACCAGTAGGTGTTGCTGGCAGCAGGCGTCTCCGTGCTGTCCTCCTGCCTTCACCATAACTGTTTCCATAATGATTACCATAGACAGGGTGCCTCATAGAGTGTCCATCATACATGTCTCTATGTCCCGGGAACATTGTGCTGTCCTCTGGATAACCGTGCCTGAGGACAAAAAAGATTTTATAGATTATAATCCATGAAATTAATCAGCCTCCAAATATGAATTGATTCATTCAGGCACAGGTGAGACTTTATGAGTACCTTTCTCTGGAGATGACACTCTCACTGTCCTCATCTTTTCCATAGAAGCGCTGCTCTCCAGGGTACTCACCATCTTCCTCTCTCCGAGATAGCGGAGAAGAGAATCTGTCCCTGGAGTCTCTCCTGAGGGAGAAAAAAGGAAACCAGTCGTCAGCAGGAGATTGAGAGAACAGCAGACAGGAACAGAGAAGGGTAATGGGTGGTTCTGCAGACTGTGCTGAATGCTTACCTTGGGTATTTGTAGTATGATGGTCTATCAAACACACACACAGTCAAACAAACAAACAAAAAAACAGTATGTAAAATAAATTACCAATAAATTCCATAACTAATATGAGGTATAATATAAATAAATACAGTACAAACAACTAGATTTACCTCCTGGGCAGCTGGTCAATCACACCATTCTTGTGTTGGTAATGAGAGGAGGAACGCATGCTGTCTCTTCTTCTAAAGTTCTCGTGCTCCAGAGTGCCGTTCCCATTTGGTGTTTTTGCTAAGGAGCTCCTACGTCCCAGTCCCCCATTTAGGATGCCATCTCCTGAGACAGGAACAGGAGCACCGCTGGGAGTAGTGGCCAAAGAGGAGCGCCGGCTTTTGCTTGAGGGCTCAGTGTGGCCTGCATAGCCATTTTCGTTCTAAGAAGCCAGCAATATGAGAGAGAAAAACAACAACAGAATTTTGTATTGTTATGGATATCCAAATCAGAGACATTTTTTAAATTATATTTATAAATTATATTTACACTACTGTTCAAAGTTTATACAATTGTACAAAGTTTCAGTACAATTTGTTTTGGAAAAAATTACATAAAATTAATCAAATGTGACAGCAAAGACATTTATAATGTAAAAAAACTTAATATTTCAAATAAATGCTGTTTTTTTTTTTAAACATCCTATTTGCATTCTGTTTGCAACAAGAAATGTTTCTTGGTCACCAAATCAGCGTATTAGAATGAATGTGGTTGAACCTATGCAAAAACAAAACCAAACAGTGGCCTAATGGATAAGGCATCAGTCTCTGGAGCTGGAGATTGTGGGTTCAAGTGCCACTTGGGTCCCCAGCCTTTTGATGTTGCTAAAATTTCATGCAAAAATTATTTTCCTTTGAGCACAAATTACTCAAATTACCCCACAGATCACAAATCACTCAAACTACACTACAGACGTCTAACTTTTACTAAATAAACCAACTACATCAATCAAACACTCTATGATTGACGTGTAAACAAATTATGCACCTAGATACAGTATATGATGAATGCTGGCAACTCCAATGTCTAAGGGAAGGGAATGCAATAGTTTATATACTAATTTCATGCATCCAACCAAACCACAACATCTACACCTGCACCACAAAATCCTCAGTCCAAACTTCTATACATTACCTTATATCTGCTCCTGTCTGGTACTCAAATTACCATCCATCTCAATAGAGCAAGTGCCTCATTACTCTGAATGATGATCTAATCCTTCTGTCTCTCACCATTTGGATATAATGGGCTATTTTCTATTCAGCACATTTATAAGATGAATTTAGTGTGCTTCAGTTAATTGATTGAAAAACAGCTTAATTACACTTTCAGAAATGTGCTCCAAAATAAGATTAATGGTCCAAGTGATAAGCACCTTATAACAGGGATCATCTTCATCTTGCTCCTCCTCCAGGCCCTCCTCTTCCTCCTCCAGATCTTCGTTCATGGCCAGTCTCATTTCTGGCCCCAGGTCCTGCAGAGTTCTCAGCCCCGCCTGACACAGATGCACACGGAAAGAGACAGATGCCACAGTATATATATGCAGCTCACCATACAGCTGAGATATACAATACATACAATCAGGCACAATACATACAGCACAGACAATCAGGCTCCAGACACCAATTTATGTAAAAAAAATATATATATAAATAAATAAATAAAAAAAAACAAACAGACACGGCTACATTTTGGCCCAGCAGTTCAACAGAGTTTACAGCAACTAAAGGGGGCCCAGTGGCCTAATGGACAAGGCATCAGCCTCCGGCATTTTGCTAAAATGTGTGATTTAACAAATACAATGGTATTATTGTATCCAGATAAAGACTCTCCAGAAATAAAATGCAGAAGCTGGGATAGAGATCTACCTGTAGAGCTAAAGGGTTACCATTCTCTGACTCTCCCAGACCCACTATCTCTTTCCTTTTCCGGAACTTCCTGAAATAGTCCTGGATCAAGAATGTGGCATAGAATTTACCCACAGTCACTTCCTCCTCTGTAAAATAACCAACATAAGAATGTTGCAAATAAAACAGCACAAAAAGTTGAAAAATGTTTCTGATTTGTGTAACTGTGTTGTTTGGGTTTTGCAGCATTCAGAACTGAATTGAGGATGGTTTTTAAATCACAGTTAAATAGGAATTGCAATTTAGTAAGTTCCTTATTCCATTTAAAATTCAAAATTCTGTAGGCTATAGAAAATGAATTCAAATTCACACTTAAATGGGAGACAATTCATAAATTCTGAATTTTGCCAAACCCTGGTGCATTGTGGTAATTGTACTGATTTAAAGAACTAGATAAAGTAAATGTAATCCAGAAAGAATTTACCAGTAGGGGGAGGAATAACCTCATCCAAAATTTTGGGTTTTGTTCTCTTCCAAATCTTCTTAATGATGATTCTCAACTCTTCGTTCTCTTGATCAGGGTTCCCTGAGAACAACACGACAGCCACATCAGCTTACACAGCTACCTAAGACCATCACCCTCTACACACAGATTGTTTTATTCATTTTCAAACAGTTTAACTGCATATTGTTATTCTGCATGGTAACCTGTATGGCTGTATGTGGTTGAATTCAGTGATGTTTAATTTAAAAGGAAAAAATGTGACAATGAAATAAAACCTCCAGTGTTTATATGCAAAGCACACCTTCATATGAATCACCTGTACTTCAAACAGAGAGGTGAAGTGGATGAGTATGCAAAGGGTGTGTGTGTTTGTGTGTATACCCATACTGACCCTCAGTTTTAATTTTCAGAGCAGTTCTGACCAGGGCAAACAGGGTGGCATTGAAGGTCACCGTACCATCACTGTTCAGGGGCATATTCATGGCAACCAGCCTCTAACAGAAAGATAGAGGGAGATATAGCGAGAGAGAAAGAAAGGAAAGTGAACAGACCAAGTGGATTTTGTGTGTGTATCTGTACCTTGCAAGCCACACGGTGAGGACACAGCTTTCCAAATCCAAGTGGCGGCTGGATTCTCCTGAGCAAAGCCACTACATCCAAATGTTTTATACGACCCCTGGAAAACAAACACACATTTAATTAAACTAAAAAATAAATAAAAAACCATTAGAGAGAGACTGATAATCTTACTTGGCTTCAGGGTCATACTCTGACCAGATTCTTTTAAATTCATCCAGGTGATGTGGCCCGAGAATTGACCAATCACGGGTCAGATAGTCGAAATTGTCCATAATGACAGCAACAAACAGATTAATAATCTGAAAAAAAGCAAAACAAAGACAAACATTTGCATTTCATCATGCAAATCACACTGAAAACATTTCAGCCAACAAAAGGCTATCGTGCCTTGCATAATAATAACTAACAGAGATTAACAATGATTTTTTTTCTGTATAAATATTTATTTATAGTTTCATTTGTTAGAAAAAAAGTTAAAATGTAGAGTTTTCTTAAAAAAAATTAACAAGTTAAGATCAAAAAAAAAACTTCATTAGGTTTTTAATTTTTAATAAAGCTGGGAAATCATACATCCACAATGTAACTGCATGACAGGAGTTATAAAGGGAAAGTTATGAAGAATAGAGTTAATTTAATAAACAACAGCGTTTTACCAAGAAGGCGCAGAGCATAAAGAAACTGATAAAGTAGACAATGGCAATGTTGCTGCCGCAGGAGAATTCTTCCCCGGGTTCACAGTCTGACTCTGGGTCACAGCGCTTTCCCGGAAGACTGGCCAACATGATCTCCTGCCATGCTTCACCTGTTGCACACCTGCACATGAAGAGCACAGATGCTTTTATCCAAAACAACTTACATTGCATTCAAGGTATACATTTTCTAGGAATCAAATCCGTGAACTTGATGTGGCTAGTACCATGCTCTTCTGTTCTGACTTTGAGTGACAGAAAAGCACACTCTCTCACCTGAAAAGAAGCAGTACAGCCTGAAGAAAAGTCTGAAAATTGTTGTTCCTGTTAATTTGTGTGTGGTCATGCATGGCGATCTTTCCGAATGTCTGATGAATAAAGCATTTATTATATTTTAAATGGTTTACTTGTTTCTTTAACAATAATAGAAATAGTATAAACTAAAAATATAACAAAAAAAATATATATATACATTTTCCCAGCCTTCAATTACCTGCATTCCAATCACAGCATAGATGAAGAAGATCATAGCGATCAGAAGAGCAACATACGGCAGGGCCTGAAGGACAACAAGAACAGTTAGACTACAACATTTGCTCAAAATATGAAAAAATGTTTTAGTAATCATTGTCCTCTGACCTGGAGTGATTTCACAAAAGTCCAGAGCAGGGTACGAATGCCCTCTCCCTTGCTGAGCAACTTCACCAGTCGCATTACCCGAAACAGGCGGAAGAAAGTAATGGACACACGAGAGCTGTCCTCTGAGCTCTAAGGAGAAAGAAAAGAGAAAATGAACTACTGTATACGTTAACTAATGTCTGCATTAAACACATTATTAGAATTTAATAAGACTGAAATGATAGTTGAGACAGAAAAAAAATTACCACTGATTTTAACTTGAACTGCACACTATGGCAAGTAATCTGTGCACATTTAGCGTATATTATAGAACCATATCTATTCCTGTCTTGTTGGTTGCATAAGGAAAAGAGAAACTCACACTGAACTCTGTAACCACAATGTCCACCACACTTCCCACCACAATCAGAGCATCAAAAGAATTCCATGCGTCGACAAAGTAATGCTGAAGAACAGAAAAAAATGATTAAAAATCAACCAGATATTAAGAAGAACATACTTTGACATGTTCAAGATGAAATAAAGCTTCAGAATGAATGGTAAACACATATCACATCTGCAAGTGAAATGACTGACCCTGAGTCTGAGAGCCATCAGTTTAATAATCATCTCCACAGTGAAAAGGCCGGTGAAAACCATATTGAGGATGTCCATCACATAGCTAAAAAATTTGGACTGGTCATAGTGCTGTGGAGGAATCCAGAAAGAGTGTGATACTACATTCAGCATTTGACTTATATGTTTAGATTTATGTTAATTTATGGAGGCCTTCTTCAAATGTTTCAGTGCAGCTGACTTCTTTCTCAAATGGTGCTACTCAATACTATTTTAATTCTCAATACTATTTCAGCACTGGCCTCAGAGTTCATGTTGGAGTTTAAGTATGCTCATATAAGCTCAGATTCACAATACCAAAATAGACTAAAATGACTTTGTCTGTGGTTCTACATGCTGATTATACTGCTTTTGTAAGACTTTTCAGACTCAGCTGTTTACCTGCACAGCCAGAGTAACAGTGTTGAGGAGAATCAGCACAAACATGATGTACTCAAACCCTGTGGAGTTGATTATAGACCAGAACTTGTACTGCACTGGGTTTTTGGGGATGTACAGCTTCAGTGGCTGGGCCTTTAGGGCATATTCCACACACTGTCTCTGTAAGTAACAAAAAGAAGCAGACGTAATGTGAAAAATACACACTGGACTGCAATAGTGCACAACTCATCTCAAACGGGCTATTATTCAAAATGAAAAGTCAACATGAAATCTTATATACTTGCTCTTAATACAAGTTTCAGTTCATATTATGAACGATTTATCTGTGCATCATAACACTTAGACTGCAATAGCAAAATGCTATTTATTCAAACATGCATTTGTTTTGACTCCATTCTGGTCTGAAACACCCACTGTTTGTTTCTGATGAATAAAAGCCTTTTTTTTTAATTGAATAATCCATTTTACTTAGATATACAATACTATTTAAAGGTTTGGGGTTGGTAAAATTTTTAATGTTTATGAAAAAAGTATTTTACACTCATCAAAGTTGCATTTTTTTAAACAAAAATATGGTCATATTGTGAAATATTATTACACCATTACTATTATAATATATTATAAAATGTAATTTATTCTTGTTGTGGCAAAGCTAAATTTTCAGCGGCCATTACTCTAGTCTTCAGTGTCACATGATCCTTCAGAAATCCTTCTTATGTGCTGATTTGATGCTCAAAAAAAAAATTTTTATTACAGTAATTATTACAAAAAATCATACTGACCCCAAACCTTTGAAAAATAGTATGTCACATTATTACAGAGGTGAAGTTGGTTGTGAACCTAACTGCAAAATGTAAAATACTGGAACATGTAAAATATTCTTTAAAATAGCCTTTCTTCCAACCTGATTTTTGTCCAGCTCACAGTTCTTGAACTCAGCCTCTCCTTGCTCACGAAAAGTGATGATGACAAAACCCACGAAGATGTTCATCATGAAGAAGGCGATGATGATGATGTAGACGATGAAGAATATAGAGATCTCCACACGGTAGTTGTAAATGGGGCCGTGATTCTCTGCATTGGCATCAATGGCTTTGTAGAGCAGCCTGAGCAAGGAAAAACAGGATGTGGAGCATATTGTACAAACATGGTCATGGTGACCTTCAGTGACATATGGAGGAAGATGTCAGAAGAGCAGACTCACGCTGGCCAACCCTCAAAAGTGGAGACTGTAAACAGGGCCATCATTCCCATCAGTACATTATCGAAGTTGAATTCACTGTTGATCCAGATCCTCTCTCTCACCATTGGATGACTCACATCTCCATCTTTATACACCACAAATGTGCCCCTGTGTCACACGAACACACACAACCAATTTGTAGGCACAACATGTTACCCAAATGCGCACACATGTGGTTAATGTAAGAACAGAATTAAACAGTAATGATAGATGCAGAAATATGGCATACTTGCACTGTTCTGGAGTGTTTTTAGCTTCATCTGTGCAACGATAAAATTTCCCCTACAAAATACAACAGTAATAATGCATTACAAAGTACATTAGTACATATTAGTATATATATATATGCTAATGTTAAACTTGTGGGAACACAGGATGTAGACAGCCTTTTTCTGTGTGCGTTTTACCTTGAAAAGCTGAACACCGATGCAGGCAAACATGAACTGTAGTAGAGTGGTGACGATCATGATGTTCCCGATGGTCCTTATAGCCACAAACACACACTGTACCACATGCTACATACAGTACACACAGAGAGAGAGAGAGAGAGAGAGAGAGAGAGAGAAATGGAGTTTGCACAATAACAATGGCAGAGAAACACTCAAACTATTTTGTGAATTTGAATTACACTAACATTCAAAAGTATGGGGTCAGTAAGACTGTTGTTTAATTAAGGACGTTTTAAATTCATCAAAAGTAACAGTAAAGATGTATGTTACAAAATACTTCTATTTCAAATTAATTTTGTTCTATTGAACTATCTATTAATCAAATAATCCTAAAATAAATGTATTATGGTTTCCACAGCAATATTAATCCGTACAAATGTTTCATGAGCACCAAATCAGCATTTTTTAAATTTATTTTATTTATTTATTTTTTTAATTTTTTCAATTTACATTTAAAACTGTAATAATAATACAATATGACTGTATTTTATACTGCTATATTTTACTGTATTTTTACAAATAAATTCAGCCTTAGTGAACATAAGGGACTACTTTCAAACACAAAACAAAAAAACTTACAGAGCCCAAACTTTTGCATGTACTAAAGATTAGAGTATGTAAATATGAAGATAAAGGAGGCAAAGAAAAGGAAAAAGGTAAGAAATACAACTGCCAATGAAATATTGTCATAATTGGCAAATAATTACATATATTCCTGCCTTTAAAACCTTTGCCGACAACTACATGTGCAGATAAAGCACAGACACAAACACACTAAAAGATGTACCTTGAGTCCTTTGGCTCTGTTGATCGCTCGAAGAGGCCTCAGAACTCTGAGCACCCTTAGGATCTTCACTACAGAGATGGCACTTGAACTAGTAGAGAGAAAATGAAAGAGAGGTTTTAAAATTTGTATGTGTGGACGCATAAAGCATAGACTGGTATTCATATCTTCATCAATGTCTCTTAACAGTGTGATTCATATGGTTTCATAAGCAATCAAGTCATTACCCCTTTCACCTTGTCAGAGTGAATACAGGTATTTCACCTTTTTCATACAATTATGCGCCAAAGTAAATATTATCAATATTTAAATTAATAGTTAAAAACATTTGTACATCAGATTTTTATGTATTTATTTATTTTCACATTTGCATTGCATTCAAAGCTGGATATAGGAGCCATCTTCATTTATCCACCAGAGGGCGATGCATACACTTAGAGACACTGATCCATACATCAGATATCTCACAGATTCACACTAATTATGAATAGGGAACTTTTGATATATGAGTGTAGTGGACTTACTGTAAGAAGAAGGAGACCAGAGACACACTGACCACCAAAAGATCCAACAAATTAAACCAGTTTCTACAGAAGGAACCCTGATGGAGGAAAGCGCCATGCACGGTCATCTACAGAGAGAAAAGGGAAGGGATATTTGAAAAAACATGAGGGCATTACAACACTTCAGTTGTTTACAAAAATATTTGATTGATTGATCGGTACCTTCAGTAAGATCTCCACAGTGAATATAGAAGTAAAAGCATAATCAGCATAACCCAACACCTGTAGAGAGCAAAAAATCAGTTCCCCTGATATATATAAAAAAATTATCACTCGCATGTATGATGTATGGTGACAGATTTGTTGCATCCATTGCTGTTGAAGATTCCTACCAAACAATCATGGTCTGAACCCTCTCCATAATGTCTTCTGAAACCTTCAGGGAAATAATAGCTTGATAGCCATTTGTTCAGGCCCTTTGACCCCAGTCCTGACCCCAAATCCCAATTCTGATTGCTTGATCCCAGTGTTGTTCCAGGACTAACAAGGATGCTGATCAAAGAACATTTCCTACTTAGGTAAATCAAGCGTGTGTGTGTGTGTGTGTGTGTGTGTGTGTGTGTGTGTGTGTGTGTGTGTGTGTTTGATGGTCAGCTGATTTAGGGATAGCGTTCCCCAGCTGGCAATAAAGAGCTCGTCCAATATGCCAATCGGGACAGCTGCAGTAAATAGATACTTACGATGCTGCTTGTGTGCGAGCAGGAAACTCACATTATTCCTGAAGGAGTGAGCTCTGATAGGGTCCTCTGCAGCCAGAGAAATGCTGCTGAGAATGATGAAGACCAGGATGAGATTAGTGAAGATGTGGTGATGGATCACGGTATGGCAGCCCACTCTTATTCTGGAGGAAGGCACAAAGAGAATTGTGGTTAGCTTAGCTGTGTGTTGTCTACATGGTCCAAAATTTTAAATGATAAAACATGAACATGCTGTGTCCACAACCACTCAGTAAATATTATATCAATATCATTATATGAGTGAGTGAAGATTAGTGTATTTGGATACATTTCCATACATTATCATATATTTTGAATTATGGTACATATGTGTTGCATCCCAAATAATTCCAGATTTTGCAATTGAGTTTGTAAACAGAGGGAAAACTTGTATTCTTGCTGTTTAAACTACAAAAATAAAACAGATTTGAATAAGATATGATTTTACTATTTATCTTAACAAAGTTAAAGAGATTTGACTTGTTTACTGAACATAGGGTGAAATTTATCTGAGAAGCCAAACATTTTATTTTATTGACAAATAACTCCAGATCTTTGTCCTGACACATTCCTGGTGAAAATATGTGGAAATACTATTTATATGTTTAAGGTGGAGTGAGTGGCAAAAATATAGTAGTCTATATGGGAAAAAAGGCAAAGTAATTTCTGTGCCATAACGCAAAATCCTGTTATATGACTGGTTTAAAAAAAAAAAGAAGTGTTTTTTCCCCCCAAAAGTATTTTGGAATAGTTGTGGAATACCTGGAATCCTTGCATAAAGTATTTTACATAAAGAAAATATTTACACAAATATATATTTATATAACATAGTAACAAAGATTTAATCAGAGTTCACCCAAAATGTATTTTGTTTACTCACCCTCAAGTCATTCCAAACCTGTATGACCTACTTTCTTCAGCACTAAAGAAGACATTTTGAAGAATGTAACCAAACAGTTTTGATAACCACTGACTTCCATTGTATGGACGAAAAACAGAAACAAAAAAATATTTCTTTTTGTGTTCTGAAGAAAAGAAAATCTACAGGTTTGGAATGACACAAGTAAATTATGACAGAATTTATTTTTGGGGGGATAATGGACAAGCATTGTCTTGTAATAGTGTGTGAGTGGTTCAAAGTGCACACCAACCACTTGTTGGTCTTGCTGAGGCAGAAGAATGCACTGCCCTCTGGGATTGGTAGAACTTTCTCTTTAGGAGGAGCAAAGTCAGCAACATTGAGCTGAGTTATCCCTTCTTCTAGCAGAGAAGAACAGAACACTCAACAAGAGGGACTGTTAGTGCAATGAGTATGTGCTGTAAGATGAGTAACCATGGTCACAAATGTCTTCTAAATCATTACAAAACTTTTCAGAATGAACAAACTGTTCCAATGCAATATGCTGACTAATGTCTGTGGACTTTACCTCCATCATCTCCCTCTTTAGGCTCCTCCTCTTCCTCATACTCATCATCTATGTCCACCTGTTGAAAGCAGAATTCAAGAAAGACCTCAGTGTGACAATTCTTCAACAACAACAAAGACGGAGGAGTTTGATTTCCATACCTTCACCTCTTTGTTCTCTATTTCACCTTCACCCTGTCCCTCTTTTTTTTCTCTGTCAGGATCAACAGAACCGCATGTCATAATTTTAGTTGGTTTTTGCATATACAGTACAGTGGGTGAAAATGCTTCTATTTTGCACTTTTGCAAAAAACATTATCAGCATAACAATTTCAGTAAAATGTTGAAATGAAAATTTAACATGAATGTCAGAATGTCTTAGCATTTGGTTTATCTCCCTTTTGCTTTAATGAAAGTTCGTAAGGTGTCTGTTATAGATTTTTTTTCTTTTAAACCTTTTCTTTTTTTCTTTTTCTATGTTTAAATGGGATTTTAGTATCTTAGATTTTGAGTGTGTACCTTTGTACCCCATAGTGTATGTTTAAGAATGATAAATGCATATTCTGTTATATTTAGAAAGATAGATGAGGTGAGATTTAATATGATCTGAGATGGTTTAAAAACACACTCAATCTTCTTATTGTCTCCATCCCCTCCTGCTAAGTTGTCGACAGCAATGGCCAAGAAGACGTTCAGCAGGATATCTTAGAAAGCAGAGGTTAAGATCCAACAACCATACAAACAGAAAGATAACAAACCAAGACCAACATCAACAACAAAAACAGAAATCAGCATTTGCACTAAGGATGGAAAGATATGTTTGCTTTTCAATCAAAGAACAACGTTGTTGAAATAGTGTTAAGTTGGAAACCTAGTAGATAACTGCATTTTGGTAACTCAAACAGTAAAGCATGAAACTAATGATGCAAAGGCTGTGGGTTTGATTCCCGGGGAATGCTTTAATCAATCCAATGTATATGATGAATGTAATAAATTTAAATGAATAAAACTGTTGGTGTTTCATTGATAATATCAGATAAACAAAATGAAAGCCTAATAAATAAGCAAGTGAAACTGGTTTCAGATAGAAAAGGATACAATTACCACAAATGAACAAAATCACAAAGTAAAGACAGACGATCATTCCAGGGAAAACTGGGCCGCCGTATGCCATGATACCATCATACATTACTACATTCCAGTCTTCACCTGTTAATATCTGTAGAGAAAAAAAGACCTACATTTAGCATAAAAACCTTAATAACAAAAGACTTCCTTAACTTTATACTTTAAATGCATCATGCTTCTTTAAAAAGCATTGTACATTACAGATTTTTAATTATTTTTCTGATTATTAAATAACACAACATGATGTTTTCACAATTGTAGGGGAGTTTATTACCTGAAAGCAGGTGAGCAGGGCCTGAGGGAAGGAATCAAAGGTACTTCTCTTGGTTTGTGTCTCATCAAAGTTGAACTTCCCTCCAAATAACTGCATGCCAAGCAAAGCGAAGATGATGAGGAAGAGGAAAAGCAACAGCAGCAGGGAGGCAATGGACTTCATTGAATTCAGTAGCGAGGCCACCAGATTGGACAAAGCCGTCCAATGGCTGAGGAGGACAAGAGGGGCAAGAATTAGCAGGGTGGAAATGTGATAGGGAAGGAGAGAAACAACAGGAACAACACAAAAAGTCACCAGAAGAAAAGCGGAATTAATTTTTTCTTCTAGAAAATAACAAAATCACACATAGTTTTTAGACATGCTCTATATTTGACAGAGTTGCAAACATTAGAAACCTAAAAAAAAAATCAATAGAAAATAAAACAGCTTATATGATATTCAGTTTCCTGAAAAAGAAAAAAGGCATTTTAAAGAGTTAGCTTATTTGCACCCTATTAAAGGAAGTGGCAAAATTGTTTAGGAGGCCTGAGTACCGTGTGACTTTGAAGATCCGAAGCAGGCGGACGCAGCGCAACACTGAGATGCCGAGAGGTGGCATGATCTCCATCTCCACAAGAACTGTCTCCAGAATCCCACCGCACACGACAAAACAGTCAAAACGGTTGAAAAATGCCACAAAATATCCCTGCAACCCCAGACTGTACATTTTCAACAACATCTCCACCGTGAACAACGAGAGAAGAACCTTATTGGCAATATCTATGAGAGAGACAGAAAAAGAAAGAGGCGGATATAGTATATAGACGTGATCACAGCCCAACCTTTTTGTCAACATGTATGTAATTGGTAACACCATAATGGACTCCTTCTTTAAACCTCAGGAGAGACACAGCAGTAAGAAAACATCAGCTAATAGAGTTTTATAAATAAAAGTGTGGCCGATGCTGTGAGACAGTACACATGCCATGTCAGTAAAAAGTGATGTTTGGAAACACCCTACATACCCTGAACATCTGTGAGCCAGTCTGGTTGGTTATAATGTTCTGAAGCACTGAGAGCCGTATTGAGGAAGACCAGGATCAGGACCAACCAATAGAATGTCACAGATTTCACTGCTGTACGACAGTTTCTACGGATGCAACGGTTCCAGCGGCGCAGGGCACGACTAAGCAAACACACACAAAAGTACTAATCACTGTATAGATTTTTTTTTTTACAGTTAAATAAAAAATTCCATTATACACATGTATATATTATTGTAAATGATATGTATGTATATTTACCAAAATATATGTTATGGATATACATAAAGTCCAGAACAATATGTCATGAACCGAGTGATCAAAGCTGTTATAAAGGACATGTACTGCAAAAAATGATTTACATAATCTGTATTTTTGTCCTTTATGCCTGAATAAATTATCTGTAAGATACATCGTCTTGAGGCGATGTATCGTACATACAGATATTTTATTTTGGTAAAAATATCTAAATATCTTTAAAACAAAAGAAATGTACTTGAAAAGCAAAACTGCATAAGATAAGAATTATTTCAGAGAGTATATCTTAAGTTTATTGAAGGAATACTTCCCCACAAAAATGAAAATTTGCTGAAATGTTACTCAACTTCAGGTCATCCAAGATGTAGATAAGTTTGTTTCTTCATTGGAACAAATTTATAGAAATTTTCAAGTCTTATTCTGACGGCACCCATTCACCTCAGAGGATTTATGGGTGAGCAAATGATATAAAGTTACTTGATACATTTCTCCAAATCTGTTGTGATGAAGAAACAAGCTCATTTACATCCTGGATGACCTGAGGATGAATACATTTCTAGCTAATTTCAATTTTTAGGTGAACTAATCATTTAAATTTTTACTGCCCCAATGACAAATTTCTTGTTTTGTTTTAAGCATAAACCTTTAAGCAAGGGTAAATTTTGCTAGATTTATGCTTTAAACAAAAAGCAAAGTTTATATATCCAGTTGGTGGACCCTGAACTACTAGTTTTTCCTCACAGTGACTCACCAGCACGGGATCTTCATAATGCGAGCACTGAAGTCAAAGGACAGTGAACAAAACATAACAAAATGACAGTGAGCTCAAAGACAATCACAACACAGAGCAATTGGCAAAATTATGGCAAAATGAAAAGATCCTGTTCAGATACTGAAACAGAGACAGCCAAAGAACTCAGAGTAATAAACTGACTTGTAAGAGCACAAAGAATATAAAGAAAAGAGAACATAAGGAGCTGCAACTGAGAAATTAAAGGATGACTCTCCATTATAGCTGATAACAACTTTCATTAGTAAGCCGGCAGGACAACACAATGACAAATGTACTGTAGTGTCTTATGCTGTTTCTAATTATAATGGGTATGTATGTGTGCGTATATTATTACCAGCAAGCAGCACAACAATCTGTGTGCTCCTCATCTATGTTTTCAGTGTTCACGGAAGCTGTTTCACTGGCTGGAAGACTTGCTATAGCGAGTGAAAAACAGGAGGAAAGAGAGCAAAAAATACACACAGAGACAGGAAAGGACAGTAAAAAAGATAGGTATAAGAGAGACAAAGAGAAAGGAAAATGTCGGCCACACATTGACACAGTTTTGCAGAAACGCAATCTTTTTGAAATAGGGTCAAAGCACTTAATATGGGTCCAGCTGAGAGATGTAATTTCTAGCCCCAGATGTAAATTACACAATCAGACCAGACTAAGTTGTGGGGGCTATATATAGAATAGTGGGGGAGTGAAGGGGTCATGTGTCTCGTTCTGATTGGCCGTACCATGGGTTTCGTTTGAGTGGCTGAACCAGCCCCGAATTTCCCCCTCTTCTTATCAGCTAGGTCACGCAAGGTCACACCTGAGGGGAGATTGAAAGATGGAGAGATAAAAAGAGTGAAAGACACAGAATAGAACAAAATGAGAACAGATGGAAAAGCAGGTTAGGGAGAAAAATGGCCATGGTTCTGTCTGAAGATGTTTGTACATGTCTTACATCTTATATTACACATACATGTGGTTGGGGGGAAATCTTTACCTCAAACGTCAATAGTGAGATGAGATGTTTAATTTATTAATAGTATATAGAGTACTCTGTTGAAGGTAAAATGTGTCATTTTCTGCCACTAACGACTCCAAACTGAACTGCAAAAAAATAATGATTCATCTTTTTGGGGTCCATGGCAGAGTTATTTTAGTAGTATTTTTATCTAATACAATAGTATTTATTTATTATTTTAAATAGTTTTTTTTTTGTTTTACATTTTTCAATTTTTATTTTTATTTTACTTTAAGTTTCAGTCGTTTTGTTATTTACTTTTATCATTTTTATTAGTTTTTTTTAAATTCTGTTTTCCAAATGTTTTTAAGTTTAAGTTTTTTCATTTAATATTTACATTTTATTTTAAATTATTTCAGCTTTATTTCTATTAACAAAAAACTATTTGTAAGAGGGTTCTTTGATGTGCTGAAAAATTTAAAACGTAGTTAACATTTTTACTTTACATTACATTTTTAATTACATTTTTGAGGTGATAAAAATTAAAAAACGTAGGTTAACATTTTTACTTTACATTTTAATTAAACATGCACAAATTTTTTTCATATCTAGAATATTTCTATTATTGCTCATTTTGCTTTCAAAACTCTGGTCAGAAATCATGAGATTAATCACAATTATTTTATTTTATTGACAACCATAGTTTTAAACAGCAAGAAAAAATATTATATCTAACATTAATAGTGGTTAAAATATGTTGCAAAGTAAATATTCTACAGATAATATTTTAATAACTTGCTTTTGTCTTAGTCTTTATAAAAAGATGCTTAATCCTTCTCTCATTTGATGTGAATGAGTAATTATAAATTATATAACCATTACATTTTATATAACCATTACATGCCATTACATTTTAGTTAGGGGGCCCTCAGAAAGGGTTCAACATATTTGGGGCCCTTGGGATCAAAACGTTTGCAAAAACCCTGTCTATAATTAATTGTCTCTGTATGGTAAACTAGTATAGGAGAAACGTGTGATTAAAAATTAACAAGTGATATCAAGGACAAAGGGTGGTCTAGATGATTAAACAGAGGAAGAGATCTCACGTCTGTTCCCATCCCCTCATCAAACTCATCAATGTCCTCAGCCTGAGTGATCCAGTCCATATATCCACACAGATCCTCCTGCATCTGCTGTTTCTCACGAAGCTTCTGGAAATCTCCGCGAGCTTTCGCCTTGCTCTCTCTCCTTAGAGAATTCTCTACCACACAAGTAATGGCCTGTGTAGGACCAGCTAAACAACAAAAGCACACACGCACAATACAGAGGCAAACACACACTGTGGACTTTCATACTCTGTTTTTTCACAGAGAGGTAAGCAGCACGAGGAAAAGAATCTTTGGGGAATCATACAGTCTGCAGGAAAATCAAAACTGCTACTAATCAGCAACTGGGGATTGTAAAATATCTGCTATCCTTGCTCATCTACTGCTGTCCTCTGTTAAACAATCACTCACACACAGACATGCAACAAATTAGAATGCACAGGTCATGAAATGACAAAGTCTTAGCTCATAATTGTTTTAATTGCATTATGTACTAAATGTTTTAATTACATGAATTGTCACATGATGTATCTACAGTATCATGGTATCAAAGTCCCAAAACTGAAATGTAAACACAATAACATTAAACATTACAAAAAGTGGTAGAATGGTAAATAAAGTGGTAGGGACAAATCAGGCATGGCCAAACTACTTGCCCACCAAACACCCATCTATCCTATAACTCACCCCGCATCAACACCCCCAACACAAGGTTGAGAACAAGCAGAAGGATCCAAAAATGACCAGACTGACAAAGTAAACCCACGGGCAGCTCAAAAAACCAATTGCAATCATTCCCCATCTACAGAGATGAAAAACACACAGGCAAAGCAACTGTCTCAGTGTCACAAACCACAATCATGTCCTTAAAAGAGAAAGTTATGAACCATTTACAGTCCCCCCCCCCCCCATCTGAAGACACAGCTTACCGTAGTTACCCAGTACAAAACGTCTGTCCCAGCCCCCCAATTTGGATGCACTGGAACACTGTTAACATGGCAAATAAGAAGTTTATCAAAGTTAGTGATGCCCGCCCGTTTGGTCCCTCCCCCCATTTTCCCCCCCCCCCCTGCACCTCTGAGCCATTTGGCAGTGCACTGGCGCGACCGTGACCAGCAAACGCACATGGAGACTGGATCATCGTCTGCAATAATTATCTGAGAAAGATAAGAGAGAGACCCGATGGAATAAGAAAGAGAGTGACAAGAAATGCACATAAATATTTTATGAGAGTATGTGTGGTTACTGGTGCCTATATAATACACAGGTGCGATTGCATTCGTGTCCGATGAAGAGCTCCAGTTCCAATGATGGCATAGATTGATGATGAACAAAGAGGACAAGCAGAGAAATGTGCAACAGGGGGTAACCATGCCTTCATGATGGAGTTTTGTTTTAAACACATCTGCCAGGCCTGCCACACACACAGAGCATAGAATGATCATAATGGAGCACAATCTGTAAACCCAAAACTTTATATAAAAAACGTTGTACTTTTTGGGCATAAGAAACGAAACATTCCCATTCTGACTGTTTTTTATGTCCATTATATCAATTTAGTATTTTTATTTTTTTTTTTTTTGCAAATAATTTATTTTAAAATAGTCAGCATTTTCAGTAAGACATTTTGTTTATTTTACGTTTTAGGCCAATTTTTTCTAATACTAACATGGCATACTATTATATGTTCAAAAAGTCAGGGATCGGTAAGATTTTTCCCTGTCACCTTAGTTTACTCAGACTGCATTCATTTGATCAAAAATACAAACAGTAATATTGTGAAATATTATTACAATTTTAAATATTTTGTCTATTTTAATATATTTAAAATCTAAAACTTATTCATGTTATGCAATGCTGTTTTTTATGCAGCTATTACTACTGTCTTAAGAGTCACATGATCCTTCAGAAATCATTGTAACATCTTCAGATTTATTAAAAACAATGTTTAAAATATTTGAATGAATAAAAGTTCCAAAAAGAGATTTTGAAAACAGAACATTTTTTGTAACAATGTAAAAGTTGCTTTTGTCACACTTTTTAGCAATTTGAATGCAGCCTTGCTGAATATAAAAATATTAATTTCGCTTCAAAAAATTATTTTTACTGATTCCAAACATCAAACAAAAACATTTTTTTTATTTGAAAATAATGTTAAAAATGCAAAATGTGTTGTCTTGTCATTTTGATTATCTTGATCAAGACAATGACAGCAAGAACCTAACAGCATTTCCGTTCCGAATAGTTGAGGAATTTTTTTTTAATGGTGTTTTCCCCCCAGTAAATGTAATGGGTATTTTGAACAATGAAGAAGAAGTGTCCTCGTTTTCCAATGTCAATCTTTGCCCTCACTGGGAGAACTGCCAGTTATTAAACGTGCAGGCGAACACAATGAGGGAGAAATACCATCATTCAATGCCGGTAGGGCAGGAAAGATCCACACCACAGCTTTCTAAATGTACTGTAGTTGGAATAAGTCAATGGTTTACATGATCTTGTTTTTTTTCTGCCATCTTGACCAGCCTAGTTGTTACAGTAGCAAATGGAACTGTGGGGGTTTTCAGCACCATGGACAGTGCTCTTAGAAAATAATCATCTTAATATTGTAAAGACAAGCAATTTAGTTGGTTTTTTTAGTGATTCAGGAGTGTGTGGCAGTGGGTCTGATTTTGAAATGACTGCAGAACAGCACAGCCTCAGGTTGCAATCATGAGTCAAGCTAAACTACTGAGGATGCTGAATGTATCTGCAGGCCTAAATTATCATGACGCTAGAGAGCTTGATCTACATCAGCCCCTCTGATTAACTGTTATTAACTATTAACTGTTCAAAACACTGGTGCATCACTCCATACAAAATCTCCATGACTGTTTTCTATTAAAATCCATTACTGAATAGTTCATAAGCAATGTAAACCAGATTAAATCAGGCATCAAATTTAACTAACTTGTGTTCATTTTATTTCTATTACAAACACAAACTCACTGGGCACTCCTGAAACCAGTCTGAGGGGTCCGTAAGACTCTGAGGCTCGGAGAGCTTTGACACATCCAGACCTCCAGTAGGTTTTCCCTCGCCTGGCATGTGGGAATGTTGTTTCACCAGACTTATGGGTAACTGTCTCCAATACCACACTGAACAACCTGCAGAACATTAAACAACAAAAAACAAATTCACATAAATATGGCTTCATTAAATATATATTCAAATTGTAAAATGTATAAGGTAATATGAAAAGTAAATTTCACAGCGATCTTCTGAGCTGTCACTTTAAAATCTGATTAAAAAAACATTTTTCATATGGATGCTAAATACTGACCCATATGCTCTAAACATAGTCATTAGAGTGTTTGAATATTTGGTTGCATTTATGGTTATTACTTTCGTATATATATATTATATATATATATAATATATATATATATATATATATAGGTAATATAATATATATATATATATAGATATAATATATAAAAAAAACTTAATCTGAAAATAGACCATAATTAGAATGTTACTCGGTTACCATGTTTACTAGTCATTTTAGCAAAAAGCTGAATAAAATTATGAATATGGATTACCAAAAGTGAACTAGGGCTTGAAAGCATGAATTTAATGTGTCGATTTTTTTGTGAATCACATACAGCATGACCAGTGTAGCCATGACTTCCGGAGAAGCATGACTCTTATAAGCTAGTTCTTCCTAATGGTCAAAAACATACAAGTGACCAGAGTAGCCTGATTCCCAAATGAGATGATTCTTAAAAAGCCAGTTCTTTTTCAGTGGTTTAAAAACTTGCAAAATTCTATTCCCAAATGAATGTAAGTGTTGTGGAAGCTGGCTGGGCAACAATATTTGTGGCAGCTATCCCCAGCTATCTTTGTGCTTTCATGCATACAGCATGCACGCACAAAATTACTCTTAGGGTGGCATCAGTATTATAAGCAGGGGAGTAATATGATGTGTAACTGCTGTGTGTTTGGAATCAGATCCACCTGTCCATTCAGCGGTTCTGTTTCTGTGAGCTTAATGAAATCTCTAATCAATCCTAAAAAAGAGCTCTCAAAATTATACTCAAAAATGACGCTAAATGGCCTGGCACAGTCTCTTCCTTTAGATAATTAACCATCACTGTGACCAACTGGCCATTAATGACCACCAAGAACTAAACACAGCCTGTTTAGTAGTCGCATTTTAGCAGGACAGAGAGATCACTGGAGGATGATTGTCGCTCTTTAAATACACTCTATGATCGTGCACAGGAAGCAAGTGTGAGTTTAAATAGCAATGTACTTTAGAAAGATTTGATTCTTTTTTTTAGTGGATGGAACTTGTATTTACACACTTCTCACATACACAAACATTTAACCACAGGGCTGTAGAGCATAGTGTGTGAAATTAAGGTTAGCGCCCTAGTTCTGTAGGTAGAGATTAAGACACCAGATGAGAGAAAGCGAAAGAGAGCAAAGCGGGAGAGAGGATGGGAGCGCACAAACAGAGTGATCAGATAATCCGAGAGAGAGAGGGTTGAGAAAAGGGAGAAAATGAACGGGAAAGAAAAAAACAGGGGGGTGAAAAGAGACACAGCAGGACAAGAGGAGAATTGTGAATAAGAGGAGTGCTGCTGGCCATTACACGAACCACTGAATAAAAAAATCAGTTATGAAAATTAATTATGACACAAAGTGAATCAGCTGGAGGTAAAGGCTGTGATGTTATTATTGACTCATTTTTTAAATGAAACAAAGGTGGGGATTGATGGAGCTAAGAGTGGCAAAGACGTGGGGCCGGGCCCCGTACCTATCGATGACGATGACAAAGTCCATGTAAAATTCACAGCCGCAGGTGCGGAGTGTGAGGCGCTTGGGTGATGACGAGGGCCGTACGCAAGGATCTTCAGAAATGTCTCGATGGTGAAGATGATCAAAAACACATATTCAACTTGTTCACTGTGAAGAGACACAAAAGCATAGGAGAAAGGGTCAAAACACACATACACACCAACATACAATTTAAAGGGAGATGCCGATAACAATAGAATTGAAAAGTATTTACCGACCGATCGACGCAGATCAGATTGTAATTTTAAAAATGACTGTAATCTATTTTTTGGTGGTTCCTAAAGCGATAGATGATGATGACGGGATGAAGATTATATCAGTCTCTTATTTTAACTTATTTGCCTTCATTGCGCTTTATATTTAACGCTGAATTAAACTGCAAAAATTCAGTTTTGGTCCACCCAGTACAACCTCTTCGGCGCGATGACGCATAGTCGGAAAAGGACTCAACAATATGGTCACCAACCTGACAGAAAGTTTGAAGGCATACTCCATCATACCATCCAAAGTCAATATTCAAAAGCGAATGCAACTAAGAACTAAGCGCATTTAATTGTGGTCAGAACAAAAATGGGCCTATATAGTGTATATAGGTAAGTATGTGCACTGAGACATGACATCATGATCCTCGTTCACAAGTGAGAGAGCAGCAAAGTGAGGGCCCCGCTCTGTGTCGACAGGTAGCTGGACTTTAAAAGGGTGAGAAATCTGTGAGCCTACCCTCCGAAGGATTACGCTTAATATAAGTCGTCCTCCTTAACCGAGCAAAAAAAGTCCCGACGCTCCGCTCTCGTTTGCCGCTGTTGGCGTACGGACATGCAGCAGACCTGTCCATAGTGGTAGCAACCACTTGGGTGCAGCACACATACTACCACAACTATAAACACAAAATATTATGAGAGAAATAGAAAGAACTAACGCACAAAAACCACCCAACAACATCTTTAAAGACAGAAGACAATACCCTGCTGGCGCCAGCTAACATCCCTTACTCACCACACACTGCTGTTCTTGAATTGATGGTAACGTGCCATACAACATAAACTTCCATTTGCTTGGGACCGTTCACACCATATGTCTCTGTACTGAAGCGAAGCAGAAGCTTTGAAGCAAACCGACAGGAAACAGAACACTCCAGTGACACTATTGGCTGAAGCTCCTCAACGGCATATTCCCTTCATTAGATGCACAGATAGACCATGGGGAAATGAATGATTTGATGAATCGATATAGTTAGGGTTCATGTAGTACATATTAATATAATAAAAATGATAATGAAACCTTTTGGAATTGCTTTGGGTGTGCAGCACATTTGGTATGTGCAATTAATCACAATTATTTTAATTAATTAATCTACAAATCATTTAATTATTTCATTAAAACTCTCTGCAGTTGATTGACAGCCTTAGTAATTAGACCATACCAAGCTTAGAGTGCTTGAAATTCCTTTGAGTTACCTTAACTTGAAACCAAGATGATGGTTAGTAAAATATAACAGACAATTCTGGCAGAGGGAAAGACCGAAACCAGCTCTGTGTGAGAGAAGAGACTGACAGCAGAACACACACTCATTAAATACATGCCCCCTCCTTGCACCCTGGAAAGCCAGGATGTGGCTTTAAGCAATCAGAAGCAACAAAAGATGGAAAAGGCGCGCGAGATTAGAGAGAGGGACGGGGTGATGGGGAGGGGTGATGAGAGAATGGGAGGAAGGAGTAAGCTGCTTATCAAGGGAGCGGACCAAGAGCTTTAGAGCAGCCAAACGCACCAGGCAGTTCATACAATACAGCATCCCCTGACCACCACTCTATCGGCTCCCATGTCTTTAACCCCTCCCTGTCTTTTTTCTTTTTTAACATCATTTGGGTGTCCTCTTATCCATGCAAAATCCTAAAGAGAAAGGCAGTGTGAGTGAATTTGGCATCTTTAAAATACTGAAATCAAGATTAAAACTTACATCATGCATTATTCTGTTTTCCTGATTTTAATGTAAATGTTTCCTTCTGTGGGCATTATTGGCCACTGTTAACTGTAATTAAAGGGGATGGTGTCGAAGGAGGGTCGTGGGTCTGGTAGCCGCAGCAGGGTAAGGAAGGCAGGACCTCTGGTTGATGAGAACTAACAGGATGTTTGCACTTCTACAGTGAGTGTGTTGGGAGAAAACAGTGAGAAGAGTAGCAGAGAACGGGCTGCGAGCACTGGGCAGTGAACTGTGCATGGGAGCTGCGCTAAGGAGAGTGTCTTGTATGCTGAAATTTGAGTTGAGGCTGAAAAAGTCTCATGCATATATTTTTTGTTTGTGTATGAATAAATTACATGTGCTACACAGCTTTGTCCCAAAGCTCTGTCAACTCCTTTATTCCCACCGACTTCAAGTTTAAGCTTTCCCAGATCACATGACAGGAGAAAATATGTTTTTTTTTAAGCAAATGTCATTTTTCTCGCCAGTTTTTTTTTTACTCGCCAATGAGTCATTTAAAAAACTATATGAACGTTTCTTTTGAGTGTGGAACATAAAAGGGGATATTTTGAGAATATAATAATTTTTGTCATATGAATAATGAAGTTATTCATGCTTGGACATATTCTTCCAATATATCTGTCTTTTTCGTTGGGAAACAAAATAATGTAGTAAAGTGGTGTTAAAGATGACAGAATTTTGCATTTTTGGGGTGGGACCTAATCCATTTAAAATCACTTTGAACAAAGTTCCCCCCTTTTAATTTCAATAGAAATTTAATTGTAAGAGAGGGTCCACTAACAATGTCCAAACCAAAACAGTGAACATACAATACATATACTGTTTCACAGAAACGATCTGTATTTTTTGTACCTTTAACCTTTTTTGAAGGATTGTGTGAGGACTATGAAAACTTTGAGTAATGGAAAACTGTAATGAAAAAATTTTTTTTTGTGTGATTAGGTGTAATCCACCAACTTTAGCCTGTGTGTGTGGTACAGGTAACAATGAAACAAAAACATTAAATAGAACAAATGCAACTGAAAGAAAGGCCTACTAGAAATTCATATCAACCACATCTATCACTGAGCATTCCCGAGTGAAAGCACTGTGACTGCGGGGAATGCCCCGAAACCCTTGCACTTGAATAATTTTGTTAGTGTATGTTAAGGGGGGGGGGGTCCACCAAAGCAGAGGGACTAATGAGTATGTTTTTTTTTTTTCAGTTTTAGAATTAAAAGATGTTTTAGCTCTATTATTTAATTATCGGATATTTTATTGCAAAACCATTACGTCCCATGGGGTCTTTAGTGTCCCTTGCTAAAATTTGATTTTTTTTTTCTTACCCTTCAAACAAAATGGATCTAAAAGGGCTGACACAAAGGCTAACTCAGAAAGGCATTTATTCAGAACCAAAGCCTTTAGTCTGTATGCAATTTAGCAAGTAATTTTACAACCCCACAAAAACAGCTGACTGTGGAAGAACACACTGTCATTCGCTCATTAGTTCATGCTAATGAACGAATGCTGTGATCTCTCATCTGGGTTGCACATTATGCCCTGTTGTCACTGCAGTGTCACGTCTCATCACATTTGAATGTAAATTTTCTTCTATAAAAAGAAAGCGATGCTCTGATGGGACAGACATGAGGCAATGCCTGAGGGGGTCGTGTCCAAGGTCCTGATTGCACACAACTCGATTGGTCTCCTCTCTCTCATTTCCTCTCTTTCTCTTCCTGTTTCTCTTACACAAGCCTTAGGGAAGATCTCCTCCACTACAGAACTTCACAAGACGTCGAGCATTTCAGTACTAATGGGGCGCAGTCACACGCGCCTGTACACTCGAGATGACAGCGGGACAAACTCTGAGGGCTCTCATGGCTGATTTGGCAATGTCCAGTGAAAGTGCTACTGTGCTGAATTGTGGAGAAAGGATTTCTGGACTTAAACGAAAGGTGTTTTCATTTGGGCCGACCCCTACTGAGAAACAATAGCTAGGAGCGCTTCTCTTCATTTACGATTTCTCTCTCATCTCAGTGGACCTTGCATGCCGAGGTTACGCTTGTAGTGTGCACAAGCTCATGAAGCCTCATATTGTTGCATGCCTCACTGCAGCCGTGGAGAAAAAAAGGCATTTTGTTTCCTCGATGTCACAAATGAGCAAATTAAAGCCTTGTAGTCTCAGATACAGGTGCCAACATCACAAAAACACAGGGATTCTGGGTGTAGGGAGATTTTAAATCAAAAACGAAGCAAAAATGAAAATTATGTCACCACTTATTCATCCTCATGCCAAAAATGCTCTCTTTTTTTCCCCATACAATGAAAGTCGGTGAAGACATATGTTCAAAATGTATTCTTTTGTGTTTCACAGAAGAAATAAAGTCATACTGGTTTGGAACGACATGAGGGTGAGTAAACAATGACAGAATATTTTTTTTTTTTTTTTGAGGTGAACTGTCCCTTTAAGAATGGCTGCTGAGTGGATCAAATGTGATGCTCTCTGATGGGATACAAAGAGAGGTTGTGAGATGAGGAGGATTACAGAGTAATACCACATCATCAAACAGCAAAAAAGAAGGATTTTCACCTCAAAATGGAACCTGATTTTCAAATTGTTATATGCAAAGTACAAAGCTTCCACAAATTTCTTACACTGGGACAGCAGTAAGACTCGAAATACTGTGGCTGAAGTGAGTCACATGACAAAAGCCAATGCCCCTTTGTGTGTGTGTGTTTGTGTGTGTGTGTGTGAGACTGACCCCAAAATTTTTAATGGTAGTACATTCTTAATTTAATGAACCACTTCCCCATTTTTAAATATAAAGTCAAAATATTTGTATTCAACCAATTAGTTAGAATACATTTGATGTTCAGGATTAAGCCATGCCTCCTGGGAAGGCCTCCTTTGGCTTGTCACAATATCAGAAACCCTTCTTTGGTGCTAAATAGAACCCCTTTTTATAGGGTAGTCTCATAAAGAACCATGCTTTGAAAGTTGCTATATAGAAGCTAATGGTGTTTAATAATAACCTTAAAATGATGGTTTATTTTCATTAATATTATTATATTTAAATAATAATATTAGTATTATTAATATATTTGTATATATTATTTATTACTTTTGTTTTTTTACACCTTTATCTGCCTAGTCTTATAATATCTTATAGCATTTATTAGGTTTTTACATAAAAACAACAAACAGCATGTTGTGTCAATAGGGGTAACTTTTATTTTTACTTAATGCCATGTCGAAATTGTAGCAAAAATCCAAAAATCGACAGTGAAGTCGAACAACCATTATTAGCAAGAATACATTAATAAATGACAATTGACACTGAACAAAAATAAATACTTAAAGAAGGCAAAACAAAAATAGAAACAGAAAATATCATAATGAAGAGCAAGTTCCAGTTGAAAATTCAGCTTTCATTACGTCGTCTATGATGCCCCTTAAGTCCATCACTATGTGTATTTTACTTTCTCCAGATGATGAGGTTGCAGGATGTGATAGCATCTGAAATGCACAATTGAGTTTAGAGTTATAAATGTGCTTCCTTCCATTTGTTTATGTAAAAATTATGTTTATGGAGGTCAAAAAAAGTAGTATGTGAGTTAATTCTAAATGCTATTTATGATAAACACAAAGTAATACACAATAAAAAACAATATGTGGGCCATAAAATCCACATCTCTCTGTTACTTACTTAGGAGATGGGGAGAAGTATCCTTAATCAACAGAGCTGGTCACACTTCCATGTGCTCTTAAAACTAAAAAAGAGAAAAGACATGATTGTAGGAAATCAGTTACAGTTTGAAAGTTAAAAAATTTTTAAGAAAAAAATTATTACCGTTAGATTTGGGGACAGCCCACAGCCCAAAAATCAGTAAGGGCCACCCTTTTTTTTTTTAATGTACCCTCATTGGGGATTTACAAAAAAAACAACAAAAAAGCAGCAATACCATTTTTGTCAATTGGGAAAATTTTTTTTGACAAAATTTTTAGAAAAAGTAGGGCTTTAACAAAATAGCTGAATACATTCTTTGACATGAAAATGAATAAAACATAAAGAAAAAAAAAAAAAAACAAAAAGATGTAAAAAGAAAAAGTTCCATAAAATCCCTTCCCAATCAACGATATGTTTCCTTTAAGCCATATTTTTTGTGACTGAGTGGCGTTTAAAAGTGGGGTTGGGGATGTGGCATCTGAAAAAACAATTATTTAGAGTGTCATTTGTTATGTAAAAAAAAATTTTGTCTATGAAGGCCAAAAGCAAAAAGGGATAGAATGGAGCCCTTCAAAAAGGTTAAAAGAAAAAGTGATATAAAGTTGGGATAGCTTTTAATATTTTTGACTGGGTATTTTATGCATAAACCAAACAAATTTTACTTTTAATCAATCACCAAAGTAACTTCAAAAGAGGGTAATAAAAGAAACCAAATGAAAAAAGGAAAAACAAAAAATAAGTGTTACAAGTCTCGGTGCATAAAGAAGATCTGAAAAGTTGAAAGATAAAGTTAAAACCAAAGAGATATTCTTTACAAATTTAAGACCGTCCCCTCCCCCTAAAAACAGCTCGTTCAACCATCCACGCAGTATGTGGGAAGTTTTGATAACGCCCCCAGTGTTCACGAAAAAAAGAAGGACTTTTATTCTCAGATTTTTGGCCGCCACCGCCATGTCATATAGACGCGGGCATGGAAACAAAACTATTTTTTTGGCTTCCAAAAAGGGGGATGATATTGCTTGGCACACCTGGGGGTCCATGTGGTCGGGGGGGAAATACATCAACTTGCACTGGTTTGCCAGTCGCTTTCACCGCGACAACGGAGCCCACCCGGGGGGTCACAAGGGGTTCCCGCAACCCCAGGGCCCTTTCGCCCACCTCTTCTTTTTGGCCACGCCCTAAATAAGTATTATTATTGGGTCACTGTGTGTGACATGTTTTTTAGAAAGTAAAAAATTTTTTTTTGGGCCCTTTCCAAAAGAAGACACACAGAAATCATTTTTATATCACGTTATAATGGGTTTTATGTTTAAAAACTTTGGGTTTTTATTTTTATTTTATCTCGCCCGGGGCCTGAAAACAAAAGTATTGGGGGTTAACATTTTTTAACGCTGAGGTTTTCGGCCAATCCAACCATGATAGCTGGCCAATCAAGCACACCTCGTTTTTAAACCATGGTTTGTAAAAATTGACGATTTCGAAGGCGGGGGGATAGAGGAGAAACAAAAAATGTACAGTTGTGGAAAAAAATGTGTTTTTTGAACCTTTTAAATGCAAAAAAAAACATTTCTTTTTACCAAAAAACAAAATATGTTTTTTTTAGCAGCATCATGACCCCCTTTAAAGAACCATCTTTTTTTAAAAGGGAATTAATAAGGTTTTTCCCCAAACCTAGAAAATTGGTTTTCCATGAATGTTTTTCAATCCTTTTTAGTTTTGTGAATGAAATTTACAACCCCCTTCACGTTGAGAGAGAGAGAGAGAGAGAGAGAGAGAAACCAAGATTACTAGGGGCATTTTTTTTTGGGGGAGCATCTTGGAAAAGGTTGGAGCACCCAAAACAAAACAGTTAGCAAGGGTGGCCCCGGAGAATAAAATATCAAAAGGTTGGGGGTCACAGTTGCCATGATCTTTTTATAGTGCCATTAATTAACAGACATTATTTTGCAAGTTAGGGGTTTTTTTACAAAAGATATTGGTAAACGTTTGAAAGTTCAGTTTATCAAAATTAGTTTGTAGATGAACTTGTTTTCTGTCATTAAAAGGTGCAATGGATATTCATCAAAAGGTGAAGGGGGGCCCCTGGGAGGGGTTGTTTAATTTAAAGGCAAAAAAACTCTGGGAGGGGTGGAACTTGGTTGGGGCCCTGGGTTGTTTTTAATGCGACCTTTTTTTTCTTGTTCCCGTAGAGTGGTGGGGGAGTTTAGGTTTTTCCGGGTTACTTTGGCCGCCCTTTTCCACCCCCTGTCTTTTTTTCCTCTCACCCCCCAACGCCCCCCTCCCTTACCTCCCCCTCTTTCCCTTTCCGTTAACCCCTCCTCTTTTCTTGGGTACCCCTTCCCCCAAAAAGAGAAGTTTTGTCACTTAAGAAGAGTCATACTGTATGTCTGGAGGGAAAAGCAAACACCAGTATCTGAATAAAATTAAAAATGAATTGCCCAATAATCCCAAAGGGTCATTTAAAAAGATCAAAAGTAGCAGAAAGATTTTCAAGTTAAAAAGATTTTTGTTTTAATCAAATACTGAACTTCTAAATCATCATATATCACTTTTTTTAACAGAAATCACGGTTTTTCAAAAATATTAAGTACAAATGGTTTTGTTAATAAAGCAGCATTTAGAAGTTTTTGAAGAATCATGTACAGTGAGAAGAACTCCATTTAATAATTTTTAAACTAAAAATATTTTAAATTGTATTTTATACTATTTTACTGTATTTTGATCAAATTGTATTTTTTTAACAATAAGGACCAATAAAAAAAAATAGCAGAAAGTGTTGCGTAGAGTTTCCCATGGTTGAAACCCCAAAAATATCGTTGCCCGCTTTTTCCTTAGTGTGATAAAAAATAGATAAAAAAAATTTACTCAAAGTAATCAGATTTCTTTTTTTTTATTTTATTTTTTTTGGGCAATTTAAAAAACCGTCCCCATTCTACCTTTTGGGTGGGAATGTTACTTTTTTTTCATGTTACAGAAATTACTGGTTTCTTTTCACCAAAGCTTAACAATAAGTAATTTTTTCCCCATTCCCCTCCGTTCAAATTTCTATTTTTTATTTGCCCTAATAAACAATAAAATGACTTTAAAAAGTTACTATGAACCCCCCAACAGGGAAGTACAATTCGGCCAGTTTGGTCAGCGTCTCAAAACCTCCCCCCAAAGCCCCCGGCCTGTGGATCCTTAACTCAGCTTTTTAGGATAAGCACAAATAGTAAAAGTTTGGTTAAAGGTACTGAAGCATCTTTTTTCTTATTTTCCATTTGAAAACAGATTTTAAAGCCATGCCTCCTGGGGAAGGCCCCCTTGGTTTTGCCCACAATATCGAACCCTTTTGGGGGTTTAAATAAAACCCCCTTTTTATAGGGTTCCAAAAAGCCATGTTTTGAAAGTGCTATATGAAGCTTTTTGGTGTTAAAAAAAATTTTAATAATGAGGGTTTATTTTCTTTAATTTTATTATATTTAAAATAAATTTAATTTTATTAATTTTATTTGTATATATTTTTTATTATTTTTGTTTTTTACACCTTTTTTCGCCTAGTCTTTATAATATCTTATAGCTTTTGGGTTTTTCATAAAAAAAACAACAGCTTTTGGTAAATTAGGTATTTTTTTAAAAATGACATTTAAAATTTAAAAAAAGAAAAATGACAGTGATCTAACAACCATTATTAGCAGAATACTTTAATAAATGAAAATTGACACTGAACAAAATAAATACTAAAAAAGTAAAAAAAACAGAAACAGAAAATATCATAATGAAGAGGAAAAGTTCCGTGAAAATCTGAAAATTTTCAAAAGTCTCTATGATCCCCCTTAAAGTCCATCCTTTGAAATTTTGGTTTTTTCTTCGAAGATGATGAGGTGGGTTTAGCATTTTAAAAATGCCAATTGATTTAGATTTTAACAATGGTTTCCCTTTCCCCTTTTGGGTTTATTTAAAAATTATTTTTATGGGGGTAAAAAGTAGTAGGTGAGCATTTTGCAATGTTTTTTTATGGATAAACAAGTAATAAAAAAAAAAAACAATAGGGCCCAAAATCAATTCTCTGTTACTTACTTAGGAGATAAAAGAAGAAATTTTTAACTAACGAGCTGGTCCCCATTTCCATGTGCTCTTAAACTAAAAAGAGAAAAAGAAAAGGATTGGTAAAAATCAGTTACATTTTGGGTTTAAAAAATTTTTAAGAAAAAAATTTTTTACCTGTTAGAGGGGTTTGACAGCCCCACAGCCCAGAAAATCAGTAAGGGCCATTTTTTTTTTTTTTTTGGGCCCTCATTGGGATTTACATTAAAAACAACAACAGCAGCAATACCATTTTTGTAAATTAGGAAAATTTTTTTTGACATAAAATTTTAGAAAAAATGTAGGGGGCTCTTAACAAAATAGCGGGGAATACATTACATTTACCCCGGGAAAATGAATAAATACATAAAGAAAAAAAAAAAAACAAAAAGAAATGTGAAGAAGACAATTCCAGAAAAATACCTTCAAATCAAACGATATGTTCCCTTTAAGCCCAATTTTTTTTGGGGACTGGGGGCTTTTTTAAAAGTGGCGGGTTGGGGGATGTGATGCTTTCTAAAAAAACCCAATTATTTAGAGTTGTCCATTTGTTTATGAAAAACAATTAGTCTATAAAGGGCCCAAAAAAGCAAAAAGGGATAGAATGTGACCCTTAAAAAGTTTAAAAAAAAAAAGTGATAAAAAGTCATGGGATACCCTTTTAATATTTTGCGGGGTATTTTATCAAAAACCCCCAAATATTTACTTTTTAATCAATCCCCAAAAATAACTTACAAAAAGGGTAATAAAGCAACCAAAAGAAAAAGAGAAACAATATTAAGTGTTACAAGTTTCCTCGGTGCATAAAGAAGATCAAAAAGTTGAAAACTAAATTAAACCAAAGGGGATATTTTTTTATAAAATTTTTAAGCCCGGGGTCCACTCCCCCCAAAAAACAGTTTCTTTCAAACACTTTCCCAGGGCCGTATGTGGGAAGATTTGCAAAAACCCCCCCAGATTTCACGAAAAAAAAGGGCGCCCCTTTTATTCTGGAGTATTTTTGGCGCCCCCCGCCATGTCTAAAAGACCCCGGGCCACTGTGAAAGCAAAACTACTTTTTTTTTGGGCCCTTTCCCAAAAAGAGGATGATATCTGCTTTGGGCCCACACCGGGGCGGGCCCCATGCGGGTTCGCTGAGGAAATACATCAACTTTGCCCCTGTGTTTTCCAGCTCGCTTTCACCCCCGGACCAACCCGGAGTCCAGCCGGGGGTTCATCAATTGGTTGCCGCAAGCCCAGGGGCCCCATTCTCCCCGCCCACCTGTTTCATTTTTTGGGGCCAGGGCCTAAAAAAATGTTTTAAATTTTTATTTGGTCCTGTGTGTGAAAATTTGTTTTTGAAAAAGGGGAAACTACTTTTTTTGGGCCCTTTTCCCAAAAGAAGACCCCCACAGAAATCTTTTTATATCACGTTTATAAGGGGTTTTATTTTTAAATAAACAAAAATTTGGGTTTTAGTTTATATTTATCTCCGCCCGGGCCTGAAAAAACATCACAGTTTTTGGGGGTGTAACTTTTCCCTTTTTAAACGTTTGAGGATTCGGCCAATCACAACAAAACGGGAAAAGCTGGCCAATCAAAAAGCACACCTCGTTTTTAAAACCATGATTTTTGGGGAAAAAATTGACGATTTCAGAAGGCGGGCATAGAGGAAAACAAAAATTTGTACAGAAAATGGGGAAAAAAATGTGTTTTTTTAAACCCTTTAAAATGCATAAACTTTTCTTTTCCCCAAAAACAAAAAAATTTTTTTCTTTTTAGCAGCATCTTTCCCCCCTTTAAAGAACCATCTTTTTAAAGGGAATTTACCCATTTTTTTAAACCAGAAATTGTTGTCCATGAATTTTTCTTCAACCCTTTTTCATTTTTTGTTGAACTAAAATTTTACACCCCCCCAATTCACAGTTGAGAGAGAGAGAGGGGAGAGAGAGAGAGAGCCAATACTTACTACCCCCAGGTTTTGGGGGCCAAAGTCATCTTCAGGAAAATTTTTGGGAGAAAACCCAAAGCAACACATTTTAGCAAGATGGCCAGGAGAAAAAAAAATATCAAAGGGTCGGGAGTCACATGTTTGGAAAATGACTTTAAAAGTGCCTTTACATTCAACAGACATTATTTAGAAAGTTGGGAGTTTTTTTACAACAGATTTTGGGTAAACTGTTTGAAAGTTTCACGTTTATCAATATTAGTAGTAGAAAGTTTTGTTTTCTGTCATTAAAAAGGGTGCAATGGATATTTCCATTTCCAAAAGGTGAAGGGGGGCCCCTGGGATGGGGTTTTTAATTTTAAAGGGAAAAAAGGTTTCCTGGGGCTTGGAATTTGGGGTTGAGCCCGGGATCGGGTTTTCTTTACATGCGGACTTTTTTTCTTCTGTTTCCAGTAGAGCTGGTGGTGGAGTTGACCCTTTTGACGGTTCACTTGGGCCCGCCCATTTTCCACCCACTGCCCTTTCTTTCCTCATCCCCCCTAAACCCCCTCTCCCCCTTCACCTCCCCCCTTTCCCCTTTCCCGTTCCCACCCCCTCCTTTTTCCCCTTGGATCCCATTCCCCAAAGAGAGAAGTTTGTCATTTAAATAAAGAGTCTACGGTTGTCTGGATAACAGAAAAACAACCAGTATCTGAACTAAAATTAACTAATAATTGCCAATATTCCCAAGGATACTTAAACTGATCAAAAGTAGCGAAGGATTTGCAATGTTAAAAAGATTTCTGTTTCAATCAAATAAAATGAACTTCTGAACTCATCATATATCACTTTTTTTTTAAAAGAAATCACGGTTTTCAAAAATATTAAAAGCACAAACTGGTTTGTTTAAAAAAAAGGGAGCATATTTGAATGATTTTTGAAGAATCATGTTTCAGTGAGAAGAACTCCATTTTAAAAAATTTTTAAACTATAAAAAAAAATTTTAAATTGTATTATAAAACTATTTTTTTCTGTATTTTTTTATCAAAATTTTTATTTTTTTAACCAATAAGGACCAATAAAAACATCATATAGCAGAAATGTTTTGTCGTTTGAGGTTTTCCCATTGGGTGAAACCCCCAAAAAAACCTGGTTTCCTGCTTTGTCCTTAGATTGATAAAAATCAATAAAAAAAACTTTACTTTTAAAGTTAAACAGTTATTCTTTTTTTTATTTTTATTTTTTTTGGGCATACCAAAAAACCGTTTCCCCTTACTCAAACCTGATTTGCTGGGAATGGGACAATTTTTTTCCCCATGTTCACAGAAATTACTGGTTTCTTGTCACCAAAGCTTAACAATAAATAATTTTTCCCCCATTCCCCCCTGTTTAAATTTCTACTTGTTTTTTTTTTCCCTAAATAAAAAATAAAAAAGGGACCTTTAAAAAGTTACAATAGGGAACCCCCCAACAAGGGGAAGTTACAATTCGGTCAACGTTTGGGCAGCTTTTCTCAAAATCCTTTCCCCCAAATGCCCCAGGGCCCGTGGCTCATCCTTAACTCCCGCTTTTTAGGATCGCACAAATAGTAAAAGTATTGGGGGAAAGATTTCGCAATCACTCTATTTTACTATATTTTCCATGGAAATTTTTAAACTAAATACCATACAGCATATCATCTGGACACCAGGAAGGAGTGATGAGAGCCCGGGAAATAAAAACCAGGAAAAAACCCAAAAGACTCCGGGTCATATTAAAGTGGGTGAGGGAATAAAAAACAAAGCTTTCTAATCTGCCCAGGGGTTTTGAGGGAAAAAGAGGGTCTGTACTAAATTTATGAGAACCACACAGTAACACTGTGACCCTCCCTCCCACTTGTGCCGCTTTCTTTACGTGTTGCGGTGACAGAGCGTGTGGAATTTTTTCTAGTCGCTATGCACGCTAAGCTGACCGCTGAACAGAAAGAGTCTCTTATGACTCTTCAGTGTGGTTCTAGGTGCCAGGGTAAGGAGTGAATGCGCGAGGCACTCTTCTGTCAAAAAAAAGAAGGAAAGAGAAAGGGTGCAGATAGCGACTTATACGATCATAAACCGAGTCTCAGTCGAGACCGAAGGGATACTATCATTCCCATCGATCGCCTACCTATTTACCTTCAATTTCTTTTTCTCCTCGGATCACTTTCTACACTCTCCCATTTCTTCCCTACGTATCTGGCGAGAAAGTGTCGGCACTATGTGACACGCGTGCGCGCGTGCGCTCCGTGTGCCCGGAACCGAACTCTCTATATCCTCTCATGGGAGCTGGAGGCCAATTTACACGCATTAAAGAAGGTTAGTATGAAAAATCGTGGTTGTTTTGGCGGCAGCGCTGTGCAACGCGCCACTGGGATTGCTAACACAGCCCAACAGCGCTTTTCCTCTTTAAGAGAGAGTCTGTTGAGTTTGGCAATCATGGCATTTTATGTGCTTTATTATTGTCCATAATATTCACCGCAGGCTGAGTTTTGGAAATTTAAAAAGTTTATATGAGAGAGGAATTACATACGTGTTTATGTTATATATATGTCGGAACAAATACTGAATAAAACAAAACTAACCTCAAAAGCAAGGTCAGCACTCGTTTCACCTCGGAAGTTCATGCCTGTCTATTACGATTCTCTGAGCCTCATGTCCCTTTCTGCTACGGTTTCTTGTGGATACGGAGACAATGGTTATGTTTCGCACTTATAGATGAAGGAATAAACAAACATGAGCTTAGTCTCTTTTGGGAAGAGATTGGTTTGACTTAATTAAAAAATAAATAACACTAACAAACATTATTCCTTGCATATGGTGCATTATTTTTTCAGCTGATGCTAACACACACCATTTACATGCTCTGCATATTGCGATCGTTACATAGATGAATGTTTGTGATATTATCTATAGGTTATTTATTTGAATAGCGTGACCTAAAGGTGTAGAAACATGGGCACAAGCACAACAACAATTCTCGTGTGCATCTTGTTTTCAAGCAGAAGGATTTGGTTCTTGAGCTAGGTAAAGGACAAAGATTAGAGGCCCATTTACATCAAACTTACTCCCAGCAGAAGATTCATTTGCCGTCTCCAGAGCCCTCATTACACCTCTACTATGGTGAATACCTGCCGTGCTGGGGTTACTTTGCTATGATGGAAGTCAATGATTGTGTATTGCAGTTGCTGCAATCAAACGTACATCCTAAAGCTCATGTGCAGGGTTGTCTACTGAAAATTGACCCCCGTGGCGGTGAAACATCTGGTGCTAAGCGACACGAAAAATAAACTGAAAAATAAATTCAATAACGAGTCTCATGGCCAAAACCTTCCAGCCTTTCATTCAAAAGTATGTCAACACACTTTCACATGGTTTAAAGGGTTAAAACCTGTAATAGGATAAACTACCTTTATATATATATATAATATGATATATATATTATAATATATTGTAGATACATATATATAATATTATATATAATATATATAAAGTGTGTGTGTGTTTGTGTGGGTGTGTGTGTGATATATATATATATATATAATAGTAATATCCTATATATATAAAATATAAATATCTATATTTACTTTGTCTAAGTAAATGTGTTTTAGAAGTGCAACTTTATATTTATTTTTTTGGGGAAAAAAAAATCAAAAGCAATATTCACAATTAAGTATATTATTACAGCCAATTACTATTAAAATACTCAATCCACAAGTGTTAACATTACTGTTTTACAAACTGAATAAATGGAAGCCACGAGGTATCTCCCAAATTGTCCCTGGCATAAATCAACCATAACACAGTGGTTGGATTTTATTTAATTTATGTTTTTTTAGAAAGTGATTTTTCTAATGGTGGTGTATTATAAATATTTTCTGTTGATTTAGTTAATATTTAGTGGATTGTTTTAGCGTCATGTAATTTTTTCATTTTTGTGTGCTAGGTACAACACCTGAAAATCTTTATATATACACCAAAGACTTAACGTAAATGTAATGTGAAAGAAAGTAGTTTTTCACTTTAACTTAAACTGGAAATAAAATTACTGTACACATTTCATATAGACACGGACACAAGTTTCCACAGCGACATGATTAAAATAGGTTGCGATTGTTGACAAACTAAAAACGGTGAACTACCACAATTTTATCTTTGATGTGTGTGGGTTGTGATTGTGTGTGTTGGGGGTATTGTGTGGTGTGGATATATATATATATAATAATAATATGTTATTAATGAAATTTATTAATGAAATATCTATATAAGATAGATTATATAGATAGATCGATATATATATAGATAGAGAGCTAGATACCCGACCCAACCCACACACACACGCACACACCCACACACATATATATATATATATAGATGTAAAATATATATTTACTGCATATAAATATAAATAGATACTAGTATTAATTTAGTAATGAAGTAAAAAATAAAAAACTTACTTTTTCGGTAGGTCTCACTACATACATGTCCGGAGACCTTGTCACTTTGAACCTCATTGAGAGACAGAACGCATGATCCTCAACGTATTGTTTCTTTCTTCACTCCATTTTTTGAGACAATATTTCCACAATTAGCTTTGTTTCATTCGTTTGAAAAGCAGCAAGTTTTTTCCCACTTGTGCATGTCCCTTGGGACTTTTGTATCCAAAGATTCTGTTCATTAACACTCGCCTAAAGCCTTTTCATGCTGGAAGCAATGGAGTTGTAGTTTCCTGGTTTAAAAACAACAGGAAACGTTTACAGATATATTTCTTTTCCTTCTTTCTAAAAATGAAATTATGATTGCAACATCGTACCAAAATATAGAACACTGATAGACGTTTCTAAATAAAGGCGCATCCCCTTCTGTTTCTCTCCATCTATCTCGCCGTGTCATTCTTAGCCATCAAATTCATGATTAAAGAAAAATGACTCGGGTTAAAGGGACATGCAGCCTAGAAAACTGTATTAAAGTGAGGGATATTGTGGCCAACGAATTTTATGGGCTGGGGCGACAGAAAATGTTGGCGAAGTCTTTTCCCCCCCTCCATTTTTCCTACCGCAACGGACGAGTCCTACGCTCTCTCATCTCTACTCTCATCTCTCCATCAACATCTCGTCTCTCGCACCCCTACAGCACACACACACAAACCCAACACAACCACACACACACACACACACAAGAAGCTCTGCTTCATGTGCGCGGTTGCTTGAGCATTGTGCTAAGCATGGCAGATCACAAATCAGTGTTAACTAATTTCCATCATTTTATTCTAACCAAGAAACTGGTAATTGTGGAGAAAAAAAAAAAAATACCCCTCCGCACTACACAAAAAAAAAATAAGCTCTTATTAAACTTGTTTCATAACACCAACCCATATAATGGACTAAATATAATGATTTACAAATATAACAATAAAACTTTAATTGGTCGTGGTTTCCTTTTTTCCACATTGGGAATTTAACTGGAAACAGCATGATTCACATCACTAAACCTAAAACACAGCGACCTTTTGGACCGTCACAAAGACTTAGAACCTTTGTTGTTATGTCCCTATTGTACATACAAATAAGTCCAGTGTGTTTATCAGCACAAGTTTATCCAATTAGGTAAAGGAAGATGGGGTTACTACAACTGTCTAGTACAGTCAAATCAAGCACTTGAAGGCTTTTTGTTCTGCACATGAATTCTCTCCTGCCATTTCCCATGACATCCTCTAAGGTGCCTACGAGTGCTGATAATCTTCCGTATTGCCATGTGCCTGCTTCAAACTTGCTTTGGATAATTTCAAAGGCTAAGTTCAGGCAGCACTTGTAAAAAACATATTGCATGTGACTAGGAACTCACAACATTGACTGGCGTAAAAACTTCAAACATGAAAATTATTTGTATCTTATTTTTTTCCTCATGCTATGAAATGGTCCTAATTAGACAAGTGCTTATCAGGTATCTCACCAGTTGATGTACACACTTGTCACCCAGAGGGTGGGTACAGTACCCCTCTTTGCAGAGACAGGACCCTGGAGTCAGTAAAGTAGTAACAGTGGGGTGTGCCGGGCACTGCTCAAGGGCACATGGCCACCTTTGTTGAACACACCATGCGGAGTTACTTTATGGCGTCAAACTAATATGAGGTGGGTCCAAAGTGCAACATGAGCTTATGGTCCAACGCTATACTCCTATTCAGCCAGTCAAGGTCCACTCTTTTCATACACACGACAAAACCATCTGTCATAAAGTGAGAGGGAAAGGGTGAGAAAGTGGTGAGAACGTTGTTTTGTGATTGTTTTCATAATTTTGGAATGATCGTTAGCCTACTAATATTTACTCACGGTATACGAAACGGACAAGAGTATAAAGTCTACTGTAAGACTGCTATAAAACACTACTGGTCACGTGAAGTAATTAATAAAATGCTTGTTAAAAATGGGGACAATAAAAATTGGACAGTTTAATTGCCGCTCTAGTGGGTACACCATCACATCCTCAGGCAGGTAAAGAACATCATAGAATAACGTTAATACGACAAAAGTTCATGGTGGCTTCTCGAAAGAATTACCTTCATAATGCCCAGTGTAACATAATTAATTGTCCTTGAACGTGAATTTAAAATTTTAAAGATTCTCGTCATAATTACATGATCTGGAATACAAGCTTTCTTACCTAATATGCATTCAGCTTCTCCACAAAACATTCCCTCCAATCACCTTGTGGGGTTTTTTATAATCATGATTCATCCTCAAACTCGCTGATTTTTGTTCTCACATATCCTAAAACATTTACCATAACACAAGAAAAATGATTAGTCCTTTCTTTTCCTCATATCTCATTTGAAACCCTCCTTTACATGATCTCGACCTATATCGACATTCTGCTATCGTGGTTCTAAAGAGATTAATTACTTTGATTTATCTCTCTGTCGTCACTCAGCCTCCCCTCTTTCTTGCTTTCGCTCTTTCTTTTTTTATTTCTCCCTCAGTTTTCTCTTTTCTCTCTTCAGTGAGTGCCATGTTGTGCTCTGTTAGATTAGAGCTTAGCTGAGATGAGATGAACGCATTTGACACTGGGTGTAAAAGAAAGCAGGGGGTTTGGTTTTGCATTGTAAAGTCAGTGATTTCACCTGCTAAATTTTAAAACATGTTATATTTGCTGACCTATTCTTGAGAATTTCCTGCTCCTATATTTTAGCCCATATACAGGTGCATCTCTCAATAAATTGGAATGTTGTGGAAAAGTTCATTTATTTCAGTAATTCAACTCAGATTGTGAAACGGTATTAAATAAATTCAGTGCACACAGACTGAAGTAGTTTAAAGTCTTTGGTTCTTTTTTAATTGTGATGATTTTGGGCTCACATTTAACAAAAACCCCACCAATTTCACATCTCAACAAATTAGAATACTTTCATAAGACCAATTAAAAAAAAAATGAACTGTACATGTACTCATGTTGGCCTTCTGGAAAGTATTTTCATGAACTGTACATGTACTCAATACTTGGTAGGGGCTCCTTTTGCTTTTAATTACTGCCCAAATCGGCATGGCATGGAGGTGATCAGCTTGTGGCCCAACACTGCTGAGGTGTTATGGAAGCCCAGGTTTCTTTTGACAGTGGCCTTCAGCGTCGATCTGCTTTTTTGGTCCCCTCTTGTTTCTCAGTTGACTCTTTGAACAATACCCAACCATAAGATTGCTCTATGGGTTCAGGTCTGTTGATTGCTGGCCCGTCAAGGCACACCAACACCTGGCATTTTAACCACCTTTGCGTGCTTTTGGCAGTGTGGGCCAGGTGGCCCTAATCCCGGCTGTAAAAGGAAATCAGTCAATCATTCAAAAAGCTGGTTCCAGCAGAAGGAACATGAAGTGCTGCATTGCCCAACAATATTTTTTGGTAAACAGAATAGCCAATTAACCGTTGGTTTCAAAAAACACAATGGACCAACACCAGCAATACAACTGCAAACTCGTCAAAACATCACAAGACATGTGGGACAACTTATCCGACTGTGGCTGTGGCAAGAGACCTTGGGCTATGAGCTTCTCACAACCCTTCCATCCAGACCTCTAGGACCCTTTTTGGTTTTCCCAATGAAAGTACAAAACTTGCCTCCATCTACCCATCTTGAACCCATCTGGACCCGACTGGGCAACATTCCAGTTCTCTTCTTCTGCCTTAGCCCCCAGACTATCAGACTTCCGTCTGGACGATTGTTCTGATGGTTCAGGAGGAGTGGGCCTTTTAATAATAGGAATATAACGACACTGTAGGCCAAACTCCTTTACACCGCTGTTGTGTAGTGGTCTCCTTGATAGCCCTTGACTTTCCCAGCCTCAGTCCATCGCTTGTGAAGGTCATTCAAACCTTGTGGAATTCAATATCAAAAGAGAAGCTTGAAGGATCCTTCAACCTAAGGAAGTGCGTTTGTTCGATCTGTTGGGCGTTGGAGCATTCTTTTCTCTCTAGTCCACATGCGTACTTCTTTCCTTCATTCACTCAACTTTCTGTTATAACCATGCTTGATAACAGACACGTCCTGTGAACCGCTTCCTTTGGCGAATGAATGTTTGTGTGCCTTACCCTCCTTGGTGAAGGGTGTCAATGTATTGTTATGTAACTGTACCACTGGTCAGATTCAGCATTCTTCCCCCAATGAGTTGTGTAGACCTAGTGAACCACAACTGAGAAGACCATTCTTTGAAGGCTTCAGGAACACCTTTGCAGAGTGTTCATAGAGTTCTTTGTATTAGTGTTGGCATTTCCTTCACCTTCAAAACACCCATATTTATAAATCTTTTGGGTTAGAGAGTAAGTGAATTTTGTGGGTTTTTGGTGTAAATGTGAGCCAAAAAATCATCACAATTAACAAGAGAACCCAAAAGACTTAAACTATTTTCAGGTCTGTGTGGCATTGAATTATTTTAATACATAGTTGTCAACAACGTAAATTGAAATTACGGCAATAAATGATTTTTTTCCACGATATTTCTAATGCTCACTCTGAGAGTGGCACACTGGTATAATACAGTGGTATGAAAAGATCATCAAGTCACCCCTTTAAAATAATCACATTTTGTTTTGCTTTGTAGCCTGAAATTAGGACGAACCCTGTTTTTGTGTTTTTAATCCAGATTTTGATTCCGGTTGCAAACTTTTTACAATCCATGTTGAAGATTACCTGTACTCACCACCAGCCAATGTGGAAAAAAAAAAAAAAAAAAAAACAGAAACACATGAGCTTGGACAAAAGGATGACCCTTTTCCACTAAATGACTCATAATTCAGGGTGTAGCTTTAGCAACCTTCTCATGGCCACACAAACACCATTTCAACTTCCAGCAATGTAGCTGAACTGTGGAAGTCCAGGTTTTTGGATAGCTCAGCAATGGAAAAGAGCTCTCCCTTGAGCAAATTAACCTTGTTCAGAATCCTTGGTATAAAGACACCTGAATCCAAACAATCAACCTCTGGGTGCTAAGACACATGTCAAAAGATCTGCCGGGATAAAGTTGTGGACAGGCCCTGAAGTCATAGACTGGAGTACAAAAAAAGGCTTTATCAAGTGCCTAGAAGCACAGTGAAGTATGTTATTACAACGTGGAAGTATTCGCCTCCAAATGGATGAAAGAACCAGGGCGAAACGGCTCCTAGAATGCTAGCCAAGAGGCCTACGAGCACCTCGTGATCCAGGCAATTGATACACCGAGGGGGTGGGGGTGGGGGGTGGGGTCTTGTGTGTGTTCGTGGGATGGTGGGGTTTTGGGAGGGCAACACTATCACACCCAATGCTTCCTCCCAAATGTGGCTTGTAGCGGAGAGGACTGCAAGAAAACATGCACTTTGTAATGTTTGCGAACGCAATAAGTTTGCCAAAGGGGTTACAAGGTCTTTCTTTCTTTTCTTTTTTGATTTTTTGGTTAAATTTGAATTGAATCCATATTGTGAACTTATTTTATTTGAAAATAATGCTAATCCAAAGATGATGTCTTTGCTTGGGGAAGGTGTTGCTGACGGGTTAGTCCTTGGCGTCCCTATGTCTCGGTCACTGTTTTCCAAGATACCCACTGTCTCTGCAACTCAGTTTCCTTGGTACCCCGGAGATAGCACATGGCTAAAGTGTGCGCCATAGTTAAGGGACGCCTTACGACCAACCTTCGTCCCTTTTTGTCATGTCAAAACATTGGTGTAATACCGGCGGAGCGGAATCTTTTGAGGATGACAATACTGTTTTATGCAGTGTGTCACAACCACCACGTCATCGTGGGTCTGGAACACGAGTGTCTTTCGTAGAGTTTGCGCCTACGTTGCAATTTGCGAACTGTTATAAAAAGTGAACGTATTCTTCCTGCTTGATGTCAGCTGCCTACTGACCCATTAGAACCGAGCAACGAGATGCCGCTGCAGCGCAGCAGTGTCCACGCACCCAAATTGTCACCCACTCGACAGGCTCAGCGATTGTACTGTCGGAAGAAAACATCAATAAATACCGTCCATACATAAATGTCCTTATAGAATTGCAATTTTTTAAAAATAACATTTTTCCTTCTTAACTGTAAAAAAGAAAAAAGAGACAAAATGATTCACCGGAATAGCCTAAGCCATCCATTGTACTTATTTTAGTTAGGTATTAATGTAGTTTGGGAAATAATCACCGTTTGTTAAAGTACAATAGCGCTACATATTTTAATGATCAAATGGGCATTTCCTGGGTACATTCTCTGTGGTACCAAATCAAGTATGGGTTTGGATTCTTCAGGGTAAAAACGTAGAGTTTTATGTATTTTTGTAGCTAAATTAACCTTTTGTGTGGATTTAGGCTATTACGTTTAGCCTACCTGTTAATCTAGCATGAGTATTCGCCTTAGCGTTGTCCGTGCCCCGGCGTTTAATACACTCACACCATTCATTCCATACTATCGCAATTACTACTGCATCCACACCTTTGCTGTCTTAAAACTGGCCCACGACATGCATACATAAAAAGATACCAACGTGTTTTCGGGGTTGGGGTGTGGGTTCTTTACAGCCAGATGCTGTGTGCCCTAAGAATCCAGATTCCCAATTAGTGCTTATTCAACCAATTTTTAATCGTTCGTTCCGTTAATTCATTTGCACTTGTTGACCGTAATGCCTATATCTCCGCTCAGCCTGTCACCTCAAAATAGACTTGTTAATAGGCTATCCCATACTTTCCCCTCGTACTTCCTTTTGATCAGAACGTGTAGCACGCATGCTGAAATGAGATGCCATGCAATATGCATGTATCTATTCAAATACATCTTCTTGGCTTGAAGTATTTGTGGGTAAGGAGTCACGTGATCGCGTTCATAGTGTGTTCCCAGTGTCGCGCGCGGGCGGCTGCGACAAAACATCTCATCTCCACTACCATCAGGCGGTCCAATCCGTCCCTGTCTCCTACGTACGAGCGGTCCTTAATCCGCGTTTACCCTTCCCGGCCTTCCCTCCTCCATCCCTGCATTTGGCTTGGCTTGCTTATTTATCACGCTATCGCTACTTTATTGCCAAAACATGCAAAACTAACGAGGTCTGGTACTCGAATGCAGCCGTAACTTTTGACCCATGTATCCATTAGCTAGCGGACCCTGATGGCACGAGGCTTCATCCGGCGCGGGACTGGTCATTGCTGCTATCACGTCCTCCCTCTCGTCCTCGTCGCCAGTTTCAACCTCAGAAGCGCAGAGAACTAGGGACCAGAAACAGTAGTGCTCTGTCAGTCCCCACCTGCACTGGGGCATTAAAAACGCAAGATGCAATCATATATTGTTATAGATTTGTTACTGTGTACAGCCATTAAAGGCAAGACTCGCTGAGAAGGACGGCTGGGAATTAGTGAAGGTATGTCACAGACTCGTCACCTATTATATCTTGTACTGTAACCAATGCCCGTATACCTCTGCCTATACTGCTTTCATCGCATTTCATTTCCTGTAGGTAACATAGCCCCTCGGGCGCGAATTTTCATCATTATGCCCTTATTTGGTTTGGTGACATGGTTTTCCCCAGAGAGCCACTTTGCCTTTGGCAGCGTTAACATCCGGTGCCGTACGCGGGTCTGTCCTCCCAACAGTTCATCTTTCTTTGTTTGGTCAACTATCGTCCCAACATCTATTCTGGACCCGAATCCCTAGCGATCCATTTAAGTCGGCATGTGCTGACAACCGTTCTTATTTATACAAGAGTTCGCCGTGAAAGCGCCTCTCAGACAACAATAGCAAGCGAACATTAGCGCCGAGCGCGGTATGAGTGCAAATTGTTGGTTCGCGGACTGGTATAAAAACGATCGGCCTCGAGCATTCGGTTTGCAGGCAACGTAACGCCTTCAGGTCTTAAATGATCTAATGAGATTTGCGTGTTTTTCTATTGTTTTTTTCGGATAGACTAATAAAAAGTGTCAGGTGTGTAATGCGAGAGCGAGCTAGTGTGCGGAGAAAATGTGCCAGACCAGTTGCCGACTCTCCGTGCTGTGGTTTGCAGTGATGTTGAGATGAGATGTGATTTGGGATTTTTTTCAAATAGTCCACTCCGCTGGTGAAATAAATGACCATTGCAGAAGCTCATTGGCTAGCAGCATGCAGGCCCCTCGCAACTGGGGCACCATCATAACGCTCTACACGCGTCGTTTTATCGGCCACCCTTATATCGCATAATCCAGTGTGTTTTAATTGTGCTGAGCTCAGGCCTGGTTATGAAGGAGAAATGGTAGTTTGCACCCTGTGTTTGTCCGCTGATATCTGTCTGTGAGGGAATTTGGCATGGCGTGTGTCATTCAAGCAAACAAATCCATTGTTAAACAGGAATTAGAAGAAGATTTTATTCTGCCCAAGTAAGGTTTGATACGCAAACACACCTACGTTTGTTCTAATTGTGAGGATTGTGGGGGACAGTCCATAAGGCATAATGGTTGTTTATTACGTACAAACTGTATGTGCCTATTGCCACCTACAGACCCTAGCACTTCTAACCTCTACCCCTTAAACAGGAAAACTTGGTGCATTTTTTGTTTTCTCAAAAAACCTCATTCTGTATGGTTTAAAGCATTTTGAAACAAAGTGGTGACAGTTATGTCCTCATACAATTCCCCCTCACTTTCAATAAAGTCAACTTACTCACTGTACCTCCTTGTTAATACCTGTGTGCATACCCATGTCATTATACCACCAAGTTGTGTCCTGACTACCCTGTCACAAAATCACGCACACACACACACTACCCACACACACACCCCAACACACAACCACACACACACACACACAAAATGGACTTTGAAGCTTCAATGATACATAGAAACATAGCAAAAATAAAATAAAATACACACTAGATACAAATAAAAGATTTATGGTAGAATAATAGACAATATAGAAGAAAAATACTCTATTTATGAGATACAGTTATGCAAGAGAAGTGTTGAATAAGAAAAGAACAGAATATAATTATAAAAAAAAAACAATGCAACAGACTGCTAAAGGTCCCCCCACCCCCCCCCCCCCCATGTCTTGTAAGATAATTATTGATAAAACTAAAACCATGTAAAAACACGTTGTTCAAATAAAAATAAACCCCGAATAAAATAAAGCAGTAACTGTAAATAAATATAAATATAGAAATACTTTTTTTATTTAAGTATGTACTAAAGTATCTGATGTTTAAGTGTGGGAACTCACACTAATAAACAAATAATAATAATTTATCAATATTAAAAATAATAATAAAATGGACAAAAAACAAAAATGAAAATGGAAATATTTTATAAAAATCTATTAATAAATTAAATTAAATTAAATTTATAAGGTTATGCATTAGCAGACGCTTCTATCACAAAGAATGGGATGAAATAATGAAAATAAATGACAATGTTAGTTTAAAAAAGTATTGTACTACATTATAATAGTAACTAGGTACATAGCATATACCAAATTCATATATCATCGCTATATCTCATATATATATATATATCTCGTATTATATATATCTATACTAGCTATCTCTATATCTTCTAACACCCCTGCGTCCCCAGAAGCCCCCGTACAGGTGGGGGCATTCACATGCGCACAGGTTTTTTTGGCATGACAAGGTAAATGGCATTGACACCCCAGTTTTTCCTATTGCTGAAGAATTAGTAAACATTTATATCTCTGTTATCACACACATTTAAGCTCATTTTGATCCATTTTGAATATGATTAAAGTAGTAAACAAATGAACAAGCATTGACCACTTTGACCATGCCTACTGCGCAGAACTGCCTCTCTCTGTCACACATGTCGGTATCGCACGGTATCCGCAACTTTCCCCCCCCGGACAACACAGGTTCATAGAACCTCTCCTCTCCTGTCCCTCCACTCTCCCGTTAAACAGTTTACTTGTTACTCCTTGTACAAAGCTGCTAGACTGAAGGTTATGGACTTAAAATACAACAGGCCAATATTGTTTGTCATGCAAAATGAGCCCCCTGAGCATGTGTGCATTTAGTGGGTATACAATATGTATGAGCCCATTGTGTTGCAAGTGCAATGTAAAGTTTCACCAATGAGTCTCTGGAAAACATAGTGGGACTTGCACAGTAACGCGCCATTTGCAGTGTAAAAGACCCTGTCAGTGCAATAATCGGGTTTATAAACAACACCTTGTAAAGAAGCTGAAATTGATTCTATTTGACCTGGGAATTGTAGTCCTAAATGAATGTGGACTTGAATCATGTAGATTAACGTCTAGAGTGACCTCTTTTTACTGAAGAGGTTGTTCTGAGTTCCATATGTTTGTTTGTTTTATTGATGGAACCTTTGACTGCGGATGTGGAGAAAAAAACAAACCCCCATGGCTCGTTCCATCGCTCTGGATGCTGTAAATGGTTCATCACATGAAATGTCAGATGTACCTGAGGCTCTCTACCCAGCATATGATTCCGCATTGTGATGCCGCAGAGAGTTATTAAAAACGTATTTTGGCTGAGAGATTGTCCATATTATGGGGCGATCTGATTTGTGGCAAATTTGAGTGTTAATTTTGGCTGTACCATTGTGTCCATCGAAAAATAACGTTCTGAAAGTTTACTCTGTCTATCAAGGGAAATCCTGCTTAAACAGCCAGTGATCTACAGTTTTTTTGCTGTTTTTTTAAGCTGGTTTAAGAGACCCTGACCAGGACTCCAAACCTGTTCTGAATTCCACACAGCGCCAAACAGTCCAGACCTGGAATCACCAAATCAGATGAACAAACCAAGTTAGGATGTTTTCCAGAGCAGAGGGTTTCTTCTCTCCATTTGGGAGAATCAAGTAAATGTTCATTTCTACAAGTACAATAAGATTTCACGACATGCCCTCCCATCAATCAGTTGCATCATAGAGGAAAACCATGGGTAGAATCGAATTCCATCTCCTCTGACTTTCAGTCTTGTTCCACAACAAGGAACAAGTAAATTGCTCATTCAGAGTGGTAGACGTGGCAGTAGAGAGTCAGAAACAAATGGTCAAACAGCAGAAGATCTCAGCAATCTTCAGCACCCCAAATATCCCACCGTTCATAATGCCATCCACAAAAATTTCTTTATAACATCTCTCTTTCTTGGCCCAGTACCATCTGGACCATTTGATACGGCTTTTGGAATTCTAACTTCCAACTACATCCTGTATCTCGATTTGAGCAGTTCATCACGCGACTCACCTGAATATACAGCCAGGATTTTATCTTCCTTTATCCCACACTTCATCTTTGGTTTGCCACAGACTTCCTCAACGTTCATGAGAATCTCCCGATGTGTTCAGGCAAGGTTAGAGCTCCTAAACTTACAGAAGGAGGATAAGTCACTTTTACAAAAATGGTAAAAATGGGAATAGGAAGAGTTTTCTACATTCACTTTTTTTTTTCGCTCTACTATAGTTTTGAGTCGTCATCCAGCTTATACTGAAGAAACTTTGGCAATGTGTACTAGCATTTCCTACATCTGGGTTAATTTACAACTTGCCCATGTCAAAAGTTTCGGTTCTTAATAAGACAGTTTTTGTTATGTCTAGTTTTACAGGAAAAAAGTCTTCTTTCATGCCTCACACAATGGCTAGCATTTCATTTTAACCAAACATCAGTAAAAACAGTAATATAATGAAAGATAATCCACTTATTTTAACATTATTTTACTGAAGGTAATTCTATAATGTGTGGATGGCAAAGCTGAATGTTCAGCAGTTCTTACTCCAAGTCTTCAGTGTCACAATGACCCTGCAGAACTCATTATCAATAATTGCAGATCTAGGTGCTCAAATACACATTCGTATTGTTATAAATGTTGCAAATGTCTCGTTGCTAGTATGAGATTTTAACATGTTTTGAAACATCTTTTGATAAAAGAAATTCAGCCTCCGCAAACCAGAAGAGGAAATTTGGTCGGGGCATGTTCAATTTCCTTTGGATGACGAGTAACTGCTTGATGTAATAATTGTAACATAGTCATGTTTCAACAGTCCACCATACGAAGAATGTATCCAGGATGCTGTTCATGCAAACGTTATAGAAGTACACTGGCACATTTGAATGACTTCTGAAATGTATCTGTTGCACTGGTAAAAATCCTCTCTTGCAGGTCTGGTCTTAAATGCTCTTGAACGGTACTGAAAAACACAAAACAGTTCATAGTTGTTTGGGGTATAATTCTTTCTTCGATAAAGTAGGCTAGGGTGGCCAGTTTTGGGCACTTTAAAGTACTTAATGCAAGTATTCTCAACATCTCAGCAGCCCCATGAAAGGACTCAGACAGTGCATTATGTAAATGCAAGTTTGGATGCGAGCCAGGATTCTAATCAGAGGAGGGAAAGTTCTTTGGATCTCGATAACAATACACGAGATGTCACGCAACAGTGATATGTGCGAAGAAACAAGATGAACACATTCAAATCCCCAGAGCTTTGCCTAGAAACATAGTGAACAAAGAGTGGTAGACAAGATCCAGGTGCATATTTTAAAGCTAATATTATATTAATATATATATTAATCTTGGTATCACTAGTGGCTGAGATCTTATTTTTTACCATGCGTGAGAGGTTTTCGGTGAACTGTACACACTTCACATTCTCACACTGTAATGGGTTTGTGCGCAACGTGAGGTGCGAACAACACTGCGGGCAGGGTTGGATGGACTTTGATAACGGGTGTTTTGAGGTGCTCTACGACCGCCATCTGTTTTGGTTTGTAGGTTTTAAGGGGGGACTCATGCTGCTATTTATTTATCCAAAGCTCCCAGGCGACAGTCTGTACAACCCTGGAGTAATAACTTTCTCTCCTCTTGTGTGAGGTAATGGCAAAGCGCCAGAATGCACTCGGTCCCCTCCTCCCCTCGTCCTGAGTTTAACTGCAATGGTGTTGCTGTAACTATGTAACTCTGTTTTGGTATTGTCCATTTAAAGACGTCGGCCACCCCACCCTTGCTGATGTATATCAGATGATGCATTAACTAGTGTGAATCTTTTGCACTGCAGGATTGTAATCAGAACGTTGAATGACGTGTATTATTGTAATTATCAGATGATTTGCATTTGTTGTAAACTTGTATTCTAGTGTCTTTGGCTCTTGATTCAATTATGTACGAGACTATATTAGTTGCAGTCTACGGTCTAAGCAGTCATGGACACGCATGCAGAGAAAGACCTAGAGAGGTGCCTTTCTGTCAGCCAAACCTGATGCCGTAATTTGGCAAGATTCTCGTGAGATACTGATTTGTGGTGTTGTACTATATATATTTTTTTACTTTAAGCCATCTTTTAGTGAAGAGCCCCGATGATTTTGCGGGCAAAAACGTGTACATTTTTGGAAGCAGATTCACTGACACCTGAAATAGATCTATGCATTTTTAATGAGCCCGCGTAAATTGTGTTTGTGGATGGAATCACCCCCCACTGCAGTTTGACCATCTGTTTGCTTGTTTTGTTTCAATTTGTAGACTCATATCATGTGTTTAGCCTTGTGGAAATACCATTCTGGGACTCACATTAAATGTGTTTGTGAAGGCCCTTGCCCTTCTCATTTTGTGCCTGTTAGAAGAATCCATGGGACATATCTTATTTCTCATTCTGGATGTGGTTTGACTGTTGTGCCTTTCATCTTATCTTTTTTGTTATACTTTAAAGTGGGCACTAAATCTTCAAATCTACATGTTAAACAAGACCACATTCAGTTGTGTTTTGTTCACTTCAATATAACAAGTACACTACTGTTTCAACAAAGTGATGGGGTTTGGTTTTGATTCCAAAAAAAAAAGTCTCTTATGCTCATCAAGTCTGCCATTTTTTGGATCAAATAAATGCAGACTTGATGAGCAATAAGAGCCTTCTTTTAAACTGTAAAGTTTTCAATATATTTAAAATGTCAATTTTATTCTGTGATAGCAGTCTCCATTACTCCCAGTCCTTCAGTGTCACATGATCCTTCAGAAATTCATGGAAACTTTTTTAAGCATTCCTTTAATGAATAGGTGACAGTTCAAAAGAAACAGTATTTATGACATTCATGTATACGAGACACACAGTAAAAGTGTTTTGTGCCTTCAAAATGATCCGAAATCTATTCATATTCAGTAAAACCTATTTTGAAAAACTAATGATTAGGTTGGGTTATCCTGAATATTTTTAAATAAATGTTGTTTTGCAAAGGACCCTGATTTGTAGGTAACCCTACAAAAACTTAAGCCTAGTTTAAATTACAGCTTAAAAACGCGGAAGATTGCTGCCAAAATGCACATTTATTTCAGTTGTAGTGTATGTATTGCATGTTTTTATCTTTGTGCTCCTCCTCTCTGTCTTCGTCACTCATAGCAATCTAACTGTTGGAGGTAGGGCTGCACAATTAATCGAGGATTCATCTAATCGCGATTACAATTACAGATGCCACAAATTATGTAATTGTTTCAAAGCAGCAATTAATCGTTCAAAAGTCCAATTATGTTATTCTGTGTGCTCTAAGATGCTTTTTCTTTCCACGGACATGTTAGCTGAAGTTGTTTTTTCCTGTTTTAATTTGAGTTTTAGGTATAACACCTATAATACTATTCATTATTTTTGCCTTTTTTATAATTTTAAAGAAGAAACCAATCCAATGTATAGTTGGCCATTTTAGGCTTAATACATATAGAAAAGCACTAAAAGTGTTAGCAACTTAAGGTTTTCAGCTTGTTTATTTTCATATAAAATATGGCATGCAGTGCATCAAACAACGGTATAAACATCATTCAATGTAAATTGTTGATACATTGGTAATTAATAATCCCAATTACAGTTTCAAGGGCTAAGCGACAATTATGATTTTTGTCATAATCGTGCAGCCCTATTTGTTTTGGGGTATTGTGTTTAAGGATATTACTGCCCAACGCCGTAAAACTGACGTCATCAGAATAGGAATGCCATTTCCAGGGCAAAAGTAAGCATGTTTCAGGATTTGATTAAAGATTACAAAGAAAAACACATTTTTTCAGCGGATTAACTTGCAACGGATTAATTGTTTATATCAAGACTAGCAATTTTGCGCTAGTAACGTAAATAAAGTCATTTTGATTTCATGCAGACTTTAAGGGTGTCTTTCTGACCTGTCCAAGCTGGTCTTCAGTTGGTATTTAACTGGGTAATCAGTTGGTCTCACAGTCTGACTAGCTGAAAAAGTGGTCTAGAATCAACAGACCATCCCAACCAAGCTGGTAAATCAGCTAAACCCAGTAAACCATCTTAGTAGGGTTAAGGTAAATTTCAGCAGGGTAATCTATTAATTTTTGCAGACACAAATTGAACATGTTTTTAACACATTATTTTCCTTTTCTTTTCTCTTTTGCTTTCAGCGCGGTCAACATGTCTAAGGCCACTGTTAAGAAGCTGCACTGGCGATCGAAAGTGCAGGAGAGCTTCGTCCCAACTGGGCGGCAAAGCCTCGGGAGAAGCTTGGTGTGGCCATTGGAGTGTGGTCCCCGTGCAGATTATGAGAGGTTTCCCATTTGTTACAGCAGCACACTGGGGGTGGAGCCACTGTTGTTTTTTTTGACATCATCCTAGAGATCGGCGCTACACCTGTCCTGGGATGGACCTGGGAGATGTGAGAGGGGTTTCTGAACTCAAAAACAATGTCCGCCCATCCCATTCCCATCGGATCAAAACACAGTATTACCAGGTACTTCTGTTTATCAATAAGAGCAAATTGACTGGTGTGTGATTAAGTACTGTAAGTTTGGAGAACTACTTTAGCATTGGATAAGAGAAGGTTAATGCAAAAAGAAGAATTCCTGAATATTCTTTTTGAACAGAGACATTTGCAGGTAGAATTAGATCACTAAATTTTTAATGGAAATATGGTCATCATTTCCTCACTGTCACCTGGTTGTTTCAAACCTTTATGACTGGTCTTTTTTCGATAGACATATTCTGCCTTTTTTTTTTGACCTTTTTTCTTTAATATTAGACAAACTGAAGGGGATTGAAGCTGTCAAAGAGAATAGATTCCAAAAAATAGTATAAAAAAATGGTCACCTTAACCCATACCTTTGTTTTCTAAGCCAAGTCTTTTGAAATAAGCGGAAATCAGTCTAGTTTCGTAAACAAATTCTGAACTGATTCCACGTGAAAAACCATCTGACTCAAAAGTGTCATTCATGTTTGAACATTGGTATTTCTTCACGAACGAGAGGATGTCGAGGATTTTTAACTTGCTTCAGAACACTTGGAATGTAAGAATAAAAGCAGAATGGACTATATATATTGTATTTTTAACAAGGCCGTTTTTTTATTTTTATTTTAATCATTTTGGATAAATATTTAGTCCATTTTGGCCTCAGTCTTCATTTTACTTACAGTTTTTTTGGAAAGTGCGTTCAGGATTTTCTTCTGAAAAAAAATTGTGTTCCACAAAAGAAAGAAACAAAGTTGAGAGGTTGAATAAAATATTGACAGAATGTTCTTTTATAGGTGAAATATTTTCCTAAATGGAAGTGTTTTATCTCCTTGAAGGCTCTCTATCCCATTCCTTCTGAAAATGGAGATGGGGATATCAGTAACTTTCAAGTTAGTTGGTTACGTCCTGCCTGAGGTTTGAAACCTGTGACCTTATTATTTACCACCCAGTCTCTTTCCTCACAAGGCTGCTACACACCCCATTATGTTTTTTTTTTTTTCGGAGGTTTTATCTGCATATTGTTGCACTTTATTAAATTTCTGAAATACTTGGGTTGTGTAAGAGCTTTATACCTACTGACAATATACAGCCCCGAGTAGATCACAGTGTGACATGTCACCCGTTAGTGTCATTCTGCCTGAGGATTGTATTATCCTAATCTAACCTGCCTGAATACGTCGGTTCAAGATGTTCCATGGGGATTTGATTTACTTTATTCATGGTCTAGCCTTCTATACACAAGGAAGTGTAAGAATTTTTTAAAGTTGTTCTTGACACCATAAAATTATTGCTTAATGAAGGCATTCACTCTCTTTCCACACGATTTTATCCTCTTCTTCCCTCCATATATGTATGTTTAACTCTCATTGGCTTATTTTTTTGGTCTACATGAGATTTTGGTGTAATAAAAAAACCAATTTTTCCTGGACAAACTGTTGTATTACTTTTCACTGTTGTGGTTAGTTTGGACAGAATATTTAGAAACTAGTCTTACGCTCTTGAATTACACAGGATGATTGGTTTTTTAAGAACAGCATGCAAAAAAAGTACTACTCCAGTGTCCCACCGTCCTACAGTTTTCAGCGTCAGATGTTAGGTGGGATGTGATATCCTGCGCACTCTATTACTTAACTTCTCTCTGGAACTCTCTGCCCTGGTCAGCCCAAATTGATCGCTGTCAATGGGTAATCCCCATACATAGTGGTATAAAGAACCATCAATATACTGCATGAAACAGAAGCTGTCTGTCATCTAAGGTCATAATGCACTTTAAAAAATGAATAGATAAGTGGGAAATGACTCATATTTTTCTACCTTTCGTCCCCATGTGTCCTTGAGGATTCCATGTGTTTTGAGATTGTGTGTGGGAAAGGACCCTCAGATTATATTAAGTGCAAAAATCAATTCAGAGAAGCCAAGTGGGGCGGATACGTCCTCGTTAGGTGCTCCACAGTGCTTGTTTGTGACAACAGCACACTGACCTTTTCCATTTCTGCAGTTGCAGTGCAGTCTCAGCATGCGTGTGTGGTGTTAGGACTGAATTCAGGGTGAAGGATCATTTTACCCTCATCACTTTTAAAGGGTGGTATTTTTAGTTTATTTTTAGGACTTTGATAGTTTCACTTTGCCAATTCAACTTTTTTCTCTCATATTTCCATGGTGACAGCAGTGTTCTATTTGTGAATTTGACCTGTTGAATGCTGTTATTAAAATGTGGTTTCAGATCTCTCCATCTCATTCTTGCTCATGTGTTTTCTGTTTGTAATCTGTAGGCTCAACTCTCTGTAAGGAATCTGAGACTTTTACCTGAGCAAGTGTTTTAAACACCCGGATCCATGGACAGCCAACTCCAACAGGTCATACGAGAGAACCTCTACCTGCGCGCCGTGCCCCTGTGAGTGACCCCCACCTACATTATTCAGTAATAACAAGGTCTTTAACACAGGATGTCAAACTACTGTATTTTTGGAGAAAAAAGATGAAAATGTGCATTAAATGTCCAGGTTGTAAAATGTATTAGTTTATTTGCTGACTGTCTAATGCTTTTTCAAGACAAAAGTACTCACTTTAACTGGTAAACGCTAATCTGACTCAGTATACAACTTTTGGGAGTAAAGACAAATCAGTGTGTCTAAAAACAAAGTCATGTTTACAAGATACCAGACTGGCACAACAAGAGCTTTTTTGAGGACAGTATAATAACTGGATTTTGTCCCTGTTTTGTCATTAAAGGTGCACAAAGACTTTATTCAGGCTTCAGGGGAACTCACAGATTTTTTTGCTAAAGTTACACACAGCCAGATTTTTTCTGTTGAAGTCGTGGGTTGTCATATTAATGATGAAATCGCAATTGTATAATGGGTTATAGTATGTCCCAAAGCTTGTGGAATCTCCAATGGATCTCTTTATGAACACGCCTTTGAATCATTGGTTCATCCGACTCGTTCAAAATGCTGATTCATTCAGAAATTTGTGGTGTGCTCAGGAGATTACACAACAGTTCTACTGTGGCTTTAAACTGTAAGTAGTATTTTTGTGGGCAAATTTGAGCAAAAACAGACAATACTGTTTAAAATATATCACAATATTAACTTCTTATTTACTAAACTGTTGTGTGTAAAATCACATTGTGCACTAATGCTGGTATTTTGGGACAAACACAGCACTCATATTGATATTGTGATATTGCTCTCGTTTGATATCACTGTATCCATATAATATAAATATGAGAAAAAACTCATACAGGGGCATTTAGCCCTAATATCTTGAATTTTAGGGTCACATAACTGCATTTGTGGACTCCATATTTTTCTAGTAATATAGAACTTTTCTAACTAAAACTGTTTAATAGAGACCCCCGTTCCAATATTTCAATTCATTTTACAATACAAAAATGGACCTGACCTCATGCTTTTTAGTCAAAGGCCTGGCTACAAAAGATTATAAAATATGTAAAATGACTCCCTGGTGCTTCTCTCTTTATCCACCAAGGGCTTTTTGGCCTGAAAAGACCCCTGAAGTAGAACAACTGCAATGAAAACACAGATGAGAAAGATACTGAAATACATCAGCCAGCAAAAAGCATGCATGCATCTCATGCTTTAAATGCTCACAAGAGACTGTAAACAAATCTAATTTACAATCACGTCAAACCTCAAGTGGAGTCAAAGGTTCATTCACTTTGAGGCAATGCAGTGCACTTTAAAACCATTGCCATGGAAAATTTCATCAAATGTCACAGCGGTGCACTCATTGCGAATGGCAACTGTTTCATATTTTGCCTTGGGCTACAAAACTGCAACTATATTCTGAAATGATTGCATGCATTTTATTGATGTATAGCTCCTGCTGGCCCCTTTAAATCATCAGGCACCCGATCACCATCACAGCTGATGCATTTAATCCATCCCGTATGATTCACATTTCACCTATTTCCTGCTCTTGAATTCCAAAGCTGCACATTTGTCTTTGTTTGCAGCCTGAGGTACCCTGCTGTGCCTTTCAGCGCTCCTGTGCGCGCATATACGCATAAACACATCAGCACCCAAACACGGACCCATTCATGCATGCTTGCTAATGTACACATAAGCACACTCATTTTTGTGCATCCATTCACATTACCTTTTATCTGTCGGTTCAGTTACATAGCCTGTCTAGTCAAAATAAAATGGCTTTCCTAAATAACACGTTTATTCATCACATCATTATTTTGACACCATAAAGCGGCTAATTTTACTGTCACTTCTCTGAATTGATCGCAGGCAGTTGACTGTTTACAGAAGACTGAACTGTAAGATACTCCTCTTTTCTTTTCTTTTAAGATAAAATAGCACAGGTGTGTTCAGTATAAGAACACAGCTATGTTTAAACCAGGTGCTGAACATCTTGCTAATGGTTATCATGGGGTTGCACTTGCATTGGGGCTTTTAGAGACAACATAAAGTCAGCATTGTTTACTTTTCTAAAACACGTTCCTTTTGTGTGGGGGGGGGGCTTATTTTGTGTAATTCATCAGTACATGTTATTCCCAAAGGAAAAAAAGTTTTCCTCGTAATCTTTCATCAAGATGTAATAACGTGCTCAACTGTCCTTTTCCAGCTGACATCACAGATCACTATATTTCAACGCCAACCACCTGGCTCTGTTCTGAAAATTTTGCCTGCTTTTCACAATCCAATCAGTTCCTTTTTTTCCTGTTAAATTCCATCTTAACTCAGAAAATGGCACGTGTAAAAAGCCCCTAAATGTCAAAAATACCTTATTGTCTCAATCTACAAAACCTTCATAAGAGATTCCATTTCAGAGTGAATGTAGTAGGGTTCGATTATGGTTACATTAAAATGGCCATTATTTTTCCAAGAGAAAAAAATGCTCATATGCTTTTTGCATAGGCTGTCATGTCATATATTGGGCTGTTATAATACCTTTGACAATGCAGTGTTTTGTTATTAATGGATTGATTTATTGTATATAGTGGCTGAAGGCTTTTAAGTCATTACATTCCAGCGTGATGTTGGGGAATAACTATGTGTTGTATCTATTGATAGGATGCACTACCTCATAAACCCACATACCTTTTCTTTTCCTTAAGACGTTTGCTTCAGACCATTTATGTTGCAAGGTCGATTGATCAAAGCATATAGGTTTCCTGCTGTAAGTCTTTTCCGCAACACACCGGAGAGTTGCGTGATCAGTTGTAGCTTAAATCAGATGCACTGCTAATCCTGCCTCTGGAAAATCCACTTTTCTCAACTTTCATTTGAGATGGAAAACTGAAAGGAAGTTGTATAATCTCATCAATGTGGGATTATAGAATAAGGCTGAAGTGTTTGAAATTTTACTAATCAGGCGTCGCCTCACCACAATCGCCAAAGTCATATACAAACAGACACAACAGACATTTTGTTTAATATATAGTTAGTGTGTAAACACTGTTACATACTGATTTTAACTTCATTTGGCACTCACGCATCACTACATTAAACTCCACCTTTTTCCATATCAAGGCAACTTCAGCTTTCGTCCCTTCAGCTTTCCTCAGCTGTCTCTGTTTTCCGGTGGTCCTGTAGATCCAACATCAAATGCATCAAAGCAACTAGCCTCATGGTGATGTCATCAGGATACATGTTTTTTTGTTTGTGTGTTTCACAAAAAATGTTTTTTTTTTCTTTTTTTTTTTTTTTTTTTCTTTTTTTTTTCTTTTTGATTAGCAAAGTTGTTTAAATGCAAAGTTATGAAAAAAAATAATGATCTTTTAAAATGCCCTGTATTGTTTGTAGCACTACTGGCCTTTCTGTTTTAAGGGGTCTCCATTTAAAATGGCTTGTTGTCTACTTTTAAAACAAACGTAAAAAGTCTACGTTCTACTTTTTTGGTAAGTTAAGCAAAAAGCAAAAGCATTGTAATTTTTTTTTCTAATTACATTAATGTTTTGCTCATCCTGCGTTTGACCCAGGTACGACCCAGGCAACCACGGGATGGAGAGATCCTCAGGGGGTGATTATAACTTTGTGTCCATTGAGGAAGTTTCTTCTCACCTGGAAGAGTTCTGGAGCCCTGCTGGAAAGTTGGGGAAGTTCAAGTGAGGTCAGAATCCGTATTTCCAAACCTATTGTTTCACAAACAGGGAACTGGGGTTGGGCACACTAGGGGCTCGCTGAACAGCATTTAGCTCTTAAAACCCTGTCCCATAGTAAGATTAAAAATCAAAGTTTTTAAAACAAAACTTAGGGCTAGGGGGCGTTAAAAAGGTGTGTCACAATCAGGGCTTTGGAGTTCATGTCAGTGTGTTTATTAAATATTTAGGTGGCTGATTTGATCTTTTAATGTTTTACAGTTCTAATTACAATTAGTCTATTCCCACATGATTCTAACACCAAATGACATATTCAACACAAAGTCCTATGCAAACACATAGAGGACACAGACAGGCCTCCGTTTGTGAGAATATATGGAATTCTAGATTTACAATTGCTGCAACTAAGTTTGTTTGCGCATGCATTTGAGTTTTAGTGTGGTCCTCGCAGGCACACACATGGTGAGGGGTCAGGGCGTCACGTCAGAGCTCCAACAATGCTTCAAGCCACTCAAAAATCAGAGAAGCAAAGCCCAATTAGGCCAGGCTGCACGAGAACTAAGTGCCAAGCTGGCTGCGCTGTTTCTGTCCGTCCAACACGTTATCAGACCAGCAAGAGCCTGAAAAGGAGCCCTTATGGCAGAGATAGAACAAGCATGGAAGCGCAGGACTGCGATGTCTGAGCCTGCTGGATGGTCTTTATTAAGGGTCCTCATACACAGCTGCAGATTCACACTGACCTCCTGCAAAGTTGCAGCTCTTGGATTAGCGAGTTGTTGATCCAAACTGCCTCGTGGTTTTTTGCATGCTGGCTGTGCACTCGTGCAATGCTGCTGTTCATCTGAATGATGCCCTGGCTCGATCCCACAAAAAATTAGGTTTGAATGGTTTTTATGCAAAACCTGTTTCTTGGGGACCTTACACAGGAAAAGTGCTGATGATGGATGTAAATACCATGGTCCAATTTCACTGTGGTGGGCCATAGTCCAGTATCAACAATTTTTACTTTTAGGGGGGTCCTTTAGATCTTTTTCCTCCTTGCCAAATCGTCACTATAATACACTACTGTTGTCAAATGTTTGGTTCTGATAAGTGTTCTTTGTCAATGCTTTTGAAAGTCTTTTACGGCTCACCCAAGGCTTTTATGTTGATCGTGGAGAACAGATGTAAAATCATCAATCATACAAGCAGAGGGGAGAAGCATCGTGTTCGATAGGGTGGTTTGTGAATTATTATATCGTGATTTAAAATAAATGTTTTTCTATTTGAATATGTTATAAAATGGGATTATTTATTGGATTGGCAACGGCTGAACATAGTTGTAATTACCTGCCAGTCTTCAGTGTCAAATGTATTTATTTAAAAGAAATGTGTGGGGGTGGGCCGGGTGTTCGAATATGCGAATTTGGTCTTCAGAAACTTTTCTTATTATTATCATATTGACATCTAGATTGTGGCTGCTTTGATATTTTTTTCTGGAAACTGTCGATGCAGCTACTTGTTTTCTCCAGAAATTCTTTGATGAATAAAAACTTCAAAAGAGCACAAGCATTTGATTTAGACAATGAGTAAATGCGTCCTTGCAACCTTATAAGTCCCTTAATGTGAAACACAATTTTAAACAATTCATCATCCTTGCAGAATAAACTTATTAACGTTTCTTAACAAAAAAAACCATTAAGAGACTTCTAAAAAATAGACTCCAAAATGTGGAGAATTGGCATTGTTTTTTTGTATTTATATGCCCGATAATTACAAATTATGTAACAAAGGTATTTTTTTAACCACCTGAGCAGTGCATGCCCCACACAGCTCATGAGTCATCTCTTCAGCCCGAACACCACATCATCACCTCCCTACATTTCTATCACCTGTTACAGAGAAAAGAGGCTTTTCCCTCTGTAATCCCTATTTCATTTTCTCTGATTCTCTGGATCACCCTTCGCACCCCCATTCTACGCTCTCTCCCCTCTCTCTCTTTATTTTTTTCTCCAGCTGTAAACTAAGCTGCAGTGAGGGAGTTATGCTGGCATAACACATAAAAAAGTGCTGAACATGTTAAGCCATGTACAAAAGCTGAGTAAAATCTCTTAGCTATGAAAGATTGTGCACCCCTATGGTCTTATAGTGTAAAATGTATTTTTTCCCACCTGAATATTTTTATAATTGTGTGGTTTTTATTTTGGAGATTTAAAGTTAGATGTTTAGAGGTAGAGTAATCTCATGTTTTCGCCATTGTTTCCTGGTTGCCTAAAAGAGTCTCTGGAACATCCTACCAGTTTACACATAGTCTCGCTTTTGTCATAACAGCTGTGGATCTAAGGGAGGTTTTAAAGAGTGTTGATCTAGGGCAGCCCGAGAGCCAGTGAGCTGAAGAAATTTCCTCTTTGATAAACGTACAACTAGAAACTATATCATTAAAACCTGGTGACTGTGAAGAAGTTCTACTGTTGAAGGATACACGTGCGGAACACATGCACATTGGAAGTGGCTTTTTAAATTTAAGAGCTATTTTAAATGAGGAAAGCTTAGGAGTTTGAACATTTAAAAATTCAGAAATGTGTATGACAGAAAAGGATTCTCTGCGCTATTTCTAGGTCACTAATCAAATATATGACACTGCTCATGGGATGTTCTAAGTACAAAAGGTCAGAATTTTCTTGCTTCCATTGAAGCCACCAATGATGATCTTTTGGAACATTTCACTCAGATCAGTCCCGCAGGATAACATGGATCAACAGATTTTATGGAGCTCTTGCCAGACTTGTGGATTTCATGCCAGTTTGAATATGTGTTTGTCATTTACAAGGAAAATGGGGCATAATAGCGCATGTGTACTTCATGTTTAATTTTACACATTTCTGTCTGAAATTGTTATTGCTGATAATATAATATCGTAATGCCACGCATTTAAGTATTAAATTAGAAATGTCAGTAAGTGTAAATTTGAAACTGCTTTTTTTTGTAACCATTTTCTTTGGCAAAGTTAATAGTGTTGCTCATGATAGGGCTTGTATCATGATGATTTATGCCTTTTTTATTTGGATAAAATGTAGTTTTTGAAATGGAGATCTTTAAGTTTCCAAAGTCTCACTGAGCATAAGCTGTTTTGGATTATCGTATCCAGGTCCACAATCTCTCTTTGGCTGCTTGAAAATATTGACTCAGGACATAGCTTTTAGGTAGAAAATGGATCTTGGTCAAGGACTGTTTTCATTTAGCGCATGTAATACATTGTGTCTAAAGGTCATTGTTTTTTTTATTTTGCTGGTTGGAACAGGTTTTCGATTGTAGCTTCATAGAGGCCCTTTCTAAAATAACTCTGTGTCATCACAGGGAACTATTATGGTACACCTCGGCCAGTCCATTCCACATTGGTCCTGACAGCCCCCCCATTACGTACCAGGAACATCGAAATCTCCTGAGGAACTTCCGTACTCGTAGCCAATCCACTCGGAGAAACCTGGAGAAGGCAGTGGAGAAGGTGACAACAGCGAGGAAGACTCTCCTGGTCTCTTTCAGGTATTCACTGTTGGGACCACCTTTATTTTTAAGTATTTTTTAAATGCAAGCAACTTCCATCTCATGGTAACTTTTAATATACATATTTGGTAAACTTTTTCTGGTAGAGATTGGGAAAGTTCTCTTTTTTTGTGGTACCCCAAGGCACGAGTCTTTGGTTCCTTTTAATTTTTACTCTATATGTGTGTCGCCTTTAATAGGGTCATTTTTTCGAAAAACTCAGTATCTCTTTCCCCTGTTACACAGTCAATACCATTATCTTCTAAAGCCATTGTTAAAACTAATGTAAAACTTGAAAACCTAACATAAAACAAAGCCCGTGAGAAGTTACTTTGTTGTTGTTTAAATCTTGTATGCTATATATAGTGTGTTGAGTTTTGTGTGACATTTTCCCCCTTTTGAACCTTCTAGCATCCTCTGGTTTGGACTTGAATTTACATCACCATTGTTTGCAGTTATTTTAAACCCAAAGTGGAATTTTTTTATGTTTTGCACATTAAACACTATGGAATTGTAATTTAGGATTGATGCCTTTTCTCATATTATAGCTGGCAAGAGGAGCGTAACATGAACAGCGTGACGCTCTCGCTGCCTGAGGTTGCTATAGATTATACAAGACAGCTACATCTCATGCCTGTTCACTGTACTTGTTGTTTCCCAGCGGGGTCCATGCAGAGGCCAGCAGTGCCCCTCCCACCACCATAGTCTCACCTAATCAGACTTGGGATTCAGGCAGTGGGCAGGTATGGATGTGTTGGCCCTGGAGAATGGAGGACGTGGAGGGGCATTGCCTGAAAACGTGGGAACTGGGCGTTTCATTGACACGCTGTGAACCCTATTACATCAAGTGAGTCAGCACGGGGGAAAAAAAAAAAATAAGAACGGTATAGTGAAACTAAGAGTGAGCAAGAATAGAGACAGAAGGTCATTTGCCTTCCTCCTCCAGTAATCTAAAGAGTTATACTCAAAGTTGAACATGATGCCTTTGGTATGTCCACATGGATTTTTGACATGTGAAGGCGATGCTTGAACTTTAAGATGTGCAGTCAATGAGAAATTTTGAATTTAGCGGGTGACATACAGTTAATCATGTTGGAAGTAAATGTTTAATTTTGCATTTTGATGCAGTTTTTTGTAAAAAAGGATGACTTGTAAATTTAAGAATGCACCCGGGTCCAAAAATTTTTGAAAAAACACAGATCTGTTGCCTTAAAAGGGATACTCCACCCCAAATGAAAATTTTGTCATTAATCCTTACTACCCCATGTCGTTCCAAACCTGTAAAAGCTTTGTTCGTCCTTCAGAACACAATTTAAGATATTTTGGATGAAAACGCTTGGAGGCCTTTGACTGTCGCCATAGACTGCCACATAAATAACAGTGTCAAAGGTTCATAAACAAGGTAGGAAAAGTTCATCTTCAGATACCTCCATCTGCCATCATACTTGCAAAGTGACTGAACACTTTTTTCTCTCTAGCAAAGCACCAACCTAAATAATGACTTTTTTTCAATAATTCCGTTTGTCAGCGTCCTCCTCTTTGTCTCTCCATCAAGCACGATGCTGTTAATCTCTTCTGTCGCATCCACTCTACAGGATTCACCTGTTATTAAACGATCGCACATTAACTAAATAACGCTAATCCACGTTGAAACAATGTATCCTTGTGCGCGATGACAGAAGCAGCGCAGCAGCGGTGATATGGAGACACAGGGGGAGGGAGGCAGACCGCTGACAAAGGAGTATTGAAAAAAGGTGTTATTTTTGTTTTCTTCACTACAAAAAGTGTTCCCGTCGCTTCATATAAGCCCAGATTGCATGTCGATGGGCAGATGGAGGATTCTGCAGATGGACTTTCATACCTTTAATGAGACCTTGACACTGTTTTATTAGTGTGACAGTCTAATGGGGACAGTCCACAGGCCTTTTTTCAGGTTTTCATCCAAAATATCTTCAATTGTGTTCCGAAGCATGAACAGAGCTTTTACGGAGTTTGGAACGACATGGGGAGTAAGTATTAATGACAAAATTTCATTTTGGTGTGGAGTATCCCTTCTTATAAGGGTTTCCCCCTTGTATGGACTGTAGGATTGACACTGACTGTGCGTTTTCACACCAGAAGCGACTTGCGCGAGATAAATCGTCGCTATTCGGAGCGTAGCTTGACACGCGTGAACATTTTGAGTTCATCAATCGCTTCCCGATTTCGCGCTGCTTCAGGAAATTCGTCTTCCTCCCTCGCTGCGGTGAAATTACCTTAAACATTAACAGACATGGATATCCTCCGTCATGGGATTGGCGGTTCTGTAGCTCAGTTTATTTAACTGCTTGAGCCTTGTGATTCCAAACCACCACTTTGTTTTATTTTGGGATAGTTGTCCACAATATGATTGTTATCGCTGCTCATGAAAGGTTAGGTTTAAAGGTAGTTCATGTGCGAGATATGTAGCATGTTGTTTAAAACTCAAATATGCGGTTTATATTTATAAAAAACAGCGTCCATTTAAAAATTGTGTTTCGCGATTTCGGAGACGAGCTCCTCCATGCGATCAGCGGGAGCTCAGTGATCATGTATCCCGCCTAGAGCAGTTCTCAACTCGGCTAGTCCCTTCTGACATTCTGCCGCTGGCTTCTGATGTCTCTTTACTAGGTTCAAGATAAAATATAATTTCAGCTGTCTTCCAAGCAAAGATCCTTTTCTTTAGTCTGTTTCCTGTAGAATTATGAAGAAAGAGCGTATAGTCCGGGTATCCACATACAGCGATGATTGGCTGTTGTCCGCCATTGTTAGTTTCCGATTGTCCCTCCGCTGCGCTCCGCTACGTCGTAATCACGTCACATTTACTTAGAGCCGCCTCTCTGATTGGTTCAGCCTGGCGCGAAATTTCGTCCAAAGTTCAGATTTTTTCAACCAGCGAGTGTCGCGCGCGAATCTCATGCGAGTTCGCGCTGTCAAACAGCCCGACAAACGCTCAATTCCGCATCATCGCCTCGTCATTCGCGCGAACGCTGTCAATTCGCGTCCGCTTCATTCGCCGACTGAAACGCGCCGCACGGTGTCTACTATTCGCGTTCTCTTGCATTGCCTTACCATGGAAATCACTCGCGACAGACGGCTCATTGTCGCGTCTGGTGTGAACGCACCATGAGAGGTTGAACGAGGTTATTTGTGCTAGTATAAATTCAAACTATGGAGAGTTTTTTTTTCTCACCGGACCCTCCTATCTCAGACCTTGATGCACACATAAGTTGTCAGATTGATGACACAAACAGGAACGGAGCACACGTGCACGATGCACGAAATACCAGACGTTGAACTGTAGCATTGTTTTTTCATGCTAAACAATGTCTGTTTAACGTTAGCATGTTTGTCTAGTAATACCTTCTCAAGGCAAAAATACATCATTGGTATTTTTATGCTTTAGTAGAGGCCAAATATTTACATCTACGCACCTGTAATCTTGGGCAAATGAAGTTCTCGTGAGGGGGTGAACTTGGGGGTTGTTTTCGATGCATATTGTTTGTTATACAAACCAGGGGTTACATGTGAAATTCAAGTTGCCACGGCAATGATAAAATGTATTCTAATCTTAGTATTGCCTTCCATCTATGACAAATTCAGCTCCAGCTTCTACACTACCGATTTTTGCGTAGTTTTTTTATGTCCATTTTGTGTAAAATAAGGGTGACATTGTGAACTCCTTAAGATGCACGGCAGTGAACGAATGCATAACTTGTGGCTTTATCGATGAAGAATTAAGCCTCCGCATTGCTGGGATATTGACGTGGTTTCGAACCCTGGTGTTACTTCATCCTTTAAAGGATTGCCTGAGGAATGAAACCATTTTGGGGGGAAAAAATCTCTATCATTTTCACGCCATACCTCAAAAAACAAGAAAATATAAAAACAAAAGAATCCCACCCAAGCACAAAAAAGTTCTCCCCTCCGACCGAGACAAGCTGTGCCTGAGACACAAGACTCAGGCCAAAAGAGATTGGTCAGCAAGACGGTAGTGGAATTTTCTATGTGTGCAAGGTGTGTGTGAGGCTGGGGCGCCTCTCCACTTTTAACCTCCAAAACATACTCTCACTCTTCTCGGCCAATCTTCAACCCAAAGTATCTAATGAAAAACATTCCTGGAGCCATGTCAGTGTCTCCCTCTCACGCCGTTCATCATAGCGCTTGTTTGCCTTGCCTGTCAAACTCGTACTCCATGGAGTCCCTCAGATCCTTCTGCTCGCTTTCTCCCGTCTCAGCTCTCTTTTTTCCTTTAATGTTTATCTAGCACCTCACAGAACAGCTCGTGACGATTTGAGAACATGAGAGGTCATGTCTGCGAGCGCTCCAGACCCCGCGTGAGTGAAGTGTCTTCAGAAGTCAGTTTGGCTGTTAGAGATGCACACTGTACGAAGCCCACGTGTCGCGAATACGGTTAGGTGCATACAATATCGAAATGGAACCATTGGCGAGAAAAAAAGGGGGAGGAAAGGGAAGGATGGGTAGCTGATGCAGGATTAACGGCCCTGCGTATTGTGAAAACATAGACAGGTCTGCGAGGTTTCATCGAAAGAAATGACGTATGCTACATGGTCACCACATGACGGCTTCACATTGGCTGTTTAGAAGCCGAGGTGGCAGGGGCCCACAGAAAAGGCGGTGCGGACAGGAAAGCGGTGGTAGTTTTGAAGAACTTTAGATGCAAGTTGGGGAAAGAGACCACCATATTGTATTGGCACAGTCTGGTGCAAGCACTGGAGTGTAAACAAAATGGAAAGAAAATAACAAGTCGGAGAAAAAGAACAACATCTAATAGTTAGTCGGGGATTTTGTCACTTTAAGTTGGAAGTCAACTTAAGTGGCATTGCGTGGTGAGGACAGGAGCCTCACAGGGGCGCCGGGTCCTATGCGGCCACAATTTTTGCCAGAGTACTGCACAGTTTGTTACTCTAGAATATAAAAGGTGTGTGATTGAACAATACACTGAGTATAAACTAGTATAACCCCACATCCCAGCAGATGGCACTGTCTGTTTAGCAGTTCGAGCTTCATCCTGAAACACTGTGTAATATAGGTGCGTTTTAGGCATTTAAGGCCTTTAAGCGCATTGGTTTAAACTCTGCTTGACTTACCATCCCATGTTTAGACATACTTACGTTGTTTGTTGTGTGTGTGTGGTGTGTGTGTGTGTGTGCTGTCCATTTTAGTACCCTGCATTCACGACCAACATCTGAATTGAAAGGGCTTATTCACATACACACCGCCTGTCGGAAAGGGCACACGTGGGTTTGAGCTTTACATTGTGGGTGGCAGTAGACTCGAGAGGTTACTGCCGGTGTACAGCGTCACCCCTCTGGGAGGCCCGTCTGCCTCAAAACCGGTGGTTTAACGCAGCAGTGTCCTGAACACAAAATAAAAATAATACTAAAACACAAATGCTCAACTCGCACTTATTGCACTAACCACATGAAAAAACTAAAACAAAATTATGGCCTAAATTAAAAACTTTCTTCTAAACTGTTTGCAATACGTTCCAATGGTGGTGAATGATGGTATAAATATTTCTTAGGCCATGTTTAAATAATACTGGATCTTGTACTATGATTAATATATTAGTATTCAGTAAAGGGGGTTCACCTATATCTTTATAATTTAAGGAAAATATTGGACGCTTATGTTATGTTAAAAACTCGCTCATGTCTTTCCTCAGGTATTTTAGCGGTGCACCGCCCTATGGCAATTATGTCAGGCAAAAGTATTATGCTGTATGAGTTGAGGTCAGCTTTGTACAAGCTGTTTTTGTTTACTTTTTGTTTTTTTAAAAGGCAGAAAATGGACCATAAAAGAGGTTTTTTAATGGATGTACATTGCAGCTTATGTCTTTCCTCGAGGTAATCACGACATCCTTGCCCACAAGTGTGTTGGTATTCAGGAGAGGCATAAGACTTTATTAATGCTTGTGGAGAGGTGTACTGTGAAATGAAGATGGATGTTTCATTAGGCTCCTTTTTCTTGCTAAAGTTTCAATATATGAGGACTAAGTTTAAAACTATTTGAGATCGAATTGGTTTTTTTAATGAGTAAAGACTAAAAGAAGAAATTGAGTTTATTTCCTCTGCAGGCCGAATTCATCTTACCATGGGAAGCTGGAGGATTCTATTTTGGAAACTGACTAAGTATTGGCTTCTGCTTTGTGGATGTTTGCCTTTTGTAATTTTATTCTGCCCATGTACAGGAGATTGCAATTCGGCATGGTCATGTTTCTTAAATATTTTAGATTTTTATATGACAGGATTAAATAATATAAGGAAAACACATAGATTTTTGCAGGAGGGCTGCTGAAGGACGTTGTTGTGAATCATATATGATGTAATGGTTACGGCTGACTTTACTAAAAAAAAAACCTCCTCTGTTTCTGCGTATGAAGACCACCACATAAGGGCCCCATAGGTCAGGATGATGTAAGGGGTACTCACTTTATAAGATGGCAGAAAAAACCAGGGACCGGGTGGTGGCTAGGGGGGGGTGGGGAAAAGGGATTTTCGAAGTGTCGACGTGGGTAAAAGGATTAGATTGTACCACAAGAGCATGAGCTGTTGTTTGCTTGTTATGCTTCGCCTATCCTGTAACTCTATACCCCCAATTCTCACTTTTTATTTTAAGACAGGGGAAATCCCTAGCACACTCTTCTCTCTCTCTTCCGATTAGATCCCGTGTGAATGGGTGTTGTGTGTGTATTTTGGTGAGTAATATGTTATTATTTTAGCCTTATGTTTTTGGAAAGGTGGTCTCATGTGTTTGAATATGCCTATCCTCTCTAACTCCAGTTGGGCCTGTAGGTTTAATCTGCTTGTTATTACACACAACACTGTCTCTCACGTGTACTAACAAAACCACAACACACATGGACACACCACTTATCACTTAAAGGGCACTAGACCTTAAAAAAAAATTACCCTGTGATTTATAATTTGTTCCAGAATAAAATAATTTTGAGTTGAAAAAAGTTGCGATTGATTTTAGTTATTATTTATTTTATCGATGACATTTTCACCCTCTCTGAACACAAAACATGTGTCAGACCCAAAAATCTTTAGGCCAGACAGTAATGACAGGGACCTTGTAAAACATGCTTCATCCTCACCTTTCAAACATTAGTTTCAATTACATTGTCCTGTTTTCGACTGGCCGAATTACAGCAGGTTGTCCATGGTAGGACTGACCTTCTTAAAACTTACAGATAAGGAATTGAATTTCTCCATTTTATCGCCACGTTAAGGGCAGTTGTGTGGGCCAGGCCCAATGGTGTAGAGAGTCAGACTGGGTAACACGAAGGTTGTTTTGCGTGTTTGAGTCTCAGGTCCGGGAGGGTTGTCGGTGGGGGTCGTGAATGACCAGCACTCTCTTCCACCCTCAATACCACGATCTGAGCATGAGGACATTGAGAAAAGGTACTGAACACCCATTGCTCACCGGGTGCCGCAAGTGAACGAACAATAGGCTTGACCACTGCTCTGGGTATGTGTGTCAGTACGGTGTGTGTGCAATTACTGTAGGAGGGGGTAAATGCAGAGCACAAATTCCGAGCGTTAGGGGTCACCATACTTGCCACACGTCACTTTCACCTTAATGATTGCTTATGATTTCCAATCATGTAAAAACAAATGACAGAAATGTTTTTCCCTCTGTCTTCTCTCTTCTCAGCGGACATCCTAGTGTACATCAATGACTCTGTGTGCTGGGTCTGTCCCATAAAGAAGTGGTAGAAATGCTGAAATCTGTCCCAATGGGTCACAGCGTGGACGTGGTTCTTCCGTCGAGGTTACCCCATGCTCTACAACCCTGATGGCTGCCCCAAAACCAGCCTCTCCTCCCTTCTGACCCAAACCAGCACCACTCTGCAGCCCACGGTTCTGCTCAAACCCAGGTCCAAACATCCAGAATGGACACCAGCCTGGCTTGGTGAACCTCAAACCGCCCCAATCCAATGTCCCACCACAAAACAACAACTTCTACCCCCGCATGCAGAAAGAGTCCTTGGATGCTAATGGGAACACAGCACCCCAGCCTTCATACTCAATGGCCAATGGAAATGGAGTGGGGGGGACTTTAGGGATGGGGGCGATGCCTTCTTCAAATGCCCTTCCTCCATTAGAGCGGATGAGCTCCAGTCATAGCGATATGGAGGTCAGCTCATTTGTCACACGCAGGTAACCAGAATGACATTTCAGGACTGGTTGAGTTATTATCATTTTTATTAATAAATAACCATGTTCATTCATGATTGTGATCATGTTTGTAATTAATAAAATGTTAACCGTTGTTATTACTACTGTTGTTGTTAATAATAATAATTATCATTAATGAACATGGTGGTAATAATCAGAGTTGGGTATTACACGTTACACAGTAATGTATGTAATGTAATGTTCTAGTAATGTAATGCTATTACATTTTAAATTTGTGAAATTTGATTACAGTTACTAAAAGTCAATAGAATTATGTTATCTTACATTACAAATGTAGTGTTTAAAAAAAATTGTGTGCCTTTTAAAATCACTTGCATTTTTACAGAGCCACACACGACATGCAAGAAAAAATAAATAAATAAATTGTGCGCACAATTTATAAATCGAGGGAACGAAATAGTATGTCGTGCACATGATTAGCTACTATTTTTTCCGTGCATGCCATTGCGGGGCTCTGTAAATTTTTCCTGATAATAGCGAAAAGAACTTAAAAGCTCTGCCATTTTTGCTCATATATACAAGTGTAATACACCACTGAATACTGTATATGGTCTACTTATATTATTTCGTGTACACGCATAATATCAACAAAGGATTGTTATTTTGTAAAATAAAGAAAAAATAATACAGGATATGCTTTCAGATGTCTCAGTCTCCGCAAACCTCTTTCTGAAACATGTCACTAAAATTTTAAACACAGTAAGCCAGCATACACATATACCTACACTCAGCAAGCAATGTCATATATAAAACACTGTATAGGCACATTTTCATTGTTGATGCAGGTTTATACTAAGAATGTTAAATTTAAGAAGTGGATTAAATCTTTAAGTCAAGTTGATGTTTTCATCACCTTTAATATTTTACACAGTCATATTAAAATTACTGAAAGAACTACAATTTTCACTTGTAGTGTTTTTTTTTTAGGTTTGATATGTTTTCACAGTAACTGAAAAGTAAAGTAATTAGTAATTGGATGTACTTTTTACAGCAGTAATACAGCAATGTAATCAAATTACAGTTTTCAAGTAATTACTCAGTCATTTGTAATCTATTACTTTTTTTGAGTAACTTACCCAATGATGGTGAATAATATTAATAAATAATAACAATATAACCATTTTTGTTCATGATTTATTAATAATGAATTATCATTTAAAACTATGTTTGTGATATATATATTGATATATTATGATTATTATTATATTGTTGATAAACCCATGTTTATTAATTAATGAGGATACTTATTATTAATAATGATCATTAATGAGCACAGTTAATAATAATAATAATACTACTCAGTAACCATGTTCAATAGTAATATCTAAGTAATTATATTACCATATGATTGAATTATTAAAAACTATAATAATTAATACGAATAAATATTATTATTATTATTATTAATGATAATCATTAATAAAATTAATAAAACACTTTTGTAGATAATAATAATATCATGACCATGTTCATTAATGAATATTATTACAGTAATTATGATGATTATAATTTAATTGTTATTGAATGCTGTTCTTTTCACACAAGAATTTATTTCTTCCACTCTTATCTAGAGCTTCCCTTGTCCGAAGCTACAACAACAACTCTCTTCCAGCTCCTTCTCACCCCAATTATAGTTCCAAGTTATTCCGAGAGTGATCTATCCTCTGCTGTGCTCCCTCTGCCCCAGCACTGAGGTGGGTCCTACGCCCAGCCAGGAGCACCCAGCACCCAGCGGGCCTTCAATGCCCCAAACATCTCTGCTGTTGCACCCCCAAACCGCGCACCCACCCTGTGGTTTCAATGGGTGTCCAGACAAACAATTCCCCCCGCGGAACCTCTTCCAGGTGGCTAGGGTCACCTGGAGAGCCCAGTAGTTGGGGTAGGCTGCGGGGGAGGGGGTGAGGGGTGGTGTACCTGTGGCCTTGGGCAGGAGTGAGGGAGGGGGTTATGGGTTTTCAGTGTGACAGGATGGGGGGCAGGGAGGACGAACTGGCGGTGGTGAAGAGAGTTTGGGGACAGACGACACAGTGCCACTCCCTACTAGCCAGGGGATCGCTTATTATTAAAATCAATGGCGCTGATGTACAGAGCCTCAGCTTTGCACAGGTAATTCATTAACTCTTTGGGTCGCTTACTGAGCTTTTCCCTCATTAACCTTCCACTATTTGAACCTTTCTATTATTAATTTTTTTTATTTGAAACAGGTGGCAGCGAGGTGCTGCAAGACCATACCAAAACAGGGTGAGGTGGTCTAACTGGTTACAGAGGAGGTGAGTGTCCTCCACACTGTATATGAATGAATAAGTTGTTTATAATATTCCATATAAAAAACAAAAAAATTCAAACAAAAAAAACCATATAAGAACTTGTCCACTTTGATTTCAAGTTCACCTTTACAATTTTGTTTTATTTAATCTAAATAAAATGACTAAAAGATCATAAATGCTACACGTGAATTTAGGCATCACAACTTTATTATTGTTTAGTGTGAAAAAATGATTATCATCGCAATATTACATTAAAATTGTTGAATTGAACATTTGTTTTATATAATAATGAATGTTTTATTGGTCGTATTAACAATGTCTATAGCAATTAAGAATAATAGTGCAATTGCATACAACCCATAGATAAAAATACATAAACCAAAAAAAAAACAACCAACAACGAAATAAAACCAACCAAAATAAAATGAAATAAAAACCTAAAAAAAAATATGAGGCTAATATGTTAACTTAAACACTGATGGTGGAAAACTGATAGTACACAGACAAATGTCTAATATAAATATATACAACTAATACATATATAAGTAGGGTGTGTTAAATTATTGCTTTTAAAGATTTAATTTCCGGCTGTTAGCTTAGTATCAAAGGTAATCTATGTTAAATAAGGCTATTACCCATTGTTAAATACATTTTTTACACTTATTTTCAGATAAACGATATGCGATAATATATAAGATATTATCTATATATCTATATATATATAGTATAGTATATATATATATATATATCTATGATATATATTTATATATATATAATTTTTTTGTTTTGTTTTGTTTTGTTTTTCTGTACATATCTGCCATATGGATATCACCTTGACATAGTTACTATCGATAAACTCCTGAATGTAATGTAGAAACTTAAACATTTTTCTTGTGAAGCTGCTTTGCAATCATTATCCTGTTCTCTCCCGGTTCTTCTTGGTTCCCCAGGCTCCCCAAATGCCTATAAAGAGACCCCGCCCTCCCTGGGCACCCCTGATATGACCTCGCCTCCTCGATTGGTGCTGTGCCAGCCAGAACACCCTCTCTCCCTCCTCGCCCTGCGGTGACCCTCCCCAAACTGGTCCAAAGCACCAGCTCCCTGGAACATCAGTGCCTGTGACCTGACCCTAGAGCCCCGGGACTGGATAGGAGGCGAGGATGGACTCTGCTCAGTGGAGCCGTACTGCTCCCTCTAATCTCGGCGCATTATCCAAAAGCAGGTAGACACGAGGGGACCGATATCTTCCAGAGCGATGGAGGTGGAGTTGTTGACGGGAGGACCAGGAGAAGGATTAGGGTTTGTCATTAGCCATCCCAGGATGTATACTGAATGGAATAAGTACAGATGGGCATGACCTGCATTTCTGATTCTGGCCAGTGGATGTTGACCTTGTGACCTTTGTTTTATCTCTGGTATTCTGGAATTTGAAAGCCAAAAATGAAACATTTTCTACATGAAATCAACATAATTTTTATGCAAAACCAGGGTTCTGGAAATATATATTCTACTTTCTGTCTGCATAAACGTAATACCTCAACAGAGTAATGGAGTATATAATACTGCTTTGTTCCATGTTTAGAGGCCAGGTGAATCCACTCACCGTCCTCGAAAAAAAATACCCATCTAAAAGCATGTTGGTCATCTGAGTCATGTATTATGCAATAAGCATGTGCACAAAAAAATCCCTAATCGGCAGGACTAATTATGATTTCTCTCACTTGATTTGAGGCTTTGCTGATTTTGAGGCTTTCGCTCTATTTTTTAGATGTTAACAGTTGTTTTTAATTAGCCATAAAATGTACATGTATGATTGTAACCTCACTACTCTAACCATTGAGGGGTAAAGTTCATATTATAAATGTTAGATAAGTAAAGTTCCAAATGAGGTCATAGTTTGTGTCCAGCAGTTCTTGTATTGTTATACAAAGAATGGAAGAGTTTCCTGATTGTGCAGTTTTTTCTGTTTTCTTTTCTTTTTTTTGTGCATTGCCCTTTGTTCAGTTGTTTAGTAGTTTGGAACATGTTCACTGTTATTTGGGTCTCCTTATGTTTCTTCTGTAACACGGAGATTTGCAAGAAAGAACCATTGATGTTTATGATTTGTTTACGATTAAGTTTACGTAGCTACAGTACTTCACAGAACCAAATGTTACATAAACATTTCTAGACAGTTGCATCAGACATCAAAAATTCAAATGCATCCTTGTTAATTCAGTGTTTCTGACATAAAAATCCATGCATCCTTGTGCTGAATACACATAGTATTAATTTTCTATATGAAAAAAAAATCTTAGCCAAACTTTTTAACAGGAGTGTGTCATGGTGTATGTTAGGACCATCCCAAATCTATGGTTTAAATATCACACACTGTCCCTTCTCATGATGCTTGTTTGCGAAAGTATTCAGTATAGTATTAAATCACTCTTATTGCTTTCACTCACCATTCCTCCCTCCCTCCTCTCTCTCTCTCGCTCTCTCTCTGCAGTCTTTCACCCTCTCCCCCTCTCTCTTTTCCTCAGTTCAGTTTTGTCAGTGCAAGTGTCCTCAGTGTCTCTGCTCTAAAGTGGGGGGAAAGCACCTGAACAGTTCTTTTTTCGTTTTTTCACTTTCCTCATTTCCTCATGTTTTGTAATATTATATGTAGATTAAAGTCTCAGTGTCAGGAATTCTCTGGATTTGAAGCTGGATTTTGCAGCTGGCTCAGGACAAAAATGCTGGACACGGGCTTCAGTCTGCCTGAAAACTGTGAAGGACAGTGAAAACGTAACGACTATCTACCTCTTATGGACTCTATAAAATCTGTATTCATGATTAATTATGACCTGCGTCTGGTTTACTTTAAAAACAAACAAATTACTTATCTTCAGCGGTATCAGGGTTAGCTGTTGTGATTTCGTTTGTATTGACCTGAGACATGGTGTATCAGGGTGCAGGGAAACAGTCGTTCATTTCAGAAAGAAACAGGATGTAGTTTTGCGTGTGTTGCCTTGTATCCGTAGTCGTTTGGAACTCTCAAGGATCGGCCTTCTGAAGTGCTTCCCATTTCATAATATATGGGTACTTGTCATACTCGTCTGGGAGCTGGGGTTCACCGGGGCTCTAACGTGTCCTGAACTATTTCCGAGTAGCAGTTCGATGAAAGGCATTAATTCTGCTGTGAATGTGTTGGACAAGTGAACAAAGAATCATCCACCCAGTAGAAGGGTCCAAATTTCTGCTTTATAGGATTCAAGAGCTATGAACAGAAAAAAAAAACAACAAACTTTTGAAGCATAATAAAAAATATCCTTAACATTCACCAAACAATTGTGTCAAAAACATACCACGTGTTTTGTTTCCTTTGTTTTTTTTCTTTTTTTTGTTTTTTGCAACATAAAAACCTTGTATTGCCTCTTTGGCCAGAGTTGTCTGATCATCACAAAAAACTTCCCGTTCAAGGTACCAGGGTACAACGATGGTCCCATAGTATTTACGTGGTAACTATGCTGGGGTGCTTTTCACACACTACCATATCGGTTTCTGTGCCCCTCTACCCAGGTTACACAATGTGAATGTTGTGACACTACTTTGCTGAAAATCATTGGTAAATCATGTTTAACCTGGTGCCTTGATATCCTTTGGGACATGGTCTCCTGGTATTACCATGTTTTTCTTTTCCATTGCAAACAAAAAAAAAAACAGTACTGTGGTATTACTATAGTACAATGATGATATCACATGGCAATAGTATTTTAAAAATTAAGGTACTACAATTAATTTACCATAGTATTTACATGGTACTGCCATGCCACAAATCCAAAAAAGCCCATGGCACCATGGTATTAATAGTTTTTAGTATTCTTTGGCCATGGTACCGTATCTTTTGTTTAGTTTTTTGGATAATATACCATGGTTATATTTTCAATCCTGGTTGCAGTACCATACCATGACACTAGGATCTACTGTAGTATCTATATTTTATATTTTTTGCCGGTTACATTCAGTACTGTTATGAGCAGCTCATACTGAAATTCTTATCATGTGTGTGAGGCTTATCTCATGAGTTCATTTTAGGGAATGTGTAATGTGTGTTGTGTGGAACGAGAAAGTGAGAAACAACACTGCATGCTCTCATTCCAGTTGTGCTCAAGACTGTCTGTAACTGTATCTGTATCCTGTCTTTGTGCAATATCTTTAAGGTGTCCTCTTATGCCTGTTTACATTTTTCAGAGGAACAAGTTGTTCTAGGGTCAGCTGATGCTGATTGGTGAAGCTTAGCCGTGTTATCAGTCATCGCAAGTTGTGGATCATTGGTTTGAGCATATTTTCTCAAATGTCATGTGAGGATTGCATTGTTAATTTCTTACATATTATTACGCCGAGGACTAATAAGCTGGATAGATTCAAATATAAACAGATGGTTGGTTTTTGCTCTTTATCCCCAAAGGGATGCAAGCATGCTTGATGTGTATGTTTGGACTGTTTATGATGCATTTTGTTTTGTTGGACATTGTGTTGTGGATCACACTTAGATGAGAATGTGTGTGATCAAGTTCAGACAGTGCTGGACACTCTAAGGGCTGTGTCAGATAATGCATCATTTTGATGTTGTTTACAGCAATGTTGGGGTATTGTTTGTTTTCTGCAGGGTCAGCCTGATGTACAGTAAAAGTAGTGTTGTTGGGATGATGCTCAGTCACCGTTAGCTTTAATGCTGTGGATCTCCACTGTTGTGTTTCAGCTCTGTGATGTGTACTTGTATGTTTTCTTTCCCGCTTGTTTTTGCTCACAGTGTGTTTTAAAGATAGATAATTATTAATACGTACTTGGTCACTTGTTGTTACGTAGATATTTTTATCACATGAGGGATGAGTAAACACCGCATTGTGTCAGAATTTTATGGATGGACTTTCATTTTTTGGCTTTGATGGTTAAGGTATGAAAATGTTTATTAATCATTTACTCAGCTGGTCACTCAAGGGTATTGTCAGTGCATTAAGTATACAAATGTTAGGAAAATGACGGGGAGTAATCATAGTTTTGAGGTTAAGGACTTGGGGTTGTTAAACCAGTCCCATAAACTGGACAACGATTCGGGAACAGACTAAAATGTCTATATTTCTGAATTTTTTGGCATGTCTAAACTGCTTAAAAGTAAAACTTTAATGTTTGGGGGTGATTTTATTATAAGCAAAACTAAAGCTTAAGTATGTAAATCAAATGGAATAACAAAAAAGTACAGATTGTTTTAAAATCTATTTCCTCAAATACTCCCCCTCTCTCCAATTGGCTAGCATAATTAGATAGCCCGCACCCCCCCAACTCACCACTATTGGATAAAAATATTGACACAGGTTGTTTGAAAACATTGTTTTGAAAACACTTATTTAGATAATCAACCTAAAGTTTAATTAAAGCTTAAGTCTGTCAATTTTTACAATTTCAAAAAGACTGTTTTAGTGGTGACAGTTTTTGATTTACTCAAAAACTTGCCCTCTCTGCCATTTGCTGGCTGAATCAGATGGTCCTGCTTCAAGCCAACACTATTGGTTGAACTCTTGTCGGGCTGATTGGAATGTTCAAACAGAGACAATGTTTGAAAGTATTTTTCTGTATATGCATCTGCATAAGAAATGGAAATAGGGAAACAGTATATTAACATAAAGACTATTCAGCTTTAATAATAACAATAACAACAACAACAGAAGCCCATAGGAGTTCACCAAAAGTCAAGTAAGCATGCGCGTGTGGGTTTTTCTGACATGTGACAAAAGGTCATAATCTCGGCATGAGTTCTTTCTGTTCTCTACTCGCTGCATGAGAATTTTTGTTAGAGTGCTGCTCAGCCATCCACTCTCGACCCCTGCCTGAACTCGGCTTCCACAACACGCAAAACCTCTGTTCTTCCCGCCGAACCCCTGTGGTGTGTGTAAAACTAGCCTAAAACTCTCACAGGCTCATTGGCTCGTGGTTTCAGTGGAAATCAGCGCCAGACGTGAAATAACCATAAGCTCATGAATAAAAGTGGTGGTGAAAAGAAACAAGGTGTTGTTTAAAAGTTCTGAAGCGTGACCCAGTTATTCCTCACGTTTAAAGAGTAGTTAAAGTTTCACCAATGCTTGTGATGTGCACCGTTTGTGTCAGTGTTGAATGTTGAAGTATTAGAATTATTGAAAGTCTTTTTGTTGTCTGTGTTAAAAAAATCAATATCTAATAATTTTTTGATTGCTTCTATTTATTACTATTAGTTATATAGTTATACTATATACTGTATATATAATAATTTCTAAATTTTACGAAAGTGGAGCTTTAGACAAGAGCTTTAGAAATAGAATCATGCACGTATTTCTCTGTGTGATTCATAATAAATGTGGATTTTCTAAGATTATGGGAAATAAGTTTTTGATTATAGTTACAGTGTAACAAACACTATATTACCTTTATGAATCGACGAATACTCTGATGTTCAGTTACTACAAAATCCCAAAAGGACATTTCTCTTTGCTTTCAGACCAGCTGGGTCAGAACAAACAGCTGTACCTTTTAGCTCTATTTATCCCTGTTATTTATCTCTTTTATCTCTGTTTTCATGAGGGAGACTCTTTATGAAATTACATAACACCCCCCGTGCCATGTTAATAAAATGCATCCCTCACTATAAACACAATAACAATTTTGAATGTGTTTGCTCTGTGTCCACTTCTATAAATAACCTATTAGAAAACAATACGCTCATTAACAAAGATGTTTTACACACTATGAATAATGCATTAATGTTTTTTGAATTATGTAGGTTTGGTAATAATTGGCAGCACTTAACAATGTGGTATGTGGGAGAACATTCTCGTCCAGCACAACACACTTCACATGACACTGAACACACACTCCCCTGGGCTTTACTGATTCTCTACACACACAGGATTATTTCATTAAACAAAAAGATCATAATTTATTCAACAAACCAATAATTCTCATCTTCAACTTTGTGAGATCTGTTACTGTGATCAGAAACAGAATTAGCAGAATTTTTTTCTTATTCACCGACTTTTTTTTTAATCCATGCATTTAAAAAATTGATTCCGGTGGATTTCCATCTTAAAAATGGGGGGGAAATAAATTCCATTTGACTTCAACTATTAAAACACCACATCACACATATTGTACATGAAAGGTTTCTGTGTAGCTTGTTTTAAATGTGTATTTCATCTCTCTGACTCCTGTATGTTTGATCTTGTGGTACAGTATGTAGTGATTTCTCTCTGAGGTTATTAGGAAAGTGCATACAGATCAGATACTCTTTTAGTAGTTGAACTGAAGTGCTGGTTATACTAGTTTGTAAGTCCTGTTATGTTAATCCAAGAGCTTGTCAGATCATAGAGGTGTTCTCAGACTTACAGTTAAGGAAGCTTCAGGACTTTCTTTATAGATCTAAAAAGGGCTTTCATGTTGTGAGGAAGTGTTTCTTGGCTTAAGCTTGAAAGGACACAGCAGGTTTTTTCTTTTATGACATCGCTAATACAGTATGTTTATTCAGTCTGCTGCCCCCTGCATCAAGGAAACACTGTTTGGGTGTGTCATTCATTTCCTATTAATATACACAATCAGGGCTGGTACACCTTTGTGGTTGCTGCAGTTCCCGTCAACAAAGTGGGAGGCTGAAATGCATAGAATCCCAGTTTGACATACTCTGTGTTGAAGTACACAAAGTTTGTACCTACAGCTTCAAGCTTTTACACTTGAAAAGGTGCTGTAAGCTGTCACCTTTGACCTAGATAGCATATGGGGCCATTCAAAGGGCTAACAGAAACTGTTTCAGACCTATTGTCATTTTTACATGTACTGCGCTCTTGGTGGTTTCCCCACACAAGTGCACGATCAATACAAACAGGTCAATATAATAGCCAAGAGTGCTAAGAGTGTGTTTGGGAATGTCTCCGTAGCTAAAGATGCACACTTCCCCTCCTGCTAAACGACATTTGCCACAGGAGCGGAGGAGCCATTAGATTAGGAAATGCTGACAAATAAAACTGAGGGTGTGCCCACCAAAGGCTATGTTTATTAGATCAAAAATATTAAAAACAGTAATATTGTGAAAGGTTTAATGCAATTAAAAATGTATTTATTCCCAAGTGGCAAAGCTGAATTTTCAGCAGCCAATTCTCCAGTCTTCAGTGTCACAGTATGATCATGTCAGAAAGCATTTAAGTAATTTAAGGAAAAAAATGTTGTTCTGCTCATTTTTGATAAATAACAGCTCTTGTCTGTGGAAATACATGCTTCTCTTCTTCTATTCTTAATCATGTCCTTTTAGCCTCTTTTCTTTTTTTGGGGTTGGGTGGGTCCTCCGTTTTCCCTCGGCTTTTACTTATTGACAAATTGCATGTCAGTGGTCTAAATTGGGTGTGTTTATGTGCCTTTCATTCTCACACTCATTGCAGAACCATCTCCCAACAAAAACGTACATGGAGCAGAATGCTTAAGGCAACAGAACAGTATTTCAGTCTGCTGTCTGATGTTTTATGTCTCTCTCTTTTTTCTTTAATTGACTGTCTCTGTGTAACATGATGGCAAGTGCTCAGGGTAATTGTACGCAGGTCTTTGAGATTTACAATCTTTGGCAACCAACCTCTTGTTTGGCCAAGAGTGAAAGGCTGAATAATGTGGACAGAACGAGGTTGGAGTGGAACAAAACACATCATAATACTCAAAGCGTCTTTGACAAAGCAATATAGGCTTACACAGGGTGAGTACAGACCCATCAAAGGACAAACAAACAGTGAAACTTAGGACACACTGAGGAGAGAAGACAATAAATTAAAACACAGGTGTACAATAAACATGATTGATGCATATGATTTCTCTATGTTATCTAGCAGATGGAACAGTTTATTCTGTGGGAGTTATAGCAGGTTTGTTCTTTTTGAGAGGACGACTCCTTTGTAAAATGTGAAAATGTGTGGAACAATGCCTTTTTTTCCCCCCCCCTCTAGTGTGATGGAGAACATGTCAAAATAAACGTTTTAAATGAACAATGGCACACACAGTGTTTATTTCCTTTCATGTAGAGGTGTGAGTCCTAGTTATGTCTTGGTAGATATGGATTTTCAATCATTCTTTCCTACGGAATTCAGAACACAATATGCAGTGTTTAAAGAGATAGTTCATCAAAATAAAAACTTCACCACTATTTACTCACCCTCATGTCATTTAAATTTTTCTTTTCTATGTAACTTTGTTTTTTTAGGAATGTGGTAGTTTTGTGTGAGGAACAGATTAAACTTGAAGTCATTGTTCTGAAATAAAAGTCAAAATGTTCATTTTTGAGTGGGAAGAAAATAGTTCATTCCAAAAAAACAAAAGAGTAAATAATTTGCTCATCTTTATGATGTTTTTTTCAAAACTGATTGAGGTTTTTAGGTGAACTGTTTCTTTTAAGATCTTCAGCGTGGACTGTGAGTTGTGCTGTAATGCAACTGCTGAAGCTTTGAGATTTGTACATAATCACTTTGCACATAATCTATTCAGTAATAAAATGAATCGTCATGTGGCTGTCTCTAGGATTTCCAGTAAGGTCCAGAATGTCCCATGGGTATGTAAACATGAAAGTGAGGAGTTTGTTCAGTGTTCTCTCCGCTGTAACATAACCAGCTTTTTGATTCAGTGATTCATACAGTTCATTTAGAAACTAAATGTGCCCCTTTCTATCATCACATCTCATGCTTTTACCAAATGGAAAAAAAAAATATTAAGTGACCCATTATAAAGTAGAAAGAATTTAGTTTTTATTTGCATGGAAGAGAGGTTTGAATATCTCCTTTCTTTCTGTCTCTTTTTTCTCTTTAGCCTCGTCTCTAGTGTCTCACAGGTTTGTGACGGTGCGACGGGGGAGCCCAGCAGCACGCAGTGGTCAGATCCAGCCGGGGGATCAGCTGGAGGCCGTGGAGGGCAGATCAGTGGTCACGCTGCCTCACAGAGACCTCGCACAGATACTGCGTAGAGCCGGCAACACACTCAGACTCACCATTATACCACGCTCTCACACTAGTAAGCACACGGCACTCATACTTATGCTCTTAATTTCACTTTTTTAAATTATATTGTGAGTTTTTAAAAAAGAGGTATGTTTGTTCATACACTATACCGTTCAAACAACGTTTGGGGTTGGTAAGATTTTGAATGTCTTTGAAAGAAATTGCTTATGCTCATCAAAGCTGCAATTATTTGATCAAAAAGACAATAAAAATGATAATATTGTGCAGTGTCACATGACCTTTAGAAATTCTTTTGAAAATCATGCTGTTGTGCTGCTTAATTTGATTAAAATATGCATATATAGGAAATTTTTTCAGGATTCTTTGATGAATAGAGTGCTTGAAAGATAAACGGCATTTATTTGATATATAAATGTAAAACTCTTCACTGTCATTTTTGATGAATTTACTGCATCCATCCTAAATTAAAGAATTAATTTCTTTTAAAATGTTTGAGTGGTTGTGTATATGCATACACATTTGTGTTTATTTGTGTATATCTTTCTTTTTGGTATTTGTTTAAAATATATTTTTTATTCATTTTACTTTGTTTTATTTATTTATTATATATTCTGAATTAATGTTCTTTTTGCTAGACCTTTTGGTGTATTTTCCACAGTTTCCATGAGAGGGTGCTAGGCGTGTAAAGACACTAAATAAGTGGTCTATTTTATTTTATTTATTTTTCAGACAATAATCTGCCTGAGTACCCTGACTTTGATGCTGAGAGTCGGTTAAGAAAAGGGCACCGTGCCAAGCAAAAGGTGAGACTACATACATTTAAATGTGTTGTGGAATCATTTTGTTCCATAGATTTTTTTTTTTTTCTTTTTTTTTTTTTTTACGATCAGCCTCAAAACTTTAGGTTCAGATTCACACAAATGTGTAGTGAAAGTGCATCTCTGTAACTGGCCACCATTTTTTAAACACATTGTTGATTTTAAATGCTCCTACAGTGTGATCATATTATTATTATTACAATTACTATTTAATGTACAAGGTCATATAAGCCGCATGAGTGTAGCAAGGTTATCTGCAACTTTCCAGTATTTCATACCCTACACCACAAAGTTACTTATGAAAATGTCTCTCTCTCTCGACAGGATTCCCAGTATTATAGTGTTGATCTTGAGAGGGGGTCAACAGGGTTTGGTTTTAGTTTGCGAGGTGGAAGCGAGTATAACATGGGTCTGTATGTGCTCGGTCTGATGGAGGGTGGACCAGCCTCACGCAGTCAGAAAATACAGGTTAGTTTACACACATACACAAACTAACACACATGCACTAAATTCATTTTATTAGGACACCAATGAATACAAGATTATGCTGAGGCATGCTAGGATTAGATTCTGTTGTTGACATTATGCTGAGTCACAGAGGGTTTTGCTGACTCATATTGCAGGTGAGTGATCAACTCGTGGAGATTAACGGAGACAACACAGCTGGAATGACACACAGCCAGGCCGTGGAGCAGATCCGAAAGGGAGGAGCCCGGATACACCTTGTACTGAAGAAAGGCAATGGATACGTTCCAGATTATGGTGAGACAGAGTAATGGAGAGGGTTTGAGAAATGTAGGTTTTGATATGAGTAATGGTCAACAGATGCCTGGAAATATTTTTACAAAAGTTCTGCTTCCCTCTGAAAGTTACCAGGTTTGTATCTATATAAATCAGATTTTTTCTAATCAGGGCTATGGGCGGGTAAGAGGATATTTGAACCGTGGAAGTGTTGAAATGATACATCCTCCCATGAAAACTTAGTGGAAAAACAAGGTTATGACAGACATTCAGGGCTTTTTCCAAAAGCATTCAGGATAGTAAGCTCCATTCTTTGGTGCCACCCCCCCACCCCCCCGTTGGTCAGACTAAAGCTTCTTACCTATACTTTTTGCAACTCTGCATTGGTTTATTTTCTTTTTTTTTACTTCTGTCTCTTGCTGTCTTTCAATACTTCATACTTTTGCTCTGTTTCTCTCTCTTGAACTCTCGTCCAGTGGAGCTTTCCAGCTTATCTCTTTGTAGGACTAACTCGAAGCAGGGCGAGCCTTGCTTCTATGTCATCGGCCGGACAGAAAATATGCGGTTGGTAACAGTTCCTCGTTCCTGTTGGTTGTCATTTTGTGTTTCTTAATGTTCACTTAGAGATCACAGTTGTCATACTCCCTTCTACATTCTTCTTTTTCTGTTTCCTGTAACTAGGGGTATCATTATATATATAATATTATTAATATAATTAATAAATATATTAAATAATACATATTAAATATACATATATATATTAATATTTAATTCTATAATAATAGTAATTATTATTATTATTTAATTTTTAAAAGTTTATTAAAAATTCACTTCTCAAAATTCACAGCAGTTTTTTTTTTTTTTTTGTGTGTGTGAAATATTCTAAATCTGCTGTTTTTTCTTTAAAGTTTTGAATGGGCATGATGCTTTTGTTGTAACTGCTGCCCATTTTTTCAGTTAAATTGTGGCACTGATAAAGAACAATCATCGCAGAGATTCCCAAAGTCATCCCAATATTTGATTTGAGATGTACTTTAGGTCCAAAATAACCATAAAGAACAGGTACCGGCAATTCCCTACCATAATAAAAAAAATTTAATGCAATAAAACACTAATGCCATTGTTTCACTGACAATGTAGTTTAGTCAAGGACTGAGAAAAGCAGCAAACACTTTTCTCGCCCACCGCCTCCATCACAGACCTTTACTGAGGCTGAGCTAGCAGGGAATAACCCCTTAACCCCTTAATTGGTTCATCACATGGTTGTGCCCTCATTCATCCACCCACTTCTCCATCATCCAACCCATATCTGACATCTTGTTTTGTAGTTTTTTTTGTAGATACTTTTTTTTTATGATTCAGCTGTCTCTTTCTTCTTCTCAGACCGTGATACTGGAGCTGTTTCCCCCTCCTCACTATTTTCCAAAGAGCTGCGTATTGCTACAGTGGATCGCTCTCCTTTGAGGAGCAGCAGATGGGTGGATGACAGTGGACAAGAGAGGAGGGGGAAGGAAAGGAGGGAATCAGGGGGAAGGAGCAGAGGAAGAGGAACGGAGGAAAAAAGCAGCGGGCGTGGGCGGTGAGGATGGTAGTATGGCTGGTAGCTCCCGGTCGGCAGGAAGAAGGAGAGAGCGAACAGATGCATTCACGGAGTTTACCCGGCACACTGAGGAGCCGAGAGGGGCCCACGGATAGAAGAGGATCAGGACAACACACATGGGGGAAGGAAGGGAGAAGAGGAGGCAACAACGAGGAAGACAAAAAGTTAAAAGCATTGGAAAGAGAAGAGGAAAAGTGAAGGATGTTAGTTCAGAGAGAGAGAATGGTCTCCCAACACACCGAGAGAAAGAGAGAGGAAGTGTCAGAAGAGAAAAGAGTGATCACAACAGAACCAGCAACACGGAGGTGTCACACAGCGCACACCTTTCTCCTTCCTCATGCCTTTGGACAATGACGATGATGATGGGTCGGGTGTAGAATCGGCTCACAGCTTCTCTGAAGTCAGTGTGTCTGCAGCCAGCATCGCATTCTCGGGGACTCAGTGGCCCCTGGATGCCATCAGCTCTCTACAGGCTCCTGGATCTCCGACAACAGCCCCGGGACCCTTGCTAGTCCCCAGCCCTCACAAGCTCTCTCAGGTTTTAGAGGAGAAAAGCCTGAGCCAGAATAAGGGAGGACTGTGGTCTTAATGTTATCTCTTTAAAGGGATAGTTCACCTAAAAACTCAACCTCATGACGTTCCAATTCAGTATGACTATTTATAAGAATTTATTTATAAGAATTGTGGTAGTTGCACTTTTTCACACGTATGAATGGGTACTGAAGCTTTTAAGATTCAAAAAAGTTGCAAAAGCACCAAAAATGGTTCATACAACTTGTATACTATATTCCAAGTCTTCTTAAGTCAATTTTTGTGAATCTAATCAAGTGATTAAAAAAACGTTTTATGAATCTTTGCTACTTCTCTCATTAAATGCAAAGAGACCTAGATTTTAGTGACTAAAAGTGATTTTCTTTTGCGATTGAAATAATAATTTTAATAGGAATCCACACCATCTAGAATTTCATGTAAGACTGAAAGATTTCCCAATGTGTATTTGGCATCGACTTCAGTTGGTCATGTGAATTTGCTATGTTTACCTGCAAAAGCCTGCTTGGTGTTAAAGTATATTTTGTGTGAGCTGTGGATCATACAAAGCTACACTACTGACAATATACAACAGACCTTTTTTGCTTGCAAAATTGCGCTAATGTGATTGCACTTTAAAAGGATAGTCCTCCCAAAAATGATGACAACATTTTCTTTTTTTGGGTGGACTGTGCCAAACAACTGAGATTGTGATCTGTTCTTCACACAAAACTATCACATATCATATTGACTTTTAATAACCAATTTTATGATTGATATTCACTTTCATGATCCTTCTTTGATGCGTTTTGCATCCTTTTCTTAAAATTCTGCATTTGTGTTTCAATGGAAGAAAAAAGTCATACAGGTTTGGAACGTTTTGAGTATTACTGACATATTTGTACTTTTTTTGGGGGTAAACTATCTCTTTAAATTTCTCTCTCTCTCTCTCACACACACACACACACACTCTGTCATCCAGCCTCTCCTGCTCTATCTCTATATCTGTGGTTTTCAATACACTACCACCATCCCATCCGTCCCTTTTCTGTCTCAAATCCATATCTATATAATACTAGAATTGTGGTACTGGAATCATTCAGATACCGCATAGGTCTTTTATTCAGGCCGATCAACACTTGATTTTATCGCCATCCAATGGCCAAGGAGAGAAAATAAGCAAATGCTGCCATTACCGTTTGGCTAGCATGATAGTAACTGCAAGGTCAGTTAGTATGCGTCTATGATTCATGGTGTCCTTCATAGCATGTGTCTGTTTTTCCATATCATTTTTTATTTTGCATATTTTCCAATTATTTTCTTAAGAATGCAACAAAATTCTATTATAAAAAGGAAGATTTATTTAAGACATGGTTACTGAGCCATGCTCCTGAAGAGCTACATATCTGAAAGTAAACTAGATTGAAAACAGATCTTCAGGAGCAGGACTAAGTGATTTAAGAGATTTTATTAGCTGCTTGCTGTTTGGGACTGGATGGTAACCCCTCCCCTGCTGTGTGTGCAGTGGTCTTGCTGTGGGGGGGGGTAAAACTAAAGTTTTATTATAAGGCTAGTGAGCCGTATCAAACCTCTCCAGGTGCCTTCTGCTTCTTTAGCCAGTGTTTACCAAAAAAAAAACAGAGAGAGAAACAAATACAACTAAAAGAACATACGTAGCATAGTAGAAAGTGTGCAACACAATACTGTTCTGCCTCTTTAACATCTTTATCTTTGCAAGACTTGGTTCACGAGTTGGGGAAAATATTCTGCACACGCTCTGCGAAACTTCAGCTTAGTGAGTCAAAGTGAAAGAGAGCCATTACAAGTGCCTCATGTGATATTCCTTTATACGAGACATAGACTTCCCTCAAGCTCAAAATCAGGACCCAAAGTTTGAATTTTTTTTTGTTCATTGTGTTTTTTTTTTTGTTTTTTTCGTTTGTATGCTTTGCGATTCAATATTTCAGACCCATTTCATTGCCCTTGACATTTCTGAAAAATCGCGAAAACAAGAAAACGAAGGCCTGTTCGGTCCTCATCCCCAAGCCCTCCACCAATCAGCATCGAGCATCATGCGGAATATTCATTTCAGGAGACAAAAAGAAAAAAACAAAACAACAAAAAAAGCCAAGAAGAAGAAAAAAGGGCATTTTGATACAGGTCTTCTATGCATTTTGTAAGACTTACTGATCAAAAAATTGCGGTAGGATTTTTCTACCTAAGATATGAGATTCGTAATTTTGTGTACTGTTAAAATACACAGGCAGGTTGGTGAATCGAAACCGAAAATTTAAAGGAGATAATCAGACATGCTGTATCACCAGCTTATGCATTGATCTTTACCTCAGAACTGTCTGAGCAATAAGTGCTATCTCTTTCTGTTCTGTGTCATACCAAGCAAAGCTCTAGGCAAGCTCCGTGATAGAAATATGCACAGTAAAATCATCTGTGATAAATTAATTAAAATGAAATGCATCCCTATATACATACATTTTATTTTTTTTAATACTATAGCATTTTATCAAGTTGAAATAATCTAAAGAAAATAATCAAAAGAAAAAAATTAAAACTCAAAATTTTTATACTTAACACTTTTTGATTTATCACTGGAGATATTTACTGTGCTGTAACATATCAACAAATGCTTACATACTGTAGAAGATCGCATGTGAGTTCTGTTGCCATACGCAGCCTGTAAGCATTTAGCTATTTGCAATTCGGAAAAGTGATACAACAATCTTAAGTGTTAACACTTTAAATCAGGGCTTTTACACAAGTATCACACAGCATTCAGCTGTACATCTGAGGTGTCATCTGATGTTCACTGCTCTCAGAATCCTCAACCAGCCTGGGTATTGTTGTTGACTTTGTACCTGATTATCCCATGGGCATCAGCATGTACTGTACAGAAAGTGGGAAGAGCCTTCTAAATGTTTACTTTGGGTTTATTTTTGTGAGGGGGAAGATTTAGTTTGTTTTCCAAAACATTAAATCTGTAGCATTTCCCTTACTGTAGCAGGTCTTATGACAATACAAGCTTATTGTACATAAGCTTGTAGGACAAAATGTTTTTTTTTTTATTTTATTTTTTTTTGTACTCTGTATTATCGATTGCCCCAAATTTCTTACATATCAGAAATATACAGTACTGTCAAGTTATCCTGAGACACATGCAACATTTTAAACCGAGGTGCCCACTGGCTTGACGAGAAGCTTGATATATAAAACGATTCTTATAATTCAATCTTGCATGTCTGTAGTGAGTATACTAGTTTTCATAGCACTGGCACTTACAATGAAATCAAATCTACCCATGGCATGATACTGTATTCCACAGCCCAGGAGGCCAATGCAATGTTTTATAGAACATCTGTTGCCAGTTTCAAATTATTCAAATTGTTGAATTTGATCTGATAGCTTGATTGCCCCCCTATTATTGCCCACTGTGTTCCTCTTTTATATTCCTCTTCATGACTTCTTCAACAACATATTAAAAGCAAGATTTAGAGACAAGAGACCGCAAGTATGTAGTCCACAAAAATAACATTTAGCATGCCCACTGAACATTTGTCCCGCCCCTTATAGGTTTCCTTGTACTGGAGAGTTTAGACCCATAGATGTTCAGTATTGAGAGATGTAGTCTCAAGGACGAGACATACTCTTAGCCAACCGATATATGAATACAGTGATGCAGTGTTTTTTATTATAATGTCTGCAAGGTTTCTATCAGTGCAAATGTGCCATTTAAATGCTAATCAATGATGTCATACTCTTCCTCTCTACCGAGAGAAATCTAGAATGGCGTTTGACGCTTTTAAAATGTCAAAACACAAACGGAGTGTTTCAGCTTTGAATTTTCAACTTGAATTTGTTATATATTGGCCTTGTAAGGAGTCAGCCATTGTACAGAACAAGAATAATTTTATTTGTAAAGAGGAAAGAAAAGTAGATGTTTTATATCTACATTCTAGTAATATACTGTAGGATAGTAGGCAGCAGGGGTGTAAAGTACTTGAGCTACTGTACTTCATTACTTTAAGTATTAATTAAAACTGAATATTTACAGAATTACATTTGTAAGAAAAAGTAATTTTTTATTAATCTGTACAATTTAATTAATATCTTTAAAAAGTATATATTTCACTGGCCATCATGACAAAAACCTTGAAATGTGTTGTGTAAACTAACTAAAATAAAATAAGTTTAAGTACTAAAATTACTAAAACTAAAACTGGAATAAATATAAATTATACAATAAATAATAATTAATGATAAAAAATAATTCCAAAATAACACTGCTATTAACAACTATGTGTCAAACTACTATATCATCAGTTTAGGCTTATTTTAAAGGGGGTATTGGATGCCTATATTCTTTAGGGTCGTGTAAAACAACACATTTTTTACATTGTCAAAAACAGCTCTGTTTCGGTGTATTTCTCTAAGTGATTATGAGCTACTGCTCATCCCACCCATCTCTTCTGTGGGGCGTGTCGACACATGATGCCGGAATCGCTGCCTTGGTTTCGGATATGGCTCAGAGGTGGTCTTAAACAGCTCAAATATTTCTATGCTATCTACGTAGAAACCAGCCTCAAATTGAAATAGCTTCAGACTCAGACAACCCATAACAAGCTGGCTGCATCTTTTCTTTTTAGCTTTTCTGAGCTGACACACAGAAACCTAACTAAATGCAAAAAAAAAAAACAAAAAAAAAAACAACAAAGGTGAAAATTTCATCCAGTGTCCCCTTTAACAATTAATTTAACAATGTCACAATTTCAGGCTGGTTTAAAAAAAAACATCTAATTCTACGTTTTCAATTCTAAATAGTGTGTCTTAGAGTCTTATTGCCAGAACATTGAGACAATTATGATTAAATGAGTTGATCTGCACAGTTTGTACCACAAACCTACTTAAATGAGAAAATCTCAGCTGTCTTGTGATTTCATCTCACTTTCATGCCTCGTCTATTTCTAAAGCTACGAAATATACTTTTAAATACTAAGTACAATTACATGTGCAAACTTTTGTACTTCCACACAAGAAAGTTTTTTTACTAGATACTGTAAACCATACTTCAGCATAATTTCTCAATGCTTTTTACACCCCTGTGTGCCAAGACAGCTCGGCCCACAATAATGAAAGCAGAGGACATTCTGTCTTATAAAGGAAGATAACCTCTCTGAGGCAGCCGCCCGGTCTGAATTAATTCTATCTATCATTTCACCATCCACTGCATTCACTCACTTTCTTTCCTCCCCCTATTCAGTGCATATAAAGGTCACCACTCTCAAGCCAGCGGAAAGCATTTAAAACAGTTTCAAGTGTTCAGATGGGGCTAAAAAAATTATTCTGTTAGCTACTGTGTAAAGGTTGTACTTCCTTTATAGCATAAGAGTCCTCTCCTTCATTTTGACTTGACGTAGACAGGACTCTCAAGTACAGAGAATAAGGAAGCAGGCAGCAACATGTTGCAGATTTTTACCTGCCGGGTCTGAAGCGGTTATATTAGTGGCGTCCTCTGCAGGGAAGACGCTGAGTGTGTAAATAGCAGTCCGTGAGGGGACACCTTGAACACAGATGTACAGGTTTTTAATTGTTGCTCTTGATATGTATGAAGATACTGTATTGTTTTTGAATGCATCAACAGGGAGTTTTGAATTATGAATAATGACATGCAGTTACAGAAATAAACTGAATAAAACTGAAAAAAAAAAATGCTCATTTCCATTTCTGTACCCTGGTTCCAACGCCTAGTGAGCTACATACAGTAGGTTACAGTGGATTTCAGTTGGCTTTGGTTTGTTAGAATGTTGCTAAGCTAATAGTGATATTCTTAAAAAGGATAAAAATACAGATTAGACTTTTTCACTGAAAAAATCTGAAATCTCCCTCTCTAAGCAGCACTATATATTAGTATTGCTAGATATGGTTACTGATGATATTTTGATTTTAATGCCATGTTCCCAATAATTTTCTTTAAATTCTCAACGGTGTTCTAACATGTCTTTTTTACTCATTCATCTGCAGTAGATTTTCTTTTAAATTGCTATGGAAAGTACCTATCTCTGAAAAAACCTGTCAAGCTTTTTGTTGGTGATTGCTAGCGTGAACCACGCTAATCATCTAGGAAGCGTGTGCCCTTGGAATTTCAAGGCTCTGCATTTCAACAGGCGAGTACTCGCACACATTACTGAACCGCTTGGGAATAAACTCCTACACAGACAATATCCAGCATCCTACATATTCACCATCTACTGAAGAAGAAAAATATCAAACTGATCTCTCAATATCACACAACATGTGGTCCTACAACATAGACACATAAGATTTGTTCCACGCTACTACTCTACTGTGTCTACTGTACATACTGTATTTAAATACAGTACATTCTAAAGGGCTCCTCACACAGAATGCATTTTTTGCATCTAAAAACACAAGATGAAAGGTAGTGAAATGAAAAAAAAAATTCATTCATCTTATTTTAATTTGTTTTAAAAATGCTGTGCCATTTGTAAGATGATGCAAAAGATTCAAACACAATGGTCAAACACATCCAGCTAGCACGTTTACATAGAAAAGCAACAGGAAAAGTTCTGTGTTATGTGTAAATGACCCTTCAGAAAACCTCCTAACCAATTAAAATCTGATTTATGTTAAGTAAAATGTACATATACTGTATTTATATCCTGCATTTCTGTCATCCACCATATTGGATATTTTTTCTTACCTCATGCAGTACATACTAAAATGGTCTAGTCCCTGAAGAATACACTAATGCTGCCTTGGAATTGCTTATGTTATTGTAAAAATGCTAAACATCACCACACCAGGTTTAAAAAAATAACTGTTTTGTTCATTAATTCACAATACAAATTTACACGATCAAAGGTTCAGTAATCATGCAGCTGCATGAGTTGGAACAAATTTGTTATTTTTTCCTCTCTCTCTCTACTGAGTCTTGTTCCAAAAGCACTTACTAGCATTCATCAAAATACATTTGAAAATATGATTATCACACTTATCACTTCAGAGTGCGAGCAGGCCTGTGGGAATAACAGTAGAAGTCTCTCTCTCTCTCGCTCTCTCTCTTTCTCTCTCTATTCTAATTGCTCTCCCTAATTATACACCAAGCCCTACACCATGTTAACTATGAAACAGGAGGGCGAGCAGGGGCTGCTGTGCCTCATCCTTCCTCCCTCTATTTTGAACTAGCATATGGGAAAACTCAGATTGCATTGAGAATTTTGCCATTTTTGTAAAGCAGATTTTTTTTTTTAAACATATATCAGCTGACTAAGAGTCCGTATTATACATCTGATAGATCACAACATCTTTATTTTTAGCCTGGGAGCGCATGTAACATACGCCTGAAAAACCCACAAGTTGCTGGGGCGTGCATGTGCTGCTCAGGGAAGCAGAAGGGAGCTGGATGTTGAGCACCAGGGAAATGTCATGTTGACCTTTTTAATCAGCAAGCTACAGGCTGCTTCAGATGAGACGAGGAGGGTTTGTGTCACTCACATATTAAGTATAATCGGCGATAAGTGCATGTACACAAGGGCTGTATATTACTGCATCTCTGATACATTGTGAATTATGCAGTTAGCCTGGATGTTGTGTGTGTGTCAGTGGCATGGTGGACATAAGAAATGAGGATGTTTTTGTAGTACTTTGTAAATTCATGTCCTATTTGCTATTTACAATTTTCAAGAGTTGGCTGGTTAGCATGCCTTATTCAATGCCTGATTAGAAATATTTTTTAAGCTTAATCATAACAAACATCTATTAAATTACATAGCACATTAAATTACATAAGCTAAAATGGTCAAATTAAGAATTTAATTTTCCTTATTTTATTAGTTCATTCTTTATTTAGCAAGCTAACAGTTTAGCCTACAGTACAAAATTAGCATAGCGCTTACTGGTTAATGGGCTGCATCCAAAATCACTTACCTTCTGAGTACTGTAGGTACTTATTTTGTACTGTATAAGTGCTTTGCGACCTTTAAAATGTATGTTGTATATATGAATGCATGTATGAATGTCATTTTGTATCCGTCATGTTCAGCATCAGTTGTGTTTCTTCAAAGCTCCTCTCCTGTGGCCTCATGGGATAGTATGAAATGTCTATTCAATTTGCACTTAAGAATCTCACTTGAAGTCACAGTAAAGTCTGTGTACTTTTTGCTTACTGTATGAATACTGTGAATTCAGACTTTTTTTTTTTTTTACTATTTTCACCTACTAAGTATGCATATTCGTTTGCAGCCAGGCTCTTTTCTGATTATCTAGAATAAGATATCACGATAGCATGCTAGGCTGTTGATCGGGTACTGAGGAAGGTATATATCATTTCAGTCTGGATCTGAAAAGTGTCTTTCAAGTGTCCAGACCACATAAAGCCACCACAGCTCTGCAGAGCAAATATCAGATCAACTCTAAAACCGATTTGACATGTTGATGAAGCTCCTTATATAACATGCTGCTTCTTGTGAATGAACAGGAAATGTTCGTAAAGCATTTAAGAGGGAATAGAAAGCTCAGTGTGAGAGCACAAACGCTGTGGTTGCCCTGTGGGGAGAGAAAGAGGAAGAGATGGCGAGGGTTGAAAACATGACAGTAGTTTTGAAGCTCATCTTCACAATGTTCTCCAGCTTTCTTTTTATGACTGGTGTCAGAGACATAAAAGAGCGCAAGAGAGATGAAAAACAGGAACAAAGGATGTAAGGGGATGAAAAGAAAAGGAATACCGAAAAAGAGGGTGAAACTACATACATTCAAGATTGCATTTGGATAGATAGATAGTGTTAGATTATATTATGCTCTCTGCCAGATGTTTTTGTGCCTCTCTATAATCCCTCCTCCCTTCCAGATGTTTTCTATTATATGAGATCTCATCTGCTGCCTTGCTCCTACCCTCCCTTTCTTTCCCCTTGGTTTTCTCCCTCCTCCCATCTGTGTGCTCTCTCTCTCTTTTCTATTCCTATATCTCTTTACCTCAATGTATACCCGCATGCACAGTTGATGCATAGGGTTCAATCGGTGAAGAATGGTGGGGGACCTTTGTGGGCCCAGGTTACCAGGTTTAGGTTGTCCTTTACTGAAAGCTGAAGAGTCCCACTGCCGGTATTATTCCTTATATGGCCAGTAGTTCCTGAACATATGTATGACTAATATAACTTGTTGTTTTGGCTCATACTCAACCCATATGTAATCTGTATCCTATTGGTTGAAAGGGCTGTACCACCCTCATTTTATCCTTATATATACCCTGTGTAAGACAATAAAGATTTGAAGTGAAGGTATACTCAGATTTGTGTCTGTTGTGCCTTTTCTTCCCATGGCCGTGAATACTTCTGGAGGACTGAGAAAACTTTGGTGGCAACGAGATAGGACGGGATCAATTAACTAAAATATTAATTAACAATTTGGGGGCTCGTCCGGGATTTCTCAACAGACAGGTAAGAAATAATTTAATCATTTCCTCCCTGTCTAAAAGAGAAATTGATGATACTCTCATTTCGATATTTTGATTGAGCCATATTTGGCATTCAATCTGTTATCCTCACATTTGGTATGTGAGAAGAAGAGTGGATGTTTCGATGAAAACTTTCATTACCTATTTCTAAAATTCGAAATAGATGCTTTGTGAAAGATTATCCATTTATTTGCCGGAGTGTTCTCAGTCCTTCCTAGATTGATGATTTTTAAATGATTTGAGAGTTTTGTGAAGTCCTTGCAAGGCACTAAAATAAATAAACAGATAAATCGCAATTCTTTTAATTGTCTATGTATGTCCCTTAATCTATACAGGATGGGTGAAACAGCAGAGTAGTATGTTCCATCAAATTGTTTAGTGCACATTCATCTAATGGCTATTTGCCATTCTAAGTTCACTTGGATTTAGTGAAGTTTTGAAACAAATCTACTCTTGCTTTGTTCTCTCTCAGCTGTGTTAGATCAGTGAGTTGCTATTTTAAGAGGCACTAGGTGGGTTTCCATTACAGATTTGCGCAAAACTTTGGTGATATTTTATAAATGTCGAAAAAAAAATAAAAAAAAATAAAAAGCATTGCAATATGACAGCATTTCCATTAACCAAGGGTATGCTTCTAAAACGTAATATTTTGCCACTCGCGATAAGTCATGGCAACTGATTTTGGCTATATTTATTCAAAGGAGGCGTATGCATGTATCTTTACAGAAGCTGAGAGCCACTTCAGAGACATGTGTGGCGCGGCTGGAGCAAACACGATCATTGACTAGAGTGTGATCAGCTTCGGTGGCTGTATCAGAGCCAAACTGCACCGCAGATGTGTGCAGTGTAAAATTGTCTAAGCATTAATGGTAGGGGAAAACCCTTATACCGGACGTATGAAATGTTTTTTGGAGGTTATAGTACATTGAAGAATTATCATATGACTTTTTACATACGGCATGTGACCTGTAAATGCAAAAACCCTGTTTCCACAGCAGGTTTGCAAATTATTATTTTTTTAATATAAAATATAAATAAAAACAGCAAGTTTTTGCGAAATTGGTGTTTCCATTAGGTGTATTTTCAATTCGCAATGTCAGCTTGCGCAATATGAAGGGGAATGTAAGCACGCATGTCAGTAACCAACAAAGCCAAAATTAGGACAGTACTGTTGATCAGACGGATGAGCAGAAATGAAAACTGTATTTAGATGATTTGGCAGAATCTTTTAGGACATTTGAGTTAAGCATTGGCTCTGAAAAGTTAAAGGCTAGTTTATATAAAAAGTGGGAGCAACAAGGGAATAATATTGATGAATAAACAAGTAATATAATGATAAATAGATGTTTTCAAAGAGATAGCTTGCATTACATTTTATCTTTACAAGCATGAAGTTTGTGCCCGTTATCTCCGGGGGACAGCCTGAAATGTGATACATTGTGGAGATTGAGACTATAGTTTTTGTGTTAACTAAAATAACTTGTGCATTGTGATCAATGGGAACAAGATTGAGTGACTATTTCAAACGGCCGTATTAAGCTAATAATTTAAATAAAATAAAAAATCTTGACTTTGGTTGTTTCATTGGGTAGACTATTTACAAGATTTCAGTCTGAAGTTATAATACAATGCATCAGGCTGACGTATTCATAAGAATTATAGAAGTAGGAAATGCTCATATCAGACAGAATAGGTTACTGCTCTTTTCTGCATTCTGCAAAGAAGGAATTGCTTGCACTTTTCCAGCAAAGAAGAACTTGCTTATTAAAATAAACCAAAAAAATGATATATATATATATATTGTTAACTGGATGAGATTCCTTAAATTTTGGACAGTTGCACAAGATGACTGACCATACCAGAGATTGCTCATATGCAGTTGTGGTCAAAGTTTATAATGCGGTTCTCTTGAGTGTTTATTTTATAGAAGCAACAAGACGACATCTTGGGCAGCTGCCAAAGGGGCGATCCAACATGAAGAAAGAGACATTATGGCTGTAAAGAACAGGAAAAGCTGAGGAGCGATCGGCTACACCCCCTGTAAGAGGAATCTGACACTTCTGGGAGGGGCTGGAATGGAGAAAGACTGAAAACATTGCAGACATCTGCCCTGAGAGGCAGAGCGGAAGATAACTGCATCCTGAGTCAAAACTCCGATGCCCCATCATATCCTCATCACCAAGTGACAGATTGGAAGACACTGCAGAAGGAAAAAGACACTAAGACAGCCAAGACATGTTCAAATGACTTTCAGAGACTTCCATCTTTTCCCTCGTGGTCAAGGTACTGCATATACAGTGACCACTACAGAGACCGCCTCAGATTTTGATTTGTCATATTAATTTGCAACTTGATAATTTAATGGTCTGATAGCAGTTCTTTGTAAGCTGTTTAACTAACAATAAACTGCTCTCTCTTAATAGACATCAGTCCAACCATATGAAAGTAGTTAAATGTTTGCTTGATTTCTCAATCAGCTAAAACTTGGACTGGATTTAGCATAGAGAGGACTTACTGTGAAATATAGGGAGAGTTTAGACTCTGATGTAAAGACGGAGCTTCTTGTAAAGCTGATAAACGTAGATGTTCCAAGATTTCTTAAAACATAGGGGAGTAGAGGGCACAAAGTGTCCAAGATCAAAATATGAATTGTAAAGCAATGATACTAGTCACTCCATCTTGGTAAATATAGATTTCTTAGGGATGAATTTAAGTTTTAAAAATTCCAAACTTGTCAAATCACAAATGCTGTCATACCCAGAGAAAGCGGTTACATGATGTAAGTGTTTTTGGCCATGGATCCAAGATTATGTGGAGATCTCCAATCTTTAAGAGCAGCTCATGAGCAATAGAAAAACTAGTAAAGCCAAAACTAAAATACACAGAATTATAATATCTCAGAAATTAAAATTGGTTCTTTCAATAATGGCATGCCTAGGCCTAAAAGATTATTTTGACAAAATAGTGTAAAATTTTGGGGTTATGAACGCGATGAGAAATTCAACCCCATTGTGATGGACATCATCCAACGGTTATAGTCCAACGTTTAGACACTGTCGCAAGGGGAATGCCACAGTGCCTACGTTGAGTAGCTTCTGTCGTTACCGAAATTGTTTTATTCAAGAAAGACTTGGTGGTATTCCACCCTAGAAACTGACATTCCCCATTCAATTCACTGTCTGTGAAGGCAGTGACAAAAAGAGATGATGCTCTGGCCAGAGGTGGGTGTGAGAGTGTGTGAAAGTGTGTGAGTGATGGTGCACCAAGGCAGACAAACTGCCATGAACAGCTGTCTCAAAATTTTCTAAGTGGGCACACAAGGTAGATTATGCCCCAGAAAATAATGGCTATGGATTAATTTGGCTAATTATCCTGGCTTGGGATATTTAGTGGCAGGAAAAGAAAAAGTGCCACACCTGCGCAGGGTAAAACATGGAAAGGCAGAGCAAGAAGGCTTGCTCTGTCCACCCCACACTTAACTTTTATTTTTCCCTTTCAGGATGTCATGACGGACTTCATCAAACTGATTATGTGTCATATGTATGAAATACATTGTGCTTGTTAACATGTTACATGTGGGCTGAGTGTTTCACAGAAAAAACTGATATTAATAAGTTAAAAGTCTGAATAAAAAAGGACATGTTTCAGAAATTATTTGATGATAGTGAGATACCTTGAAACAACACAGAAATAATTGAGTTGAGTTGAACTGAACTTTAGTGTATACCACTTAGACGTGGTATACAGGGGGAAGAGGAAAAAAAAACAAACAGATTGAATAAATAAATAAATAAATGATATTGATTGAAATTGGAATGATATGGGTTCTAGTCCTCTCACTCTACTGGTGTTATTGGGAAAATAGACAGCCCTCAGTCCACATGATTTTTTCCCTCACAGGTCACTACATAAAGGATCGACTGGGTGATGAGTAAACGGGTTGTTTCTAACAAAAACATTTTAAGATCTCCTATCACAGGTATAGGTAGTTCTTCTGATATCAAGGATGGTTTACTCCGCTAATCTGGAATGTCCGATGAGACAGCGATATACATGGCTTCGGTGTTCCTTGTCGTTGAAAGGAGGAACATCCTGAGTTCACACCAGGTGTGCCTCTAACCCAGGCAGGGGCAGAAGAGTCCCTTAGGGGGACCAGCGAGGAGAATGAGCAAACTCAACTGGTGGCTTAAAAGCCCGCTGTTTGCTCCAACTGATTAAGATCCTGCCGGAATCAAGGAAAGATTGAGGAGCAACTCTTAGCAGGAAAAAGAGACTGATTAAATCATCCTGATCCTGACCTCATTCTGATACAGCATGGAACGAAGAGATTATGATGTGATTTAGATTTATCAGAAGATTTATTTTTTGTGTATTTGTTTGACATTACTGATAATGTTGTTGTTCTAGTAGTTGACTCGAGTTACTGCATAGGTCTATAGCACTGATATAGACTTTAAAAGTTAATTTGTTAGATAAACTTGATTTTTACATTAGAATTATTAATAACACAAGCTAAAATTGAAAGTGCAGCACAAATGAGACGAGCTGAAAAATTGGACCACCTCTAGAAGTCCACCTGACATTATAAGCCTGAGACCTGTAGCAAGTCCGCAACCCAGCAGACATCGAGGTGACATTATAGTGGTTAGTTATATTGGCCCGAATCTGACTGTCCTGGTTAAGGTCTCATACATTAAGCATATCCAGTTGGGGATAATGAGGTATTTTTAGAAACCAAAGATGTGAACAATGTAATGAAAAGCATTTAAATTTTTGCAATCTAATATATATTATGTTTTTTATAGAGAATTATGTGAAGGAAATTAGAACTTGTAAGAATAATACTAAAATTATTAGGCCATGGCTGCTAAACTGGTAATATGCCTGGCTGTGTTGAAAGCCTACTCACCTGTACATATTTCCTTGTAAATATGGGTGAGGAAAATTGGCTAGATAATGCAGATAGACCATACATTTACTATGAACATGTGGTAGTGACTAGCCAACCATATTGTTAAGATTGAGGCCAAGAAAAACTACAAGGCTTACAGTTACCTGCACTGCAAAATGAACAGATTATGTTTAAAGGACAAAATGTGTTATAGTAGGAATATTATGTTGCACAGATAACCCTCATAATGAGGCGGATGGTAAATGTTTGATCAAGGTTGATTAATGCTGATTGATAAAGGTTTACTGAATATGTCTAGGAATGCTTAGGAATTATAAGGCAAGGGAAATAAGTGAACACTCAGAATGATTTTTGCCTTGGTTCGCAAGTTGGTAAAGGATGCTCGTGAGTGTGTTGATGAATAGAACTGTTGAATGTGCTGATCTTAAGTGGAATGAGAAAAAAATGCTGAGCTAATGTTAAGAGAAGGGGAATTGGGCAGAGAGCCTTTATGTTGTTTATTATACAAACAAACTCCTAAACTGTTAGATTATATTATGCTCTCTACCAGATGTTTTTGTGCCTCTCTATAATCCCTCCTCCCTTCCAGATGTTTTCTATTATATGAGATCTCATCTGCTGCCTTGCTCCTACCCTCCCTTTCTTTCCCCTTGGTTTTCTCCCTCCTCCCATCTGTGTGCTCTCTCTCTCTTTTCTATTCCTATATCTCTTTACCTCAATGTATACCCGCATGCACAGTTGATGCATAGGGTTCAATCGGTGAAGAATGGTGGGGGACCTTTGTGGGCCCAGGTTACCAGGTTTAGGTTGTCCTTTACTGAAAGCTGAAGAGTCCCACTGCCGGTATTATTCCTTATATGGCCAGTAGTTCCTGAAAATATGTATGACTAATATAACTTGTTGTTTTGGCTCATACTCAACCCATATGTAATCTGTATCCTATTGGTTGAAAGGGCTGTACCACCCTCATTTTATCCTTATATATACCCTGTGTAAGACAATAAAGATTTGAAGTGAAGGTATACTCAGATTTTTGTGTCTGTTGTGCCTTTTTCTTCCCACGGCCGTGAACACTTCTGGAGGACTGAGAAAACTTTGGTGGAAACGAGATAGGACGGGATCAATTTATTTGTATATTAATTAACAGATAGATAGATAGATAGATAGATAGATAGATAGATAGATAGATAGATAGATAGACTTTACAATGAAGATTAATCAAAATGCACAGAGAATTATGCAGTTGAATAATTAAGGCTTCTGTGTGGGAGAGTAAGAAATTAAAGGGATTTCTCTCCATCCATCGTTTTTTTCCCCTCTGCAATTCTTTTCTCCTCCGCATGCACCTCTTACATAAACAGTGGATATCAGTATGCTCTATATGAGCGAAGTGTGCCCAATTCGCCCGTGCAGAGTGCAGACTCTCACGCACAAGCACGTTTTCCTTGAACTTTAAGAAGAGGGCATCTAGAATGAGCCGGTGAACCAGTGGCGCAGAATGCCATGGGTAAAGATAAATCCTGGACCCAGGAGTCAGCACAGAGTGTCTTCAAAAACTAGTGAGCTGCCTACCTAAACATTTTTTGAAAATCACACATACTATTTTTTTTTTGTGTGTGTGTGTGAATTTATCACTGGATTGATTTCGACAGTGGAACAGTCTTTGAAATAACTGCCTCCCTTGACTACTGAACTAGAGAGCTGATTGAGACGCACCCTAGGTTGTATAACACAGCTAGCCCGAGTTAATACATGTCACACTGCATCGTATTGGTGGATTCAACTGGAACTGTTGACAGAAGCATAATTATACCCTTAACATGGCATCACTGCATTCTTACTGCTATTAAAATAGATAAATTAAGCACTAATGATAAAGTAAACCACAACATACTAGTGGTCTTCTTTTCCTGCATGTGCTTTAGCACATCCCTCTCACTCACACACAGTTCAGCTGAAAGTGAGGGCAGGACATGTGGGTGGAAGTAAGAAAAAAAATGGATGGTTTAATGTGGGTGCTGACTGAGTGAAACAGCACATGGAACATCCTAAAATTGCTGTAAAAGCTAGCCTACTTGTCCGTGGTTTTTGTTGCAGTAAAAATTATAACAGCAAATAAAATATTGGGCACTGTCGTCATTTTATGGTCACATTAACCGTTCAAAGCCTGATATTAATGTAGCCTACATGTTGTTGCCGACTGAAATTTAAATTTGGACTGCACTGAATGAGCAACATTGCCTCATTGTGTAAATCTATGCTGGCTTGCTTTTTTTGTAAAATCAAAACAAACACACATCCTTCAATCTTAATCTTTATGTGTATGCATATGTGAGAGAGAGAGAGAGAGAGAGAGAGAGAGAGAGAGAGAGAGAGAGAGAGAGAGAGAGATAGAGAGAAAGAAAGAGAGAGAGAGATAGAGAGAAAGAAAGAGAGAGAGAGAAACTGCACTCATTTTGGCTCAGCTCAAGGAGCCACTCTCCCGTCGAAATGAATGTTATCGCGTTCCAAAATGGCCGACCATAAAGACACAGTTTCTCTGGCATGTTCCTCTAGCGCTACACACTCGGACTAACGTCAGAGCCTCGACTGAAAAGAAAAAAATATATTCTCTCTGACTCACTCAAATGAATTTAACCCCTGCATCACCCTTTACCACGGCGAGAGGCGCTGAGCATCATCGACATGCTGCGAAACTAGCGATCGAGACACATGTCGACACTGCGGTGAAACCGAATGGCGGCGAGGGGCGCCAGGTGCAGGGCTGTCCAGGGAGCATCAGAAGGGAACGCAAGCCCGTTCAACATGTGAGCAGTTCATTCATGAACGAATATATTTAGTCACTGGCATCAGTACGTTTGGACATCTGTCACATACTGGGAGACACAACCGTTTGGTAGTTTAATTAGTTGTCATGCAACGCAGTCTCCATAAATTGTCTTAAAAATGATAGTGACAGCTGTGCTCCATCAGCATGGGTGTTATTTAATGATCTCTCGCGCTTCGGCTTGACTCTGTGTGGACTAGCACGCGGACGCCGTATTGCGCGTCTCAGCTGTTTCGGGACCGGAGCGCCTTTGCGCTGATTACACAAAGCGACATAAAACCCGACAGGCAGTGGACATCCTGCTGCAAGGATTGTATTTCCTCTCGATTTGGTTTTAGTTGGGAGGAACGCGCTGCGAGCAACCGCAGCACAAGATCAATAATCATTTGTTCGTTTTAAACTCATAAAACCCCCGATTTTTTATTTTTTTATTTTTTTATGTTGGAACGTCGAATTTGGAGATTTAATCCACTTTGATGTCATCGCTTTGGGACGCGTTCTACACGTCTCATTGTCGCGCAGCTGTACGCGTTGGAGGTGCGCGATTGTCTTCAAGGACTGCCTGGGCAATAAGTGTGAAACCGCTCGTGAGTAAACGACTCATGCGTGCAAGAAACATTTATGATAGATGCAATTGTTTCACACTGAATGGAAATTAGGGTTAGAAATAATGGAATGAAGGTGCAAAGAAACACTGTTATGAAATAACCAAATATTGTGTTGAACGGACTTTGCAATGAGTTGAAATGCATCATGCGTGGGAAACTTGATTCCATTTTAAGTTGCATAATGATAAGCAATATTCATGGCTTGAATGAAGAGATCTTGGTTTTGTAATGAAGGTGCAAAGAAGAGAGAAGGGGGAAACTGGGTTGTTCTGAAAGACATGCGCACACCTCCCAGAAGCCAATTCAGAATTGCAGTGGATTTATCAGAAGAACTTTGGTCCCCCTCTCTCTCTACCTTTCCATCACAATCGCCTCTGGAATAGAATGACTCCTGACGAAAATGTCTCCCAAACACTTCAGTCTGGAACATGAGTCATGAATAGACAGCCAGAAAACAGCTGCAGTGCTTCAACTCCACATTTGAAAGAGAAACGGAAGAGGATGCACACCAGAGAAATGGACGAAAAGGAAATCGGCTTTCCTTCCTGTTTAAAGGATATTTGCTGACTTGGCTTTTTGCTTTGCATCCTTACCTTGGACTCGAGGTGCTTGGAATGTCCTGTGACTATCAAATTAGTTTTTTGTTCATTTATTACCAAATGAGAGTAACATCTGGCTGAATGACTGATGAAGTTAATTTCTGCAAACTGGCTTTGATCTCAATTCCTTGGTGGCAGTGGAAAAATGGCAGACTTGACGGAAGAATAGCAATGCACACATACACAAACACATGCTCACACCCATCGTAAACAAACAAACAAATTATCATCGTCATTTGAATGTGAATACAAATTCCCAATATGGAATTTCCTCATCCTTTTCCAGTACTGTGACTACCAATACTGAATTGAACTTTGAGGGAATCTCAGATTAAAACCACTGACTATTTTAGCCTGGCTACCCAACTCTAACTCCAACACATTTCCATCTCTCCCCCCCACCCGCTCCACGTGTGGGGGGGGAGAGCTTCCTTTTACGGGGTGATCCTAGAAGCTTGTCCTAGAAGCTTGTCCAGGTGTCCATCAGCATGGATGCCGGGCAGGGCACCCCGGAAAGCCCTAACCGGGCAGTGGAGTACCTGCTGGAGCTTAACAACATCATCGAGAGCCAACAGAAGCTTCTGGAAACTCAACGGCGGCGCATTGAGGAGCTTGAAGTGCAGCTGGACCGGCTCAGCCAGGAGAACAAAGACCTGAGGTTGGACCGACAGCACTGTCCGCCCCCACCTCCACCTCCCGTCCACCCTGTCCATCCACCCACTTCCAACGCTGCAACCTCCACCAAAGTCTATACCAATCAGACTCACAACAGCGGGCCCATCCCGATACCCATCCCGGCTCCGGCTCCCCCTCCCCCACCACCACCCGTGCCACCACGGGACCGTCGCGTCAATGCCAACACTCACATGAGGCTTGGCCAAAGCCTGTCAGCTGGAGCCAATGCCACGGAGAGAGAGAGGGACCGAGACCGGGAACGAGATGGCACTGCTACCAGTTTGGGAAGCTCTCTGCAGAGACCGTAAGTACAGGCCTGAGGACACTTTTACTGTATAGCTGAGGATCTACTGTAGAAAAGTTTCCACAGCCTCCATGCTGGCTGTTTGGAAAACTGTCAATCAAGAGAGTGTGTGTGTTCGCATGCCAAAACAGTTTTTAAGACAGTATGTTGGTGCGTGTGCTCTAAATAGGCCACAGTTTATAGTAATTAATATATTTGAAAAGGAATAGTTCATTTAAAAATTAAAATTCTATCACTGTCATATTTATGTTGTTCCTAAGTTCAAGTGTTCTTTGGACCCCATTGAGTTACATTGTATGGACAGTTGAAACTTTCTTCAAAATCTTTTGTGTCCCGCAGAAGAAAGTCATACAGGATTGGAATAACTTGAGGGTGTGTAGATGCTGACAGAATTTGAGTGAACTATCCTTTAAAGAAAGTATGAGTAAACAACTGTGTGCACTGCAATATTGACTGACACTGGATGAAGATTTGAACTACACATACTTATGAATATTTATAGAGTTTTTACATCATACACTAGTATTTTAACAGCATTTACATTACACTAGTAACATTGGTGCAGAACTAAAGACTTTTATAAGTCAGGAACCAAATTAAAAAAAAAAACCCTGCACTTTTCAGAGAGTATCTCTGCTGTTCATTCTCCTTCTGTCTTACAAACCTGAAACTGAGTGCAACAGTCTGTCACAATAGGACTGTTTCCAGGCCATCAGACCAGCAGCTGGCTGTGCCATCGAGCCTGAGCATTACATAAGCGGACAGTGTCTTATCTGGACAGACTCATGCTGATGGGACTTTGGCAGAGTGACAGGCTAATGTCATGGGAAACTGGGATTGAATTAGCATGCTAAATCTGTCACAAATGTAATAACTTTTTTTGATATCAAAAGAGATTGGACTATTCCGGTGACGTTTCCTGGAGATTAAGGAAGTTCCAGGAAGTTTAGCTTTATTTTACTGAAAATTTAAGCTTTTAGCTAAGATTGTGGAATCAAATTAAGCGATTGTATTTAGATCTATCCATCTATCATCTCAGTCTTAGGTTTGCATTTCAATTCATTTGAATTCTACCTCCTTACATTCAAGTTATGTTTGAATTACAGTTCTATATCCTTTTTTACTACCTCATTTTGGAATGAATTTCATTTTCAAACTCATTTAGGATTTGAATTTCAGTTTAAAAATGTCATTTGTGAATGGTGCACAAACCTGTTGATTTGGGATGACATTCATTTTTGGCTGAAATATGCCTTTAAACTGATGCTATTGATATCTTTTATGGTTTTAAAATGAAATCTCTGAAAAAAATTTTCACAGTGAGCTGTCAGTAGCCTCAAGACTGTCAATATCATTCCCAGCATGTGAACACGCTCCAAACAAGTCCAGAGAGAGAGAGGGATGGTACAGAAGTGTAGTGGGCCACTCCTTGTGCTGCTGACAGTTAGGTTGTTTGTCTCCCTCCCTGCATTACTCAGGAATCGACCTCTCCATTGCACCTCTGATCGCTCCTGCCTGTAGTGTGTTTTTATCCGGCCCCATCACAGCATACGATGCATACAGATGCGTGCTTGAGTGTGTGGAGATTAACATTAGGTGGATTGGGTCAGTGTCGAGCACTGTAGAACAGCATCTCCTGTAGTTTTTGAGGCAGGTGTGGTGTGGAGATTTGTGTTGTATGTGCGATCGGGCCACTGTGTAGGAGAGGTTGTGATTAAAATTCAGCACAGAGTCAGATTGTGGATCAACTTGTGTGGGAGAGCAAAGCGTAGAGTCAGAAAGAGAGAGAGAGAGCGTAAGAGGCTGCAGAATACACTGCACCCTTTTTGTGTTGCTCACTTTCTATGTTTTGTTTCTCCAAAATGCTTAGATCTTATATTTGTTTCTCTTGCTCTCCTTTCCAATGGAGAGAAACCTGAATGCCCTCTGTTTGTGGAGATAAATTGAGTGCTTGCTTTCTCATCTGAGGCTTATTTCTTCTTTTCCTTGAGGGCAGATAGTGTACTGCGCTTTTTGCATAGTAATTATGGTTTAACTGTAGTATTTGTTAGGAGTGGCATTTTTATATTATACCATTGATTTGAATCTTTTGCTTCTTTTCAACAAAAAGATTTGTTCAATGATTTGATCAGTCACTATTTGCTGAGGCTAAATTGCAGTTGTGGTTGCTGAATAAATGTACTTATGCAACCTCTGTGCTACAATAGGTCTTTTTGTAGTTTTAATAGAAAAAGTGAACAACTTGGAATTATTGGAATTAATATTAGGAATTCTAACCATTCCTTTTGAGAGCAGCTTCTTGAGGTTTTACAAGTTTGTCCTTGTTAAACAAGATTGACTTGAGTTTGTGCCCTTTTGGTTCAGTTATTGTCGGTCAGTGTCCTCATCCAGCACCTCATTTGCTCATTTTGTTCACAATTAAAATGTCCCAGTTTATTAGTTCATTCATGAGATTCAGTTTGATGAGACTGAGTCTCATTCGGGCTCAAATATTATAGTAATAATCTTTGCTTATATTGAAGTATGTCTTTGGTTGAGTGTTGTTTCACAAACTCATTTAGAAACTTAACAGCTCCCATAGCTGCTTTTTTTAAAATAAATAAATAAATAAAATAACATGAAGATAAAAGTAGATTCAGCACCTGTTGTCATCTCCTGGGTCATCAGATGATTCACATGATAAATGCATGCACTCACTAGCAGTCACGTAAACAGCATCTGGTTGACGTGGACATGTGTTGACTTTACACCTGAGTAACTTTAGGGCTGCTAGCTTTCGCTTGCCATCAACCTGACCTGGAACAATGAAAAGTCACATGACACTGTGAGGGGAGTTGGATTGTTTTACTGATAGATTTTAGTGTTTTATGGGCCTTTTGGACCACAAGCCATCATTTGACAGATTTTGCATACACTTCAGCCATGCCAATCCTTTTTTTATTCTCTCTCTCTCCCTCTCTACACTATTGCCAAATTTTCCAATCCCTCATTCACCCCCTCACCAGCCCTCTCTTGGTGTAGAGCAGATGGCACACCAACATGTCATTTGCCATTTTCTTTAAGGTTGCCTTTTCTCTCTTCACCCACAAGGGTCGTTTGCATCACTTTCATGTGAGCTCTAAATCCGTGTAGCTGTTCCTGTCCCATCAGACAGATGACCCAACTTGGGTGATCACAATCTTGCACTCTCTCTGGTGTTATGCTTTCGACTAATGAACAAGTGTAACTACTGCTGTGGGGGAGCTGTTGAGGTGGGATTGTTTCTCAGAATAATTAGCATGGCCGGTGTTAATTACATTTGTCCATTGAAGGTGGCAATTACTGTCGTAGACGTGAGTCTGTGAGTAATACACTGGGTGTTGGAGGACTGACTGATAGAGTTTATGCAGTTATGACTGAATGATTGAATGTCTGTGGAGGAGACCGCGTGTCAGTCAAACCCGACACCTGCTGCTTTGTCGGATAGTCTGTTTTATTAGTTGTAATCAAAGTCTTAATTCATTTTAACCTAATTTAAGTCCTGCTCGACATAACTGTATATTAAAATTAGATGTATTCTAATTATCACAAGGAACTTTCCTGGTTAGCTCTTGGTTTTAAGAAAGCCCGTGTCAGTTTTTTTTCAATGGATTTCCATTGATCATCCAGGCAGTGGCAGTCCATATTTCCATTGACAGTCCATTATATAATTTAAATGAATAAATTGTTATTAATGTCTAAATTAAAATGCATAAACATTCAATAAAACAATACATTTTGTTTCTTACTGAAGAAACATGCGCTTCTTGAATCTTCTGGAATCACAAAATGAATGGTAGTTAAACTTTAATATATCATTAGTCTTGGTTTTGGGCATATTTTACCTATTTATATATTTTAACTCGTGTTACTGTATTGACGGGCCAAGAATATTTATATATTTTCAGTTAAACTTTTCACATAACTGTTACTTTTTTTTTTTTTTTTTTACCCCTTCTATCCACGATTGGCATGAATTTGTAAATGAGAAAAAAAGATTTAATTGAGTATTTTAAGTGGGTTCTTCTTTTTTTTTTTTTTATATATATATATATATATATAAAAATAAGAATTGTTTACCTGCACAAAATCAATCTGCATTTTGCTCCATTGAGTTCTATGTATTCCTTACTGTATGTGTTCAACAATTAACAATCACATTACTGACACTTCTACTTTCTTTGTGTCTCCATGTGTGTTTGTGTTTGTCTGTCTGTCTCTGTCTCACTCTTTCCTCCACTGGATCCACAGGCCGCAAGGATACTCCTGCAACAAAAACAGGTCTGTGTTCACACTTTCATTCAATCTCCATTTCTTCTTCTCCTCCTCCACAGTGCACTCTCTGACTCCTGTAGTAGCACACACTCCGTCAAGTGACAGAGGCCTGTTCTATTTAGGGCGGCCTGAATTCATGTGGGACATGCCATTGCTTCTAATGACTTGTTGCTTCCCTGTATGAAAGAGCTCTTGCATCTGGAGCAGTTTTAGCAGAAGAACAGCACCCTGAGCAAGTGTGAGAACATGAGGGCTGAACAGCATTTGGAAATCGAGAATTGGCGTCACTTGGCTACAAGACTCTGTTAGCCGTTGCCGTAGTGACCGATATGCCTAGTGTGAGTATGTTAATGGGTGTTGATATGCATGCTGTTTGCATTCGCCCATATAGTGAACGTGAACATGGGTGTCAGTGGTTAGTCAGAAGTTACATGAGTAATACCCCAGCTGTGTGTGTTTTTCGTGTGGGAGTGTTAGTGGGTGCAGGGAAAAAGGTCAAATGGCAAGAATGTGCTGGATTTTGATATGCTGGGAATGTGTGTGTTTTTCGCTACAAAAAAAGCCTTTTTCTCGTGTGTTTTGATGCTGAGGTGTTGATGTGAGAACGGTCGGTGGTTTTGGAGTGTCTCTCTGTGGCGTTATGACGATTCCTCACCATGGGCACGAGCCGGGGATCTGAAGGATAAATGATTGGTTGTCATGGCAACACCTGTAGATGAACTGGATTGCAGAAAAAGTTGCATGTGCAATGCATAACCCGTTTTTAGTGTGTGTGTGTGTGTGTGTATTCGTGTACCTTACACACAGCAGAAGGACCCAGACAAATGGTGCTTGAGGACAAGGCCACCGCTATGTCACGTTTCACTATAATTACTCTCTGGATGCTTTTGTCTTCAGTTCATGAGTCGCTCCGCCAATATGAATGTGAATTTAACTGTTCCTGCATTGTTAAATTGCACTAATACGGTCTCATAAATGTGACATTTATGTATTGCGCTATGAATCATACTCGGTTTTGTTTTTCACGGCAACACTAATGCAAGGTTGCAATTAATGAAATCGCTTTGGTATTCCTGCTCAACCTGATTTCCTGAGCTGGCGGAGGCGTGAACGTGAGCTCGTGCTGGTTCCTGCTGGGCTAAGCATGGAAATAGCTCACAGCAGAGGTTTGTTGTGGGGCTGCCGTGTGCTTCTCTCCCACCCCAGCAGCCCCTGCAGTCCGCAATCAGCAGCAATGCATCACTCAGCCCCCGAGGGCATCAGCCGCTGCTTTCAACCACGAGCCCTAGAGCTGCGATGCGTTGTAGCTGGACTTGTGATGTAACTTTAAACTTCCTTTAGTACAGAGCATGTGAACCAGTGTATTCCAGCAGTGCTATTTCAGTATATTTTGAATTGCCTTTTTATTTTTATATTTTCAGGTTTAATTTTAATTTAAGATTTTTTGTTTGTTTGTTTTTATTTAATTTTATTTGTCTAATTTCAGTACTTTATCTTAAACGTAATTCAGTTAGTTCCTAAGGCAACATTTCTGATATTTGTATTAGTTTTAAATTAATATTTGTATAAATTGGCTTTTATTTATATATTTTTATATATATATATATATGATCCACATTTTTTTTTTTTTTTTTTTTTTTTTGTAATTAACATTTCTTTTTCCACAAAGTTCCAGATGAATTGCACCAAAATGGGATTGAACGCATGGTCTTTTACATTAACAAAATATGGAAAGTTTTCTTCTAGATTTTACACAGAATTCATTGAAATAAAGACCGTTTGTTTCACTTTCGGAACTTTTGAGTGCCACATGCCATTCATAGCATTATCAAATGAGCCAAAATATTGCTTGTATTGTAGAGTGACAAAACAATTTCAAGAGGGTTAGCTGCTGATGCTTATTTGGGACCGTGTGTGTGTGTGTGTGAGAGTGAAATTTATTATCAAACATTCAGCAGAATGCAGGGCCATCTCAGGGAGGAACAGCTGGAAACATTATCCCAGGACTTGTGGCGAGGGGAGACCATTGTACAAAGTCTAGAATTTTGTCCCATTCTCCTTGAATCCAATCTTGACTTCAACTTGACGTCGGTTACAGAGGTCTGCTACCCGACTCAGGCTTGACAGGTGGCGAAATACTCTGGTTTGGGTTAATGTGTAATGAATCGCTTCGGGTTTGTAGCTAAAGTAAAACTATATGCAGTAGGCTACGCTGCTTTCATTGTGTGCAAGTAATGTGTGTTTGCGTGCGTCAGAGATCGGAGATCGTACTGCGCGGACACAGAAACACTGTTGTGTACAGAAACTTTATTATTATATTTCTCAATTTAATTCAGTCGCTCTGGCTAATTAATTCAAATAAATGATATAATTCATTCAAATAAATGTGATCTTACCGCACTACTTCATCTCTGTGTGTGATTTAAAGCAGACAGAGCCATAACTGATGAAAATGACCGTAATTTTTACCCTTTACCTCCATGTTGTACATTAAAATCTTTTAAGGCACATGCTAGCTGTGGATTATCCCTAACATAAAATGTGTGCGTGTCATTTGTTAGGCTAGATTTAAAACTAAACTTGTTTTGATCTTGTGACCTCTCTGTCACAACACGGCAAACGGAATGTGCACATTAGTTAGCAGGTTGTGAGCAATGGTTGAGATACAGCAATTAGGAAAATGGCACAGTGAAAAAGTTCTTGTCATTATAACCATTAAACTCTTCGGAATTTATGTGACGACTGCACCTGTTGTTCATAGTTTCATAACTGGTAAGTGTATTTTTTTTTTTCTTTTTTTTTTTTTTTTTTTTCTTGTGTACTGAGCTGGCCGTGAACCTTGATGAATTTTACATACTGACCATTTGTGACTGTGAAATACAGCATATTTAAAAAGTTTGGCTATTCGGTGATTCTGGTTCAGGCTGTAAATTTAACAGTGCTGCTGTAACCAGGTCAGACGATTTCGGGTATGGACCGGGTTTAGGCTTCAGTTTAAAGCCCGTGCAGACCTCTTAATCTGTTATCAGTGCAGTCTTCTTTGGGTTTTTGGATTTGTCAGCATGTACAAGGGACAGGCTCTTATGAGTGTACATTTTCACGCCAGTAGTCTCTTACTAAAGGTGCTGCAATACCTAGTTCAACCACTCAGTGTCCTACATACAGCACCTTTAAAGTTGATGTCCAAATCAGGGCAGATAAACACAGCAACATAATACATTGAAACGGGATAAGTATTTGAAACCAAACACTGCTTGGTGGTGTTAACACACATCTACAGCCTCCAGCTGAACAGATATTCATGCAGCCATGAATTTAATATATACTTTCATGCCTTCAGCCTCTTAGCGCACTATCAGGTTGATTACACTTTAACTGACAGACATATTTCCCATCTGAATACTGAATGACATAAAAAAATGCAACATCAGAAAATGAAGATGGATGCTTTTTGTTAATGACTAACTATGCAGAGTGAAACTGACAGGCCACCTGAACAGTTATGACATTTTCCACCAGCTCAAATGGAGCGTCTCGGTGATAAAAGGAAGCGGGTGCTCCAGTGAAATCGTATTGACAAGGCTGTGCAGGCATGCTTTAGCCATCTTCCCTGAACCGAGCTAATGTGATAGCCCTCAGCTTCAGCATAGGGAGTTCAGTCAATAGACCTCAGTCATGTTTAATTTTTCACACAAGTAAACGAGGCCGTGAGGGACTGAAGAACAGCATGTCCTACTGTACACTACCATTCAAAAGTTTGGAGACTGCAAGATTTTTTTTTTTTTTACATCCTTGAAAGAAAGCTCTTATCAACACCAAGTGTTAAGTGTTAACTTGATTTTTCAGCAGATAATCTTCCAGTCTTAAGTATAACATTCTCCTTAAGGACATCATTCTGATTTGGTGCTCAAAAAATATTTCTTATAAATTTTTAACATCATTATCACAAATGTGTTTGCGTAAAGAACTGTGCTAGGCCTGTTTAGTTCACCAATTTCCTTAGCAAAAATAAATGATAGTGTATGTTAGGATCGTCTGACAATGCATGTGTACTCTTGACCTTTAGTGTGTACTTGCACAATCGGTGCAGGACAGAGCATTTGGCCACAACTAATTTGTTCAAGCAAGTCACATAAGTGCTTTCTTGTTCCCTTTTTCTCTCTTCCTTGTGGGCTTCAGTTAGGGTGACCATATGTGCCCTTTTTTCCGGATACATCCTGGCCAGGATTTCTATATTGACTAAAATATCCAGGTTTTGGCTTTGTTTGCACCACGCTGACCGATCGGTTTATGACATCAAAGTACCATGAGAGCGATTCAAAAGCTTGAGCGTCTGCTCTCTATAGCTCTCACAGTACTTTTGTCATACACCGATCTGTCTGTGCAGTGCAATGTCAAGTCGAACACACTCTACACGTAATTGCGTCTCTTTGACCATTCTCTGTACATCCCACCTTCACACACACCACGACTGGTCATTTAAGTACCATGCCTGCGTGTTATTGGTCAAACTACTTTTCAGTCATTACCTTCAGTAAGAATGAAAACAGGAAAACAAAGCCAAAACCTGGATATTTTAGAAATCCTGGTTGGGGCGTGTCTGGAAAAAAAAAAAAAAAAAAAAGAGCATGAATGGTCACCCTACTTCAGTAGCACTGTTGCTGGGGGAACGAGGTTAGTTATCACAAATGTGTTTGTGTAAAGAACTGTGTGGGCAACAGAGTGAGAGAGAGAGGCAAAATAGAGAAGGGGAGAACTGCAGAAAGAAGAACAGAGGTACTAATTGAAAGAAGGAAGGAGTGAGAGAAGGAGTGATGTGCAAAAAGAGGAAAGTGCAGCTGACAGGCTAATAAAACGTAGAGAATTACAAAGGAAATGAGATGCTTCTACTCTGCTCACACTCCCACATCCTATCAAACACACAAAAACAGCTCTGTCTACATCAAGGGATGTCAGAAGTCTATGACAAAAAAGCAATGTCAAAACATTTTTAACAGTTTTTGGGGCAGTGCATGTGAATGGTACAATTTTTTTTTTTTTTTTTAAATTAGAATGGCTGTCTTATTAATGTAAATGCTGTTTATGTTAATTGAATGTAGGACCAGAATTTGAGGATGTGTTTCAGAGTATTGGATTCAATGGTAAATGAAGTGTAATAGACTTGATATTTAATCAAATAATGATACTGACAAGAAAAACAGAAAACTGCACATCTGTATTACTAGCTTATCTGATATAAAGGCCAATTAGCCTATTACAGTTCAGAAGATTGGGTTCTATAAGTCTCTTATGCTCAACAAGGCTACATTTAATTGATAAACGATTGCTTATTGTATAAATATTTCACACTGTTTTACTGTATTCTCTATTTTAATATATTTTGAAATGTAATTTATTCCTGTGATGGCACAGCTGCATTTTCAGCAGTCATTGCTCCAGTCTTTTGTCACATGATCCTTCAGAAATTTACACTTATTTTTTTGCAGATGCTTTTATCCAAAGCGACTTGCAGTTGAGTAGTACAACAAGCGATTTATCATAAATACAAAAAGTGCCCATTTAACAAGGTTTCATTCAACATTGTAAATGCTAGGACAGGAAGGGATAAAGGATAGTAATAGAATAGAAAAAGTGAAGACATAGAATATTATAAATTTTTTTTTTTTTAGGAGGAAGAGATTAGTTTTTAGTTGTTTCTTGAAGATTGTGAGGGATTCATTTGGCTGTCCGGATGGAGTTAGGTAAATCATTTTAATAAGCTAATTTGGTGCTTAAACATTTCTTATGATTATCAGTGTTGAAAACCGTGATGCATTCATTTCAGGATTCTTTGAATAGAAAGTTTAAAAGAACCACATTTTATTTTTTATAGAAATGTTTTGTAACATAATATATACTTTTGGTGAATTTAATGCATTCATTTCATATTTTTTCCATTCATTCATTTTATTTTTCATTTTCAAATTTTCATTCATATTTAAAAACATTTAAAAACTTACCCCAAATATTTGAACGACACTTTGAACTTCTGAGCATATTGTTTTCTGTTTTGTTTTTTCAACTTTTTTTGGTAAACAAATTCTGGTATCATGACAACCCTTTTGGCACCTGAATCCTGTTTGTTTGGCCAGTTGAACATTTTCATTTTGTCTTTATGGTAATATTATTTTTATTTATATTATTGTTCATTGTTTTCTCAATTCATGTAATTGACACCAGCACTTCCTGTTGAAACCTGCAGAGAGCAGTGTGCGATATCTGCCGCTGTCTGTTAGGGGCCGCACCATGTTTCCCTCGACTTACATCAGCCCCTCCAGATGGGTCCAGAGAGACTCACAGAGCAGCACAAGATGGTAATACAGGGTTTAGCTCTTGAGGTGCTTGTTCAATGAGGGAGATTTTCCACCGTTCTCTCTCTCTCTCTCGCTCGCTCTCTCTTGCAATAGGATGGTGCATGTCAGCTGGTTTTGAGGCGAACACACAGGTGTGATGGGGACGGACACATGGGGACAAGCTGCTTTTTTGTTGCTTGGGAGCAAAACTGAGTTTTTAAAGTGTGTGTGAAAGAGAGAAAGAGCAGTTGAGGAAAGGGCTTGTTTGAGGTCATGTACCAATACAGTCCTTCCCTAGAGGATTCAACATTGCTGTGTGTGTGTTTGTGTTCATTTCCTACAACTTGTCCCAGCTGAATTTTTACCAGAACATTGCAGCTGTGCTGCTTACAGATGCCTCCTGATGAAGGAAACCCCAAACACAGAACTGATAAAGAAAGCAAGTTTCTTACTGAAACATCAAATTAAATGCGATCTGAGAAAACGGTTAAAATATCTGACCACAATTCAATTTAAATGGAACAAATAATGTAAACTAATTATTAGGAAATTATTTCAGGCAATGGATTCTCATGTTACGTTTCTATTCTGCCCCTCAAAATCATTTAAAAGCTGAAGTGTCTAAAAAAAATTTTTTTTTTTAAATGTTAAAATACTCTTATCCCACTTATTGTGAAATTAGTCAGTGGATTTTCCCTTAAAAGTTCAAGTTGTTTGTCTCTAGTGTTATGAAAGTATTTTATTTGTGAACCCGACCTGCTCCATGCAGCAACAGGCTCGGCCAATGGAGTGAGTTTGGGGTGGGGCTGACCATTTGGGTGACCAGTGGGAGTGTTCGGGAGACCTGTTTGAAAACAATCAATATTTTTGCTTTGCCGTTTGTAAAATTAGACACTTCAGCTTTACATTTTGGCACCATTAAAAAGTGTTGTTGCACATATTGTGGTGTAAAGGTCTCTCAGAGGTCACAGTTCACACCCTCAGATTCATCCCTGGCCTTTTCACCCCAGTGCATACCGAGGACTCATATACACTTCTACATCCTTCTCTTTCAGGCCACAATATCTATCCATGTCTCTCCTTCCTTCCTTCACCCTTCCCTCATTTCATGCCTGTCCATTTATTCCCTCTTTGTTTTCTCGTCTCTGTCTCTCTGTCAGTGTCACTGTGTACTGTGTCTGCTTGAGCTTTGGGTGGTGCTGAAGTGTCGGTTGTGTGTGTGTGGTTTTTTTTTTTTTTTTTGATGTTTAATGTTAGCATGACAGTCTTACTACTGTCCATCAAGACTGAAGACAAAATGAACTTTCAATTGATTATGAAATACCAGAAATGTTAGTGTAATAGTATTCTTACAGTTGCCACATTTTCTGCAAGAATTTATTAATTTGGCACATGAGTGACAAAGTATTTTCATTGATGGCTCACAAATTAGCTGATGTTGGATGTTTAAATGCAACATTAAATCAGTTTAGTGTATTTACAGTTCTTAGTAAATGTCTCTGGTCTTATTGGGCACAATTAATCAATGAAGAAATTATTTTTTTTGCTCCGCTAATCTAACCAAATTTGCCTGGGCAGGGTAAAAATTGTTAACCAATAATATTATAAGCTACCCATGTCAGTATGGAATGATCATAGTCCTGCCCTACATTATTTCCCAATTATGCTCGGTTTGGCTTGGAAATGCATCACATTATGAAAGTTAATTGCATTGTGAATGTCTTCAATTTTTAAATGAGAATGAACCCCTCTGATTGGCCAGTAGGGGTCAATCACACACATTTTCACCAAATAAATCTGCAGGATCATTATTGTATTGTGACACTCATTATTAAAGCATGAGGTTTGCTGATAGACCTGTCTGTGTACTGTATTCCATTTGTTATTTTTGGCATGACATAATTGCATTATGGAATAAAGGCTGGCGGTTATTGATTTTCATACTGAACAAAAGTCACCATTCATCACTCATGTTTAAGTGGATCTGCCTAACTCTAGCTCTGACAGAAATTTTGTTTTCAACATCTTAAACTCTGTTTAGAAAATCCAAGAAGTCTTGGATTTTAGTTAAGAATGAGATTTCATAAAGCTACAAGTCTTAATTTCTCTGAAATTGATCCTTTTACTTTCCTTTTTAATCACATTCTTATCCATATTATAGGACAAATTATTCCCTTTTTATTTTTATTTTGCTTAAAACTGACTCTTTGAATGATAAAGTGTATATAAATGGATAACACCAGATAAAATACGTCTTCAGTGGATTGGTTTTGTCTAGTGTAGCTTGTGCAATTCTTTAAGTTGCAGTGTAGTGGGGATCAAGTCTGCCCATCACCTTGGATGTGTCGCAATCCACTCAGTAGTTCACTATGAAGTCCACTGCCTAGGAAGTGGGGTTAACAAAATTGTTTTAGTGCATTGAAACCAAAGAAAAAAAAGTGAGCATTGGTTGCTGAGTATGTTCACTTTAATGATTACTGATTTGTCACTGACGGGTGGGTGTAAATTATGTTTATTAAAAGAGTTTTTGTTTGTAATTATATTTCATGTCTAATATGATTGCAAGGGGAAAATCCCATTAGTATCACAGGATTTACAGTGGTTAGAACAAAAAAAAAAACAATTTGTATTATATTTTTATTATATTTATATTTGTTATATCTGGATACCATTTAAGTATGTTTTGCTTAAAACAATGCAAGGAATATTTCATAATGACACAACAGCTGTAGCGAAGATGCACAGTGTTATTTTGCAGTCTTGTTAATAAATCCATTTAGTGCATGGACCACACAAGGTGATTGTGTCATCGCTGTTCCAATGCTTAGTGGACCCTTGCTAGCACCCGAATTTGTGATCTTGATATACTGATTCACAGCATAGGGAACAAGGAAGCACAATGAGACACAGCCCTGGTCTGTACGCTGTAATACTCCTCCATACAGGTAATTTGACATAACTGCATAAACCATCTAAATCTTCATTAATACTCTGCCTGACTGCACCTAACTCTCCACAGCTCGATAAGAGTCTACATAACGCTTCATAACTCTGCATAACGCTGCCTAACCATGCCTGTACTGCTGCTGCTAAAGTGTTTGTAATGTATGCATGTGGCTGTATTTGTTGTCTGTTATCTTTGTTTCTTTCTTGACTTTATTTTTTCTCTCTTTCTCTCTCTTCCTGTGCCTATCTCTATCTTCCTCTCTCTCTCCCCCCTTTTCCTCTCTTTCTTTCTCTCTGTCAGGTCACCACCCTATTCCACCTGTAGTACTTCTACTCGTACCAATTCTTCCACCTCCTCTACTGCTACTCCAGCTTCTACCTCTGTCCACACCAGTCTGACCGCAAACAGCAGCCACTCCACCCACCACCAGTACTGCTGCCCCGCGCGGCTCCTTCTGCCCAAGCCGCCCTGCGCCCTCCCCCCTGCCCGGCACCCGGAGCAGGCAAGGTAAGGGCCCAAGCCCATACTTCCCCCTTTCGATGACCCGCTCACCTGATTCTCCACCACCTCAGTGTCTCCCATCAGCCATCACCCACGTCCAGCCACTCACCTCTCATCTCCAACCTCTTCAGAAAGTTATGGGAAAGCCATCCAACAGCAACTGAATTATGGCTTTGTGAAGATGAATTGATCTTGAAAGTAGCCTAGCGAGTTCTGAACTCCAGCGGGCCACATCAATTTCAGTAATTTTACTCTTTTATTAACTACATTAATTAAAACTAAAGAGAAAAGTTTTTGAATGAGCTTTGTGATAATGTGATTTCATTTTCTTAAAGGTGAAGTGTGTAACTTCTGTGCCACTAAATGGAATTGCAAAAAGAATTATACTCTTCTGTCTCCTTTGTTTGTCCCGCCTTCAAACTCATGCCGGCCCACTTACGCAAATGCAATTTTGTGCCACTAACAGCAAAGAAATTACACGCTTGCCCTTTAAATTTGCATTATTGTCCCTCCATACGCACATCTCTGAATAAGACGTCTATTCAGTCTCCTTGGTCCAAATTATATCCACACACCAGTCTCCCCACTGAGACAGAAAAACATGTACAAACACACACACCTAATTCACTTCACACTCTTTCACTGCGTGATTCACACTCGTGTCTCATTTCTCTCCTCATCAAATCAGTCATTTCTCACACGATTTCATGTTGCATGTATTTGTGCACATTGCTTTAGTTGACTTGATAATTTAACGTTTAATTTAGATTATGGAGAGATGAGATGTTGTAGAGTAGCCTATTGTGATACCTGAAAACATTTTGAACTGGAATGGCAATATTATTTTAATTTTCAGTGCAGTTCAGTGTAGTGCATAAGTATTTATATATGTGCATAAGAGATGGTATATTATTTAAACCAGTGCTACTTTAGTTGGCAGGGTTTTATTGGCAGAACTGTGGTGGATGAATTCAGCTTGTACTACAATTCTGCCCCCTGCTGGCAAACTAAAGACAATTCCTGAATCAGACGTGCTGGAACAGACTTTTAGCCTCAATCAAATTTAGTTAGTGGATATTATGATATTTGAGTGATTTTAGGAGGCAGAGGTTGTCTCCTGTTTGGGGAGAAAAAGAATTCTTACAAAATTGTAAAGAACCAATGCACTATTGAGAAGTTTATTTATAATCACAACTGATTGTAAAATGAGCTCAACTTCATACTTGATTTCTTCTTGATTTCCAAAATAACCATATGAATATGAATTATTTTGGACATTGAGTGCTGCAGGGATGATGTACATTTGTAGAAAATAAGCTCTGTGACCATTCCAACAAAATTGATACTTTGCACGTTTTGTTCATCAAGATAATCCTCACAAATTACAGTTTTTGAAACCTAAATACAATCGGCAGTATTAAAAAGTTAACATCAGGCTATAGACAAGCTACACCACAGTTGCATGACTTCCATATCATCACCCGACAAGTCTTTCAATCCTTATTTAAACCTACAAGTTGGAAGGTTTGATAGTTTATAAGAGCATGATTATAAACACAACAAGGCTGTAAAGTCGGACTAGTGAGTAGACAAGTTTACTGTACCTGTTTGGTATGATGACTTTTAATGTCCCCAATGGCCTCTGTAGTCCCATTTATCCACTTGTTTTTCAAGACATGTAAAAGTCTTTAAAAAAAATAATGAGTGGTGTGTTACTGATGTTTTATGCCATAGCATAAAACATGAAAATAGCTTGATCTTGTGTTAACCACAGCCCGTAATTCAGGCACTTAATTAAAAACCCATTGACTTGGGACAATAGAACCATCCTGATAGCGCATGTACATCATGGAGATGTCTATTTGACATCTGCATTTACATCTGCAAGATGTATTTTTTAGAGTGTTTGCTCTTCTGCAATACATCTTTAGGGCATTTCCCATCAGATGTCAAATAGACATTAAGATGTCTTTTATGATGTTTGTGATTTAGAATGTGTATATAAAACTGACAACTGAAAGATATCTATCAGATGTTTGTAAACAGCAGATGCTTTCCAGATGAAGCGATCATTAACAGACGTCTTGCAGATGTACGTGGGCTATCTGGGCAGTTGTGCAAAAATGCTGGCTTATTTACGATTACTCATTTCTGCAGCACTCTATTAGCTTTTAATATTATCATAATGTTATCTGAGATTACAAACACAAAATATTGCTTAGCGTAATATTTCAATTCCAAGTCTGTGTGGAACTTATGCACATCTGCACGTGCCAATAAATAAATAGTACCAAGGCGAAGACTAGACTCATGAATATTAATTCATGAACTTGACTTGACAGCCTAGGAAAATAACCTAGCAATGTCAGTGTGGACTAATTAATATTCATGAGCTCAGTTTCCTCTGGTATTCTAATTCATTTAGTGCCATTACAACCCGCCAATTTTTGACTCTTCACTCGTTCCAGCACCCTCATTCTAATTTACAAGCAAATTACGCCAAATTTGAATCACAACAAATTACAGCACTGTAGAGTGAGGGTTACTGGATTTATATACAACAATATATTGCAACTCATCCATATCTCCATTTGTTCGTATTCCTTTTCTTTACTGTTCTAACACACTTGTCCTCTTCATCTGAAACTATTTTTTTTACTCTTTCCACTCCCTGACCGCCTTTGCCGCACCCTAGAGAGGATGAGGACGATGACATCGCCCATCAGTTCTGTTGCCCTGCCTCTGAGTGCAGTAGCCCCTCCTCTAGGTAACCAGCAGACTTGTTGGCCCAACCCCTGACAGCATCCCCAGTTTTGCCCTGCCCACTTCAAAAGACTGTATGGGGTAAAATTGTCAATCTTGTCAATCACCTGGATGCTAAACTTGAACCAAGTGCATCTGAATCTGCAGCCTAAATGCAGCTGATCTTAATATAACTGAAACCGATAAAAAAAAAATCCTTTGCACTAGCATGTCATCTGCATCCTACCACCTCTCAGAAATGGACAAATATCCTGTATGTGACCGAAACAAGCAAAAGAGAATGAAAACCATTGCTGTACAGTAGTAATAAGAGGACATGATGGAGAAGATCTGAAGTGGAAGATCAACCCGAAGAGATGAAGAGCCAGGCGATGGAAAAAAAAGCAAAAATGATGGTCCCCTTTTCTCCACCTCCATCTTTCCCCCGGTTCTCTCATTGTTGCAATCTCAGCTTCTCTTTGTTTTCTGCTTTTGTCTTTCCTGCTCTGGCCTCTATATCTTGTCTGCCAAACGCCTGTGTAACTTTAGTACAGTCTGTGATGTGTTTGTTTCCACATTTAGTGTCAAAAGAAAGGGTATGTGTTTTTTTTTTCCTCCTCAGTATCATCCTCTGTTTCCCCACAGAGAGAAAAAAGATGCTTGTCTGTCGGCTCAACTGTCAAAGTAACCCAACAAAATTAAGGATTTACAATACTTTTATGTATATGTATCAGGACCAGCATGACAGCAAGCCTCTGTAAAGCCATATTTGAATGTGAAGCTTCACCGACCACCATTTGTCAGTTGTTTTTGATTCGCTTTCTTGACATCTTGTGTCTTTTTGTACTGTTGTTTACTGGCATTTGCTTATCACCTTACCAATTCAAATCCAAACCGGTCTGCATCATCCCACTTCTACCAACTCAGACTAAAGTTTGTGACTCTGTACATACATATAAATGTCAATGTTTGACATGTAATGCAGTGCAGGACACTTTGGACCATTTTGCAGTAGAAAAAGGCCTGGCTGGCATGTTAGCCTAGCGGTGTAGGTCAGTAACAACAACAGGGTTTAAGCGGTGCTCCATAGGCTACTCAAAGTTTTTCAATCTCTGGCCTTCTTCAATGAATGAATCCTCCAAAATGGCACTGAATTATCCAGGTATAGTAGTGAGATATTATTATTATTATTATAGTGAACTTCTTACTGTACCTCAGGTATAAGATACAATGTAAACAAAACGTTTGGCACTATTGTAGATCACATCACTCTGGTGTGGTGGGTCCAGTAGCTTAATGTCCAGAGTTTGACATGCTGTCATAGTTCAAAATGGTCTCACCAAGTGTCCAAGATCGTTTTGGATGAGTTATTCTGAAACTGTAGTGTTTTGTTTGTAATATGTAATTGAATTGACAATATCCCGAACAGTCATACGCACAACGTACATAATGAATTGCTTTGGAAAACTGACTTTTACTTTAGCATTTATGATTTTAATAAGATTAGTATTCCTTGTCTGATCAGTTAGAATATCAACTGAAAAGGAACGTAGAGGTCAGATGAAAAATGAATGTAAAAAGGTGATAGGAATCATTGCATGAACCAAATATCTTTCATGGGAAGAATTGCAAAAGTACTGAGAAATACAAGAAAACACATTAGCCAAATGTGTGTCCATGAAATGCCCACATATTTGTGACAGGATGATGACAATGACATTGTTGCCACTTGCTCAGAGACTCATTTGCATAAACTGAAAATAAGAAGATCCAGTGAGTTTCTCGAACTCTAAAGCATGTTCCAAAAAGTCATTGCTCTTTTTAAACTCTTTCATAGTTGTGAATGATATTGTTTTTTGATTGTGGAGGCTTTATTGTTTTCACTTTATGTTGTACCAGATTTTTGGATGTCTTTGAGAGCTGCTAAATACAGAAAGAATGGATTTTGAAGGTGAAAGCTCATATTTCACTAGTTAATCTAGTGATTTAGAGTCTCTCCTCCAGTCATTGTTAACAGCAGTGTGCCGTCACTCACAGAGAGGGTGAACATTTTGATCCAGGGGCGTACTACAGGTGACCTTTTAATCAAAATAAAACTTTTGAAATATGAAGTTGTAAAATATGCAAATAATATGCATCATCTTTTTTCACATGCAAAATCAAGGATTACTAATGTACCAAACCTTGACTCCCTGGTGCAAATTTGCAGATTTAAGTATAAGAGATAAAATGTAGAGTATTTCAGTCTTTTTTTTTAAATCATCAATTCATTGTTTGGTACAGTATTTGTCAGTTATTTAACACAATATTTAATAAATATATATATATAAAAAAGCGAACTTCATGCATCTAAATAAATTTGCAGCTAGTAGACAAATGCCTCATAAAATACTTTCTGAAAATTATCATAAATATTACAGCAGCAAAATCAATGACATATTGCGTCCAACCCAATGCATTATGTATGCCTGTAGTACCTCCCTTTAAACCATGCTGTGATTCACATGCAGCGGCTGGAAACGACACAACTTCACTGCTAACACTGAGATGAGTGGTGGAATCTTTCGCCTGATGCGTTCAGTCAGCGTGTTCCTGTATTTAGCACTCACAGCGGTAATGAATGCGATGAGTCACACATGAAAGAGCCCTTCTTTACTATTTTTATTCTCTCTCTCTCTCTTTCTGTCTCTCTCTCTTTTACATGCTGTAAATACTGAAACATCATTCCTTCTCCTTTCCAAAGGAGGTGGAACATTCATTGATATCTGTATATTTCATGAATGATAATGGATATGATATCAAACTGACATATTACTGAATATTATAAGAATGTTATTGATGATGGTAATGTGGTGGTGATGATGATGAAAGCAACTGAATAAATGCTATTACGATCCAAAATGAAAGTGGTTATGTAATTTTTAATTATAATTATTGTTTATATAATTTGAAAAAGAGAAACAATTGCATTTTTTAATATTTTAGTAGTTTACATAATTTATTTTAAGATTACAATAATAATAATAATTGCTTAGTATTGAAGATATACCCACCCTAAGTATCCCATCCAAGATAAAAATAAGCAATATTCTACAAAATTCCTCATTTACCAAAACATAAAATCATAACAAATTCATCCCAAACAGCTAATAAAAACATCCACAAGAAAGTCCAAACAGCTGATAAAAACATCCACAAGTAATCCACACAAATAATCCACAAATCCATCAGTTAATGCCTAGTGAAGTGATAAAATACTTCTATCCTCTATCAATATTGGTTTCTTCAGTGAAAAAGTTTTCTTGTCTGAATCAAGAAAAACACACACAAACTAAAAATACACAGATAAAGCTTTTAATGATGAGTTTGTTTGGATTACTTGTGAATTATTGTGATGTTTTTATCAGCTGTTTGAACGCTCATTCTGACGGCACCCATTCACTGCAGAGGATCCATTGGTGAGCAAGTGATGCAATGCTACATTTTCCCAAATCTGTTCTGAAAAAGAAACAAACTCATCTACATATTGGATGGCCTGAGGGAGAGCAAATTTTAATTTTGGGGGGAACTGTTCCTTTAATGTTTAATAATAATATGAAATGCTTAAATACAGGTTGTTAAGATTTTTTTTCTTTTTTCAAAGGCATCATCTTCTGGCATTTAAAGTGCATAAGTAATAGCTGCAACAGACTGCCTGCAGGCCGTGCTCCAATAACAGACGCCTTCAGATAGCAACACTTGTATATGCCTCTGTTGTGGCACCTCCCACATGTTTTCAAACACCGAGCTGATTCCCGGGTTAAACTGGCACTGCGTGACATTTTTAAATGATATGTACACACATAACAAAAGTGCAACATCATTAAGTAAAGAGCTTAGATGCAGTTGGGATCCCAGACAAATTATGAATGTGCTCCCTTTTTTGGGGGGAAAACGGGAGCAAAATTAAGTTTGTGTTTCGTGTTTGAACTAACTGTACTCTGTTTTCAAGACTTTGACTGATTGATTGATTTTACTGTGTGGATGTGCTTTAGTTTGTAAGTGTCACCTCAGCTGGATGAAAGGTCGGTTAGGGATAATTTGATTAAAGTCTTAGTGGGAGAGATGAAGGAAGTGTCATAGCTGGAGGGGGGAAGGGTGAGAACTGGAAAATACAACCTTGGGCCAATAGAAAATGAAAGGAATGGGGAAAATCAATGAACGAAACCCTGAACAGCACCATGGATGTAGCCCAACATGACCAGAACATTTCCTCAACAGAGGTTAAAAGGGTTTCAATAAAGAATCTGTTTTAGAAAGCATCAGTTATTTATTAGTTTTAGCATTCATATCTGAATATATTAGTATGCAAAATAAAAAAAACTGCACTCTGGGCAAATGTGTTTAACAAGCCTCTTGAGCACATGGAGCAGTGAAATTCTCTGGAATATTATTTATTGAATGTATTAATCCTGAGTGTGTTTATCTATCATTTACTGATATTTATCAATCATTAACTATAGTGGAAAATGAAGTGCCTCAGGCCCTCAGCTAGGAACCATCGACAAAGTTCTCTCCCTCTGGATCTGCTTTTGCACAGTCATCAAATCTCAATCCTGTGAGGTACCTCACATCCAAGACAAAGCTGGAAGGGGCTGGAATCTCTACTAGACACAAATGATAACTGCGTGTTTACTGCTGTCACACTTGCTGCTGGGATCTGATCTCTCATTTCACCAGCACACAGAGCTGGCCCGTGACGGACAGGACAAGCAGAAGCAGATTTAAATGGATGTGCTGCAGTCTCAACGGTTGGGTGTCAAGCTCACAGCAGAAGGACTCGGTAGTCTGGACTTTGTGGTGTGGAATATCAAGGAGCCGTATTGGTAGTCAAGTATTGGAGGTGCTGCGTGAATTCTCTGAAGAAGAGGAAAAAGAAAGCAAGTGATGTTTGTTCTGCAGTGCATCTGTCCAGACTTTTGGCCCCTGTATGCGGTTAGTAGGTCCCTCGCTCTGCAGGTATGTGCTCAGAAAAACCTTGCACAACTTCACTAGCAACATTTTCAAAGCCCAAAAACCTTCTATTTAGTAAATCTATCATTGTCGTTTCTAAACATTTTCCCAGTTCCGACCTTCATGCAAGCCAACATTCAAAGCTTTCACATTTAGATTTTCTATTAAAAAAATTGGTTACTGTATACAAATTTTTTTGAATTTCAGTTTGTTTGAATTCTACTTCATTACATTCAATTTCAAATTGCTATTCTGCATCCTGTTTTAGTTCTAATGAACTTGAGCAGAACTGAAAAGGTTCTCATTTAAATTCTGAATCGTGCACAACCCTGCTGTGGTGGTTACGACCTGTATACAAACTAGAGAGACGAGGGTCCAGTTCTCTAAGCTCTAAATGAGTAACATTGAGCAAATGAACCCACGCCCCACCCTGCTGCTCTTAAGGCAGTTTCATTCACTGCCTGCCTCTGGAGCTGCTGCATCAGGACCCGGAGCTAGCTTTACTCTTGTCTCATTTGTTGGTGCCATCTGCCTGTTTGTTTATTATTTGTATGTGGGAATGATCATGAATAGCTCCCATTCTCTCAGTAGATGACTGCATCTCCTAAGGATTATCACTCAAGTGCCCTTTATAGCCACAGTGAAACAGATGAGCTCTGGAAGACATTGTGTTTTATCTAAAAGCAGCACTAACCTGTACAAGCAAAACAACTCAAATGGTCACAGATCAGTGTTTAAAGGTAGGGCTCTGAAAGAGTTGTTTTTAAGGGATTTTTTATTTTTCAAATCAGTGTTATATGGTTAAGCGATCAAGCATATATTTGATTTTTTTTTTTTCTTTTTTGTGAGACTTTCTTTGTTCTATGGAATTGTATTGCCAGATTATTATTATTTTTTTTTTATTAATTGTAAAGCGTTCTTGTTATTTTAGTATTATGTATATTCTATTGTAGCATTTATTAATATTTTGAATTAGCTGTTATTTTTACACTTTCAGTTTTAATTTACATTTTTTTTTAAATAATTTTATGTGCAATGTGTGAAAATTTATTTTTATTAACAGTGACAACCCTGCCATGAGCTGTTGAAAGATGCTATATAAATAAAATCAAATAAAAACATTAATATAATAAGTAATATAAACAATATAAAAATATACACATTTTATTGTTGGATAATCATTGCCTCCAATGTAAGGCTTAAATCTTGTTTACTCGGTTGTGTATATTTTAGATGTAAATATGCAGCGTAAAGACACTTTGCACCAGTTTTGACATCAGTGATGGCATCTTGCGCATTATGTGACCACAATAATTACTTACATTTCAGTCAGTTTCTCACACAAAGCTTTAGTTTTCAGGCTTCTGAAAACCGAATAAACCATAACATTTATGGTGGTTTAGTAATTTATGTATTTATTAAATTTTTTTTTTCATTTTGATACCCAACAATGTACATTCTCATTTTGCTTTCAGTGAAAGAGAGCACACAAGACAGTCACAAATTTTTCTTTTTTGTGTTCCATTGAAGCAATAACACCATAAGGGTTCAGAATAGAGAATTTTCATTTTTGGCTTAATTATTCTTCGAATGCTGCTTTGTTTATATATATATATATAGATATATATATATATATATATATATATATATATATATATATATACATATATAATCTATATATACACATTAATATACATATATATATATATATATATATATATATATATATATATATATATATATATATATATATATATATATATATATATATATATACACACACACACACACATATATATATATATATGAGTGTGTGTGTGTGTGTGTGTGTGTGTGTGTGTGTGTCGCTTTTAGTGTAAGAGTTCTTCGTAACATCACTTCGCTTCTCAGCCCCTGAGAATCATTCATTCTTAGCTTAGATTCTATCGGGTTCATCTCACCACCACCGAATCGTCATCACAGTGAATCTCACACACATGCTGTTCATATCTGAGCTAAAGGTGTTGCAATCTGCTGCATTTGTCAGGCAGATAGCAAACACACAAGCTACCAAAACTGAAAATGGCAGCAGGAGCCAAACCGATTCCTAGAAACTGACCCCAAAAGTCTTTTAATACATCAAATCGCACCTTTAATATGACAAATAAATATTTTAATGAAGTGCTATACCTGATCCCTGCATTTCTCCATTAACCCACACTGCAAAAAGCCCATTCACACATGTGTGTGTGTGCATGTGCACTCATGAGTGAAGAACACACGTGGAAGAGACCTGTCAAGAATGCAGCCTTTCTGCTCCTCAGAGAGAGAGAGAGAGAGAGAGAAGGAGGGGTGGTGGGTGTGAGAGAGAGATAGGGTAGACTAGAAAAGGTTATTTTTTCCTCGCGCTTCCTTCAGCCTGAATGGGACCTCTCTGTAACTGCGTAGCGGTAAGCTCTCGTTCATTTGTTCACTCCTCCATCCTTTCACTCTGACTCTCTCTGCATCATAGCATGCTTGTCTTTGGCATTAGCGCTGACACTTAACTAAGCGGCCGCGCAGCACAGTCTTGCGATAACAGATGTGTCGTCCGCTCACCCTGAATGGGAAATATGTTGACTGTGGGCCTTTTTACCCATGACATTTTCAAATTCAGCTGATCTGGTTTATATTCTTTATTGCATTTGATGCATCTCCTTAACTATTACTTCTTATTGTCATTTAGTAAATAGTGCCGTTTCTTGCAGTGTAGGACAAGCAGACAGCTGACTTTCTAGAATAGTACGTAGCCTAGTGGTGATTACAGTTAGATGTGAAGGCCCACAGAAGTACAATGTATTGCTCATTTATTCATTTTCACCATAATTGTTGTATTGTGTGAGGTTGGAAAGCATTTGTTCTGGCTTCTTTTATGTAAATGTTGCTTTAAAAATAAACACAAGGAGCCACTGGGGACGGAGTGAAGTTAAGTGTCTTATGCCTGAGTGAGACAGAACTCAATAATTTACCAGTTTGGCCTGCCTTTAAGCAGCTGGTTATGTGGCCTGTTAGTGGTTAAGTCTTTGTTTCAGAAAACAATTATTTTTATTTTGCCTAAAACTGATGTCTTTGTCTTTTGGGGAGAACAAAAAGGCAGGAGGAAGTGAACATCTGTGTGTGTGAGAGAGGATGTGCAGCCTTCAGCACTGCTGTAACTAGGGATGTTGGTTTATCAGTTTTCATTTTGTGTGATTCATTATACAGTTAAAATAAATAAAATCTGATTGAAAATTAACATGATTAATGATGCCCCTGGATCTGAATTTACTGTAAATTTTGTAAGTAATTTTCCTGCCATCGGAGCATGACAATATATTATAATTCTAGGGGGCGTTCATGCAAAATGTGTTTAAAAACACAAGACACAGCATTCGGGAATAGAAAAAATATGATGCACAGTTTGTCTATACCATATAGTTATCAGCCAATATTAAAGAGATTTTAATTTATTGATGTCAGTCAATGTTTGATTCTCGATTAAAATAGAATCCAACATTGTAATAACACTGGTAAATGTAGCAGATCTCATAAATTGTCAACTGTACTTTTTAATGTTGTGATGCCTAAATTTACTTGTAGTAGTAGTTTTATATTATTTAAATGTGTTTATATCATGTAATATGATTTTTGTGCATTTTTAACAAATGTATTCAGATTGCATTATTTTATATAATTTTTATATTTTTAAATTAATATAATTTCAGTGCATTATTTTATTCTATTATTTTTATTTAGGCTATATTTATTTAGGTATCATTATTAGATATTATTAGACAAAAATCATAATGGTCGATTATTCCCTTGAAATTATAATTGCGATTTTTAATTACGATTATCACAATTTACATTGAATGATGTTTATACCATTGTTTTATGCAACTGCATGCCATATTTTTTACATGAAAATATACAAGCTGAAAACACTCTAACTGAAAAATGTTTAGTGATTTTCAATAGTACTAAGCCTCAAATGTCAACTATACATCGGATTGGTTTCTTCTTTAAATTATAAAAAAAGTAAAAATATGAATGGTATTATAGTGTAAAACTAAAATTAAAACAATTGAAAACCCCTTAAGATAACATGTAGAAAGAAAAAAAGCATCTTAAGCACACAGAATAACATAAGTGCACTTTGAACGATTTATTGCCACTTTGAATGATTACTTAATTGTGGCATCCATAATTGTAATCGCGATAAGAAATTTGATTAAGTGTGCAGCCCTTTTATTATATAAGTGTGCAGCAAGTTTTATTATATTGGTATCTGCCAGAATTTTAATACTGTCTGGGGGAACAATATAGCACAGAATGGGCTTTTAATGAAATGTGCACCAACAAAAATGGAAATAATGAAGAGATAACAAAAACAGCTGAACAGCAGAATTGAAACTCCCTGTTTTGGAATGGACAAAAAAACTAAAATGTTCAAAGTATCCAGACACAGCTGCTATAAGAACTTCCTCTTGTTGCTGACTAATGATACACATTTGCTCACCCCACCCCAACGTTTCCTTATTGGTCTAATGTTTTGAAACTGCCATAGATAAGCTGCATGTCAAAAATGAATGAATATCATGTAATTAATCTGATTTTATATGTAATTGATTGTTATGATTGTTGTGTCTACAGTATGTTTGTCTTATTGAGCTCAGAGATTAGAAGTGGTGGGTAATAGTTTAATAGCAGTGGGATTCGTACCAGCTGTGTTGTCGGAGACAAGAGGAGCATGAAGGAGGGAGATGGATGGAAAGAATGATGAATTGACACATCTAGAAATGAAGTGACAGGTTCAAAGATCCAGAGGGAGAAAAAAATCTGTCAAAACCATTTTAGGAGAGGAGGGGGAAGGGTGTGAGAGAGGTCATGTTTTAAATGAATAATATAAAGAAAAGCAGCTGGCTGCACACACACATTTTCGAGTGTGTGTGAGAGAAAAAGAGAAAGATTTATAAGTAGATTTATAAGCTGAAGAGGGCAGGTTGTTTAAGGTTTAAGATGAATTCAGCCAGAATCGTCAGATTTACGGGGTGTGTGTGCACCCATGGGTCTCATCTAGTGACAGAAGATTAACTGTGTCTGGTAGGAACGCTTCTGGTATCTTCAGTCGGCAAGTACAAGGTTGATGGGTAATTTAGAGCTGTGTTCTGCTGAAGCATCCCTCTTAATGCCTCCTGACTCTCTTAGGAAAAGCAAACCCTTACATAAAGTTCTGTTACTCTACGCTGCTACAGTGATTGTCAAATGGTCATTTCATGGTGTTTCATTTATATTGTGGTAAATACAGGCTATACATCTGTACATACAGTCTGAAAACTTTATATTCTTTTATAATCTAAGTGTTTCTAGTGAGAAGTGAGTCAACAATCGCAAGCTGAGTGACGGCTGTCCAAGTTTCTCGAGGCTCTAATGAAGAGCGATGACTGTTTGCGGTCATTCTGCTGAGGTGTGCGACATCAAACTGTGAGGGATTTAAGAAATTGTTAATTTGCTAATATTTTTCAGTGGGGATGACTGTGTCGGATTAATTTTGTTTGGTAGACAGCAAGTGTCAGCTTGTGGTGATCATGAAAGGGAGCTAAACGCAGATTAGTGCAAGCGCACATCAAAGGGCGAGGGTGACTCCAGTCCTTTCTGAATGCTGCTTGAGATTATGGCATCTCTGTTGGGCAGTGCCTTCACTGTTGGTGCGGCACTGCTGGTTTATATTATATTACTTTATTAAATGCTGATTATTTGTGTTTTTGCATGAGAATTTTTAAGTGTGAGTGTTGTCTGTGGATATAAAAGTGTAAATGCCTGTACTGTGTATTTTGGGTCCAAGCCAAGGTCACATATAACATATAACCAAAGAGGAAGCAGGAGGAATTGCATGATTGGTTAAAACAATAATCCAAGAGAAATGGAGGGAATGGAAATGTTCGGCTGTAAAAGGTGACCCAGTCTCTCTGATGGTTGTATGTTCATATCAGGATGTTTCTCCCTTCACGATGTCCTGCTCATTTGCTCTGTGGAAAAAAACACAGTAAATACAGTGACAGTGGAAATCATTAAATTATAGATGACAGTGTGGATTAACCGAGAGGTCAAGGTTTGGCTGGTTAGCAGCATTGACTGGTTAGTCCCTGCTGGCAGATGCTATAACTACAACGTCTGGCTGCGAATAACATGTTTTACATTAATGGGTATTCAAAAGTATAAATATTCAAGTAAATGCTGTTCTTTTTGACGTTCTATTCATCAAAGAATCCTGAAAAATAAATGTTTTCCACAAAGATATAAAGCAGCACAACTGTTTTCAACACCTATAATAAGAAGAAATTGTGTACACCAAGGATGATGTGACACTGAAGACTAGAGTAATGGCTGCTGAAAATTTTATACTGATTAAAAAATTAAACTGATAATCTAATGTTCATGTTCAGTGTTTCCTGTATAATTAGTTAGCACAGCTGCTGTTTTATATTTTGTGATAAGGATAGTTATGGAATGCATAATGCAGAAGACACATCCATTTATGTGACTTCTACAGAAAATGCTTATCCTGTATAAATTACTGATATACATAACAGAGATCCACAGTAACAATGAGGCCTATAGACAAATGCAATGAAGACTAATCCTGTCCAAATAGGGCTATAGATGACTTTGGTTACATTTTGGTAAGCGACCACAGTACTAGTGTTCATGTGATCACAGTCACGTTACCCTGCAGACAGACACCAGCTGAATCATGTTGCGATACAATGGCGTGCAGATGTGACTGTTTGATCTGTTTATTTATTCTGTGTGTAAATAAACATTTTGATTAGACATGATCCGTAAGCTTTAAGCTTCAATTTCTCTGTGTCCTTATTTGGAATCCTGACTTGCTTTGAGGTTAATTTTACACCCTAATAAAGTGTAGGGAGTAATTGCTGCATAATTAATAATGGGATAATATGATTAAAAGAGCAGCTTATTTGTTGATTAAAAAGAGCCAGTATCACAATTTCTAGCATCAGAAACTGGTTAAAACTAGACTATAAATTGTTTTTTTTTTTTAATAAAAAGTACTAAAAAAGTAGATTACTTTAATTCATTATTGATTTGCAATGATTTATATTTTGAGCAACATGAAATTTTGTCCACCTTTGATTTCTACACTTAAACTATAGCCTGTAGATCATTTCAAAAGTTTTTCATAATTATATTAATTACCATTAATACATTTAAGCAATTTTAAATGTCACTTTTTTTTCAGTTGCGTGTTTTTTTTTTTTTTTTTTTAATTTATAATCAATTTAAGTGCTGTCTTGGGTTACCACTCAATGCACTTCAATTTCCAAGCAAATCTAGTTGACAACTGATATAAAAAATTTCACATTAAAACACACTAATTCACACAGATGTTTTAAATGGAATAAATGAACTGAATTAGTAGTGCACCACTATAAATGAGGTCAAGCTCTCAGTGATGATTGCTGTATTCAGCACAATGGACAGCTCCCTCCACCGTCCCATCAAAGTGTGTTCAACTTCTAGATAGGACAGCTTCCTGTTGTGCATGTATGTAAACATGTTTCCATCTCCTGTGTCCTCATAATGTTAGAATCGTTGAGTCATTCTTCAAGTGAGCTGTTTTCAAAACACTGTTCAAGCAGTCAAGTGTTTGGGGATTTTTGAAAACAAATGAATTCAGCAAGTATTAAACTGATCAAAAGTGACATTCAAAAGACATTTATAATGTTACAAAGTATTTCTATTTCATAAAAATGCTGGTCTTTTCAACTTTCTAATCACAAAAAATCTTTACGAAGTGATCATGGTTTTCACAAAAATATTAAGCAGCACAATTGTTTTTAACATAAGCACCAAATCAGTATATTAGAATGATTTTTGAAGGATCTTGTGACACTACTGAAGACTGGAGTAATGGATGCTCAAAATTAAACTTTTCCATTACAGGAATAAGTGACATTTTAAAATATATTAAAATTGAAAAGAGTTATTTAAATTGTAACAGTATTTCACTATATATATATATATATATATATAAAATTGTCAATTAAATGCATTCCTTTTCCTTTAATTTTATTTTATTTTTTAACTTGCTGACCCCAGACTTTTTAGTAATAATGTACATGGTTAGCCTTAACCGAAATAATATGGCTTAGTTTAAAAAATTTTTGATTCTTAAAGGGATAGTTCACCCAAAAATTAAAATTCTGTCATTAATTACCCATCCTCATGTTGTTCTAAACCGTGGTCGTGGTACAGTCATGAATGTGCATCGATGTCTGACAGAAGAAATTGTTGAATAAAGTTTTTTTTTTCTTTGCGCAAAAAAAATATTCTTATAACTTCATAAAATTACAGTTGAACCACTGATGTCACATGGACTATTTTAATGATATCCTTTCTACCTTTCTGGGCCTTGAACATGGTAGTTGCGTTGCTGTCTGTGCAAGGTCAGAATGCTCTTGGATTTCATCAAAAATATCTTAATTTGTGTTCAGAAGATGAACAAAGGCCTTAAGGGTGTGAAACGACATGAGGGTGAGTAACTAATGTCATTTCGGGTGAACTATCCCTTTAAAAATGGCACTACATTTCATTACCTTGCTTTCTAATAAGAATAAATATAAAATTTAAAAAATCTCATTTGGCATTACCAGTTTTGGTATTCTTTTTGACTTTTATCCCTAAAACAAGATTAACTCTAGTGTTTATGTGTGTATATTTATATTGTGTATGTGGTTATATGATGCTACATAAACCCTCCGAGGTACATGAGCCCTCCCATCTTGCGCCAAATCCTGTAAGACAGTGTGAAACCTTGGTCGCCAAGGCAACGCCACTCTTGACTCTGGCTCGCTGCAACCCCTCCCACATCCGTTTCTCAGCAACCGTCACCAAGCAACTCTCTCCTCTAATCCCCCCCATCCCCTTCTCTGAATCCGCCTCTTTCAGAGAGAGTGACATCATCGAGAAGGAGGGATAAAGGGTGGAACCAGTGTGGAGAGAGATAATGATTTTTTAAAAAAGAGAGAGGGGGCAGTATGATTACAAAGAAATGAGAATGAGATGGAGAGAGAGAGATGAGCAAGAGATCGGTAAACAGGATTACAGTAATGGACAAATAGAGAGTAAAGCGAAAATGATAAATGGTGGGAAATAGTGATTGAGGAACAAAAAAGGTTTAAAGAAAGTGTCATGCTTTATTATTTATGGATCACCATTCACTTCAAAATCATAAGGAAATGTAAAAAAAATATGGTAAAGCAAATTTTTATAATCTGCAAAGAAAAGGCGGAACTATTTATAAAAATTATTTTAATGACCATTATTTTAGGGTTGTTGTTTTTGTTTTTCTCATAAGAAATGACAATAAGATTTTTTGTTCTTGTTTTCCTGTAATACTGAGTAGGGATGTGCTTAATTATCAACAATATGCATAGTGTGATGCAGTTGCTCTTTATCTATTTATTATTGCTTGACTTAGGGTCTTCACATTACATTGACTTCTCATGTTCAGATTTATACAATATTATAAATCAAACTGAAAATATGATATTCATGTGTTTTCATTAGTGTTCATTGTTTCATGCAGAAATCTTAATCTGAAGTGATGTCTCCATTCCTCTCAGCTGTTTGCATTCGCTGCATTCTGAAGCAGAGTCTTTCTGATCGCTCAAATGACCTAGTTAGACTTTATTAATATTGCAGTCAGCAGCACGTTGTATCGTTGTTCTTTGGGAATCATGAAAGGGGAAATGCGAGGAGACTGACATTGACTCCGCCCAGCATGGGAGGCTGATAGAGCACAGTCATGAAGCATCATGTCAGTCCAATCATGTGGCGATACGCATCATGTGGTGCCCTTGTGACATTAAAATAGACCGAGTGCTGCATGAGTAGTAGCTCATTGCACATCGAGATGATGTATATCTACGTTATTTCAACAAGATTTGTATCATGCGGTAGTCATCACAGTCATCAATGTGTCCCCCATTTCATACTGTTTACCTATGAGAAGAGCATTTGTGGGGAAATGTTTTCTCAGTGTGAAAGCATGAAACTTACCTGTGCATGAGCTCTGTTGGTTTTTGTAAAATGAAGCATGACTACATTATTTTGTTTGCCATCACAGGAGGTTGGGAGAAAGAATGTAAATGTGCAATGATCATCCAGCATGTTCAATGAACCACAAATAAGTGATTCTAGACCTTGTTTAGGGGAACTTCCTAAAAATCCATCAAGTGATCTGTCAGTTATGCTTTCAGGTGCTTAATCAATCATCTGCGGATTCTAGTGAAATGACAAAATAAAATGCAACCCCATTCCTCATATCCACTGACAAATTTTGGCTGTTTATTTGAAAATACAGTATATACAGTACAGTATATAGGCCAAAGCATCTCATAGAACTTGTTTACATGGGCATAATTGTGCAATTAAGGTGCATAATCTGGGTAATTCTGTATTTTTTTCTGAAAATGAATTGCTATTGAAGTATTTCAATATATTACTGCATGTTATCAGTGCTCTTGCCATTTATTATAATGCATTTTTGTGATTTTGGACAGTAATTCAGCTAACTTATTAATTCTCATTCATGTCCTTTAAAATAACACACAAGAGTGTGATGAATGGCAAAATATAGATCATGGGACTTTTACAAATCTAGACCATAATTTTAGTTTCTTTTTTAAATGTTAATGAAAACATTGAGAATTCCCTTAGAATTAATTTGGGCTGGACATGCCCAGATTAAAATTAATGTCCAGTTTTGTAGACATAAATCCAAAAAGATGATGCTGTATTCTGATAAATGGTTTTGTATGAACTGTGAATTTGAACTAATTATTTTTTACTGCCACATGTTCAAACATTTTTAACCAATGAATTTCCATAACTTTTCAGTTGTTCAGTTTCAAGTATTTTTATAAAAAAAATGTATAAAGATTGCCAGGAGGATTTTAATTTTTATATCTGGTACCAATCATAAGATTGATGATATTTTAACAGTTAAGTATTTGTGCAGTATTCTCTATGCAGAGCATAATCAGAGAACGGTACATAAACTTTTCCCAGCTTGGAAATGACATGTTTAATATTCCCTGGCCTGATACTTCCAGGTTAATCATGACCATAAGAACCCTGAAAAAAAAAGAGAAAGTGACACAGGAGAGATGAAGTGAACAGAACACTGAGCAGCTTGTGCTGAAGAATAAGACAGATGACAAACATGGGGAGGAGGCATCAAACTGGTGGCTAACATGGAATATGATGAATTATATAAAGCTGTCCTGAGGCTAGGGAGAGAGATGGAGACACACAGAGAGAGAGAAATATCACAAATCTCTCCTGTGTTTTGATGTCCATGTGAAAGATGGAGGCAGAGTGGGCCATTGTCAAGATGAGAAGGCTCAAGATACAGAGAAGAGACTGTTGTCACAACAGAGTGGGTTGAAAAGTCTCTCTCAGCGTGCTTCATTATACTGACAAAAAGAAAAACATTAATTAAACTTGGATGTGCAGAATGAGGAGAGAAACATGGAGTTATCTCTTGTTTATCCACTATATTAAAAAAGGTTCTTTTTGGCATCTGGTTCCAGTGGCGTGCACAGACCTCTGGAGGGGCAGGGGCACAATCGCGGTCTGGGGGAACCTTTCCAATGCACAATTTATAGCGATAAATGGTCCTTTGGATTATGAAATCCATTGTGTTCTTTACAATGGTTCTTTTAAGTGTGTGTGTGTGTGTGTGTGTGTGTGTGTGTTTTAAGTCCTTTTAAGTGTTTAATTGTTCACTGAAAGGTTTTTTTAGGACCCAGAATGATTCTGCAAAAACGACTTTTTGGAACCTTTATTTTTAGGAATGCACTTTGTGAAGTGCCTCGAACTGAGTGATAGAATTGACCACCAGACTGACACCATGGTTCCCGTGGACCGCGCGATGAATCGAGATGTAACTCGCACAGATTGTCACATGACCCGCGGATTGATCTCAATGGCACCGAACAGAGGATGTCAGATGAGTCGAAGCAATGATGCCTGAGGTGCGGATCATGTGCTGCGAACAGGAAGCGGTTTGCCAGGCTCTGCTTGTAGACACGTTTTCGCACCCTTACTGCTGTGTCACGCTGGCTGCACGAGCCTGAAAAGATTCAAAGGATTGGGGGAGAGAGAGAGAGAGAGAGGAGGTGGAGGAGGAGGAGAGTGGCCAAGGATGAGAGAATGAGCTTCTCATCATCTCCTCGCTAATGACAGCACATGAAATCGCAAATCATGCCTTTTAACGCGAATTTACTCCTCGCGCCCGCCGTGAGGGACGTTGTCAGCGCTCGAGCCAAATTAGCGATCAAATGAAATAGCGCATCCGGACGTGTTTCTCGCAACAATGTGGTGCATCAACTGTGCGTCGGATAAGACTCCAGCGATTCTTCATAACAAGCTTGTGTATTGGTAAGACGCACTGTTGCGACTTCTTTGTTTGTAGAAAATGTGGTTTGTTTTCCCGTTCTAGCTGGATTTGAATGAATTTGTTAGGTTCGTTTGTTTAAAAGACCCTGTTGTGAGGCATCACCTTAAAAACAACATACAGTAAAAAAAAAAAAAAAAAAAAAAAAAAAATCGCGTGCGTGCGATTCCTCTGTGCTTTTTAAATGAAGGCGCATCTTTTATAGCCGCAGAGAAAACGCTTGAGGCCAACGAGTCAGAGGTAAACACTGCTAAAAACAGCCAGCGATGCCTTTAAATGATGGGTTATTAGGCGAATACCTGTAATGTACAGAGTTTCTGAGCTTGTGTAATGGTCTCGGTTTTTGAATGCATGTTCTTGGCAATGACTTGTAGGTCACAAGTTCCCTCAACACAGTAATGCTTTCATTTGAAAACTTAGTGCTGACTAATGTTTGAATCATTTTCAGTTGCTCAGGTGTACATATGGATATGACAGTTGTATATTCAAACATTTTACAGTTGAATGACAGTTCTGAAGTTTGCTGTTGTCCTGTGGAGTTGGTAGCCTGTAACCTGTTTGAATACACTAAAGCTAGTGGTGTGTGGTGCTCTTCTTCAGTAAGGAGGCAAAGTTTCCTGTTTTTATTTATTTTTTATTCATTTATTTTATTTTATTTATTTTATTTTAAGTCTGGTATAAGTTAACCAATTGATTTTTGCCCAGTTTCTACAGAGCATTTACGTTACACTGTCGACAAGAAACCAATACGCCACTGTAAAAAGTTGTGACCTATAATTATTACCTTGGAATAAAGTTTTTTTTTATTTTATTTTATTTTATTTATTTTTTTAGGACTTTTTCAAGTCATTAATCACATTTTTTATTTTACCTTATTTTTGGACCATTAGTCAACCAGTTCACTGTAAAAACGGCAGGTGTTATGATGGTTTTCACTTTAATGTAACTAGGCAGAGTGCTCACTAAAAACCTGTTCACTCATAGGTCATTTGAGAATGAGAGACGGGTATTATTGCACTGACTGCTTAATTGGCCGGTCGTAGCATATTGCATCATATTCATTCTGTTTTATTTTTGTACTGTCAATTATTTATTTATTTTTTATTTTGAGGAGGCACTTGCTCCAATGCTTCCTCATAAACCCCCCTGGCTGAATGAACATGTGCATAGTGCTTCAAACTTCTTGTTCTTACAGTGGCACCATGAAGGATACAGCATCCAGATTTAAGTCTTTAATCAAAAAACATGGTAAAACCCTTTAGTATGCTATGAAGAAACAGGCCGTGGTGTTCTCTCTAGGCTTTCTCTCTGTTTGTCAGCTGGCGGGGGGTCTTCTAAATCCGTTAGTCCTCTCGTGTGCGGGGTTTAAACAGTGCTGGAGAGATTTCAGCTGTTTTACAGACTGCGAGAGTTACAACACTGTCAAAGAAACAGCGAGAGAGGGAGTATGTGAGAAAATCACTGTTCTTCAGCAAGTGTGCTGCTAGCAAGTTGGTCTTGTAGTTTTTTTTCTCTCTGTCTCCATCATAATGACTGTCATCAATTGCATTATTATTTATTAAGTGCTTCATCATTCCTGATGCATGATTGTAAGTGAATGTAACCAGATGAGCAGTCCTTCTCTCCCTCTCTATCTCTTTCTAACCCCCAGCTATGTATCCCTCTGTACTATCAGCCCCTGATCATTTCCTGTGTGTCTTAATGCATTGGATTTGAGCCACTGCCACAATTTTCATTAGCTTTATCTTTACTCGTCTTAATTCATTCTTGTTTCCTACTATGTTTAGGGTTTAGCACTGTGCAAAGCTTTTCTTATCCATGTCGCTGTGTTTAAATGCAAAGATTTTTGTCAGTCTATTCAGTGTGTCTAAAAGTGTATCGCATTTATTCACAATACATTTCTGCACATATTAAAAGTGCAGTGTTATTGTGTTCTGACTGTAATAATGAGTTAATAACTTTTATAAGTTATGTCATATTATAGTCATTTACTGTATATAAATCTGCTTTTTAATACATTATTTAATATGTTTGGATCAAGTGCAACTAGAGATATATATTTATAAGGTTTTTTGTTTTTTTGTTTTTTTTACCCCATTTGAAGTTTATACCTGGTTTTGTAGAGTTAGTCAGATTATTTTCCTATTGTCTGGCTAAATTTAGAAACCTGAAATGGTTAAACTAAAAGATGTCATTATTTTTCTCCCTTGAACATCCGTCTTGTTCAGACAGATCTCTGGAGTTTAAAGTAGTGTGTTACTTTGTATTTTCAGCAGTCTTGCTATTTTAAGCCTAAAACGTTCACGTTGTCAGTGTTTCTCTCTTCTGTGCTGCTGAAGCTGTGATCCGATTTGGTGTAAATGACAGGCTGCTTGAGGTTGTGCAAAAAAAGCGAGACCATACAGCGCTCTGTGTCGTGACAGGCAGCAGTTTCATTCTCCGGCAATGCGTTCTCAGGCTGAGCCTTTAGTAATGAACGCAAAGATGATTCCCAGGGCCACTTTAGCAGTTCTGGCCTGTAGCTTTAAACAGGAATTGCTCTGTGATTGCCAAACACTGCATTTTGAGGGAGTGCAGAAATGACGTACGCGCTCTTTGGCTTCTGATGCTCACTGCGTGAAGATTTGTTGTTTGTTGAGTGTGCAAAATGAAAGCTTGCTTGATCCAAAAATAGTAACATGATGTTATATTTGGACATCTTAAGCAAGTTAACAAATGAATAGTTAAAAAGTATGTATTTGCAATATAGTAGTAAATCATATGAATGATATGCCAAATAATTATGTATGCACTTGATTTATTAGCATATTTAATTTAAAATGACTTGGATCTTGACTTTATTCATTCATATCCAGTTTCATGTCTTGTTTTAAAGGCATAGTTCACCCAAAAATGAATCGTTGGCTTTCTTCTACCAGATCAACAGTGAGGTCACAATTCACTGCCGGTGTGTGGAAAAGAGCAGCATCACCATATTTTTAGATTCCCTTCATGTCCCATGGAAGAAAACAAATACAGGTTTGGAATGACATGAGGATGACAAAATAATGACATGTTTTTCATTTTTGGGTGAACATTCCCTTTAACAACCTCCAGCAGTGACACATTCTTTCACTGTCTCACACCTTTACCTGCATGACAACAGAGCAGCACATGCAGTACTCTCAAGGTGATGGATGATTCAGAGACTGTATGTTAACTTTCCATTTCAGGAGGAAAGCATGTGCCTGTGAGTGTGAATTAAGTCTAAATTCAGAATTCAGTTTCAAAAGGTGCAGAACAACTGTGTCTGCAACAGATTTAAAGAAAAAGTACACTGAAAAATTTAATTTCTGACATAATACATTCATCGTCCTAATTTGAAATGCCACCTGCACTGCTCTTAAAGCTTATGAAATGATAGTTCACCAAAGAAGTCTGTCATAATTTACTTGCGTATTTAATGTAAGACTTACATTCTTCTACATTCTGCATTCTGTGGTACATAAAACAAGATCATTTTAATTCCTAGTATGGACAAAAAGCTGCGGAGATGTTGATGTGTGTCATTGTTTGAGCAGATTTCCATCTGTTTTAACATATGGCTTCAGTTAATTTTTAACTTTTCATTCTTTGATGGATAGAAAGTTCAAAAGAACAGCATTTATTTGAAATATAAAAATCTTGACATACATTATAAACATTATAAATGTTTTTACTGGCACTTGATCAATTTAATGCATTATTTCATAGTACAAGTATTAATTTCTACTGTATTTTTGTTAAATAGAAAATCATGGAAATTCTGCAAATCTTTTCTTTTGTTTTTCACAGGCATTTTTTTCCGATAACTATCCCTTAAGTACTCAAAAACATGTGAACGCCGTGGTTTTCCATTTTTTGCAGTATAACAAACTAAAAAGGCTACAAAAATGAGTACAATACCTTTCTTTCTACATCTTATATGAAGATCTTACTCACAACATCACTTCCAACTCAAGGCTGCTGATACTAGACTGATATGGTGGAATTACTGTAACTCTGAGCCTGAACTAATTAAACATGATGATGAAAATCGATGGAACTGATAATAAATTGCTAAGAGCTGTTACACCAGCCCCCATATCCTTTAGCAAACATACAAGATCTGTTCCAAAACCTACTGTGCTGCCTACGGAGGCAGCATTTTAAGACATCACATGGCTGTTCCAGAAGGTAGGCAGCATAATTATGCCGCCTCCTACTTTATTTAGGACAAATTCAAAGGCAGCATCACATATATCCTTTATAGAGAAGGCAATTCCATAATATATTGCAATAAGCTCTGTAGAAAAATCGATCCAAGATGGTGGCTATAGGAGAGAGAATTATAAATAAGCTTATATTATCATAAAAATTGTTTAATTGCAATTATGAAGTGTTTTACCTGATAATTATTTTGCTATGTTTTTTTTGTTTTTTTTTTTGCTTTGGACTAATGTAGTGTTAGCTTAACAGCACGCTGGTGCCAAAGTTATTTAAAATGAATTATGAAAACGTGTCTCCCTTGGTATAAGCATAAACATAGGCCACTGCATGTTTTCTTATAGAATATAGAAGTTGCTTGTTATTCCTCGATAATGTATATTTGATATTCATGGTGGATTGCTTGGGTTGTGGTGAGATCACAGTGACACAAATAAATTTGAATAGACTTACACAGAAATAACTAAGGGAAACAATTCAGTGCCCTTCTAATATAAATGGCACTCACACTGTTTATCTGTTTATCAGAAATTTCTCTTTTTCTAACAGCTTTATTTTTTGATGTTTAGCTTTTTTTAACAGCTAGATGTTTGCAGGATGTGAAATGTTTTAGAGGTTTTTGTGGAATGATTTCTAAACATAATAAAGAATATCAATTACTCAAAAATAATGACTGAGGCTAGCAGAGTGACAGTTTTAAAGTGCTCCATTATATAGTGGCAGATGAATGGTATAGTGATATAGAGACATTAGCATAAGCTCATGATCATTTTATTGAAAAGCAAATTACTCTTTTAGTACTCTTTTTTATCATAAAGTTAATGGTGCTGCTTTTTATTACTTTGTTATTGATTTTATAGGGCAAGCTAAATCTGTATTAATGTCTGCTGAGTCCTTTATATTTTTTGTTGAATTGCTAATTTTATTGTATTATGATTTTACAAATCTGTTGTGATTGCCCCATGACTTCTGTCTAGTGTAGTGGCAGAATCCTCTTCTATAAGGTAATTCATTAAATTAGATATCTATAATAACAACTAAAACCAAAAGCATAATCAAAAAAAAAAAAAAAATTTAACATCCTCATCCTCTTGTTGTCATTATAATAAAAATAAATGAGAACTAGGAATGTCAACCTCAAAAAAAAAAAAAAAAAAAAAAAAAGAGCCTTATAAAAAAAAAAAAAAAAAAAAAAAAAAAAAAAAAAAAAAAAAAAAAAAAAAAAAGATATGTCCACTATAGAACTTGTGAAGTCAGTCAAAATTGACTTCATTGTGGCAATATTGTGGCAAGATATTGTGCCTACAAATGAACTGAATGTAAAAAAGGGAACAAATGAGTACAACATGCACGGGATTTACCTAAAATTAGGGAACAAATTAAACAAACAAGATACCTAATAAGTTGTGAGAAGAAATAATGTATGGCCAGTGAGAATTGAGTCAGTGCTGTTGTTTAGAACTGTCCATTCATCCAATAATTCTGGAAAAATATCAAGCAGCACAACTGTTTTTAACATGAATAATAATTAGTCATTTTTCTTGAGCAGCAAATAAGCATATTGAAGGATCATGTTACAGTGAAGACGAGTAACGGCTGCTGAAAATCCAGCTTTACAGGAATAAATTTCATTTTTAAATAAATTAAAATAGAAAACTGTTATTTTTAGTTATAATATTTCACAATATTACTATTTTTACTGTTTTTAATCAAACAAATGCAGCCTTGGTGAACATAAGAGGCTTCTTTTAAAAACATTTAAAATAAATTAATAAATCTTGAACAATAGCGTATGTTTCCAGGAATGAATCTGAATGGTAGAGAGCTGACCCAGGACTGAGGTGACATGTTTGTGTGTGCTTTTGTGTGACTTGCCATGAAAGGTGGGGACAGCACGGTTTGCCCACACACACATGCACCATGTGACCGGAATCCTAAGCAAACACACACATACTGTACATGCACATATCTAAAGTCACACATGCTGATCGGTGCAGGATTGCATGACTGGACTACTTGGCACTATTCCTGGACACACATTACCACACACACACGACCTGATGGACAGGAGAGAAAGTTTGAAGGACATTTATTGCCATGTGTGTGATTAAAAGAGAGAAATGCTAGTTGTACAATGCTGCGTTTTGGTGGAACAGTATATTGTGAAACTGTATTATGTATGATAATCATAGGCTGAATGTTACAGTGTGTAGAGGTATACTATTTCAGTTGATTGCTGTTGAGCCGATTGTTTTGAAGCTTTGCTGTTGCTGGCAAAAGTCAGCTGTTGCCATGTTGGTAGTTACCAGTCCCCTGGTGTGAAGAGATTTGTTACGCAGAGAGAGAGAGAGAGAGAGAGAGAGAGAGAGAGACTGTGTGTGTGTTTGTTTTGCTACTGTACTGCTTGTAAACTGCATTGGCACTGCAGTAATTGACAGTTCATCGATGCAGTCATCTGGACACCCACCAGCATGATTCGGCTGATCCCAGAGCAGCTCTTATGCAAACGCATGCTCACTATCACACCACTGCAGACATGAGTTTTTGTTCACCTCTGTAGCCATGCGCTTCCATCTAAACTCCCGCTAAACTCCCGCACAGGGCACATGCCTACATGTGAGTAAAGGACTGAAAAAACACAGAATAATGAATGTTAAATGTTATATGTGAAGATCTGGGACAATAGTTCAGCCTGACCAGTATTGCTTTTTTATGACAAATACAAATTATTTGAAAGTGAAAGTGATGTGAAAAGCAAAAAATGTGGTTTCCTTTAGTAATGCTGGCAACAGGAAGTGAGTCATCACGGTACACCTGCTTTAGGGAAAGAGGGATACTAAAATCCAACTTACCTTTGTACACCTTTTCCTTCTTTTTTGTGTTTCTCTGTCTCTCTTTCTCTCCGAGTCATCATTAAATGACTCAGTTCATATAATTTTAATGCCTGGCTTGTTTCGTTGACAGTATGCCACACATGCCACTCTTTTTACCTTCCATTTCTTTCTATCTCTCTCGCTGTCCTTTTCTCTCTGCCTTTTTCTCTATGCATCATGTCCTCTCTCTGTTTCTCTTTCACACTCCCTCCATCTTCTCTTGTTTCTCCCTCGTTCTCTTGTATTCTGGCCAGATGGCTGAGTCCTGACTGGGCTGCATATGGGCATTTGAAATGCTAATGTTGGTTAGTGTGCTAATGTTTGTCTACACTGATCCGTTTCAGTGCCAAGATTACAGACTTGTTTTAGTCTCAACTTGTCAACAAATAAGACCTAGAGCTCATTCTCTATCTCTCTGTCTTGTTTTCTCTCAGTGTGGAGGGAGATCATCAGTGTCTGGACACGGCTAGCTTTTCCGAAAGCCCCTGTAGTCAGGGCCCATACCTGGGCAACTCAGAGCGCTACGGGAACATCCGAAATATTCCTGGTCCTCAGGGTCCTCCTGTTGCCCATTCGAGCCAAGCGAGCCTGTCCTGGGCGCAACGGACCCGCAACCAGCCCGCCAGCCTGGCACTCCGCAAGCAAGAAGAAGAAGAGAGCAAGCGCTGCAAAGCGCTCTCTGACAGCTATGAGCTCTCCACGGACCTGCAGGACAAGAAGGTGCGGATCTGCGTTCCTCAAGAAACATATAATCATTAAGTTCTTTTAGCTGCCTCTTGGAGATCCCATTGTGTGTTTACCATGGTTAAGGGTTCACCTGGTCATAAAAATTCTAAATTGTGATGTGTAAAATGGCCTAGAATTGGGTAATAGAAATTAACTAAATAATACATAGTGTGAAAATAAATATATATCATATTTACTTACAATTACACAAGTAATGTAAAGAAATTGTTGCCATCTCCCAAAAGCAGTAATACCATGTTTTAATACCATTAATGAAAGGAAATCAAACACTGTTTACTTTTCTGAAGTGTTTTGTGCTTAATTAATGTTCATCCTAATTCTCTGCAGCACAAACAGCCGATAGGAAAATCTACTTATCACAACGTGTTTGTGTTTTAATGTGCATGGAGGCCATCTCACAGGCTTTAAACTACAGTCACGCCTCAAATGTATGTAATGGCCTCCAGCCATGCTAATGTGAACCCAAACCTCCATCATCTCACATAATGAAAGATGGGATTGCAGTTATGATACAGAGTGCTGTTATGCTTTCATATACAGTAAATACTAAGAATCTCTGCATTGTGGAATGTTCCAGTCATGGAGAGGACTAACCGAAAAGTATGAAAATAATCCAACACCCCAGCATCTACAGAATATTTTTTTTTTATAAAAATAATTGAGAAATTGAGCCATTAAATAAGTCATTTCCTAGATACTTTTGTGTTTCAGGTTTGATGAGTAAAGCATGTAGACACATTATGCATTACTTTTGAAGAACAACGTACCACTTCTTTGTTTTTGCACCAATCCTCTCATTCTCTCTGTTTGTCCATCTTCCTTTGTATCAGGTGGAGATGCTGGAGAGGAAGTATGGAGGTTACTTCCTGAGCAGACGAGCGGCTCGCACAATACAGACGGCGTTCCGGCAGTATCGCATGAACAAGAATTTTCAACAGCTACGCAGTTCCGCCTCTGAAAGCCGAATGACTCGCCGGATCATCCTGTCGAACATGCGTTCACAGTATTCGTTTGATGAGCGACAGCCACAGGCAATATAATAGTATAATGGTTAAAACCTGCACAAAGTAGAAAATTCAGCTTGTCTGTTTTATGTGATGTTTACGTAATTCCCATAACTTATTCATTATTCTTTAGGTTCAGTCCCAGACGCCCCAGCAGCCGCAAGGTCGATATACCAGCCATCACACTTCAACTCTGGGCACAGCTAGCCAGGCGGGAACCACAGACTCACAGCAGGAGACTGACTCACCCGCACACTGTCCTTCAGACAGAGAGGAGTACTCGCATGCAGATGACGCCTTCAACAAACAGGTGACAGATGTGTGAAATATTTAAGAAGTGAACCCTTAAATTAACGTTCTGTTAAAGAGTTAGGTTTCAATTAATTTCAATACAGGTCAGATATAAATAGTTGGGATAGAATAGACTGCTTCAGAATTGTCTAAAATAGTTGTTCATGTTTCATTTGAAACATATGATGTTGTCTTACAGCTGACAAATCCATAAAAATGTAACTCATTTCCCTCATTTCTAAGTGACAAGCCACAGCATTACACTAAAGGAACATTTGGTTAATTGTCAATTAGCAGATACTTACTTACTGCACAGACAATCTCCATGGAGCCTTGAAAGCCTTTATAAACTGGCACGATGGTCATTAGCAGACTCAGAGAAAAGAAGAAAAAAAATCTTTTTTTTTTGTTTTCATATTTTGTGCACTAATTTGAAAGAATTTAAATATTGTAAAATGGTTACTGATAAGATCAGATTAGAAAAAATATTACAAATGCACAGATATTTAAACTTCTGATACTGATATGCTGACAATTATTGTTGTTTCAATTAAAATAGAACACTGAGTTGTAAAGTTGTTCATTTCAAATAAATGCTGTTCTTTTTTTAACCATCTGTTTGGCAAGGAATCCTGAAAAAACACGGTTTGCACAAAAATATTATGCAACAGTTTTCAACATTAATAGTAATTATTGAGTGCCAAATCAGCATATTAAAATGATTTCTAAATGACCGTATGACATTGAAGACTGGAATGCTGAAAATTCAGCTTTGCCATCACAGGAATAAATTAGACTCTTAAAGGAATAAAAATAGAAAAAATAATTGTAAAAATATTTTAATAATTGTAAAAATATTTCACAGTATTACTGTTTTTACTTTCATTTTGATCAGATAAATGCAGCCTTGGTGAGCGTAAGAGACTCACAAAAACATTAAAAATCTTACAGAGCCCAATCTTTTGAACAGTAGTGTTAATGTCTGTGTGCTTCCTCTCTCAGGTGACATCTCTGGCTGACTCTATGGATGACACTCTGACGTGTCAGTCCGGCCGAGGGGACTCTCAGGATGGTGGTGGGGGAGGTGGTGAGGAGAGCGAGGATTTTGCCGAGTGTGTTTGGAGCAACAAACCTAACTCACGTAGGGGGGTCATGGGGGAGCAAGAACGTCTGGGGGTCATGCACGAGGACAGCACCGCTACCTCGTACAGCGACATCACGCTTTATATGGATGATGGCATGCCATGTTCTCCACTGTCCATCGAGCGGGTTCCCTCCAGTACGGACACAGAGTACTGGGGCGTAAGCAGTGGGGTCGGAGGACGTGAAGACAGTCGGGATATAGAGGGTGGCGGAAGCAATAACAGCCGGCGTAGCACGCCATGCACTGAATGTCGAGATTTCCGGTTGCGGGGGTCACACCTCCCCGTTTTCACCATAGAGCCACCTAGTGACAGTTCTGTTGACATGAGTGACCGATCAGATCGTGGCTCCCTCAGCAGGCAGCTGCTTTATGAGCAGGAGCCTACGGCGGGAGGATCGCCTCAAGGGACTCTTAAACACAACCCCGCCCATCGCACGCCCAATCCCTGTGCGGCACAGGGCCAGACGAGACCCCCGGGTCGCCCCATCCCATCCCCTCTTCCAACACACGTAGCACACCACACAATAATGCACCATCATCACCACCCACACCTTCACCATCCATTGCACCACCACCCTATGCCGCACATCCATCACCCCTACCCTGACCCCACGTCTCCCTCGCCCACTCAGCCTCCACTCACGCCACTTTCTTCCTCGTCCTCCGCGCCACTGCCCGCTACTGGCATGGAGCACTCGGATGGGGACAACGACTCCCTGAACTCCACCACCAACTCCAATGAGACCATCAACTGCAGCTCAGGCTCTTCGTCTAGGGACAGTTTAAGGGAACCGTTGCCTCCTCTGGGAAAACAGACCTATCAGAGAGAGAGCAGGCATAGCTGGGACTCACCCGCCTTCAACAATGACGTGGTGCAAAGGAGGCAATACCGCATTGGACTGAACCTCTTCAACAAGTAAGAGATCTTCACCAAAATAGGATTGACATTGTGCTCTTTCAGTTGACTTTTTGAGTTGTCCTGCAGTCTATATATAATATATATATACATTTAAAATCCCTTTTTTAATTTAAAACATTTTCGATGCTGCTGTCAGTGCATTCATAAAAACCCCAAAATAAAAACAAAAAAATTAAAAACAACATTAATAACAGTTTCTTTTGTTGTTTGACTGACATTAAATGACAGAGACAGCAGGTCTATTAGGCTGCTGTCACTTTAAGACCGAATACACAGATCTAATACTGACAAGCATTCAATTACTTTTCCAGCTGTTTATGTTCACTTGAGACATAACTGACAACGTTTAAGTGAAAACTCGCCAAATCAGACATTTTGACATATTTTTGTGTTTATTTGTCCATTTAAGAGCACACCCGAAACCCAAAGTAGCCTATACCTTTCGCTCTGTCTTGGATCACATACACAGAAAGCCTAGGGTACAATGTCTCTTTCGCTGCTCAGTGCACTTTTAACTTTTTTTTTTCATCAAGTACGTCCAGCAACAGACTTTATATTACGACAGTCATGTTACATGATTTGATCAATTTGGACAATACGTGGCAAGGGTGACAATTTAAATAAAAAAAAAGCCAAAATCAAAAATAAACTAAAATTCTATTAATCGCACAGCCCTAGTCATTAAATCATCTTTGAGAACAAGGTGTACCCATGGTGGTTTGGAAGCCCTATGCAACTTGCATACTTTTCATATTCAGGGGAAGTCGTGGCCTAATGGTTAGAGAGTTTGACTCGTAACCCTAAGGTTGTGGGTTTGAGTCTTGGGCCGGCAATACCACGACTGAGGTGCCCTTGAGCAAGGCACCGAACCCCCAACTGCTCCCCGGGCGCCGCAGCATAAATGGCTGTCCACTGCTCCGAGTGTGTGTTCACAGTATGTGTGTGTGCACTTTGGATGGGTTAAATGCAGAGCAGGAATTCTGAGTATGGGTCACCATACTTGGCTGTATGTCACTTCACTTTCACTTTCATTATAAGGATGACCATCATTGAATATGTCTCTTATAAATTAATATAAACATTAACCTAAAATCTTGATGTTTGAAAAGTGTATGGATCTATTTATTGACTAATCTGTCTACAGATATCTCCTCCATATGGTTTATCCGACCTGCTGTATTGAATTTTACATCCTAATATTGAGGAGATGAGAAGTCCAGGGTGATTTCTCTGAACCTCTTTTCTGACTCAATACCTGTATTAAAGATCATAGACAATTTATGGTAGCACAGTTTTATTTTAACACATTACTCATTACACATTACACGGGGAAGTCATGGCCTAATGGTTAGAGTGTTGGACTTGCAATCCAAGGGTTGTGAGTTCAAATCTCGGGCCGACAGGAATTGTAGGTGGGGGGAGTGAATATACAGCGTTCTCTCCACCTTCAGTACCATGACTGAGGTGCCCTTGAGCAAGGCACCAAACCCTCAACTGCTCCCCGGCTGCCGCAGCATAAATGGCTGCCCACTGGTCCGGGTGTGTGTTCACAGTGTGTGTGTGTTCACTGCTGTGTGTGTGCACTTTGGATGGGTTAAAAGCAGAGCACGAATTCCAAGTATGGGTCACCATACTTGGCTGTATGTCACGCCACTTTTTTTTTTTCTTACTCCTATTATAAATCATGGAAATTGATAATGAAAAGTAATTTTATGACATTACATTACATTTTATGATGCAGATTGATGTTATACATCTTTTAGCACCTTGGGAACTTTTAGCAGGGTGCTTTAGATTCTGATGAGGAAATAGAACCATAAGCAATCAAGTGGAAGATCAAATGGAGAGATCAATAAAAGACAAAGACAGATTTGAACCTAAATCTGTTTGGATACAAAAAAAACTGATTGAATTTTTTTGCTCTTGTGTCTATACATCTGTCTACTCTAAGGCTGTTGTTGTTATGTCTTGTTTGTCTTTATTTCAGTTGATTATACTTTTACTGGAATGAATCATATCCTATGATTCATGTTTTATCCTCACTCTCCCTGTCTTCCTCACTCTGTCTTCTAGGAAACCAGAGAAGGGGATCCAGTATTTGATAGAGAGGAGTTTTGTCTCAGACACACCTGTGGGCATTGCACGTTTCATCCTGGAGAGGAAAGGCCTGAGTAGACAGATGATCGGGGAGTTTCTGGGAAACCGTCAGAAACAGTTCAACAAGGATGTGTTGGAGTAAGTAATGATGTTTTTCCTGTCTTCCAACCCCAGACTGTAGCAAAGCATCCATATGCTGTTCATACCAGCCTGGAGGCAAAAAAACAGAAACCAGACACAGGCTAAAAAATCAACAATAACACGTTGACAGAAGAATTTAGCGATTTTTCTTTTTGTTTTTCTTTCTCAGCTGTGTGTTGGATGAGATGGATTTCTCAGGCATGGATCTGGATGATGCCCTGAGGAAGTTTCAGGCTCAGATTAAGGTTCAGGGGGAAGCCCAGAAGGTGGAGAGACTGGTAGAGGCCTTCAGGTAGCCTTTGCTTTCATCTCAGCCTTTGCTCTTTTCTCTGCATTTCATAGTTCCAAGGGAGTATGAACTTCTTTCTTTCTCACAGTCAGAGATACTGCGTGTGCAACCCTGCACTTGTCCGCCAGTTTCAGAACCCAGACACTATCTTCATCTTGGCATTTGCCATCATCCTTCTCAACACAGACATGTACAGCCCCAACGTCAAAGCTGAGAGGAAGATGAAGCTGGAGGATTTTATCAAGAACCTTAGAGGTGATCCAAGCCAATATACCTTTAGCTAAATCAGATTGAATTTTGGTTTCCAATTAAAGACAGTACAGCAGTTTTCACCTTCTGTTTCTTGCTCGTTCTCCCCCTCATTGTCATTGGCAGGAGTGGATAATGGACAGGATATTCCCAGGGATATGTTAGTGGGCATCTACCAGCGCATTCAGAAATGGGAACTCAGGACAAACGATGACCATGTGTCTCAAGTGCAGGCTGTGGAGAGGGTCATCGTGGGCAAGAAACCTGTGAGACAAACCATTTGTTTCACTCATGCATGTTATACTTGTGGTTGAAACTCCATATTGTTGTTCAGCTTGTAGTAAAAAGGCGATTTAATCTCTAGTTTGTTTATTCGTGTGGTTTAGTGTGAAACAAACCAAGCTGAATTTTAATATGCTGTGTGTGTGCAGGTGCTTTCTTTGCCACATCGCAGGCTAGTGTGCTGTTGTCAGCTGTATGAAGTCCCTGACCCCAATCGACCTCAGCGGAGTGCAGTTCACCAGCGTGAGGTCTTCCTCTTTAATGACCTGCTAGTGGTGAGTCTTCACTTACCGCATATTTGCCTAATTACTGTCAGAAGATATAGTAGAAGAAAAATACTCACTTGGGTTTAGAGTCATGTATCCACTTACAATAATTATATAATAGTACAATATTTGCATTGATAAATGTATACAAAATGTATAGGCCTACTGTTTTCATAAAAAAAAAATAAAAAAAATGTAAGAACATTTAGCCTATATAATATAACTGTATTCAGAGTTACATTGTACAATTTAAGACTTATAACTGTATATTTAGATTTTATTAATTTAGAATAGTAGTAAAGTCATCAAAACTTTTAAATAGCACAAATGGAAGCACGGAAATAATGCAGTGAGCAAAACAAATTAAACAAATCAAATCTTACATTTTATTTTGTTCAGAATTGCCAGTCTTGGCCTAGAATTTAGACACAAGGGAAAAAAACATTCAGTCATATGTATCAAAGCAATTTTGTGTTAAGAGTATGTGTATGTATAATGATGATAGCTACACAGCCTAACATCCCTTATGTTCCCGCCTTCAGGTAACAAAGATCTTTCAGAAGAAGAAGACATCTGTGACGTACAGTTTCAGACAGTCTTTTCCCCTGGTGGAGATGCAGGTTCATATGTTCCAGAACTCCTGTAAGTATATTCATCCCTCCATCTGTCTGACCATCTGTCCCTCCTTCTTTATTTATACTATCACTCCATTCCAGCTGGTTTACACACTCTGCTCTCATTCATTCCATCACCTCATCAAATCTCCGTGCTCTCTCGTTACCCTTTCCTTGCTTTCATGTTTGTGGTGTTTTGATTTCTTAGCAGCATATGAAGGAGAAAAAGATGTCTATCTGAAAATCCTCACCCTCTATTGTGGTTATGCTGTTAATTGGGAATGTCTGTGGAATGTCTGTTTTCTATATATCTCAATCAGTGTTTGTTTTGCATTTGTTTTCCACTAAAAAATATCTACACATCTTTAAAAGAAAATAAATTAACTCCACATGGTTAAGACCATATATTTTGAATTAAATATATCTTTCCTACACATAGACATGCTGAAGTACAGTACTTGTATGTATCTGTGGATTTTGTCAGAATGAGAAATCTATAACTAATTACATGAGACACAGCACATCCCTCTTTTTCTGGGTCTCTCTCTTATTGATTGCATTTACCCTCTCTCTGTCCCTCTCTCTCAGACTATCCTCACGGTATCAGACTGACATCAGCGATGCCCGGCAGTGAGCATAAGGTCCTGATTGTGTTCAATGCGCCAAGCCAGCAGGACCGAACGCGCTTTACCAGTGACCTGCGTGAGAGCATCGCTGAGGTTCAAGATATGGAGAAATACCGTGTAGAGTGTACGAAATCCTTTAATGTTACCTAATGTTTCACAAATGACACATCAAAAGCATGAGGTTCCTTTCCTGTTTGCAAACTGAAATTTCTGAAATTTGCTGTGTATCTGATTAATTATTAATTAGGGTTATTGTTCATTATGGTAAGTCAGTTTTTGCCGGCATTAACCCCAGTCTCTCTTCTCCATAGCTGAGTTAGAGAAGCAGAAAGGTGTGATGCGTCCAGGGCTCCTGAGCAGAGATGGGGGCGGGGTTGGCGGAATAAAGACCGAAGCTGTGAACGGAACTCTGGGTAGGCCCAGTCTGGATGACACGTACACAGCAGGGGAGGGGCTTAAAAGAACAGCACTCAGCTCCTCACTGAGAGACCTCACTGAGACAGGTACAACACACATTTACACAGCAAACTCCCTTCTTTTTAAACTACAGCTGTCAGTTTTATGTGTTTATTTAATGGAATTATAGCATAACAATGCCGTAAGTATTAGCACATTTTAATTATGGATGCTTTATGGATTTCTGTGGACTGTAGGCAGCTGACAGACCTATGATGTAAAACAAACAATTTGATTTCTTAAGCTACTTTTTTCTATTCATTGCTTTTTCTTGTTTGCCACAGTGTAATGTATTTTCAGTTTCACTTTAATATGGACATTAATTAATTGCATTCATTACAAATAAATTAGTGTATATTATTTTTATAAACTATTGATAGCCCTAATTTAAATTTGTTTTTGGCTTCTCTCTGTTGGGGGTAATATTTATAATTTCACCATAGTTTGATCATGAAAGGCCTTCTGGTGCAATTTTGAAGTGCTGAACTTCTATAACAAAGTACAGTTTGACAGACACTGCCCTCTAATGGCACATTATGTCCTTGCTAAAGGCTTTTTAAACAAGTGTCTGGAATAGCATGTTCATAATTTTTTGCAATGATTAGTATGTACACTGTCGCAGTATGCAAAATTTCTTTATGCATATAATGTACAGATGATACATTTTTTAAGATGTGCAGTATATAATGGAGCAGACTCAGTGAAATACTGTATCTGCCAAATGTTTTTTTCTTACTCAGTGTTTGATGGGGTTGCCAAGTGTTAACATATTTGTACACAAATTATATAAAAAATAAAAAATATATACATATTTTATAGAGGATAACTCGCAAAATTAAATGTAATGTGGTCATGTGACAAACACTACTGTTTTAAATGCTTTCTAAACACAGCCAATATCAAGTTCAGTGATGTGAAGTTGAGTTTTGTCAGAAGACATTTACTGTATGTACACAATTTGTAGATATTTGTTCACTGAAAATGGATAATCCAGGGACAAACGCCCAGTATTGAGATTTTAGAAGATGTTTTCTCCATGACATTTGACCCTGGTCTTGCTGTGCTTGGTTGGGTACAGGAAAGCGAGGCCGTAGAAACAGCGTTGGCTCTTTGGATAGTACTATAGAAGTAAGTCAGGCAGATCTGCTAACGGCTTGTAATAATCATAATAAAATTGAATGATCTTGTGTTTCAGTTTTCTTAAATGCATGAGACCTCTGTGTTTAACAACATTGGCTTTGCATGAATTTTTGATTGTTGTGATGCAGTTCAGCATGTTTTAATCCATATTGTGGAAAAAAACTTCATTGGTGTTTGCTTTGCATGAAGCATGTCTAATATGTTATGCCTGGTGCAGTTGCTTATAACTTATGCATTGCTCTGGTAAATGAATGGCCCCAATCAGTGTCTGAGGGCTGCTTCTGTTTTAGAGGTTTAGATGCCTGTTTAAATTCATGTTAAATGAGTGAGGCTCTATAATGAGGAAGTTTTACTTTGTTATCTGACTGATTTTGTGGCTTGTGAATGTGACACTGTCCTTTCTAACTTCAGTAAGTTGTTTGAGACTGTTTGTATTTAATGCTGAAAGGCTTTTTGGGTTGTCACTGTGCAGGAGATGTGAGTACAGTGATGTTACATGTTTTGTGTGCATGTACTTTTAAGTATTAAGATAAATTGTTGCTCTCAATTTTTTTTTTTTTTTTAGAGATGTCCCATTACAAAAATTCTGTCTGATATCAATAAGATGATAAATATTTTCATGTTATAGCCATTAACTGATAAATGGGAGTCATTCAAATTATATAATATAGTATAGAAATTTAAAGTACACATTAGAAATAAAATGTATTAATTGTATTAAGTGAATTCAGTCATGACAATAAGATCACATTTTACAGTAAATTATTAGTGTTTTTAAATACAGTCTTGTAAATCAATAGTTTTTACATTGTACTTTGTATAGGATGGTTAAATTCACTTGTTTAAGTGTTTTTATTTATCTTTTTTATATTAGAAAAAATAGTATAGAATTCTAATAGAGAGCCTTTGTTGGTTATAAACATGAAAATCATTATCTCTTATGATGAATTTTAATAGTAACATGCATTATTTTTTTGAAAAAAGTAAATGGGGAATGGCTGTCACTCATAAGTTGTAAGACTATCCATCTTCTTAGATTTCCAGTCCAATGACTGTCTGGCTTTGTGTGTTTGTGCACACTTTAGGGATCCATCATTAACAGCCCTCAGCCACATCAACGCTTGCCAATGGGGGGCGCCGTTCCCGGCTGCTATGGGCTAGAAGACTACCGGCCTCACCGCCCTATCCTGAGCCCCGGAGTAGGGGTGGGGGGTGGGCCGGGGCAACTTCACAATTCCGTAGGCAATATGGGGGGGGTCCCTGGCATCAGCGATCGAGGTGGGGGGCCGGGGAGCAGTTCTGGAGGGAGCAATTCCGGTTCCTTCCTGGGCTCCCTGTTTGGGAGCAAGCGTGCCAAACCCCCTGCTCCCCTTACTCCCCCAGCTCCACATTACCCGGCCCCCGTGCTACCGCCTACTACAGGAGGGCCACCACCTCCGTCCCCCTCCGCCCTCAGCCAGTCAGACCCCGGTGGGCCATCCAAGATCCAGGCCCTGCACGCTCAGTACTGTCACAACAACTTTGGCCAGCCTCCACCCCCCTACCACCATCAACATCGGTACCACATGCAGGCCATTGCCCCTGGCCCTCCCCCCGCTATCCATCCACCCGCTATCCATCATACCCTACAACGAGGGTCCCTCCCACGACGCGGGCCGCCCGCTCCTTCACACGCCCAGTTCCAGCAGCAACTATCCCATCATGCTATACAGCAAGGCCGCTACGGCAATATGGCCTGCACCCCTCCACCTCTATCCCCGCATTCGCCCAATTCCCCCATTGCCCCTTTCACTTTTTACCACATGCATCCCAATCCCATACGCCACGTACGGGTGCCCGGTCCTACCGGCAAGCTTCCTCTCACCCTGTCTCATTCTCAGCCCCACCCTCACGCCTACTCCCACGTTCACTCTCATACCCACAGCCATCCAGTACACGCCCACAGCCCACACCCCTTACTGGATCACTCCGCCCATCAAACTCATTTCGTTTTCTCACCACCCCCTCAGGCGCCATCTGCCATCACCGCCCGCCACATACCCCAGGGCGTAGCCCACTACATCCCGCAGTATCCACCCCTCTCCTCCATTCCACCTCCTCCACCACATTCCCCGTTACCTCCTCCTTCATCCCCACGTACCCCCCTGACTCCTCTTACCCCGCTCTCCCCGATGACCCCGCAGCTCCCAGGACACATTGGGGTGCAGTTGGGCGGCCCAGGGGGAGGAGGAGGAAGTGGAGCCAGCAACAGCAGCACAGTCGGCAGCTCCAAATCCAAACCTATCAACCGCATCAGCACGGTGGTATAAGGGTAAGCCGCAGCAGAGCGCGCAGGGTCCCAACGCGGAGGAGTCGGAGCCCAGGCAAGAGGAAGCACACCATACTCAGACTCTGTTACTTCCATATCCGCTTCCCTCACGTGTAGGGCGGGAATTCTGGCCGGCTACATGCTCATTGCAAGCCTGAATGGCATCTTGCTGTTGGCCGCCATTCAAAACAAAGGCAGTGTAACAGCATCAAATCTCCGACCGAAGATCTAAGAAGCCTAATGGAGACAATGGTGAAGCAAATGAAGTGTATTGAAGAGTTTGAGTTGAAATTGACATGCATGGCTACCAAAGGAAAAGGTTACAGGGAGAAAGGGGGTGCCAATTTAAGTTGGACTGATGATCTAGAGTTTAAGTATGACTGTACAGAAAACTCGGTGGACTCTTTAAACACTCAACATGGAGACAAAACTGGACAGATGAGTGCAAAATATAAAAGAAACTGAACTTTCATTAATAGTCTTTTCAGTTTTCATGCATCTCAGATGACAATCATTTCAGGGTCAGTCAGAAAATGTTTGCTTGATTCATTTCTCAGAATTGACAAATGTATTCCTCAGCACATAAGAAGGACCAGCATGCAATTAGGGGGATGCCAAACACTATGTTTTAATTATTTTAAAAGAGACTTTTATTTTACCCTGTGAGTGAAAGGACAGGATGGAACCTGCTGAGAAAACTTGAAACACTACACAGTAAAACAACAACAACAACAAAATTTTGAAACAATTTGGAGAATGTTTTTTATTTTATTTACTGTTTTGTTTTTTGTCTTGAAGAGGCTGGGCATCCGGTTTGCAATAAGTCAGCCATAATAGTAAAAAACTATTTTTTGAAGACCTCAGTGAAGTCAAGATGTCATTTGCGCCAAACAGAATGTGTAGAAAGAGATTTTAAATTGTTTGGTAAATATTTTGTTCTTTTGTTTTGTTGCTACTATATAAGATAATTAAGCATACAAACCTAAATGCAACATTCCCAAAAGTGTCATCATGACTAACAGCAACCATTAATCAGGACATAGATCTGTTTATTTCTACCACCTGTTACCTCAGCATCTCTCTTTTTCTTTTAGCTTCACCATTTCACTATTATTTTCATCTTGTCTACTTAAACAGTCTGACCTGACCAATGAAACATTTATATTTGGCAATTCATTACATAACCTTAGTGCCTACTGTAAAGGTTTGTCATTGGAGGTTTGTGATCAGTGTGATATTTTCTTTGGATGACCTGTTGAAGGAGTAGGGTGTTTGCATAGACATTGTCATTGAAATTTTGAAGTAAAATCTGTACTTATGGGCTTGGTTTTGTACAGCTTCGATGGTCAAAATGTGTTACAGATAGCATAAATATTTCGAAGTAACTGAATTTTAAAAAGAATGTCTGGATATGGGTGATTTTAATGGGTGACTTTATTACTATTATGATGTCAAAAACTACTGATATAATTTTTGCTATTTTTGGTGTTAAAGCTACTAATATAATACATGGATATGTTATAGCAGAGTGCTGTGCTGAGTGTTTTCTAACAGCTTTTTTTTTTTTTTAAACAGACCAACAGGCTAGGGTTTTTGTGTGTGTGTGTGTGTGTACAATTTATGTTTAGCAAACTAATTGGACTTCTAATTTCAGGGAAATGTTTTGCAACAAGTTTGTAAAACTATATCCACATAAAATCTGTATGATCCGTGTAAAACTCGTTGTTGCCAGAAGCCATACACACTTGAGCAACTCGCTCTTTTAATATTGTGAATTTACTCTTGAGTTGCATGTCCAATGTCAGTGCCCTCTCTTTATTTTATATGAAAGCGTTTAGGGAACTTACATTCACACACAAATGCACACACTCATTCACACTGAGAAGCTGTAAAAGCATCTTTAAATGTGAAGATCCTTTTGCTGAAAGTTTCTGGTTTTGCACATATACTGGTTAAAGATCATCAGTGCCTAGGATCCAAAGCTCTATTACCATCTGCGTCCCTCGAAACAGTCCCTCTATCTCTTCTTACATCCCCTCTAGACAACCAAAATGGGCCATTCTCTCTCCATTAACCAGAATCATTCAGAATCATTAGTGATGTGTTAGTGTTGAGTTATTTTTATACTTATAAAATTGTAAAAATTTTTGAATGACCTATAAGAATGAAAACATCTTAAATAAGAATATTATCATTTCTGCTGCTAGTCCCAGCCATTTATTTTTTCATAATTATCTTTGCCTATATAAATTATGTTTAGTCAAACTACGATACTGTTTATTCAGATAATGGATTCCAGTACTTCAAATCTGCTAGCATTACCCATAACCAAAAACCTTAAGGCCCTTGTATACAAACAGGAACTCCATGCCCCTGTTCATAATCTGTGGCGTGATAGGACCATTCACTACATTTCAGTTTTTTTTCCTATGGGTGGTATTGCTTCTCTCTAACTCTAACGCTTTGCTCTTGTGCTTGTATTAAAAGTCCTGAAAGCTGGGGCATGCTGAGCTCAAATGCAAATAAAGCAGAGATGTATGATGTTAAAAAAAAATAAAAATCCAGTAGTTTTTGAGATGCGTGTTCTGGTTTATGGACACGCTAATGTCTTGCGCCACCGTGCCCCGTGTTGCATGTCTGCACTTAGCTGAATGATGCTGTATAAACCTGAATGTATATATTAGTTGATAAAAATATGCCATATTTACTCTGCACTGGACTGGGGAATCAATATCTGGCTGGGAATGGGAACTTGAACCATTGTTTACATTTTAAGGACCTGGGGGTGGGGTGGGCCTTGGAACGAATTGTAATTGTAAAATTGTATCAGTCCGTGTGTAAGAGCAGTTCCTATATTTAAAATGAATTGTATGAAGTTTTATTTGTATATATGTATGAGGTTTCAATGCAGAATTAATTCAGAGAAATGATGTGATAATTTATTGCTCTCATTCTATAAAACATGTTCTTGCTGTTGGAAAGTTGTTTTTATATATATATATATTTCTGAGTGACTATTTGTCTGTGTGTTCCTCTATTTTGGTGTGTGTACAGTATGAATGTGTGTGCTGTGTGCATCCAAGTATGAAATCAGGGTCTTGACAGATTTATATTAAGCATACAAAATTGTTTTATTTGTTTAAAATGTTATATTTTATACGGTCTCAGTAATGCATTAAAATAACCACTCAAGAACTAATGCACATTACACATTGTATAATAAGGACTATTGATATCAATCAGCAGATACCATATGAGTATAACTGTAGATTTCTACATTTTTATCTAACACCAAGACAGAAATGGCAAATGATGCTGGATAAAGTCCTCTGGTCACATACATTTGTATACTTAGAAATGGAAGTTCTCCACTAAAGTTCATTGTGTGTTTCTGGCATGTACAGTATAGTCAAAATCATAGTTAAAATCATGCAAAATTAGTTGAGCTGAACAAGTGGCTCTCATCACCAAACTGGTCAAAACTCTTAAGGCCATTTTCTACAAAATCTTCAAACAGTTTTGAACACTTACAAATATGTTAACAAATTCGTATGTCATTCATTTATACATGAATAAGAATATCCCCTCATTTTTAGCTCCTTTGTTACACTTGTGTGAACCACTTCAGGTTAAATGCTCCTAATAACCGTATATTAAAATGTACAATCTTTTTTATTTTGAAGCTGGTTAGATTTCATAGGGATCCAGTGTGTGTTTGTGCTTCCCCTTTTGCTGGTGAATTGTATGTGTCTGCACTAGGCCACATAGGCTTGTGGAAGTCTCTCCGTGATGACTTAAGATGTTCGGGAAAATAATTACCATACATTCAAAGTTAAAAAGCACAATGTGGCTTAAATTGTGCTTTTGTCGTATTTGGGTCATAATGAACAGTACAAAAGAATAGTGTAAACAGACCATCACAAACAAGCAGAATAAATGTTCAGCACCACATCTCTGTAGGAAAGTTTAACGTGATTGTGTCTGCACAGGTTAAGCACTTATATGATGTTGCAATCAGAGCAGTAAATTGTATAAAAATCTTATTGTTATTCCACCCCCCTATTATTCTCCATGAAAATTCAAGAGTTAAGGTATTGAATCGTATGTCTTTTGTGCAGCTGTGAGGAAGTTAGCAAATGAATTTCATTTGTCCAATATGTTTGCTTGCAACAAGCAGATTTTGACTAAGAGTTGTCTGCTTGTACAGTTTGTGGAGTATACATTGTGCTTATCTGTGTACTTTCAGTCAACATTCATAATCTTCTGAGTGTGTCACTCAGCCATGTGCTGTTTTCAGTTTAAAGTTAAACAGAAATCTTCAGAAGAGTCTTAATGTCTATTGAGAAGCAATACAACGTGACATTCATCAATCAAGAAAATCAAGTTTTTCCACAAACTTTTAAGTACTGCCACCCATAAATATTTACTTGACTTTTTAGGTTTTTTTTGTTTGTTTGTTTGTTTTCTGGAAAATCTAAAAATCTTTGAAAGGTATGTTTACTTGAGTAGCAACACTAAGACTTAAGAGAATGTATATTTTATATGGGTATGAGTATAATCAATTTAAAAACAACAGATAAGTATCTATGAAAACAAGTCTTTTCTAATGTTGCTTCTCAAGTAAATTTGCCTTGTCTGGGTTTTTCATTACAAATAGGATTTGTTGAAATTAAATTAAAGAGGGTGATAGTTGCTAGACGTTGCTTAGCCATATTAGTAATGTAGAAAGATGATGCTTGAAAATGTTGAGAACTGTTCAAGAAAGTATTTGATAATTTGATAAAATAGATTCTCTTCCTGTTGTTCTTCCACACGATCCTTTCAGACTGTGGTAACAGACAGAAGAGGATTATACACCTTTGTCCCATCTGGAGAGCGAGAGCCATGTGCCAGTAGCTCTTGGATGGTGATCCAGTTGTCCAGTATGCGTCGGTTGCGTTTCTTGGAGCTCTTCTTCTGACTGAGCTCCAGGATTGAGGCTGGGTTCTGGCCTGACTCTGACTGGCTTTCCTTGCCCATGTCCAGACCGTGTTCTCTCATATATTCCAAGCGACTCTGCATCATAAACTCTCTGCGTCTGCGCTGCTCGCGGGCCCTCAGCAGATGTTGCTTACGCTCTTCTTTGCTCCAGTAGCGACCCATCTTCATTTCACTCACTGCGTCATCATCAGTCGTCATTCCACTACGCTCCTCACGGATCTTCATAGCTCGGGCTTTCAAGAGCCGGTCTCGGACGGGACGCTTGGCCACATAGCGGGTCCCATCACTTCTTATCTTCACCTTCCACTCCATGCGTGGTGACGGAGGGGGAAGTGGCAATGGTAAGGCCAGCGAAAGCTTCACTGGGCTGGGGTGAGGCAATGACTCCAAGGTGGTATTCCCATGGCCCTCACGGTCACTGCCGCCCATTGGTGCCTCACTTTCTCCTTCCACAGCTCTATCCAAAGGTCCAGAACTCTCGGAAAGTGAGGATCCCAGATGCATGCAACTCTGGTAGCGCTCTGGAGTGAAGCAGTTGGAATGACGGCGTCGAGTGAAGTAAGGACTTGACTCAGCACTGCGACCACCATTCCTGTTATGGCTGCTAACCCTAGAATTTCCACCATGTGTCACCCCTTCAGGCATGCGACGGATGGTTCCTTCTCTTGTGAGTGAGCAGAATTTCTCTTTCATAGGGGTGGTAGTCTGAAACTTCTTGTAGCTGCTTGGTGAATATGAACTGTTGAGGCTTGCTCGTCCTCTTTCACTCCAGGTTGGTCGGTCCCTGTGTCTACTTGGTAGAGGGCTTGTGGACTCATCTAGCTGAGAAACTGGAAGTCGATGTTCACTCACCATAGGTGTACTCCTGCAGCTCTCTCCCCCGGTGTTGTAAGCGCTGGTGCTGTCCTTGTCCGACCGTTCTTTCTCTGGAAGTTCGTTGATGTCAGACAGCTCGTGCAGTGGAGAACCCTGAGGTTCTGCTGAAACCCTGCCAGATGTTTCTTCCTCCATCAGCCATGCTTTTAAACAGCGTTCTCTTAACTGCTGCATCTTCTGTGCCCGTAGAATGTTCCGGCACTTGAACTCAAGATGCCTCATTTCCTCTTCCAAAAGCGCCATCTCGTGTGGAGTAAGGTTCTCGTTACTGTTCTCATCCAGAGCCTCCTCCCTATTCTCAGCTTCTGCTTGTGTCTCTCCTTCTTTCTGCTGCTCTTCTCGAACCTGCTTCACTTTCTTCATCCTCTTCTCATAGCGATACTTGATTTCCAGAAGCTGCTTGTACCTCTCACATTCCTCCTCTGTCAGGCCCGGCATTATCATCCCACTGACAGGATCATGAAGGTACCCACCACCCACACTTCCACAGTCCAGTGAGTCTGTGCTAAGGTGGAGCCCTCGGAGAGGTAACAGTGGTGATGGCGTGTCGTTCCCTCCTCCGCTGCTCCTGCCAGGCCTGAACTTTCGCAAGCTGCCAGGCGTGTTGGTGGCATTTGTGTTGGAGGCGCTGGTCTGTTCATCGCCCAGAAGGATGTCATGCTCAGAGGATTCTTCATTCTTTGTGCTCTCATCTGTTCGGCCCACACCACTGTCAAGCTCTTGACTGTTGCTGAGGGTTGCTAAGTTGAGCATGGGTGTCTCCTGTTGTAGGGTTTCCTCAGGAATGCCTCCTTGGGGTCTCTGTTGGCGGAAATGGTACAGGCCTGACAGATGGGAAGTATTAAGGCTGTCCACACTCATCCCTACAGGTAACTCACAGTCAATCTCCTCTGGGTCCAAATGAGTGTCAGTCTAGGTGAAAGGCACAAAGTAAGGGAAGGGAAAAAGAAAGTAAGAGGGAAGAGTTAGCAGTTGTATTGTCATAACAGTAAATACATGCAGTAATGCATTTCAACACTAGATGGCAATATAGACATTTGTTTAAATGTTTGCAGATTGTTTGGTTGTAAAGCAAGGCCTATCATTATTAAACCACAAGGTTTGAAGCCTAGTATTTTCATACATACACACAGGCATATATATATATATATATATATATATATATATATATATATATATATATATATATATATATATATATATATATATAATATTTGTGTGTGTGTGTACAATTAAATGTATCTATAGCTAACATTTTGAACAACGTATTACATTTAATGTATATAGTATACATAGTTCATAAGATATATTACAATATCATGGAGACTTACCAATTAAAAATAAAACTATTTATTTTATTGTGAGATACTTTATAACAAAATGGCACTTTTATTTATATTACTGTTCATTTGTTTATTTTAATTTGTGACAATTGTCATGTCTTGCTACAAATCAAGATTTATCGATGAATACAGCTTTATTGAAGTATTGACTTGTTTTCCCTGAGTATCTTTGTCTATAGTTGCAAGCCAATAATCAGTTGCAATTATCCCTTGATTATAAATGAGACTTTTATTAAGAGCAACACAGGTTGTTTTAATGGTCTGCCTGTGACATTTCTTAAACATATTTGTCTCTCATTCCTTCCTCTTAATTTATTCAGCCTGTAATCTCTTTCTGTAAATCAACAATCCCTCCTTGTTTCAATATCTATCTCTATCTATCTATCTCTCTCTCTTTCTCTATCCATCTCTTCCTCTCTTGGTCTGACAGCTCCACTTGTTTCTGGTCTTCAGTTCATCATTAATCATTTTGTGTTGCTGGGAGGGTGATTGTAGATGAGAATGAGAGGTACAAAATGGCCCCCTTTTTGTTCTGATCTTGTTAGTGCTGAGCGTTGGCTGAAATGAGCTCCCTGTTTTATTCATTAGCTGACGGCTGTGCTCATGATGGATGATTTTTGCCGGCTGCACACAATAACCAACAACCATTTTTTCAATATTACCACTGGCTCCCCAGAAATTGCAGAAAAATTGACAGTTAAAAAAAATCAGAAATTCAGAACACCATAAATACAGCTCTGAAATAGGTTCTCATTTAGAACAGTTTATAATTGTGTGGTGCAAGAGTAAAAATGCTGTTTAATTTGTATTAACTAAAACAATAAATTTGCTTGCACAGACATCTTTAGGATTTAGTTCAGATTAATTGCTTCTGCTGGTGTTATTCTCATTTATAAGTCACTTTGGATGAAAACATCTGCTACACAAATAAACATAAATGCAGAAGTAAAATTCCAGCAATGGTTAAAGTTTAATATTATATTTGCACAAAGTGCATCAGCATAGTCTCATCAGATGGCTTAGTTTATGTCCTTGGAAAAAAGCATGATATCCTTCCTTCCTATAGTGTACCGTGCTTCTACCTCTCTTCATTTGCCCTTACTCATACTTTCCATAAATTCCTTCAGTTACTCCTATGTGCATGTCTTTCTAATGGAGCACTTTTCCCTCCATTCTGTAAAGCAGCTTTGTTCCCTCTCACTCTTCATCTCCTTGTGGAATAGTGTTAATGGAACTGCCACACATCCTTGACACCCATCACTAAGAGTGATCACATGATTGAGACATTGAGTGATGTGAGACTTCTTCTGTTTCCTTCAGCAAAGTAAGCCATTAATTTTAGGATATGCTGTCATTGGGGACAGAGTGGGTCCATTAACTTTGCATGTGCCTCAAAAAGCCCATTTTGTGTGGACTTGAATCATGCTTGTATGTGTGTGTTTAGAAAACCATTTAATTGCTCAGAGGATGTGAGATTTGGTGGAATGATTTAATGGTTCATGCATGGTTTATTGTAGTGTCTGCTTTGTCTACAAGGTTTCTCCTAATGTTTCTCTTAAAAAGACACAATATATGGTGTAACAAGAAGTAGCAATTTGCTCCATTTTGTCATATTACTGTCTAGGACAAATAATTCATACATAAAATACTTTTCTATCTATTTTGTACTGTCATAAAAGTATGTATTTATCCTCTTTATTCAAATGTGTTCCTATCTCTTTCACATGTGTTGTATTTATTTACCTCTATCTCTGGTCTGGCCAGCAGTAGTGAGAAGTTGGTGCTGTCCTCACGGGTCAGGATGGCCACAGCTTCCTCTCGGTTCTGAACTTCCATCCCATTTATCTAATGTGAGACAGAGAGAGGCTTCATTCACAGCTACGTTCAAACACAAAAATTCAGCTCTTTTACTAAAACAACATAACATCAAAACATCAGCGACTGAGTCCTTGGTATACTGAATGTGTCAGTGCCACATCAGAAACCATAATAAATGAAGAACTTGTCGAGACAAAGGCAACATGACACATTGTCTTTGCTGTTCTGTAATTATTCTCTAGAGTAATTGTGTGGGCTGTTAAAAGTCACACCAATTATCTGTTTATAGACTGATTGTCTCTAGAAACACTTGACCTCCCAGATGAACGTAATGACATGATGATGTCAGCTCGTTAGTGATTGTTGTTGATGTTGTTTGACTCTAGCAGCACATCTGAGCAAAAACATACCTGTAATATCCTGTCCCCCTTCCTGATTCTTCCATCTTTTGCTGCTATGCTGTTTGGATTCACTAGAACAGGGTTTAAATATCAGCTGGATAACTTGAATATCTCAGCTAAATACTTAGCATAGAGTTGTGTTGAGCACTAAAATATAACATTCAGCCTCATGTGGCCACTCACTTCCCCAACATAGATGCCTTGGTCTTCCTCATCGTCTGTCCGGTAACAGACTGTTAGCCCCAGTTTATCCTGCTGACTCGACTTATACAGCTCCACCTCCTGACAAAGACAGAGAGGTAGAGCTGCTTATAGGGCAGAGATTAAACCCTCTGCTTTAATGATGCACTAGGACAGAAGCCAGCTAGAGCAAATTTATGAGATATTGTAGGTTGTGACAATGTGTTTGGGTCACTGGTCTTGCATCTACCCATCTAGTCCCATTTTTTCCCCTTAGAGTGCATGTGTTTTACTTAGTGGACGGTACAATGAAACAAACAGCATGCCTTTTTTTCCTTTCTTTTTTTTTTATTATAAATAAAGGGTTAGTGAAAGTATGTGCTTTATTCCTGGTCATACTTGTAATCAACTTGTAAATACTACACCACCCAAGTTTAAAAAAAAAAATCTATGGGATTTAATTTGTTCAAAGTAGTGATATAAAAGGCTATAATGATTTCTTGTTTTCCCACCTCATATTCCAGCTCTTCTTGTTGATCCACCTCATGGTTGACAACATTGAAGTAGTCATTTGGATCACTATATTCCTGCCCCAAAGAACCACTGTGAAAATACATATGTTTCTTTATCAGGTTTTCAGTGCATGCAACATTACATACACAGACAGTAATAAGAACTGATAAAGAGGCAGAGGACAGCGAAGATGCTCACAGGTCATTCATCAGGTATGGCTCCACCAGCTTAGCGAGGGGAGGAGAAGATGGGGGCATGGGTGATCCACTGCTCGGGTAAGACCCTCTGTCCCCATTCAGAAAGTTCTGGAAGCTAATGTCGGTCTGGGTGCCATTGTCCACACAGTCTGTGATAGCCATGAGCCGAGCCGAGCCAGCAGCAGCACCCAATCTCCTCCTGTGACCCTTATGAACCACTTGAAGCAGGAGAGGATCATGAGGCTGCCCCTCTTTGTCCTGGGACAGGTGTGATGTTCTTCTGCCTTTGAGCTGCAGACAGTGAAAGAGGAAGAAATAATGTAGGCCGTTGTACGTCCACTTAAAAAATAATGCACTGATTGGTTGTTTAATCTGACACCTCTGAAAATGCTGAAGCAGCACTATAGAGAGAATGAAGTGGGGAAAGAGGGAGACAAGAATAAGAAAAATGAGAGAAGGAGAGAGAGGGAAGATAAATGCACAAATAAGCAAAACTCAAGGAAGGATGTATTTCTGCTCCTCCTTAAGGAGAAGTAACACTGCAAAGCAGCAAAAATGGCTAGTGCAAGACAAGCATGAGCTCTCCATCATCCAATCGCAAAGAAATAGAAAGACAAGACAAACTGATTTTATAGACTCTTCTGCTTTGCCTATCAAAAGTCTGGGATTGGTACGATTTTTTAACATTTATGCATTTAGCAGACGCTTTTATCCAAAGCGACTTACAGTGCATTCAGGCTAACATTTTTTACCTAACATGTGTTCCCTGGAAATTGAACCCACAACCTTTTGCGCTGCTAGCAATGCTCTACCACTGAGCCACAGGAACACTACAGTTTTTAAATATTTTAATAAAAAATACAGTAAATACATACTGTATGCTGATTTGATTTGAATTACTTTTGAATATAAGGTATTGACATGTGATAAGAGAAACTTCAGATCTGAGTGGTATATGTCTTACCTTTACTTCTGCATCAATGGGACGCAGAGTGTTTCCCTTCTGTGGAGAAAAGCATAGAAGAACCAGATTAAAAAGTGTTAAAACTGACAGCTTTGAAAAGAAAAAACAGCAGCTGGTAGTATTTTTGTTTCAATAAATTTGGTAAATTCAGAGACAGATTTCATCAGTACTACAATTTGTGTACAATTGAAAATGTAATGTCATTTTCTATTTTTATTTTTGAATGATGTCACTTCCTGGATGTCGCAATATAATGAAATGTTTGTTTTTTAATAGGAATTCTATCAATCATACGTAATAGTTTCCATTTGCATGCAAATACCTTTTTTTATTGCTTTTTAGTGCCTTATTTGTTAAGACATTTTATCTGCTTATTGCATCTGTAACTGCTTTAATGCATCTACTTTGCCACCTCTGAGTATTAACTCTGGTGTATATTATTGCAGAAGTATGAGTTTTTAATTGGAGTGACAGGTTGTTTGTTGTATTTTCACCGACGGCCTGCTACGACAGATAATTATAATACAGAAACAGAGGGCTGTTTCCCACTAGATTCTCCTCCAAATAATTATTCTGATTATGTCTCTTTTTTTTGACTTTCATTTTGAAATTAGCTTGCTTCTCTCAATCATCTTGACCCAGTTACACAAAGTGTTAGAAATGTTAAACATCTTCACAAAGGTTCTAAGCACTAGGGTAAACTAGGTCAACTCAGTTTGAGGTTCTAAATTGTGCCTTTTACATTGTTCCCAAACTCTATTGCCATCCTCCCTCCCTCTTTCCATCAGCTGTGTACTGCAGTGTTGTATTGATTGCTGGTTCATTTTGATTAAGGTTGATATTAATCTTTATAACAGTTCATGTTTGAGCAGTCTCTTTTTATTGCACATTGCTGCTTCTTGGTACTATGACAAAGCTACAAAGCCTGAAAAGTACTGTTTATGTATCAGATTTATTTTGGTTTAAACTGTTTAATGTTTTAAGTGTATTCAGTGCAATTATCCGGTTTTAATTAATTTTCACAATTTTTTATTTTTTTTTACTTGCCACTCAGCATGTCAACACAGTCATATACAAAAATGTATCAAGTATTTGTTACTGAAAAATCTAGATACAGATTGTAATGGAGTGACATCTTGACATCATGTTTATGACAAAAAATACTAGCACAATTACAAGAAATAGAAAACTATGATCTATAATTATAGATTAATCTAAAATCTATAAAACACACCAGAATACTTAAATATAAGTAAAATTGTGAGATGTTTTAATCCATGTCTCAAGAACCGGTGACATGAAATTATACCATGGACTAAATGTGCTGTTGTGTGATGCTAATGACTTTTAGTCTGTTGGTATATTTATTGTTGTTGTAACTAACATATATCTGACAGTGCACATTTGAATTTGTGCATTGGGACAGTTCATCCAGTGACAGGCCTTAGGGAGGGACAGATGAGAGGTGATTTAACCCTCAAGAATGCAACCCACAATCAATACAAGGTTAATACTGGAAGTACTTTTAACAACCCCTCCTCTCTCTCTCTCTCTCTCTCTCTCTCTCTCTCTCTCTCTCTCTCTCTCTCTCTCTCTCTCTCTCTCTCTTTCTCTCTGACTTTCTGTTTCTGTCATCCTTCTCAAAGCAGTCAAGCTACAAATAGCTGACCCTTAGAGACCAGGTCTCACCTCAATCCTTATGCTGTTTGACTGAAAGTCTTTCGATCCCTAAAAGAGGTGAAACCTATTTATTTTTCATTGTGTTTGGCTCATTATTGATCCTGTCAGTGGCTTTGATTACAAATGGACTGTTTGCACACGGGATTCAGAGTTGATGGAGCAACAGTGATATTGGCAAACATGGACTTCTCAAGCAGAAAAGATTTTCTATATGTTCCCTGTCTCGTATAGAAAATGCTTATTAATGTATGATTCTTTCAATGTATTGAGAGTATTTATGATTTGTATACATGAGATAATGGGGGAAATTACAAGCAGTTTTACATTGGAAAGCAGCATGTTGATAATTTCAAAACATTTGTTTTAGTGTTTTTAGAGGAACAACAGAGTGTGTCGAATTGACTGTGATGGAATTCCTTCTGCATGATTAAGTGGCCTACAGAACTCAGTGGGTGATTGTGCTTATCAGTTCAATACCAGGAGACAGCAATTACATCTCTTTAACTCGTGATACACCTCTATTGACCTTCACCCTGTACATTTGCCCCTGTGGAATAATTGCATTGCTAATGAAGGAGCTTCTGAAGGTGCTCACAGATACCGCAATGCACATCCACACCCCAACAATCACTATCATCTCACTACTGGATGCCTGCATTAACTCAGTCTGTGATCTACCAAACACGCCGCATTGATTATGCCACTTTCCAAGACATGCAGCTGGAAGCATCCAAAAAAGTCAATTTTGTTTTGTTGTATTTTAGTTAAAGGAAATGTTTAACCTTCAGAAATGTTTAACCTTCATCTAGCTAGTATGGGAACAAATGCACAGCATTTTTTTTTTTTTGGTAAGCTTTAAAAGTATTATTCATTTTTAGTTTGATATCCAATGCAACAAAGAAACAAGTCTTTTCTTCCATATTGTTATGCATATCTGAGACAGATCAGAAACAGATTATTGAAAAAGAAAGAAATGTAAGGCAGGGACCTGGTTGTTGATTGATTGGAGGTAGATCTGAAACCCATTGTAAGAAAGGGACAGGGTTAAAGCAGACTAAGTGATTGGAGAAGTCCAGCATGCATGAAGTGAAGTCTGTCATTTCACAAGGAGATTGAGTTATGACAGTATGATGAAGAATTATGAGCTCAAAAAAATGTTAAAAAAATTAAGCGAATTAATGGATGAATCCTTCACAATAAGTTCAATAAGATGCATTTAAAAAAGAGATAGAGTGAATTTCCATTTCATGCCAACAATCATTTTAGCTAATGTCATAAAGTAGACCTTGTAAACTGTTACAAATCAAAATTTGTTGAATAATTTAAAACGTAATGTCACATCATATGTAATAGTTTCCATTTGCAATCAAATACCTTTTTATTGCTTTTTGTGTTAAGTGCCTTATTTGTTAGACATTTTATCTGCTTATTGCATCTGTAACTGCTTTAATGTATTAACTCTGGTGTATATTATTGCAGAAGTATGAGTTTTTTATGGGAGTGACAGGTTGTTTGTTGTATTTTCACCGACGGCCTGCTACTACTGATAATTATAATACAGAAACAGAGGGCTGTTTCCCACTAGATTCTCCTCCAAATAATTATTCTGATTATCGCTTTTTTTTCGACTTTCATTTTGAAATTAGCTTGCTTCTCTCCATCATCTTGACCCAGTTACACAAAGTGTTAGAAATGTTAAACGTCTTCACAAAGGTTCTAGGCACTGCAGTAAACTAGGTCAACTCAGTTTGAGGTTCTAAATTGTGCCTTTTACATTGTTCCCAAACTCTATTCCTGTCCTCCCTCCCTCTTTCCATCACCTTCCCCTCAGGATTTCATCTTGCTTTTGATTAGTTTAGAGGAGGGAAACTCTCTCTCTCTCTCTCTCTCTCTCTCTCTCTCTCTCTCTCTCTCTCTCTCTCTCTCTCTCTCTCTCTCTCTCTCTCTCTCTCTCTCCCCGCCCTGGATTGAACCTAAACCTCCATTAATCCAGAGTCTTGAGCAGTGATATATGTATGTTCAGGATGGGGTGATAGCAATTTTTGCTCCTACTAGTACTGGCCATCAGTTCAGGGCAAGGGTTGTGATGGAAACCAAAGAATTATTTAACTAAAGGTTACTTGTGCCCGAAATGTCAGTCTGGATTAGTTTTACTTTCTTCTTTTTTCCCCCCATTCTTGGAGTAGGTGAAGGGTGGAGCTTTTGATCTTTTTTCCTTTCATGTCGCTGCATGTTTGGAGAGACCTCCTGCAGTGTGGAGGGCACACGAGTAGATTTTGTTTATTTACATCAGTTTTATTCAAACGCCTGATTTAGTGCACTCGACTATGTGTGTGCGCACCTTCGCCATCATTATTGCATCTACGTGCGTTGCAGTGAGAAAGCATATAAGTCTTGCTTAATGATCTCAGTTGCCTTAGCAACGGCATCCCATAGAGACAAATTTGACAGGGTATGTTAGGTAGAGGCAGGAAGACTGAGAGAGCGAGAGGGAAACTCATCAGAAATGACGTGGGGGGGTTTAGGTGGGATTACAAAAGGCAAAGCGTCTGCTAAAAGGCTCATTTTGGAGTGATTCAACATGCACAGGATTTTTGCTGCAGACCGAGCTCATTTAAACCTCATCATAAGACTAAAGCTTAGAAGCAATTAGTGCGGATGAGTGTCGCACGAAGATGGCCAAATGCCAAATAAATGCGATGGTGTTCATGGATAGCGATTCCATGCGCTCGGCTGTTCCAGCAGAGCCGGTTAATGTGATCTAGTGTGAATGGTATTATTCATGCCTGCAGGAGCTTGTCCTGAGTCCAGTGAAGCCTGTCAGGATGTGTCTGCTCATCATAACCGTGTGTCCAGCCACAGAGCAGAAGCAGGAGCAAATGCCACATACTCAGATACATAGAGCATGACACTGATGAAAGACTGGTGAGAATGTGTGTCTAAGAAACACTGTTACTATGAGAAGCACTTTAGAGTAAGCAACTAGAGGTGTATTTTACTGGGTTTTTTTTTTATCTAACAACACCACTTAAGCCATGGTTGCTTATTGCTTTCATAAAAAAGTGACACCATTACAGTGATTAAAAATCTTTGATGAAGAAAATGACTGGTGTTTGCTTGTGCAAAATGTGCTGTCATATTTGCCAGGGTGTTGCTATGCTGTTACTAATGTGCTTTTTAGCACGTTGCTGCTAGGTGGTTGGTTACTTTAAAAAAAGCCCATAGTCTCAAGTCTCCATAATATTCCGATCCCTAGATATGGCTCTGGTCCCTCCTTCAGTGTAAGCCTGAGGGATTTTTCACCAGTTTGATTGTCGCAAGGCAGAAAATCATAAATCCAATGGCTTACCTACCATTCAAAGGTCAGGATTATGATGATTTAAAAAAAAATATATAATAATAATCATATTATTAAAGCATTAAATTGATTAAAAGTGACTGTAAAAATATTGTTGCGTAAGATTTATAAATAAGTGCTTTTGAAATTTGTATCACAGTTTCCATGAATACATTAAGCAGCACAACTCTTTTCAACACTGATAATATTAAGAAATGTTTCGTGTGCACCAAATCAGCATATTAGAATGATTTCTGATTGATCATGTGACACTGATGACGAGTAATGGCTGCTGAAAATTCAGCTTTAATAGAAATTGTAATAATATTTTACAATATAACTCTTTTTACTGTATTTTTGATTAAATAAATGCAGCTTTGGTGAGCATAGTGGACTTTTTTAAAGCATTTAAACATAGAGATAGATAGTGGGGTGAGTAAAAGATAGCAAAGTTTTCATTTTTGGGTGAATATCCTTTTAAGTGTGAATAATTTCAGTCTGAAAGCCATGAAGGATATGAGGAAAAAGTAAAGACGTAATGCCTCGTGGTGATGTCACCCACAGCTTGTCATGACTCTCATGTGATATTGCTTTCATTCTAAAGCGCGTTAAATATGCTTCGCTATTCCTTTGCAGTAAATCCAGGGAGCTTCCAGTGTTGGTGCAGCTGATTTGGCAGGGGGTTTATGGTGTCTTCCAGCTCTCTCCACTAATAAGTGTGCAGCATTTAAAGCAGGCTCACACAGAGAGGACTCTCTGTCACTGCATAAGAAACTGGTTAAGGAGTAAAACCCTCTGTGCAGAGAGAAGAGATGGAAATTGAAGTGAGATTGAAGAGATCAAGTGGGAGATCCTCTCAGTATTGGAAAAAGCTCGACCTAAACTGGCATGACATTGCGGTCTGGCAGAGAAAGCAAATTGCTCTCTGAATAAAACTTTATAGTGGCAAACTCAAGCTGTGGAGAGGATTTTAGTCAAGTGGAGTTTTAATGCTACAGGTGAAGGAACTGAGAGGCGGCAATGCATTTGAAATGGGTTGCAATTTTGTTTGGTAGTGTTCAGGGTTTTTTTTTATTATTATTATTATTTTCTTTTTCTTTTTTAGAAATTGAAAAAAAGGAGACACTTTGCTGTTATGTAGTACCATAGTATGAATCAGGGTTATTTTAGTTAACTAAAACAAACTAATATATACTAATATAATATATATACATACGTATATATATATATATATACTTAAAATAAACTTCAATTGAAATAAAATAAAATATTAAAACTTAGATTTTATATAAAATATAAAGGACTAAGAAACTTATTTTATTTCAGCTGGTTGTGATGGCAACATTTCTCATTTTCACTTAATTTTATTTGCTAAATTAACTAAAATTTAAATTAATAAAATTAATAAAAACTATATAGACATATTTAAAAAAAATAATAATTACATAACAACAACAACAAAAACTTTAAGTAAATTAAAAATGAAAACTATAAATAAAAATATAAAAATAAAACTAATTCAAAATAATAAAAATAAAAGTATCTCAGTGATACTAAAATAACATTGTTTAGTACATTTAAAAAAGTTAATATGCATGTTTTATATATTTTTTTTAAATCATACATGTAATTAAGTTTTGTTATATAGTGAATTCTTTTTTTTATAAAGCAGGCACTTTTCTGTTATTTATTACATATAAAATGTTTATATGCCTGTTTTGTGTTTTATAATGTTTTGTTTTTTAATAATGCATTCATTATATAACCACCTAAACACCATAGAAACCACATAGCAATGTCTAACAACCACAATGTACAGCAACCGCATAGCAACAACCCCGAACACCTGAGCATCATGAGCTGTGCGTGGACTCTTCAGATAATATATAAATCTAGTTAATATTTGCATATTCATGAGTGTGACCTTGCAAAATGCTGTAATAGTTTGTTTGCACAGGTGTCATAGATGCTTACTGATTTGGACCCTTATTATAGATACTTTAATTCAAGGTGACATTACACTGCAGCCACTTTTCCACTTGTCAGTTTTAAGCCATGTGTTCAGAGGCGTGCCATGCTTTTTTTATTTTGCATAGTCATGTACTCCACATCTGAATTCACTAAACCTTGATTTTAGCATTCCTTTCCCATCTCTGCACTCAGTGCCACTGCAGCCACAGATATTTTACACACCTGATAGGTTTTATTATTAGCTGATCTGCCCTTCTCTCATCCTGCTCTACTTTCTAGCAATATAAATATCCCCTAGCTATCAATCATAATCACATGACCTGCCATGTGGTTGGAAAAATGACAGAATGGAAACCAAACTTTAACACCTTATAGTGGAAGCGGTTTAAAAACGAGCATAGCTTTTTCTCTCTCAGCCTATTAGGAAATCACCGCCATGTCAATTAAAGGCTGCTGAGTAGGAAGTCTTTTTTGCTGTTTAGGGGATTGTGGTTTTCAACACAGGATTAATTCATTAAATTGTTTGCCTAAAGAACCACCTTAACTCAAAGGCCCCTTGACACATCTTAAACCTTTTCTGTTACGATAAACAGTTTCCAGTTTGCTGATAGATCTACAATCCCTGTAAGAGTAACATGCATAAACCCTGGTGTCATATGAGACAGCAGAATGTGAGGTTTTTTTATTACTAGTGGTACTAAATAGAACTTTGTTGTTGCTGTTGTTATTTTTCAGAAGACAAGGAGCCTCATTTAGGAGTAAACTCCAACTTTTCAGAGGAAAGTATAGTTGTGTGTTGAACTATTGAGGAATACGACACCGTTTTAGATAATGAAAAAATAAATCATCTAGCACAAGATTACCTATATTTGGGACAAATTGTAAGTTGGCCATCCAAAAGAACTGATTTATGGTCAAACCTGCATTTGACATTTGAAATTTCTGTATCCATGTTTCAGCATCAACTGGAAACCCTTTCAAGAAGAGTTGAAGCTGTTGTAGCAAAGGAAGGACTAACTCCCTATTTATTGCCCATGGTTTCAAAATTGAATGTTCAATAGATTAAGTTAAAATGCAGTAAAAGTTTTAATATTGTGCAATATGATTACAGTTTAAAATAACTGGTTTCTATTTTTAATATATTTTAAATGTAAATTTGTAATGTAATTCTAATGTTATGCAAATGTAATTTATACCTTTGATGGCAAAGCTGAATTTTAAGCAGTCATTACTCCAGTCTTGAAAGTCGCATGATCCTTCAGAAATCATTCTAATATGCTGATTTGCTGCTCAAGAAACATTTCTTATTATCAATGTTAAAAACAGTTGTGCTGCTTAATTAATTAATTAATTTATTTATTTAGTGGAAATTGTGATTGGTTCTTTGATAAATAGAAAGCTCAAAAGAACAGAATTTAAATAGAAATGGAATTATTTTGTAACATTATAAATGTCTTTACTGTCACCTGTCAATTTAATGCATCCTTGGAGAATAAAAGTATCAATCTTTTCCAAAAAAAAAAAAAAAAAAACTTACTTAACCTAAACTTTTGAATGGTACATTATAAGTGATATATTGATATGCTGCGTTATTAATTTGATTAACTTTGTGAAACTTTTACCTCCTAAAAGTATCTCCAATAAGCATATGATTGCAAGTGCAAAGTTAAAAAATAAAGAGAACATTTAATATGAACTTGTGTTTGTATTTTCACCTGAAACATGATCCTGTACTGTTCCTCCGGCCTGTTCACCACACACATGTTGCAGCCCATCGTGGCTCGTGGTTTCCTGAGGGGATGCAATTCCTCGATGCTCTTCGCTTCCTAATTCTCCGATGTAGGTGTCGATCCCTGCCGTCCAATTACAGTAACCCCTCCCTGAGATCAGAGGTTAAGACTCTGCACTCCATGAAAGGGCTTTGGTGTTCTTTTCTTTGTCTGATTCCCTCATTCAAGCCTGACTGCTGTTTTAATTGAGGTCCAACCCAGGAAGCGGGATCAGAGACGCGGCAGCATCCAGCCGTGAGAAAGTCAAGGTTTGATTGCTGATGAATGGAGCCTCTGATGTCTGTGTGCTTTTACTCAGCTTCCAATTTACTCCAAGATACAAGTTGGTTTAATGTTTGTGGCTTTAATCTCCACATATGATGATGCGAATCAGATATTATATTATTAGACAGATAATGTTTCATATCTCCAAAGTCTTTGCACTTGAAAACAAGCAGCACGGTGTGACAGGATTAAATTTACAGATCCCACCGTGTCTGAACAATATAATGAAAGAGATGATCTACCTAACGTGAACTCCCTGGTGCCTCTGCCAAAGTCGTAGACTAAGACATGAATTATTAAATAAAAGATGCAATAAAACAAATGTTTATTTTCCGCCCACTCCTTATTCCCCTGAGAGATGCTTTCCTTCACACTCTGATTCTATTATTAGAGAACTTATATCCTTCATTTACATATAACAACACTCTCTAGGCGCAGACATGCACGTCATGCTATTTGAAGTGCTTTAAATCATGTTGCTCGAGTCTGTAACTAGTGCCTACTGCAATTCTGACTTGAGTATTCCCGTTCCATCATTATTTATGAGTACAATTTCACTGCTAATGTGTTTAGATCGTCATTAGCTGTTATTATCACTGCAAGACTATGGTTGCTGATGCCGTGCCTAATTTCATATCCCCTCTCCACAGCATATTGTATTTAACACCTGCATGTATTTATCTACATGCGCGCTCTATGAGTATGTCATCATCTTTTCCTTCTCCTCTATAAAGTGAGGCTGTAATCGCACCTCTCATTTGCACTCACTTTGCAGATAAGAGCCTGTCGTTCACAGATCACATCAAACCAGCCCTCTTCCTTTCTTCCCGGAATTCCAGCTGCGTGTTCATGGCAGAAAATGAATAAGAGAGTGCACCTGTCAGATCATGTCAGAAACAGCCTCTCTCACTCTACTGAGGTGAGCTCATCTCTTTCTCCGAACAGTATGTCAGTCTACAAGGACAGATCTCTCCATCGCATGAAGGAAGGATAATTGAAAGAGGTGAAGGGGAGTCTGGAAGTATCTGATCTTACGCAGGAATTGGAAATGGACACTGCCCTACATCTGCCCAGCTTCCGAGAGAAATCCAGAATCAACAGAGCTTCAGGATATAAAAGAAACCTTTAGTCCACTGCTAATGATGTTCCCTTATGTTTCTGCTCCTCGTGTCTGGAGATTTGGGATGTAATCCAGCTTGCTTAAGCGCTTGAAGATGAATGAAGTGGTGCAGTGCGTTTCCAAAGAGAAAAACGAAGTCATTCAGTCAGATGGTGGGACGGTGAATCTGAAAAATCCATTCGAGAATGTCTCAAGGCTCTGCTGGAGCGGTGCCAGCCCAGCACACGTACATGTGTGTCTGCAGAGAGAGGAAAGCTGCTGGGCTGGAGGAATCTTAGGGATCGGCACCACTGCACAAGCTGGAGCCCATTACAGCTTTACAACAGGCCCCTCCTCTCCCAGCAATACCAGCCAATATTCACCAGCCAGCTCTCATCTCTCTCTCTCTCTCTCTCTCTCTCTCTCTCTCTCTCTCTCTCGCTTGCGCGTTCTCACTCTCTCTCTCTCGCTCGCTCAGCCTCTCTCTTGTACTTATAGGTGATAGCTTCACCTTCCTACCATCCTTTCCTGCTTCCCTCGTATCTTATTTCCCAGCCCCTCGTCACTGTCTCTCTCTCTCTTTCACTCTGTCACCTGTGCTGGGAGCAGCTCTGCACTCGGGGTCTTTGTTGCCTGTTGTAAAAGGGGCTGAAGATGTTGTCAGTCTCTGGCTGTCAGCACACAAACAGAATTTATGACCATGTAGACCAAGGAGCTTTGAGAAGCGTGACAGTCTCTTGCGGCCATTCTTTTTCGCCTTAACACCTGCAAACATATTGCAAGAATATTTTCAATAGGACAATAAGTGCACTTTATAATCACAACAGTCATAATATAGTGCATCACTGAGTGCCTTATTGCTTCTTTAATAAAAAGCAATGTTATTCATCATAAAAATGCAAAAAATGAAATTTAATATTGCATTAATAATAAAATAATATAATAAATATATATAAATAAATATAATAATAAAAAAATCATGATAAAATACATTAAATATATTAGGAAAATAAATGTATTAAAATAATATTGAAGTTGCTCTAATTCATTTTTTCTAATTTATTATTATTATTTTTTTAAGAAATTAATCATACTTTTTGGAAGACTTTGGTACAGTAGCATAAAAATAATAATAATAATAACAATAATTTTTTTTTAATTCTGTTTTATTCTAGATGGAGGAGCAGGTAGCATTATAGACACATTGAGGTCATGTCATGTCATCTAAATATTACTGAATATTGTTTAACCAACCTGTTACTGAAAAGTTTTTGATGTGATGCAGAATTGCTGTATTGTATTTTATATTTTATAATTTTATTTTATTTCACCTGGAGATATAGTTCTTGGCATGTAATTAATAATATAATATTATATTTTATTGTATTTTATTTATTCATTTATTTATTGTTCTCTCTCTCTCCACTAGAAGATATAGTCTTTGACATGTAAACAACAACAGATAGTTTTCTCTATGGGTTATTATACACACAGCTGTTTGGTAAACAGGTGTTTAGTATCATAGATATTACTGTATTACTGTGAAATGATGAAATTGTGCACTGCATATTGCATTTCTATCTATATGCATATGTACATGTCAGGGTTGTGCACTATTCAGACATGAATTGAAAATGCCTTTTAAATTCCAATTGAATTTAATTGAATTTGGATTGATAAAGCAAACAGAATACAGAAATATAAATCGAATTTGAATTTAAGGTGGTAGAATAAAATGGAATGAGTTTTTAAATAACCTCATATAATTGCTTTGTAGTTTTAGTATTTATTTATACATTATTTTTTTATACTGAGTATTGAATATGTGCCATTACAAAGATTGTCACTGTCCTTCTCTATTCTCTCTCTTTCTCTTAGACTATGCTTCTATGTCTTGAAGACAACCTGGCAGCCGTGATTATCCTTGCTGACACAGGATAGACCTTTCCAGTCCAATCTTTGGGAATCAGACAAGTAGGTTTATTTTAATACATTCTACTGCCCTTTGACACGCAACAAAATAACATGCTGTTGACTGACATTTATCAGTTTACATGGAATTGCATGTCACACTGAGATCCACCTAACAGCTCAGTGTTGTCATATTTATGCCATATAAATATAATCAAACAATAAATAATGTATTTTTTACCACTCTATATATATATATATATATATATAATATATATAATATATACACAAACATACAGAATTATATTTTCATATTTTACATTAAAGTCATAATGAACATCTCACTTGAGTTGATGGTTAATATAATTGCATTTAATTCCATAAACTCAAATGTAATAGTAGAACAATTCAATTTAGAAAGCTTTGGGGGGGGGGTCTACAGTTAATATGTTATATATTTTCTATTTACATTCAATGAAATATGATTTTGTTTGACTGATTGTGAAGGACGTGAACAGCGGAATATCAAAGGAAGTGGGGGAGGAAGGGAGATTCATTCAGGGGAAAGCTGGCCATTGTGTATGCGTTCTGTATCCCGACGCCAACCGCAATCACATGGCTCTGTGACTTACTATGTGTTCTTTCTGCACCTTGAATAACATGTAATGAGCTGATCTCACTAAATTAGCATGCATTATACTAAGAGAGAGAGAGAGAAAGAGAGAGATAGTGACTGGAGGGAATGAAAGTGTAACATGAATTTTAACAGTATGCTCATTACTTATTTATACCTCTGGGAGGAGAGATAGACAGATTTCATATCTGTTACTGATGCTTTCTCATTCTCTCTGCCTTTGTAACTTTTCTGTTTGTTTGTTGCCCTCACTGTGACCTTCTGGTGTTTTTGTGGTCGCCTTTGCTGTTTATGAACCCTTCACAGCATTTCGATCTCCACATCATGAATAAAACAGTCAGAATTCTCTGAAGAATAGCCTGCTGTAAACTGTTGGAAAAAGGTGATGTGCCAACATGTTGCTTTTGAATTCAATTTCTCGTTTGCTCTGATATCCAGTTGGTTCCTAAGAGCCTTGTTAGGGAGATCTGATTTCCCATTTAACATCTCTCACTACTATACCTAAGCCATTTGGAAATCATGCATCATCTCGCAAGCCTGAAAGCCTCAAATAAAAGGAAGCACAGAGGTAGAAAGAAGAAGAAAAGAGAGAGGTTGACAGAGAGATGTGTGTGTACCACTGGGACCCTCCATAAACGACATGTTACAGGACTTCAAATAGTGGGGGATTTGACAAGCAATTATAGAACCCAAACAAGCTCAGTGCTTTCAGAAGAGCAACAGAGAAAATAATACAGAGATGGTACAGGAGCATTTATTGAAGTCTGAGAGACAATGATAAGAGGCCAGCGTTGGTGGGATCTGCAGCGGATGGGGAGAAATTAGACACTTCGGGAGGCGTATCGTTATGGGATTACTGCCTCAAGAAAGGAAAAGGCACCTGTTTCTGTCTCTATAATTAAAGGCAGAGTTTCAGGCAAAAATGAAAAATCTGCCATTGTCTGCCCACTCATGCTGTTCAAAACATCTCAGCATCCTTAAATGAAAAGTGGTGTTAAAATACACAGATGTCATACATGAATCCACAGGGTCCCTGCAAACTCATGGGACGTGTTGTTGAGAAAATTCATTAACTCATTCAAATCTCATGTAAATTCATTACACTTTCAGCAATGAAAAAATATGGAGCCCTGTTGTGAAGAAAATTCCACAGCAATCTTAATGAAAACTCAGCCTTTCTCTATCTCAGAGGGGTAGGAGATTCTCCAGAAAATAACCTGAGGATAAATCTCATGCAAGCACACTCCAGTTAACATGCAAGAGTTTATCAATTTAAGTTGCAATAAATTTAGCCAGCAAAGCAAAAAAAGTGAAATAAATGGGATTTCACATTCAGTTCATTGTTACGTGACTTAACTGAGTTCATAATTAGACAGCCCACAGCTCAAAATTATTCTAAAACTGAAAGATCTTGATTGGCCTTGGAATTAAGAGATATAGAGATAGATATGCTTACAATTCATCTGAATTTTTCACCGCTCATGTTAATGTTTCTTACTATTTCTCCATGAGAGACGCAGGCGCAGACATAACTCAAGCCTGTGGCAGAACTCCTCTGAAGATTTATATTCGAGGGAGAGGTCAGTCGATGGAGAGGAAGAGGATCTTTAACGTGTCGCAACCTGCAACGAAGACATCACAGTTTACAGGCTATTATTCTATATGGAGATTCATTCAACATCCAGATACAATCTCAAACCTGACGCTTGTAGATATTGACCTGTCTTCATCTGCACAACACAACCACATTGCATTATATAAAATATATCTGTTCCTCTCATCGCTTTTTGGGGGGGGATGGGATACATGTAAGGAGCCTGGAGGTATGTGAAATGGACAAGATGGAGAATAGATTGGGGGAGGATGGAGGAGAATGGGGGAGGATGAACGTGGCGAACCAAATGTGTAATTGTGGTTTGTGGCTCAACCTGATATTCTTAAGGGACAGATTGATCCGTAAAGTGTTTTGTCTCCCTGCGGATGATGCTTTGTCTATTTATATACAATTATAAGGTAAGTTGCAATGAAAATATTGTAGAGTTAATATGATGCAGATTTCATCCTTATTGGTTTCTTTTCTGCAGTGTTGTATGAACATACTCGTTTCACATTATTATCGAGCAAAGTCAGTTCACTTGTGTGCTACATCTCAGAATCAACTGAGACCTTTTGACCCAGACAGATATGATCAATTCCACCTCTCCTCTATTATTGAGCCAAACTGCTCCTAAATAAGGGCACATCTCGTCTCTCTGGAGGGCAGAGAGGCAATAAGCAGAACTCTGTCGGCCACCCCAGGGCTTTAAGCCACGTCCTCCCTCCAGGGGCGGCACAGCACAGTTCATTTAATTACCCAGCATGCCCAATACATTCCCATCTCACATCTGTATGAGGCAAACTCGTCCCACTGGCAAACACATTGGTTTGTAATTAATTTTTCTACCTGCTCAGCTGATGTGTGTCATTCACGTCACGTTAATGCTCTCACATGTGTTCCCGATTGCAGAGCTGCGATTCAGGACCTAATTCATCAAGGCCTGTACCTGTCTCATATGGGTCATAGTGGGGGAAGGGTACGTGGGTTTAGCTGGAAATGAACCTTAGCTCAAATCCCCAGGTGTATATCTCAGCAGAACTGCAAGGAAAGAGTTGGTCCAGTCAAGGTGAAATTAAAGTTGCAGATTAAAGGAATAGTTCACCCCAAAATTTAAATTTGCTTGAAATTTAATCACCATTGGGCCTTTCATGATGTACATGAGTGTGTTTCTTCCATGGAACAGATTTGGAGAAATTTAGCATTATGTCACTTGCTCATCCATGGATCATCTCAGTTCAAACAGCTGATAAAAACATCCCAATAATCCACAAGTAATCCACACGACTCCAGTTCATAAAATTATGATAATAATTGAAAAGCTGTTTGTAATAAATTCATCTAGATGTTTTTATATTCAAACTATTGCTTTTGGCTAAAATACTATTAGAATGTCATTGTATAGAGTGTTCTCGTCTCATCTGTTTCAGGAGAAAAATAAAATATATATGCACTGATCAAACACAGTATATAAGCAATAAAAAAAATGTTGTTTGCTTTTGATGTGAGAGGATAACGATACATTTTCAACAAATTTAAAGTCTGTCTTTTTTCTTACTTTTTTAATAAGATTTTCTACACAATAACAAGTGCACAGGTTACAGACTGGCACAAGATAAAATTTCACAATATTATTACCCCAATTAACAAAACACCAAGCAATTAGCCTACATACAATAAAGAACATAACATACCAAGCAATAAAATAAATGGGGAGGGGGGGGAACATGTCTACACTTAAAAATAATGAAATCTAGCTAATGACGTTGTGAAGTGAAAAGTGTGACATCCAGCGCAAAACAACCTTTAACTACACATCCACAAAAAATATATCACAACTTGTTTCTAATTTCCTCACCATCTTTATCTATCAAAAAAAAAATCACCACTACTTTTTACTACTCTTCCTTCCTTCTTTTTTATTGAAAGAAAAGAATAATAAATAGATTAGGGCGTTGCTCCTTAGTCTTTATGAAAAGGTTTTTATGAAAAACTGCATTTTATCAAGCATTCACGCATTAAACATCATTAGCTAGCTTGACAGATATGTGGATCACTCAAATCGTATGTTTGTTTGTTTGTTGCATTGCATACTGAATATTGATTGGGTGATTTCACGTTTTATTGTGCAGGTTAACAGTTTATTGCACAGGTAGTTAATCTCCGCTCTATACCGCTACATTGCACAAGCGCACAACACACAAGCTGCACACACCACGCACATAGAAACATTCAGGAGTGCAGAAAATGATTGCCAATGCTGTCCTGTGATTTATTTATCAGCTTAAAAACGGAAAAGTTACAGCATATTCTCTCTGTTTCTGAAATAACTACCCTCAGCCTTGCCATAGTAGAGAGACGCTGCACAGACAAGTGATTTTACCAGTCATTTAATATTAAACTATTCTTCTAGTATTGTGTATTTATTTTTCGTTTAATATAAGTTCTGAACAGAATTTAGTGATAAAACTCTGCAAAAATGTCTTAATACTCTGTTTACCAAATAAAGATTAATCTTTGCATTTATGACGTTGCTTTCAACTGACAGTGCAACCAGTGACATTTACAATTACAAAAGGTTCCCAGGGAATGAGAGACAGCAGTCTCATTTGGGAACTAAATTTAGACTGAGCTTGTCCAGTGTCATATGAACAATTACCATGGAAACAAGTGTCACGTGTTCCTGTGTCTCACTTGGAGCTCAGTGAGTTACACTGCAACCCTAAATCAAACATATAGCAGGGGAGCAGTGCCTATAACAACATACAAACCATGAAAATGCTTTTAATAGTGTGGGCGTAATTAATTTATCAAAGCTATTGGTCGATGAAAAGATTTAAATCATTACATGGTGCATGACTCAACAAGTATATTACTCTGTTTAGTGGCTGTAGTATATTTAAAGAATTTTATTTTATTTACTACTCTAGACTGATTTCAGTTTGCAAGCACCTGTAACCTGTTTATCACTTAGATAGTTCACCCAAAAATGAAAATTCTGTGATCATTTACACACCCTCATGTCGTTCCAAACCTGTATGAGCTGCCTTCTTATGTTGAACATAAAAGAAGATATTTTGAAGATTGCTGGTAATCAAACAGTTGGTGGTTGCCATTAACTTCCATAGTAGGAAAAGAAATACTACAGAAGTCTATGTAAATGAAAATGAGTCTATGTAAATGAGTAAATGATCACAGAATTTTTGGGTGAACTATCCCTTTAAATGAAAATGCCAGTTCTGACAAATGTAACTTACTGTAACAATAGGAACTGAAAATGTATATACTTTTGTGTAAATAGTAGCCTATGTGTACCCTGCCTACACCTTTTTGTTTCAACTGCCTTAGGATGGGGTGTGTTTTTGAAGGTCAAATTTGACAACCAAAAAAAAAAAAAGGTTTCTTGACCTTTTATGACTGCAGCAGTAAAATATTAATATAAAAATATAATAAGAAGTCTTATATATATGTTACTTTAGGCTATTGGATACTATTATATTGACAACAGAATATACCACAAAAAATGAAAACAAAAAATATCAATACATCATCTGATATTATTAATATAGACTACCTGACATTTATTAAAATTGTAGTAGTACAAAAATACGCTAATATTGGAATTTTAGTTTATGGGATATCATTTAAAAACTCATTTTAAAGTAAGTGTTTGAAACCAACCTAGCACCACTACTAAAGAAAAGGGGGAAAAATATAAAGTGGGACTTTTGACTCCAAACCTTAGGCCTATATTGGGCCCATCCTCCCTGATATACAATACATAAACTGACTTTCTCCAATAGGCAAAAATAATGAGCAATCCAATTCCACTAGATAATAATAAATGAAATCTCAATCCTGAGTCATTTCAAGAGTATCTTTAAGCTGCAGAGGAAAGCAAATGAAAACAAATAGCTAAGATAAGAGAAGACGCGTAACTGGAATCAAGACCAGCAAATGACTTCTGAATGGGTTTGATCGGAAATGAATCGAAAGGAAAACAGAAAAGGTATTGAATGTATTATCAGTGCATTCCCATAATAAATCACAGGCACTCCAGCACCTCCACCGGCTCTGCGGAGGAAGTGAACAGGGACGCAGCACGCTGGAGTCAAGTTTGGTTGAACTCCGGGATGTTCATTAATACGACAGCGGTGTTTCTCCACCGATGAGTCTTACAGATGTTTATGGTCGTGCTAACGGAACGGAATGGAAAGGACACCTGGATGAACTGGACTCATTCCACTGGAAAAAGTCTCATCCTACTTCCGGGTGTGCGATTGTAGCACAGGATACTAGTGTGCTCCTGGAGATCGGTAAGAATCGCTTGGAAGTGCAGTAGTGAGCTCTTCCTTGTTAATTTAGCAATCTGTTTGGATTTCATATCGCAGCAACAGCTATTTGACCTCGGTCTCAAGTTCATGAATCTTGATGAATATTAGTTTTGTTTTGCACGATGCAATGGCTACAGTACGTGTATATGAGGCAAGGACTGTAATAAAACACCATTCCTAATTTCCTGTACGATAAAACTTGTAGAAACGAACTGTTCTTAAACCATAGATCAGATAGTCAGTGATGTAGTAGAGGTAAAGCAGCAGCATTATACAACCTCTGTTTAGGAATGAAGGGGCAGTTATGTGAACACAGACTGGCCCGGTTTTCATGCAAGAGTCAGTAGATTTTGAAAAGGTCTTTCCAGAATGATCTGTCCCTATCTGTCTCAGCAATTACATGTATCAAATAAACTGAAAAATCAGTTTATTGCCTGCCTAGTTGGGCTAGTAGTTCAGATATTCACTTTCCCTTTCAAAATTCTTAGTTTTTTTTTTTTTTTTTTTTTTTAATGTGCCAAGAAAGATATTTTTTAAAACTTGAATTAGCCTATAAGCAAAATAATAAATAAAAAATTACAAAAAATAAATATTATAATATTAAATATATATAATATTATAAGTAATAATGTTAGTAATAAGTAAATTAAGTACACAAAATTAATTAATTATATTAAATATATATTCATAAACAATTTTGCTGGAAAATCTAAATATTGGTGACTGTTTTTTTTTTTTTTAATCTTTTTTTAAACCTATGCCAACATTTTTACTGGTCTTACCACAGAAGTTGCTAAATCATATTTTTTTTGCTAAACATTTATGTGTGTACCAGAACGTAAGGATTTTTACAAATGTTTTTGAAAGAAATGTCTAATTCACACAGAGGCTGCATATATTACTTGATCAAACAACACTAATATTGTGAAATATTTTTACAATTTCAAAAACTGTTGTCTATTTTAATATATTTCAATACATAATTTATTCCTTCAAAGATTATTCTAATGATGGTTTTTTATATTAGCTCATAAAAACTCATGACAGGTTTAAATTCATAACATTCATATCAAACAATGATAATAATGCAGAACTTTACTAATAGATAAGCTAGATGAAGTTACATTGTTGACATATTTAAATCAGCACATTTGCAACCTTATGTGTTGTTTGCAAGGCATAAAAACACATGTTCAAGGTCAACAGATATAAGATTTTGTGATAATGCAGCACTGGTAGATTAGCTCCAGTGACATTTCCATCAGCTGGCCAGAAATAGTCTCACATTAGCCCCGGGCTATGCTTATTGTTTATCCAATAATCATACAATAAAATAATACTCTGTTTTTCCTCTCTAGACCCTGTCTGTGTGTAACAGCATTCCGGGGGCATTACGATGGATTCCTTCGGGCGTGTGGAGTTCTTGCAGGCTCTAGCAGAGGGCTGTGTGCTGCCCACTGCCCAGCAGGGTTTAGAGCAGGTCTGGCAGCTTCTGCTCGTCTGCCTGCTGTGTCGGGTCATCTGTAGACTAGGTGAGTCCATCATGCACAACACCAGCCCTCAAACATCTGTTCAGCTGACACAGTCTTTCCCCAAAGGATGGGAACGTGGCCCAGTCGGTTCTCTTATGGCTAACATCAATGCTTTTTGTCATGTGTATTGTAGCGAAAATCTTCACACTTGATCTTATTATATCCAACTCATGTTGCTGAATGGGTCCATCTGTTGAGTCTACAAGTGGCAAGCTAATGCTGTCTCTCTTTTTGACAGGTGTCTCATGTCATGTGAAGCATCTGAGCTCGCTGGCGGGCGGCCTGTATGTGTTGTACACGTTCTTTGAGCTGCACATGATGTGGGTGATTATCCTGTGCCTGCTTTGCTACCTCATCCTGCTCCTCAGCATAAACTCCAGCAGCCGAGGAGTCTTCCTTTCTGTCGTCATCCTCATTTACATGCTGATGGGGTCTGTCATCCACTTCCACACAACTGCTTTTTATAGTTGGGGCTAATGAACACAGAAAACTGGTTCAAATTGTAAATACTCACAATCACAAGTGGTCATATATTTTGATCTTTTTATCGTAGGGAGCTGCACATGATAGATGCAGCGACCTGGCATAAGATGAGAGGTGTGTCTTCACTGAATAATTTTTTTCATGTCACATAATATTCATCGGATGACACTCATTATGGTGTCGCATGTCCCATACGGACCGTTTCGTTTGTGTCCAGGATCTCAGATGGTGGTGGCCATGAAGGCCATCTCTCTGGCCTTTGACCTCGATCGAGGCGCTGTGTCCTCTTTTCCCTCACCGCTGGAGTTCATGGGATACCTCTGCTTTGCGGGAACCATTATCTTTGGGCCATGGATCAGTTTCGCCAGCTACACAGATGCAATTAATGGGCGCAAAATGGTAAATACAATTATTATTATTTTTACTCCTAGTGTTATTGTCATTTTTTGCAGTTACTATAAATCATTTATTATTTATTCTTTTTTATTATTATTTTACTTCTGCAAGCTCTTTCTGTATATATTATGTGGACATTTTATTTACATGTATACATTATTTTATATACACTAGTGTTTAAACGTTTGGGGTCAGTACTTTTTAAAAAAGAAATTATTGCTTTAATTCAGCAAGAATTCATTAAATTGTTCAAAGATGACAGTAGATATATTTAGATAATAGAAATATACTTCAAATAAATTGTATTCTTTTTATTTCTTAAGTGTCACCGTTTCAACAAAAATATTAAGCAGCACAGCTATTTTCACCATTGATAATAATAAGAAATACTAAGAAAATATCTTGATCACCAAATCAGCATGTCAGAATGATTTCTGAAGTATCATGTGACACTGAAGACTGAAGTAATAATGCTAAAAATTTAGAAATATATTAAAATAGAAAACATTTATTTTAAATGGTAATATTTTATTTTAATAATTGTAATCATATTTTTATTATTGTTTTACTATATATTTTTTTCCAAATAAATGTAGCCTTGGTGAGCATGAGAGACTTCTCTCAAAAACTCACTGACCCCGAACTTTATATAAATATGTATTTGAAGTACTTTGTTTTTGGTGATATATAAATAAAATTGTAGTTGCTTACACTCTGTGTCCAAACACACACACCATCAACCCAAGCCAGTGTATTCATACAGCGTTTTCCCCAATCCTTATTGTTTCAAAGCAGTTTTCAGAAAATGTCTTTATATGCAGATATTGACATTAAAATAAAGTGAATGTGTTTTTCATGCTAAATGATAAATGGGAAAAAAATAATTGTTTTCTTTGAAGATAAGATAATTTTGATTTATTCAGCAGAGAGCTTGCAGTCCAGTAACTATCCTGCTATCTCCTGCAGAGCGTTGGCTGGTTTGGAAAGATTGCTCTAAGCTTTCTGAGGAGTCAGATCTGCCTGGTTATTTCCAACTGTATTGCTCCTTATCTCTTTCCTTACTTCATTCCCATCTACGGTGATGGACTTCCTCGTAGGTGAGCTGCTCTTCCCTCCTTCCCTCGCTCCCCATTGGGTTCCCATATCCAGAGGAATTGAAATGGCTAGCTTGAATGTTTATTTCATTTTCTGTTTAATATTGTTTTTATTGGCCTTTTGTCCTCAGGTGGCTTCACGCTTATGAAAATGCGGTGCCTTCCACTTCAGCAATTATTTTGTCAGCTACTTGAGTGAAACAACCACTGTGATGGCTGGAGCTGGATTCTCTGAGCACAAAGACCACATCAAATGGTACATACAGTACTCATACATTTTCTCTCTTTATTTCTCTTTTGTTGTTAAATAACAGCATTGTTGACACCTAATGTGACATTTTCTCATTCAAAGGGATATTACAGTAGCTAAACCTATGAATGTGGAATTGCCAAGATCTATGGTGGAAGTTGTTACCTCTTGGAATCTGCCCATGTCAAAGTGGCTTAACGCATGTTTGTATATTTATTCAGGTTTGTGATACAGTATTTATGCATATTAATGTTGTGCATTCATATAAATATTCCCTGTACATTTTAACACACAGACGTCTTTAAAAATGCACTCAAACTTGGCACTTTTCCTGCCATCTTGGTGACCTACACTGCCAGTGCATTGTTACATGTAAGTATTATTTCCAGCTCTCTGGTTATTACCATTTTACCAAGGTTTGTTGGCACAGAATCAGGTTCCATCTGTTTAAACAGATTTGAGTTTGTGTAAGGGTGAAAAAGCACCTGATCCAGAAAACAGTTTCCCTGTAACATGACAGCTTGGATAGAGATGGTTTCTTATCTCAGAGCACCATGACCCAGATTTAAACTGCTGTCTACAACTGGTGTAGATAGATAATTCAATCACAGCTGCCTACCCTGGCAGCTTATGTCTTGTCATTATTGTTATGCCTTGTTATTAAGCTATTGTAGTTGTGCATGTTAGGTTGTACTGCAACTCAGTGTGTAGCTAGAATAAAATCATTCATGCTGTATTACCAGTTTGACCTTTAGGAATATAAGTATATAGGAATACCTGCTGGAAGTATTTTTAGGTATCCGTGCATCAAACTGTTCATGTTATGGTGACATGTTTTTTTGTTTAGCCAGTCCGAAACATACTGTGAATGTGAATCTGTTTGGGTTCACTGACATGGCTGAGGAGGGTAGGTTTTTACATGTGGATGTAAGGGTGAGTGCAATTTGGTGCTAATTCTGGCAGAAATTAGCCAAAGGTCTAAAATAAACTAAAACAACTTTTTATATATTTTTATGTGTGTTTTTTTTTTTAGTCAGTATGTAAATTGTACATCCCAGAACAGTAATCTACCACTGAACTAAGACAGATATTAGTGACAGGGATGCATAATTCAAGGTTTTGTGGTTGGGTGGAGACCTCTGGTGGTTAATGTGGGACATTGATTCTAAATTCATTCACCATTCAAAAATATGAGGTTGGTAAGATTTTTTTTTTTTTTTTAATGTGCATTTATTTGATCAAAAATACAGTAGAACTAATATTGTGAAATATGATTTCAATTTAAAATAACTCTTTTCTATATCATTCTATATTTCAAATGTAATTTATTCCTGTGATGGTAACGCTGAATTTTAAGCAGCCATGACTCCAGTCTTCAGTGTCACATAATCATTCTAATATGCTGATCTGGTGCTCAAAAACATTTCTTTTTATTATCATTGTTGAAAACAGCTGCTTAATACAGACCGTGATATGTTTTTTATTTCAGGATTCTTTGATGAAAGGAAAATTCAAAAGAACAGCACTTATTTTAAATACAAATCTTTTGTAACAATATAAATGTATTTACTTTTGATCAATGTAATGCATCCTTGCTAAATAAAAGTTTTAATTACTTAAAACAATCTTACTGACCCCAAACTCGATAGTGATGAGGATAGTATATTTCGTTTATTTACTAATTATGTGTTGTTTGCCAGGGTCTCAGCTTTCATCTGGGGGCCGTGCTGTTGTCTTTGGGATTCATCACTTATGTTGAACATGGTAAACAATAGTTTTAGTTTATTCATGCATGCTTGCCATCAATAAAATAAAAACAGCTATAATAGAACCAATTAATTAATTAATTAATTCGATTTAAGTAAAAAAAACCCTGAAAATATATTGATACTAATGCATACAGTCATCATGGCACGCATTTCAGTAGGTAGATAATATTCATTTTCAGATCATTGGTCTAACCAACAGAACTCAAATTCTGTCTTTGTTTCCTCTTTCAGTTCTGAGAAAGCGGCTGGCGGCTATTTTCAGTGCTTGTATACTGTCAAAGCGCTGTCCAAATGACTGCCATCACCAAAATAAGAAGGTGATCTGTCCTGCACTGCTGAATTCATGATAAAAACAGTTTGTTTGTTTTTTTTGGTTAGTGCAGTATGTGATCTCTAGTTTCACAGATTTCCAGTGACATTTCTTATCAAGTTATATTTTTATGTCTATTTCTTTTTTATCTGTTGTAGATGGTGTGGGTGTATGGTGTTAACCTGTTCTTCAGTGTATTGTCTATATTCCATCTGACATATCTGGGATCACTGTTTGACTCTGAAATGGACAGCATGCATGCTGAGGAGGTGAGTGTTTTCATATGCATATGCAATTTAAAAGTATATACAATTTTATTGTGATATAAATATACAGCTACTGATAAAAATATATTAAATTCAATTAGTAAGAATTGTTTTGTTAGTAAGAACGTGTTTTGTTTCCACACAGGGTTACATGGCCAGTCACACCATTCAAAAGTGGTCGGAACTAAACTGGGCGAGCCATTGGGTGATGTTTGGCTGTTTCGTGTTTTATTGGCTCATTTAAAGAGAATACTATAGTACTGAACAAACAAAGGACCATTCACTGAACCTGAACATGAAAGAAGGAGGATTCTTACCATAGACTGCATTTTTCAACTGTCAGTGTTACATGCACACTTCTGTCCCTCATCTGGAAAAGAGTGCCATGGAAAGTGCCTTATGACTCATGTTGTTAAAAGAATCATGTTCTCATAATGTGATCATACTTGTTCTTTTTATTTTGATTTAGATTAGGTACAATTTTGGATTAAACAAAAGAAAAAATATAAGTAGGCAGCGTACATTAAGTGTTATTTGTATCTCTTTTTTGTTCTCTCTGTACGGCTTGATATACAGTAGAAAGCATAGTCTCTTTCAGTGTGACCTTGTTATTGTCACTTTTATAAAACATGTCTTGAACTTGTAAACGTTTCATATTTTTATCAAAAGCTTTCAATTAGGTCTGAAAATATTATTTATTATTTTCTAATAAAATTGGCCACCATGACTATTTTTCATGGATTATATCATAACACCACTAAACAACACAACACATAATACTTAACAACTTTCTCCTCTATTACTCAAAGAAATGTATTACTTATTTGATCAGCCATGTGGTATCAAAGGGTAATACCATATTTTGATAAATGTACAGATATTGTGGAATACCATGGTATTTTATGGATCTCCAAAGTGTGTGTATATATCTATATACTATCAAGATCGATGTAAAAAAAAATAAAAATAAAATAGTGTTAGCATAGTGTCATGCCCATAAACCACAGTAAAACATGGTTTTGGTTGGTTGAAACTTTTAGTTAGAGGTGATTTAATAAAATCTGATACAAGGAAGTCCAAGCTTGTGAAACTGAAAATCTCTTACAGTATCTGAAAATAACATTTAACATGGTGGAAATATAGAGGAACGTTACAGGGTAATGTAAATGAGTTACTTGATTGTGACCTCTGACCCAGTGGCGTATTCCCCAAAGTTCACACGGTACTGTTTTAATATCGCGAGAGTTAGCACAGCTCCTCACTACGTAATGTGCCGTGCTGCTTATGGCGGCGCTGGTGACAGTGCTGAAAGCTGTTGGGGTGAGTTTTTCTTTTATATTAAATTTTGCGTTGTCACATAACTCTTACACGGCTATGTGAACGTTTAAACCGCCGACGGTTGCGTTTACATCACTCTTTCTAAATATTCCTGCTTGTTTTTTGAACAGTTACACGGTTTAGGGTGGGGGCAGTGTTTCCTCTGCGTGCACTCTAGCGGTTTAGCATGTTAGCCTGCGCTTAAAGCACTGTTATTGGGGAAGAGTCGTTTTAAACAATACGAAACTAACTTATCAGTTTTCTACACCCGTCATGGGAGATATTTTGTAAAGGTCACTTATAAAGAAACGAAGCGCCCAGTCGAGGCTTCAGCGCGGCAGCGGCGGCCCAACGTGACCCGACAGCCGCCGCCGTGTGCCTTTGTTGTCGGGCTGAGTGATTTATTTTAAGCCCGACAGCATCACGACACATAGTAAATGGAGTTAAACAACTAAACCCCATTTTCTCAGGACAGGAAAACAGTTTACTTGCTTTCCAAACGAGTTCTTACTAAAACCAGTGATTCCTATGGTCATGATAACCTGGAAATATCATGGAATTTGGAAATTGTAACTTTGCAGGCCCTGGAAAGTAATTAAAATCAATAATAAAAAAAATAAAAAAATATGGTGAATATATTTTTGCTTAAACTCTGCTACAGAATTTTCTCTCACGAAATAAATTGCTTTTTGTAAGAGCAATTTTGGTCAAATGATTTCCTACAAAGGCCATTTCCATGATTTTCCAGTTGAGGTTGAACAGTTGATGGAAATACTTTGAAACGGGTTAAGAACGGTCATATTCTCTCTTTTTGAAACGCCCTAGATTCTACTTTTAACCATTTGTTGGTCTTCATCCAATATGCTCATAGGAGTAGCATGTGTCGGAGTTGTCTTGTCTGAAAAGGCATTGCTAGTGAATTGTCTCTGGATGAGCTCCAGATGGATCCACTCCCAGCTGTTGCTCAAGCGCTGCTTGCGTCACTTAGCTTCATGTCCTGATTTTGTCATTTATGTATGTTGTAGATATCGCTTTTTAACGAAACTTAACTTGTGAACGAAGAACAGTGGTCCTAATGTACTCTGCAGGTCTTGATTTGTTTGAGCCGCTGTCAAGCGCAGCCGAGCAGCGCGCTCTCGGGGGTGGTGACGTCACGCGCTTAGGTCTATAAACGTGTGCGCTGTAGGCGCGATCAAATCACTTGTTTTTCCACAGAATTTTCCTCTTCTCTTGTAATAGTTAAACTAAAAAAACAATCTTTTTAGCCATTTTATCTCATTTTCAATGGGTTAGTTCAGCAAACTTTCATGGAAACGTGTAACAATTTTACATTTCTGCGAAGGCGTTCATACTATGTCATTGCCGGTTAGGATAAAGACATTCATTGTGCTTTAAAAATTGTTTAAATCACACATGTACACAATGTACACATTCTCGAAAAATACCGGTATTTACGTTTTCTTGGTATTCGGTTGGTAACTCCAAACCTATACATACTTCCTTTCGTGCAACAAACTATTGCCATAAAGTAACAAATATTTTATTTTTCGGCTGAACTGTCCCTTTAATTCTCACTGAAACCATGAGGTTGTAAACAAGCTTGGTACACAATGTGCTCTGAAGGTTTGTTTATCTGATACTGTTTGTTTTTCTGACTTGGAGGTCATGAACAGAAGGTGTCATGTTCTCCACACTATAAAATCAATTACAGTTGGATGTACGGCACAATGTGGAACAAAAGATCTTTAACTGCCATTTTTTTCATTGCGATTTGCAAAATAAAATTGGCTGGCTCAGTAATATGTAGTCTCCATCCGTTTACTTGTTAATTGTATACTTGATCCATCAAAGCAAGTAATGAACTGGCCTGTATTTGAAGCTTTTTGATCCTCCCTTCTCTTGTAATAGACCGGAGGGAACTGAATGATTGGCATGTTGGATATGTGCAGTTGTTGACTGCTTGATTTGAATGTATTCCATAAATATTCAGCCAACTGCTGGTTCACGCTAAGACTTGTTGATCCTCATGTGTGTATTCAGTCAGCTGCTCTTCTGTACTTGAGGCTGGTGAAAATACTTTATTTTTAGGCCACCGTATCAACAGGAGAGTAACATGGTATTTTAACCCACATTAAATGAATGTGGCTGAGGTGATTGATTCTGTTGAATCCTATATGAATGGTGGGGGTAGGGCAGAATTAGTTTAATAAACTGGACCTGAATTAGATTAATATACTTATTTGTTGGACTAAATACATTTAATGTGTAACTTATCTATGTGATCTAATATCCTTTTTTTTTTTTTCCTCCCTCCCAAACAGTATGAAGTGAAAACCGAATTGATTTTTGTACCACCTGAAACCTACTTCAAGTTCAGATCATTGATCGGTCAGAAGAAACGTCAAGGAAAAAGAAAACATAACGAGCATCCCCAAAACGACCCAGCGGTACAACAACTCTGAAGACAAGACGAAGACCAAGACGAAGAACTGCACTGCTACAAATGAGAAAAACTAAAGCAACACGACACAACCAAACGAGCAAACCAAAGATTTAAGAAACAGAACCAGGCCGCAACGAGCGTAGGAACCAACCATCACCGTTAACCGCAAAGGCGAGACCTGATCTGAGACAAGAAGTTTGTGCCTACTCAACAGCTTTGAAAAAGCACACGTCCCAACGCTGCACCAAGCCCTCCTTATCCTCCCCGCACCTCGTCCTCCTCTGGGGTGTGGAGAGGGCTGCTGTCTGCTAGTCTTTTCAGTTTTGATCTTTTTCCCCTTCCGTTCCCCCAGTCTCTCTCTTGTATTTCACTATTTTTCAGAAGCAGTGTTCATACACCTGCACTTGCCTTTTTATTTGAAAAATTTTATTTTTTGTTTCGCTTTTTGTCCTTTATTTTTGCAACATTTTGTAATTAGAACGTGTGCCAGAGAGGCAAACCTTACAAGTGTGTGTGCGCTTGTGTGAGCCAAGTCTTAAGCATCGATTAAGTGATTGATTGGTCCAAATCATTACATCCTTCCAAGACAACAGAACAAGGTAAGCCATGCCACACACTCCTCCCACTTTTTTCCCTCTTAATCTAATGAAGAATCCTGATTTGTCTGGCTTGTTTTTCATTTATGATATACAGTGTGCCAAAACAGGCCAATTGTCCATGCTGTTTATTGTTGAAAATGTTTCTCTGTTCCTAAAACTACTGAGCCGCCTTCTAAGCTCAACAGAATGTTTAGCATTAGCATCTTGCTAAGTTAACTAGCAGTGCTAATACAAGCTTTAAAATATGTGAAACTGAAATATTAGATAAAATGTAACTTAAAAAAAAAAAAAAACAGATAGATATCTTTAGTATGTACTGAATTAAAGAATATATTTTAATAGACATATCTTTCTTGGATCACCATCTTGGATGTTGTTGTTGTGTTTTCTCCTCTCCATTACATGTGATTCATTGAAATGGTGCCCATGTAGTCAACTCAGTAGGTTTTGGAACAGAGATAATTTGTATTATCATGCTCAATATCCGCCTTATTTTTCCCGTAAAAGCGGTTGCGCTATTTGTAAATTTTATGGGACTGGTTTCCAGTGTCATTCGCTTCCAGCTATTTTTAGCTGTACAAAACAGCTCATTTTGCTGCTTGAAAATCTTATGTATTTTATCTTATATATGAACACAGTGGTTTGTAGTGCAAAAGTTTTACCTTTTACTGCACTTTGTTATTCTCGTTATTTCCCTACAGCGGCTAATGAACCTGGAAAATCTTGCACATTCACAGCAAACTGCTTGCTTCCACATTGAAAAATAAGGTGGATAACTGACAGTTAAATTTAACAACTAAAAAACAAATAAAAATATATTTCACCCCCCCCCAAGCCCCCCCACCCCCCCAAAAAAAATTATTCACCGTCATGTTGTTCCAAACCAATAAGACTTTTTTTCATCTTTAAAACACAGATGAATATATTTTTAATTAAACCAGAGAGATCCATTTTTTTTCATCAGTGGATGGACAAAAAAGATGCGAGAATAAATACTATGATTTGTTTTCCTAAAATGATTAAAAGTTTTATGGATTTGGAACGACAGAATGACAGAATTTCAGGGTGCACTATCCCTTTAAGTTTTTAAATTCTAATGATTGTACTGCAGTCCCCCTCCCCATTTTCTTGTTTGTCATATTCAAAATGAATGAATTGAAATCTAGTACAGCTTCAATTCACTCATTGTTTACTCAAGCACAGATATCTAATATGTATGATGTAGGAGGAGCTGCAACACAACGGCTTAAAAATAAAACCTATACTCAGAAAACTGCTTAATCCGATCAATCCCAGGTGTAGTAGATTTGGCCACTGTGTATGGGAGAATTATGGGTAGATGCCTGGAAAGGTTTTGTCGAGTTTACCTTGCCGGCATCGCCACCTGCAGCGTTCGTTAGCGCTGACCTGAACAGCACCTCGCCCGTCGGCCTCAGCCTGTCACCCTACGGCCGATCTGCAAGTGCCCTGCCATCCGCTCTCCACCCCACTGTCCCCCACTCTCCCGAACTCGTTCATTAAACACCCACCGTCGCCCCTCTGTATGCTGTTCCTATACTCCATCCTGATCACTAAGTGGCTTAAAGGCTGGCCTCGATCACTTGCCGTAGAGACGAGCAGCAACGAGAGGTGGAGCGGCAAGAGCAATGATGTTTCCACTTAGACACATATAGTAGCTGAGCATAGATTTGTTTATTCAATCAGCTGCTGTTGAACCATGTATGATTGGCAGAAAATGGATATTAGGCTTTGTTGTCTGGCACAGAGTGAATCAAAGCGTTTATGGGTGTGTAAAAACCTGTATCTGTTTTAATGTAATGGCCCAGTGGTCGAGGCTGGTCAGAGTCTGTGTCATCTAACCATTTGCTGTTACTGTGTAGTCTAGTGGTGCCATTCCCAGTCGCTTCATCAAACTAACACATTTACCTTGAGCATGTCTCCTAGCACTGGTGGGGAATTAGTTAAAGGGGCAGTTCACCCAAGTACAAGTGTCATTTACTTTTCTGACCTTCTGTGGAACAAAGATAATTTGAAGGTTTTTTTTTGGTCCACACATTGTCGTCTTTTTTGTTTCTCTAAAGAAAGTCAGTCATATGGTTTGGAATGACAGTTAGGGTGAGTAAACAGACAACTTTTATTTTTGAGTGAACTATGTTTTAAGGCCTGTTCACATTAAGTTTGTTGTAATAACATTTTGATTCACCTATGATTGTTTGCAAAAGAAGTATTCCAGTCATTCACATGCTTTAATGCAAAATGCAACCTCTCTGGCTGAATACACATTTCACAATTATTACAACCCCTTACTAAAATATAACATTCTCCTTGAATGGAGCAGTGAAAGTTAAATGATTTGATATCATGACATTGGAATGAACCATAGTGTAAAGTTAATATTGGTGAACTGTACCAATTGTACAGCTGTTGTAATGGATATGGTCATTTGTTGGTTGAGTAAATTGATATTACCAATGTGTCAGTTACTTTTGTCATTCATTGGATGCTTATAGTCAAAGAAAATTCAAGATAAAAATGCAACCATACTTGCCTTATCACTACTTTAAGCCAGACTTGTTTGTTACTTCTATGGCTTATAATGTTCCTGTAAATTGGATCCCAGCCATTTTAACTAGCCTTTAATGGCAGTTCTGGAAATTTGACCCAAAAGCACATATTTGATTGGTTTAGGGTTTTCATACTTCCTATTGTTTAGATTTATCAAATGTCATTCCTGGAAGCTCTTCTCTTGTGTTTCAAATTACATTATTCCCAGATACCTGCTAGTTATTACTAGACCCTTAACAAAAGGCATAAGGAGTGTATTTTGATGTAGCTCCTTTTTTTAACCCTATGTAGATCATCACGGTAGTCTGATGGCCTCATTAGCTGCTTTTCCGCTGTTGGGCCAGTGCTAACAACGAGCCATGCTGGGCCAATGGCCTCGCACCTCAATCTGCAAGCCCAAAACCAAGCAGACTTTTGCGTTGCATATATTACATGTATATTACGTCTCATTCGGTGATCAGAATGCTCATCAGGTCGCAATCTAGGTTAAATCAGACACTCGCTGGTGTCTGAAAGTGAGTTTTGCCATTAAAATTGTCTTAAATGTCTTATGTTGATGCTAGCTGGTAGCTTCATATAAAAACATGGGAAATGAACAGCGGTGCTGACCATCTCTAACTCTGATAAACTCCGCCTTCGTTCATGACCACTCCTCTAGCCCCACTTGGCCTGCTTTGGCCCAAGGAATTCTGCGGGCAGAAAATCCCTGGCTGTTGGCCCCGAGGAAGCCCCGACGAGGCACGATCAAGCCCCGGAACTGACAATGGAAACACGACTGGCCCTGGCACGCACTAGCACGCCTGCTTTTGGCCCGACAGTGGAAACGCGGCTTTTGACATGTTCAATTTCTTGCAGTGAGGGTTTATTTTTATTCTTTTTTTGATGGAATCGTACTTCTCAGTAGGGCTGTTATGCCATCTGTTGGCTCTTTCTGTTTGGGTGATCCTTCATTTTAGCTAGTGTTTTTTATTTATTTTTAAATATCCACTCCCCCCTTCCCCCCTTATCCCCCTCAGTTTCCCACCTCCCCCTACCTTCACCTGAAGATGGAGACCTCTGAAACCCCTGTTGCTGCCCCCACCCCCTCCACCTCAAGTCAGCCAATCCCCCGCTCCGCCTCAGTCTCATGCCATGTCTCTCGTGCATCAGGGGGCAAAAAGCAAAAGCGGACCCCCTTGTATCAGCGATCTGTAAGTGGGCATGATGGGACAGTCTGTGCTGGCTTGATGTCCTCACTGGCAAAGAATACCTGACACTAACTGCATGCTTTAAGTTTAGGAGTTGTAAAGCTTTTGGCTTTACAGGGCTTTTTGGGTCCATAAAATCTGTTTTTGATTGTCTAACTTTTGACCACATGCCTGCCGACTGTTTACATTACACTTTATTTGTGGTTGAAGTTCTACACGGAGACCTAGTCCTAACTTTGAATGAAAAGACGAGTTTGTTTGTGTGCATATTCGCATTTAATTAGAGTTAATTAAGTCAGTGTGAAGTGGATTAAATGCATGCACTTTATTTTTGATTTCTAGGTTTAATATGAAACCGATGGTACTTGCATTTGTGTGTTCTTTAGTATTGTGCAGGTACAGCAGATTTATCCTGGCCATTTTGATCTACTTGATCAGGAAACAAGTTCAAGCAGACCAAATGGAGAAGAGAAATGTATACCTACATGCCACAACATATTACTGGGACAGCATTTCCCCTATTTAAATTATTTTTCTTGCAAATACTTGCAGCATTTAAAATCCTGTTTCATCCCATTTTACCATTTCCACACTTGTGTTCTGATCTGTTGTGAAGCAGTTGGATGTGTGGAGAGTGCTGAAGGTCGAAAAGTGCATTTTTAATTCATCCTATGTCTTATTTCTCCATAGATGAGTTTTGACCCCAGTCTGCTGCATAATAATGGCCATGGTGGCTTTGCCAATGGGACGAGCATGGGAATTCGTGAGACTGGAGTGGTTGAAAAACTGCTAGCATCATACGGCTTCATTCAGTGCTCTGAGAGACAGGCCCGCCTCTTCTTCCACTGCTCTCAGTACAACGGCAACCTGCAGGAGCTGAAGATCGGAGGTATGAACAGAATGGGGTTCGTGAAATGGCAGGAACTAGGGCCGAGCAATGTAACTAAAAGTGACATATTTAGCCTTTTGATGATAACCTTTTTGGTCAAGTGTAGTACCAAAAAAAATCATTGAATGTGTTTGTCATTGAACCAGCAATTTGAATTATTTACAATGGCTGAAACATTGCTTCATTTGTTTCAAGGAAATCAATTAAACCTACTCAGTCTATTGCCATTTTTTGCTTCTGAAATCTGATACTCTTCATTTTAACGATCTCATTCTTGGGAGTTACGAGATCAGAAAGAATCATAAAACTAGACTAGTAGTGCCTCTTTAAGAAAAGCTTATGGCTTTAGTGTGTACAAATCTTTGGTAAAATCATCACAAATGTCTTCTCTGTATTCAATAACAACAAGACTCATTGCCAAAAATACAAGCAATAAATATTTAGTGTTGTAATGTATCTTAATGCAGGAACTGATTTCCATGTTTTGTCTGTTCTGCCACTTTTCAGACGATGTGGAGTTTGAGGTGTCATCTGATAGACGCACTGGCAAACCAATTGCAGTGAAGCTGGTAAAAATCAAGGCAGAAATGTTGCCAGAAGAGCGAATTTCTGGGCAGGTGGGGCCTGACTTGCACGCCTCTCCTTTAACTGTGCTGCATGGTTTTATTCATCCAGTTAAGGAACACATTTTACTTTTGTGTTTTATTGACCTTGTCCCATTAATGTCCGTCATTGTTGGTTTCGAGCTCATTTTTAATCCATATTGACCTGGAAAATGCATAAATCACTGGTTTCAATTATTAGGAGTAGCAATCTTCTTAACTGACCTGATGCTAATGCTTCGTTTTGTGTGGGTTCACAATGAGCTTGATTGTCTTTGTGTTTTGCAGTCTTGTTAGGAGAACTTTTCATCTTCATTTAATAAGAGTTATGAGAAACAAATCTTGATTTGTTCTCAATGTCGAGTCTGTCAATCATGTGCTTAAATTTTCAATTTATGAGTGGTTCTTTGAACTCAGATGTACAAATCAAATCTTAACCTTAATATTCTTCTTAGTTTTTGTTTTTTTTAGTTCTTTTGTTCAGAACATGTTGAGCATTTAAACATGGTTAGTTGATCCTGTCTCTCACCAATGCAGCCTCTAACCCCGTCTTGTCTATTTGCAAATCCCCTTTCTTCAGGTAGTGTCAGCTATCCCCTCTCACTTGGACGGGAAGTCCGCACCGGGCCAAGTGCCCACAGGCAGTGTGTGTTATGAGAGGAACGGGGTGAGTGTCCTTTATTCTCATTTGAAGAGTTTCCTATACGTTTTAGACTAGGCATGGGACTGAAAATTTTTTATGTTGCGATTACTTGCTAATGCTTTTAACACTGTATATGGTATATTACACTGTATATAATATTAAAATTCAGTTGCAAAAATTGTTTGTCATAATAAAGTTTTCAAAACAAAAAGAAACTGAACATTTAAATACAATAAAGCAATACACAATGTATAAAGTAAATAATTTCACACAGATTAAAGTGCAAAAGAATTATAAAGACCAAAAGGTAACACCTTACAATAAGATCTCATTAGTTAACCTTAGTTAATGCACTTACATTAACAATGAGCAATAGCTACATTTGTTACAGCAGTTATTAATCTGTTAAAAAAAATACAACTGTTCATGTTAGCTTGAGTTCATTAACACAAAGCAACTTTTGGTTTCAACAACATGTTATTAAATAATGAAATTAAGATTAATAAATGTTTAGAATAATTTTTCATTGGCAGTTTGTTTTACTAATAAATTAACTAATATTAGCTAATGGAGACTTAATGTAAAGTGTTACTGAACAAAGAATCAAAGCCTTTTCAAACAATATCTAGGGCATGTTGTAGTCCAGATTAAAATGTAAAAAAAATCTGAATAATTCACGGTATTTGCCCACGATAACAATATTGTGCATGTTCATTATCGTGATATTTGGCATTACAGAATACCGGCACATGTCTGTTTTAGACATATTCGCTCGTCTTCTCTCCCTCTTTTGAGACCATTTTGTGACCTAGCTTATCACTTAGCAAACCAAAAGAAAAGCTGAGTGATAACAGTTCTGTGGTTCATAAACCGGTCTAAATATAGCACACTGATAGCAGTTGCTGTTTCTGAAAGTGTTTGTGGTTTGAATCTTCTCACAGGAAGTGTTTTATTTGACCTACACCCCTGAGGATGTCGAAGGAAATGTTACTTTAGATACCGGAGATAAAGTCAATTTTTACATGGAGACCAACAAGCAGTAAGTACATTTTTGTAATGTCTGTTTAAAATCTGTATAATTTCAAAAGAGCAAAATTTTTTGGGTGTGAAAATTGATTATTTTTGTTTTTTTCAGTACTGGTGCTGTTAGTGCTCACAACATTGTGTTGGTAAAGAAGAAACAGTCAAGATGTCAGGGAGTTGTTTGTGCTACCAAGGTAAGGATCTGATTCAAAGATGAGTTTGCAGTAGCTGCTTTTTTGTAGACATTATACCGAGGGATAGTTATCTTCTGCCCTCTGGTGGGAATGAGAATAGCAAAAGACTTCTCTTATCTCAGCATTCTGCTAGAATATTCAAAGGAAGTTTAGCGATAACTTGTATAATGGTAAATGGTTTATTTTCAATTTTTTTTTCTTACTTTTTCACATTTTTAACTTGTAGAGCAATGTTCAGAACATAGCTTCTAATTTTGACCGTACAGTTCTAAAATTAGAATGAGAAATGTTGAATTTAAGTCGAATGAGTTCTTTTCAAATATACTTTTTGTTAGTTTTGCTTGCTTCAAATCTATAATTCTTCTTGCAGGAGGCCTTTGGATTCATTGAACGAGGAGATGTTGTGAAGGAGATCTTCTTCCACTACAGTGAGTTTAAAGGAGATCTGGAGGCTCTACAAGCTGGAGATGATGTGGAATTCTCCATTAAAGAAAGAAATGTGAGCAATTGATGAAGAAATGTTTTTTAAAAAGCAAAATATTTTTATTGATGATCTGTTGGTCTTTGGTTAGTAACTAATACTTACTGATAAGATACAAAAGAATTTACTTTAAAACACTAAGTGAAATTACTAGTCGTGAGATGCAATGCCATTTCAAACAGATGTATTGAGGTTGTTTCTGTGTCTCATAGGGCAAGGAAGTGGCCACAGATGTGAGACTGTTGCCTCAGGGCACTGTTATATTCGAGGACATCAGTATTGAGACTTTTGAGGGAACTGTCACCAAGGTTATTCCCAAGGTCCCCACCAAGAATCAGGTTTGTGAATCAGCTCTTGCCATTAGTCTTCCAAGACTCCCACGATAACAGTACCATATAGATCCTGCTTGCATGTTAAATTCGAATAAGACTCCATCTGTCTCTCTCAGAATGACCCACTGCCTGGGCGAATCAGTGCCAGAATTAATTTCACTGACAAAGAGCTGCTATTCGGTGAGAAGGACACCAAGTCCAAAGTGACGCTGCTTGAGGGCGACCATGTCCAGTTCAATATATCCACTGACCGTCGCGACAAACTGGAGAGAGCGACAAATATCGACATCCTCCCTGACACCTTCCATTTCACAAAGGAGGCCCGTGAAATGGTGCGACCGCAGAACTTTGTCCTTGTGGTTCCTTGCAAGACTGTTTTATTTTTTGCTAATGTTGGCTCTCTCCTTGTCTTTTTGTGCAGGGTGTGATAGCTGCCATGCGTGATGGTTTTGGCTTCATCAAATGTGTGGACCGTGATGCCCGAATGTTCTTCCATTTCAGCGAAGTTCTGGAAGAGAGCCAACTGCACATTTCTGATGAAGTGGAATTCACTGTAGTCCCTGTGAGTTCCCAGATATCACCACACCAGAAGCACTTTTGTGTTCCTGTTTTGCAATTTATTATTTTTTTATTTTATTTGTGATGGATTAGACAGTTCAACATCATTTAGCCATCCTGTTTGCTGGATATTAGTATGTATGTGAATTGTAATTGTGGTCTTACGTTGACTAGCTTTAAAACATCCCCTCTTTCCTCTATCAGGACATGCTGTCAGCCCAAAGGAACCATGCAGTGCGGATCAAAAAGCTGCCCAAGGGCACAGTGTCGTTCCACACTCAATCTGAGCTGCGTTTTGTGGGGGTGGTGGAGAAAGAAGCTGCGCCTGCTACTACCGCCAAGAACTCCAGCCCCAGCAAGGGCAAAGAGAAGGTAGGCTAACTCTTGGCTTCCTGAATCTACACTACCGTTCAAAAGTTTGGGGTTGTCAGGTGGTTTTGAAAGAGGTTTCTTATGCTCACCAAGGCTACGTTTATTTGATCCAAAGTACAGTAAAACTCTAATATTGTGAAACTGTTACAATTTAACTTGTATTTATCATTTTAAAATGTAGTTTATCCTTATGATGACAAAGCTAAATTTTCAGCAGCCTTCACACTAGACTTCAGTGATCCTTCAGAAATAATTCTAATATACTGTCATGCAAAGGCAAAAGACCGTAACTTCGTATTTGGTCGAAAATGATTTATTGATATTTTTGAGACATTCAAGACCTCCTTTATCATGTGGATAAGTATCTTGAGTCAGTTTTGATGTTTTTGAGAAAATAATGGGTTATCTTAACAGTAACTTTGAAAAGCCCAGGAGAAACCAAGGCAGAACACTGTAACATCAGTTGCCGCTCTTTGCCAGTTTTGAAATGATCAAATTAAGTAACTGTGCTCTGCATTTGTTTTATACGGTATTCTGCCTTTGAGTTACTGTCAATTAAAGTCTGCTGCATTTAAACTGTTCCCTATAACAAAGCACTGTAAACAAGCAAAGACTAGATAACTTGGTAACAATAAATAATTGTGATTTTTATTTTATTTTTAATACTAATTATTCTCTCAGTGCTAGCCTGTTAGTCTGGGTCTGCCCACTTCTGCACGTGTGTAAACTCGAATGCTGTGACAACGTAGCATAACGCGCATAAAATCAGTTTTCATTAAATCCATATCCTACCTTTTCTTGTAACCCGGTAAAATCCATGGCAATGAACGTCATCGAAGATGTTTAATCCACAAGCATTCTGAGCATTATTTCTACTTTCTGCCGTTCACATCAATTCACAAGTCATCCTTTTAGTTTAGTATAGGCTATTTTCATTTCGGTGTAAAAAAAAATAGAAGGCTTTGAGGTGCTTTAAAATGCTACTTTCTTTTTGTTTTGTCTGACCTTCTATTCTATTCTGTTTTGTTTTGTTTTTTATTATTTTTATTTTTTAACCATGCTCGTCTTCATTAGAAAAAAGACAAGGTAGGCTGCTGTTTTCTGCATGCTGCCTCCCCTCCACAGTGTAGACTGTTCAGTCATGCTGTTAGAAACTTATGTTCTGATAACATGATCTTTAACATATTGGGGACAAATTGTTAAAGTACCCAGAATGAGATTTTACTTGTAATTTTGTATAGTAAAATGTTTTATTTTTAATTTGATTCACCTCCAAATTAAACATTTTCTGACTGGTTAAAATAAGTCACGGATGTGTCTAATCTTCCGTATTTCTCTTCATTTTTTTCTTTTCTTTTTTTTTTGTTCTTTTTTTTTTTTTATTTTTTATTTTTTTTTTTTTGAAGGGGAAAGTTGAAAAGGTCAGTTTGATCTGTATGTCCATGACTGTTTGTTTGGTTATGAGGCCTGTTGGCATGAGCTGAGATTGATTTAACAGTGTTAAATCATACAGACATGTTAACCTCATAACCATACCAACTCAACCAAGCTGTGCCATTCTTGTGTGAGGGGCATGACGGTTCGGTTTCTGTGTCACTCACGCAATTAATTTTTAAAATGTAAACCACACAGTTCATAATCATTTTCAACCATGGCACAAATGTGTACCAAACCGTGACTGACAATGTATGGGAACAGTTTTTCCCCTTGTGTAAGTGTGTGCATGATGGCTAAATATTGTGAAACATTCAATGTTTGAGTTTCTTTATTTACTCATTGTGTGAATACACATTTTCCCCATGCTTTCCCCATGCTTTGCAATATGTAATATAAGTCGCAAGTGTCCCCAGAATGTGTCTGTGAAGTTTCAGCTCAAAATACCACATAGCTCATTTATTATATCATTTTGAAAATGCCTATTTTGAGAGGAAGCAGAAACAAGCTGTTTTCATTCATGTATCTTTAAATGCAAATGAGCTGCTGCTCCCCACCCCGTTTTTCAGAGTAGGGCTGTGCCTTTACAGCTTTTACGTCAGATACTCTGATTAAAAAAAAAAAAAGCATCTGTTTGGTTTTGATTATCATGTCTATCGTGCTGAAATCATGCGTTTTTAAGCCATATTAGTTTAAACTTCTGACTTTTTTTTTTTTTTCTAAACACACGCGCACAGAAAGAAACACGGCATGTTGAGAACTAAACTAAGTTCTCTTTCATGTCTTATTGCGCTTAAACTGTCAAATACACAAGTTTAAGAATACATGAGTTACAAAAACAGTCTGTCATGTGGGAAAGAGATGGTATGTTTATATTAGATCTGTGTGGCAGCAGGGTAATAAACAGTAAACAAGTAAATCCACTGCACTCTTGTTTCCTCTGAGGCTGGGACTTTAGTGTTCTGTGCTTGTCTGTGCAGCTAATGATAGAACAGTTTGCATGCTTTGCTCAAACTTTTGCCATGGCATTAGAACTAGTATGCCGTTGAGTGTTGCCATGAGTGCATATAAAGGAGAGGTGATATTATAATAAGATCCCTTTGCCACAAAGGGAGCGAAATTCTGACGCGCTCATTTTTTTGATGCTTGCAGAAAAAGGCTTACTGGATTAATTTTTTTTTCATGTTTGCTGGGTTGGTAGAGGCACCAGGGACCCGATTATAACACTTAAAACCAGAAAAAGTCAGATTTTCATGATGTCATCTTTAAAATGATGTAAAGCCTGACTGCTCATCTCATGAGTCTACAGTATATCAGTCTACTGAGTGCACCTCAGTTCTGGATATGTTGGTAAATGTTGTTGGTTCTTATGTGAATGTGTGTATTTGTGTTGTCACCAGGATGCAGAGGAAGGCTTGATTGCATATGAAGAGAGTGGAGTGAAGAGCACTCTTCCCTACTATATTAAAGACCTGGAGGGAGGCGCTTACCCACAGCTTGGAGACAAGGTACATTAGACTGGCACTGTGGTTCAGTGTAACTTGTGCGTGCTGAATTTATCCTTGGATTAAAGGAGTAGTTTTTCAACCTGATCATATGTTTTAATGTAAACCCCCATGTCTCCACTAGGTGGAGTTCTCCATCAGTGAGGTGAAACGCACTGGACAGCAAAGTGCTGTGTCCCTCAAGATCCTTAATCGTGCTGTTGGCACCAAGAGGCTTCTGGGATACATAGCAACACTGAAGGATAACTTTGGCTTCATAGAAACAGCCAATCATGATCAGGAGATTTTCTTCCACTACAGGTAATGAAAGTTTCTCCTTGAAGGAGAAACTCTTTTTTTTTTTTTTTTTTTTTTTTTTTTTTTTTTTTCTTGTTTTTTTTTCTTGTTTTTGATTATCATTGTTTACTCTGAATTGTGTGCAGTGAGGTATGTGGGGATGTGGATAACATGGACCTGGGGGATACAGTGGAGTACACTCTCTCCAAGGGCAAAGGAAACAAAATCAGTGCTGAGAAGGTCACCAAAGTTGCAGCTGGTATGTTGCAGAGACTTTTTATTGGTTTGGCATTAATACATTAATAACTGGTTCATCCGAATAACACAACTCTGTGTGACAGTGAATGGAGTAGAAGAGGATGAGAGTAATACCATGTTCCTGGGGAAAGTGATTCGGCCCTTGCGCAGTGTGGACCCCTCTCAGAATGATTATCAAGGCCTTATTGAGATCACAGAGGAAGGTGAGTGACAAGCTATTTTTTTTTGTGTGCGTGGTCCTTTTAAAATCCATCTAGAGTATTTTATAATCATGTTAGAAACCATGAACTCTGATAATTTGTAATTAACTACTGTTCTTTGCTCAAACACTTCACCAGGAGCCAGTAAGGGTCAGAGTTATCCGTTTGGCATCGTTGGGGTGGCCAATAAAGGTGACTGTCTGCAAAAGGGTGAGATGGTGAAGTTTCAGTTGTGTACAGTGGCCCAGACAGGACAAAAGATGGCCTGCAACATTGTGCCTCAGCGTAGAGCCCTGGTGGAGTGTGTCAAAGATCAGGTAAACCTAATGATGCAAGAAAGTGATAAAATAGTTTTTAAATTAAGACACTGGCTAAAAGTAGTAATTAAGAGACTGGCTAAAAGTAGTGTTTTTGTTTGTTTTTTCTCTCCAGTTTGGTTTCATCACATACGAAGTTGGAGAGAGCAAGAAGCTGTTTTTCCATGTCAAGGAGGTTCAGGATGGTCTGGAGCTCCAGGCCGGTGATGAAGTGGAGTTTTCAGTTATCCTGAACCAACGCACAGGCAAATGCAGTGCCTGCAATGTTCGCAGAGTCAGGTAAGACTGTTTGGTATGAATCTGAGTCACGTGTAATATAAAGAAATTGAGCTATTAAATATTTTGTTTATATTACCTTTTTAATTAATCTAACCAGGTTTGTATTCCTTTTTGGCTTTTTTTTTATTTTTATTTTTTTTATTTATACACACAGTGAGGGTCCAAAACCAGTAGCAACACCTCGACCTGACCGACTGGTCAATCGCTTGAAGAGCATCACTCTTGATGACACCAACGCCCCCCGTCTTGTCATTATCAGACAGCCTCGTGGCCCAGACAATTCAAAGGTAAAAATAAACTACATCTGTTTACCATTTCTTGATTCTTGAGTTAAAAAATATTTACATAAACAAAACTGAAGGATTCTTGCTTCTAAAAATGCAGTCCAGAAAACTTTCAGACATGAAACTTGCCTAAAACAATTGACCTGTTTTGTTCCTACAGGGCTTCAATGTAGAGAGGAAATCCCACCAACCTGGTGTTACTGACTGAGTACTGTTCACCCCTCCCTTCTTCCTTCTCCTCCTCTTCACTATGGAAGCAACACCTTGAAGAAAAGCAATCAGACAGAGGGCAGAGGAAGAGATTTGTGTTTGTCTCTCTTCACTCTCATTTTATCTCTCTCACCCATAAACACAATTCGGAGTAACAAACACAAGACCTGAAAATTAGCAAACAGTTCCCTTCGTGTCAGGATCCCTTGCAAAACAATTCTCATCTCATTGTCTTCATTGTATGCGTGACATTTTTGTGTGGTTGTAATTTGAGCAAAACCTCTCGTTATATGAGCGTGTGAGTGTGGTATGCATCACGTTTGGAAAAAATCAACTTGTAAGGTTATGCAGGGGATATGAGTGGAAAGGGTTTTATAGTTCTCATATCTTTAGATTGAGATGTGGGCACTGTTTGACCTGTTTTTCGTTTCTGCTGAAATTGAAATGCCAGGAATTCTGCACCTGCTGCTGTGTGAGTGAGTTATTGTTTTAGAGTAGCTTTGCCTGTCTGTATTTTGACTTCCGTTATATATACTTTATTCTTCCTGTATCACTTGAATTCTTCCCATGTTGAGTTTTCTCCCAGGTGAAGTTGAGATATTGCTAGGCTCTTTCTGCTAAGAAATATAATGACTTTAAGGTTCTTTTCACTCACGTTTTCCATACCAATTCCATAGGTTTTAACATGGATCTGAAAACGTAATAAATTTTCTCTGCGCTCAGAACCCGATTGTGTATGGTTTTTGATGTGTGAATTACTATTTTTGGTTATTTTCCAATTAAATTGGCTTTTGAGATTAAGGGACTTTTTTTTTTTAAATTCCTGTCCTGATTTCACAAGCTCCATCTGTTTATGGCAAGTGCAGAATTCCTAATGGCATCTTGTTGCCTGCAGTCTTTTTTTTTCTCTTTTTTTATATATATATAGCTAATTTTTTCTTTGCACATGTAATTTAAATTTTTTCCCCTTTGTGTTCTACTTAATGTCTGCTAATGAATAAATCAATGAAGAAAAAGGTGCCTAAAAACAAACAAACAAAAAGTAAAAAAAAAATAATAATAATAATAAAATTTGGTGTCTATCCCTGAACATCCACCAAAATATAAGAGCAATTGTTGGGTGGTGTGCAATCTCCCCCACAAGTAGAGAATACTGGTATGCACCCCCCACCCCCCATATCTAGGGGGTTTAAATATACTCTATGTATGCTTTTACTTGGGTGGACATTTTGAAAACCTGAATAAAATGAGCTAATGTGTCCAGAACATGAGAAGTGAGGGAAATGTAATAAGCAAAATTTTAAAACATGCAAAGAAATTTGATTACATGGATAGAGGCTATTTGCAGTGCTGCTTATGACATATGGATCTATTACTGTCTTGAATATTCTCTGGAGCACCCTGGGTTTGTGCTGAACCTTTAGGTTCTCCTATTTACTTTTGTTAATGGTCTTGAATGAAACCATTGAAATAAACATTTTATGAGAATCAAAGGTATATTATGTTTCACTTTTCATCAGCAAAACATTGTACCGAACCTTTAAACATCATATTCATGCCTTTGCAACTTTACTTACTTTCGTGACATTAAACATAAATTAGGTATCCATGAAACCTAAAAGATAGGGGGATTAGAAGTTTCAGAGTGCTTAAACTCTGGTGCTTCCCAACTGTATGGTGATTTCGGAGCGGTGCATCTTGGGTTTTGTCACTGATGTTGGATTCTGGCTCTGAGACCATCGTGTCCACCATTCCCTCAGATCTTCTGGTCTGCTTAGAGGAGGATTAGATATCTGGTTTGCTGAAACGAGCACATATGGGAGTTTGGACTCCAGCGTTGTGACCACTCTTTTTGTTCCACCATCTCCATGTGATCCATCTGCTGAGATCTGTATTTGTTTGACGTTTTTTTGGGTAAGTTTTGGCGCGTCTGCTTGGATATTCTCTCCGGTGATGTTTTCATATTCTGTTTGCTGCTGGGAGTTTCTCAAGTCCATCGCTTGCAGTTTCTGTTTGTACTCTTCCAGTTTATCTTTGCACTCTGCAGCTTCCTCTTTTATCTGAAAGAACTGCCCCTGAAGGTCTCTCTCAAAGACTTCCTCCGCCTTGAGTTCATTCAGCCAGAACTTGAGCTGTTCCTCTTCTTCCGATAGCAGCTCGGAAAAATCCCTGGTAGCTTGCTGCTGTTCAAGCTCAAGGATCAACTGGTCTGTTGACTTGATTTTGAGCTTAAGTTCTTGCAGACTAGCATGTTGTTGAACAACTAGTCTTCTTAACTCTACAATCTCCTCACTCTCTGTATCTTGATGGATTGTTTGGACCAGAGGAACCACTGAATTTAGGGGTTTCAGGTCCTCCTCTGTCCCTTTCTGTTCCTCTTCCTCTCGTCTCTCACATACAGCACTCTCATCAGTGCATCGCCCAAGGTTCCCAAGGCAACTGATCAAAGGCTGATGTGAAGCAACTCTATTTTTGTCTTTTTTATCTCTTGCTTGTGGCATCCCAGAAGCCAGGGAATTTTTGGTTGGTTTCAGAGACATGTTATCTGAGTGCACATTTCCTTTATTACCCTCCTTGTCTTTCCCCTTATATCGTCCTGATTGCTGCTTCGCACCTCTGCCCAAGTTTTCCAGCCAACCCCTTGCTTCCTCCATTAGCTTTAGTGACTTCCACCTGTGTCCCTTTGGTTCCTTGGGCGGTGGCTCAGAGTGGAGGCAGAGGCGTGATAGCAGTGGGAGGCTCTGGCGTTGTTGAGCAATTGCCCCGCTGCCTCTGCGCATTCTCCCTGTCCCCTCCGCTCGCCTCATTTGGGCTTTGGGCTGGTTTGTTTCTTCCCCAAGGGATGGACCAATATGTTTCAAAGTGAGCTGTACCTCCTTAGCTTGCTCACCATATTTCTCCAAGGACTCCAAGAGATGTTCATCTGGAGTCACATTACGTTCATATTCTTTGAATTTTTCTCTCAGAGTGTATCGACCAGTGCGACCTAAGAGTGAGAACAATATTAAAAGGGATATTTCTGGGACAAATGCAGATGTTTTTATCCAAAGCAACTTACAAATGCTGAAGCAATTCATCTTAAGGAGGCAATAACACAAGGAGTGTTAGCAATATGTAAGTTTCAAACGTCCAGAATAGTCCAAGCTAGAACAAGCTTTTTCTTGAATATTGTCAGGGGTTTGGAGAGTCAGAATATTAACTAACAGTTTTACTCACCCTCATTTAATTCCAAAAATGTTATGACTTTTCCTCTGTGGAACACAAAAATATTTTGATATGAACTGTTTTTGTCCATATAATGGAAGTCAGTGTGGTTCAAAACAACTTGGACTTTTATTGTTCAGATAAAAAAAAAAAAAAAAAAACATTTTTCAAAATATCTTCTGTTATGTTCCACAGAATAAAAAAAGTTGTACAGGTTTGGGACAATATGAGATTGAGTAAATCATGATGGAATTTTTATTTTGGGGTGAACTAACCCTTCTTAGGCTTTCAAGAGCATTTAACCTTAAAAGTATTCAGTAGGCTATTTCCAGCAAATGCCTGCAGACTAATTGTATGCTTTCTACATGTTCATGTTTTTGACAGTCATTTTATGGTTACTTAGTGGTTCTTTTGTTGAATAATTAACTCTGAGATGTTGGCCCTTACCAAGTGCCTGTGCTAAAACGATGACCACCTCCTGACATGTTGTTTTCTCAGTGACTCCACAAACTATGCGGTGGACTCCTTCAACATACACCATTACCTCCATTCTAAAAAATAAAAAAAAGTATCAGCTGTTTGTGTTTTTTCTGTCTAAACATTAAACAAGTCTAGAATGTTTCATTCTCAATCAATCCAATAAAATGACTCCGTCACTGTCCACTCCATTATAAATATTCACTCCAAATTCACTTGTATTTACTCAGTAACGAACTACTGGTCACTGGTGTATGTAGAAAAATATATACACGCAATATAAACATTTAATAAGACAATGTTTTAATATAGCATTTTGAACATGAACAGAAGAAATCTAATCTAACTTTTTGGCTAGTAAATTATATACTATCAGATAAGTTTGCATAGATGGTTGAGTTTATAAAATTAGATTACGGTTTTATGAAGGGTGTGTATCGTACCTGTCTTGATGATCAGAAATTTCCTAAATTTCTTCAGCTGAGTAGTAAAATCCTTGCACTTAGATTCTTAGATAAGAGGCAGTTCTGTAACGTTACATGTTGTCCTGGTGTACATGGAAATGTCGTCTTGTCTTCCTTGACTTAGCTGAACAAGTACAAACCCTTCCCTTCAGCAGACACTCAGATCAAGACTGATAACAGAATTTGGTTGTAGATGTGTTTGTCTGCAGTGCAGTACATAAATTCACTAGACAATTTTTTGGATGCTAATTATTTTGAGTCTGAGTAAACATGTTTACATTTAATTTATACTGGGGCCAAAACAGGGCTTCAGTTACTAAATATGCTGTATGTTTTCTTGTATGATTTAATCTCTTCTGTATCTTAAAATGCTTATATCCTTGCAGTGAGATATTTAGGAAACATGAGCAGGGACATACTATATGAGCTACTATTTAGTTAAAATAAATAGGCACCATGAAGAGACCTTTTTTTTAAGTAAAACTAAATAATAAAAGATTTAACAAATTTTATTTTGTAATATGAAATGGTATTTTTATTAACTTTTTGTGAAATCTGCACACAATTTTTCTGCCTTGATTTAATTTGTTGTTAATCAATGAACGCTTAATGTATTAGGAAAAAACATGAAATGTATTTAAATTTATCTGAAAGAATTTCAGAAACATCAGACATTAGAAAGAACAGGGTGAGATTTAACACTAATAAAAAAAAGTGTTAAAATTTCAGCATGAATATATTGTGGTGATCAAATATACTTGTGGCTTCTTTATATTTGTTTCTTTTAAAAGTGATTCTGTACCATAAAAAACGTAATCTTTAAAAATATTATTATTATGTATTATTATTATGTATTTATATATAAAAAAAAAAAGCTTCACTAAATTGTGGAAAACTGCACACTGGTTACAAGGCCATAGCCGTCTAATATTATTTTAGACCGTAGTATTTTGAATGAACGCAGGTGTAAAGACTTTTATTTTGAAAATCTTTGAGACGGACAAGAATAAGGTCATTACTTCACACATGCATTCAGCTTGAGTCGTCCGATGTTTGACATATAAACATGAAAATTGTAACATGGAACATAAACGGCATACGAACGTTTAAAAATGGCATCAAGACAACTCTGGATTCATTCGATGCTGACATAATCTGCGTTCAAGAGACTAAAGTTACCCGTAAGAGTTTAAAATAAACACGGGAATGTGTGATAAAGCACATGAGCCCTATTTTTAACCATTTAATAACTAGCAGCTCAGCATACTTATTTTTTCTTTCTTTTTTTTTCCAGGTGACCTGTTGGATGAGAAGACAGCAGTTGTTGATGGCTACAATTCATACTTTAGTTTTAGCCGAGGACGAAGTGGATACTCTGGTACAGCAGCCTACAGAACCAATAAACGACAGTAAAGCGTGCAAAGGGACTTTAAATAAAAACTGGAATGTTTTCAACACCGGAATGATATCCATTTTTTTTTTTATTATTATTATTATGATTTTTTTTTTTTTAAATAAATGTAGCCTTGGTTTTTGTTTGTTTTTGTTTGTTTGTTTGTTTTGTTTTTTTTACATCCCCTGTCTGTACTGTTCAGCTATGCGTATGAACAATGAACAACCTGATTTTCTCCATGACCAGGCGTTGCAACCTACTGTAAGGATAGCGCTACTCCATTCCTGGCCGAGGAAGGATTGACAGGTCTGCTGGCCAATCAGGGAGAGGCTGTTGGTTGCTATGGAGACCAGGTTGAGCTGTCCAGTGAGGAGCTTCTGGCACTAGACAACGAAGGAAGAGCTGTCATCACTCAGCATCACTTCATGTAAGCTTAAGGATCTTAACTTTTGGACATTTAGTAGTTTTAGCCTAACATGTTGTGAAAGGGATAGTTCATCTTTCATTGCAGCTCCCCATTGACTTGCATAGTTTTTTTTTTTTCTTACTGTGGAAGTCAGTGGGGACCAGCAACTGAAGGTGAACTATCCCTTTAAATAGTTTTCACTTTTTTTATTTTTATTCTCAGTGGCACAGATGGACCACAGAAGCTGACCGTTATCAATGTTTATTGTCCCCGAGCTGACCCAGACAAACCTGAGAGAAAACAGTACAAGCTCCAGTTTTACCGGCTCCTCCAATGCAGAGCTGAAACCATGTTGAGCTCAGGAAGGTGAGAGAGGGATAAAACCATCATCTGTTCATCCACACATTTATATTTGTGTTATTCCCTGATATATTGTTAAAAAGACCAGCTTGTCTCTTTGTGTTGCTTTAACAGTGTGACCATATTTTGGTTTTCCAAAAAGAAGGGGGAAATAGTTTAATACACTGATCCTATATGTATTATCATAAAGTTAAGATCTAAGACGTCTGTTTGTTTTGATTAACACAATCCTCTGTCACTGTTCAGTCATGTGATTGTATTGGGAGATGTAAACACTTCTCATCCACCCATAGACCACTGTGACCCAGATGATGCGGTAAGTCCTTTAAACATAAAAACATTAATTTAAACATTAAAATATGAACATATTTTTCTCATTCTTTTTTCCATAAAGATTTTAAAAAGTCTTAAAACCCTTAAGAGTTATAAGCCATGAACCGAACTAACCAGCTATGAGATAAATCAAGAGGTTACAAATTTTGATTTGAAGCAAAAAAGCATTTGAAAATCGGACCAAAAGACAAAAGGTGCTCAAAGGCTCAATGTTCTGAACATCTTTAATGAGGAAAAGAACTACAATCCCAGGAAGCATTGCGAATGACATAATCATTTATTGATTTAAAGATGTTGATTTGATGTAGATAAGAATTCTTTGGCTGTGATTTGTTTGTTTCAGTTCTCTGATTGGTGGAGATTACAGAATCATGGGTAATGTAGTTTTTCACCAGGAATTCCACTGTTAAACACATATTTAAAAAAATAATTAGATACAATGCAGTCTGATAGCATCAACAAAAGCATGGACCACTGATTAACAAAGTGTAATACATAGTGGCTCTGTCTGTAACAGTTTATAAAGATATCGTTAATATTCAATTCCATACAGATAAAATCAGTGGGATTTTTATTTCCAGAACCCAGCTGTCTCACTTTATATAATAATGGAACAGTATTTCCAATGGACCAATGAGATTTCATTGTGGGCGGAGTCACCTAATGTAACACTGTTTAAATAGAAATTAGGTAACCAAGCAAATGTCTTGCGACCGGATAGCACAAAAGCTAAAATTTACATGGAAAGGTATATTTATTGTTTTATCGCATAAGTTACACACATACTTGCACATATCTGCTCTTATTACTGTTTCATTTAGGATAACTGTGAAGATAATCCTGGGAGGAAGTGGCTGAATCATTTCCTTTTTGGAACAGCAGAAAAGAATACTAAAGATGAACTTAAAGAAATCTCCCAGAAATCTGCCTCTGGTGGCAAGTTTGTTGACTCCTTCCGTCATTTCCACCCAAAGCGCTCCAACGCCTTCACGTGCTGGTCCACGCTTACTGGTGCCAGGCAGACCAACTATGGCACGCGTATTGACTACATCTTTGCCGACCGCTGTCTGGTCAAGTCGGCCTTTATTTGCGTGGACATTATGCCGGAGGTGGAGGGATCTGATCATTGCCCTGTATGGGCGCAGCTCAGCTGTACCCTCCAGGCTAGTCCAAAGTTCCCACCCTTGTGCACACGTCACATGCCAGAGTTCACTGGCAGACAGCAGAAACTTTCACGCTTCTTTGTCAAAGTTTCAGAGAAAGACAGGGTTTTTAAAGACTCTGAAGAGAGTCTGCCTGGATCACAGGATACAGGGGGAATTCTGGAAAACCTGAATCCTGTAGTACAGGAGAACAGTGTTGCAAAGAAGAGACCTACATGTAGAGAAAAAGACACAAATGCACACAAAGCCAAAAGAAGCAAGCAGATGAAAACTGAAAGCAATGCTAAAGGAAGTCTTTTAGCTTTCTTTAAGCCTAAACAAACACCATTAATCCCTTCCAGTGGAAACTTGAGCCTGAAACCAACAGAATCCTCTCAGGATAGCCCAGATAGTGAGAGTGACACCAGAAGCTGCCCTGGCAATGTGCAAACAGAGACCAGTCTTTCCATGATAACAGAGATGGAGACTGAAAATCAGGATGAAGTGGAAGGAGAATCGACATCCATAGACAAGTCAAAGGACTGTAAAAAGGGGCCATGCACTGGTTTTTGGAAAGCGGTTTTGCATGGGCCTCCTCAGCCACCACTGTGTGAAACACACAATGAGACCTGTGTCTTACGGACTGAAAAAGCAGGACCTAATCTAGGCCGGCAGTTTTTTGTATGCGCCCGTCCTCAAGGCCATCCCTCCAATTCTCAGGCCAGGTGTAATTTTTTTGCATGGGTAGATAAAGGGAAGTAGAATATACTCAACTATGCATACTGTATGTTTCATGTTTTTGTTTTATATGTAGCATTTCTATTGTGCAACTAACAACAGAGATTTTAAGGTATAAATAAATAATGCTCTTTTGAATTTGGTTTAATATCATGCATCTCTAGCTTCAGCATTGATTGTTATTCAGACATTCCTCTTTAAAAGAAAAAAAAGACACACATTTGGTTTTGGACCCCTGAAGATGTGTATAATTTATCAAATTACTCATGGGGTCACATTGAAATCCCCATATATCTGAAAATGAAACATATAGGGCATTAAAAATAGGAATATCAAAAGAATGTTTTTTTGAGAACCAAAATCTAAAAGGATATTAAGATCTCTTTGATACTTCTTGAGTTACAGCCACTCAAACTTTGGGGGAAAAAAAACCCTTAAAAAGTACTTTTTCCCAATTTTGAACTGTCCCTATTGGCATGTAATGCAACAAAGATTAAAGTCAGCAGATTTTACTGATGTACTGAAATCTTCAAGAAAACAAATAAAACATTTTAGCTGGGGAATTTTCTGAAATGTGGGTTTGACAGAATTACCCAATACTGAGTTTAAAATTAATCAGTTGAGCAGGAATTAATTTGTTGGAGAATACAAGCCTCTATAAAGGTTATGTTGTTCTGGTAAGTACTGTGTGTGTGGAATAACTGCAATTAATCAAAAATAACATTCAATTTTAAGTGTAAAAACTTTGAGAATTGAGTCTTCTGGTTATGGCGCTTTACTGAAGAGACACATGAGTTAGATCAGCTGTAATTTGTGAAGAGATTTCCTAAATGGTATCCCCTTTTTATTTAAGTGTCATCCATAGTTTGTTTTCTAAATGAAAGTTGTTCAAGATGTCGCCTAACCAGCAAAGCAGAAGCAAAAAAAAAAATGACAGAAATCGTGTCAGACTCAGAAGGCCTTGAAGAGCTGTCACGAGCCATGTATTGTGAAGAGAACTCTTCATCCAGTTATGGAGATCAAGTTCATTTCTCAGACCGAGGATGCAGTATACACTTCAATCGATGACCAGAGATATGCGACGGTCTGCTACGGACAAGAGCTCAACACCGAGAGTGATGATTGTGAAATTCTTGGACTACAGAGACAAGGAGCATGTAATGCATGCAGCCAGAGCAAAGAATGCTGTACTGTTCCAAAATCATCGAGTCATGTAAGGTCCATGCGATTGGCCCAATGAAGGTATCCAATGGTGGCTGAAGGTACCCTATGTGTTTGGTCTTTTCAGTGCGCAAAGTTATTAAATTTAGGTTGTCTAGTCCCCATAGTTAATGCAACTGCATAACAACTTAACTAAAGTCAAGCAGTTAACCTGCCATGCTCCATCTAACCTGAGATTTAGTATGTACTAACCCTAGACGCAGGTTTGAGGTAACACATGCCTTCTCTTAATCTACTTGAGAAAATAATTTAAGTCAGAATAAAATCAAATGTAAAAAATTATTATCAGTCAGTTAAATATGTATTATGCCAATTACATAGCCAATTCAAAGATATCAAATCAATACAAGACATCAAATTTCAAAGATTAATCTAAGAGTAAAAGGTGCATACCTGACCTTGGAAAATACATAGTATGGATTGCAGAGACACACCACACTATGGGCTTTCTGGCTACAGAATCGCCCCAACCCTTTTGCTGCAATTCTTTAAATATGTCAAATGGAGGCATGTACAAACAACTGGAATTTGCATTAACCCAGGTCCCAGACCGGGGGTAGTTTACACCTCAATGGGAACAGAAGGTAATTTGCATTAAAAAGACACTGGGAGAGGGCACACCCATTACAGTAAGCAAAATATCTCAAAATCTTCAAATCTTTATTAGGCTACATTTTAGTTTACTTCTGTATAAATGAGACCATTTTACCAGTCACACTGAGACATTTCAAATGATACCAGACATGACTGTTAGTTCACTTGCATTGGCATTTTCATGTAATCATTCTGAGCAGACTGAGTAGAAGGAAGGATGGGTGAAGGGATTTAAAAAGAAACATGGAGAGAAGGGAAGGAAGTTTCCTGCAGCACCACTCTGTGGGGTGTCTCGAAGATGCCATGTATGTTTGTATTGTCTCTTTCACAGGAGATCAAAGTATCTGAGGTTCTTTCATCCTTACAGTTCCAAAAGCACAGAGTCGTGTTATTTCCTGACCTTTCTGCTGAGGTAAACAAGGAACGAAGACAATTCGACGAAGTCAATAGGAAGCTACGTGCCAAGGGCCTACTGTACAGATTCATCTTTCCAGTGCGCCTCCGGGTGACCGTTAACGGACAAGTTCGTGTCTTTCAAAGCCCATCAGAAATTGAGGACTTTCTAAAGAACATGTAAGCTGGCGACACTATTTCAAATTTTGCTTAGTCTCAAGATATGTGAATAATGGACGATTAATCATACGCCTAATTCTTAAAAAAAATAAAAAGGGGCCAGGAAACTCAGCGAAGCTAAGATACATACGATAAATTGTACGGTTCATTTCGAGTTTGTTTTTGCTGAATGGATTCATTTAGACGGGGGAAGTTAGAAATAATGTAGCAGATGAAACTGGTGGTGGCAATGCATGGTAGTGATGTTAAAATGTTTCTATTTTCAATGGTTGATTTTTCTAATCGTTCTGTTTTTATGTTTTAGCTTTACCTATTGTCACAAGGCACATGGGATTCTTTTTTGTAACACTGGGGAGAGTACTGAATTATCTAAGTGATAGCAGAGATTATGGGGTTAAATTTAATTCGTAGAACTGCAGGGGGCTGCATAGTCTAACTAAAATTAAACAAGTGATGACTAGGCTAAAGCAACTACAGTCTAAAATTGTTTTCTCCAAGAAACACATTTAATGCCTAAAGATATTTCTAGAATACGTAATAGATGGCCTGGTCGGGTGTTTTCAGCTTCAGTTAGTTCTCAAGCAAGAGGCAATGATTCACAAATCTTTTCCATTTCAAATAGCTAAGACTATGCAGAACCCATCAAGCAGTTATTTATTTGTTCAAGGCGATTTATTATCTAAATCGCTGATTCTAGTTAATGTCTATGGTTCTAATGATGACATCACAAAATATCATAGCAACATCTTTCTAACTTTGTAATCTTTCGGGGGTTTATGTAATAAGCGGGGATTTCAACTGTACATTAGATCCAACTAAAGATCAGGCTTCTGGCCTGGACCTGTCACACAGACAGACCAGAAAGACCCTTCATTATTTTATGAAGGACTTAAATCGATTAGAAATTTGGAGACATTTGCACATATTCATGCTTTTCTAGTACACACCACTCTTATTCCTGAAAAAAAAAAGGATTTTTAAAAAGACAATAACTTATTGTCCTTTGCAGAAATTGTAGCACAGTTTGATATCCCCAAGAAACACTTCTTTAAATTCTAACAATTTAGGAGCTATGTTTCTTCTCATCAACACTCTTAAAAATAAAGTTGCTTTACGATCCCATAGAAGAACCTTTTTGTCTAAATGGTTCCAGAAAGAACCTTTGACATCTGAAGAACCTTTCTGGTTCACAAAAGGTTCTTCAGATGATAAAAAGGTAAGAAAGAGATGGTTCTTTAAAGAAAGTTTGACTGAATGGTTCTTTGTGGAACCAAAAAATGATTCTTCTATGGCATTACTGTGAAGAACCTTTTAAGCACCTTTATTTTTAAGAGTAAAGGTACCAATCTTACAAAACCCATTCAGACTCACTTTCAAAATCTCCCCAATCTAAAGGTTTAATATCAATATTTTATAAATTGTTATAATCATATTCTAAAGACTCTTCAGAATCCAAATTGATTTCCTGGAGAGAAGATTTAAAAATGAACATTTCTTTAGACATATGGCAAGAAGTGTGCATGAAAGCTCAGTCACAAACTATTAACAGTAATCTCAAATTAAAACAGTACAACTGGATTATGAGAACATATTTTACCCTTGTAAAATGTTAAACAAAATTAGTCAAAACACCCCAGACACTTGTATTAAATGCTGGTGAAGGAACACTTTTACACTGTATGTGGGATTGTCCTCAGGTGCAGAAGGTTTTGGAAAGAGGTTGCTATACTTATTTTTAAGATGGTATCTATAAATCTTCCAATGAAACCAGAAATTTTTATTTTGGGAAGTTTTCCTGGGAATATTGTATACAGTAGCAGCACTCAGAAACTTATTGACATTTATATACTTCAAGCAAAGCATCTAATAGCTATGTATTGGAAGAAAGTGGAAAAGCGACCCACAACATGGATCAACAACATGTCCTTTTGTTTGACAATGGAAAGGACTACATATATTCTGAAAGGTAAATTTGCTCTCTCTCAGATTCAGATTCAAGTAGCTTTACTGGCATGGTAAAAATGTAGCTTTACATTGCCAAAGCATAGAAACATTTAAATAAACATTTAACACAAATATACATAGGAATTGAAGTATATAGAGTCTATATATCTGTATAAAGTAAAAGAAAAGTAGGCTACTAATAAAAATTCTAATAAAGAGACAGGAGAAGGACTGGATCCTGTCATGTCATTTTATGTGTGTTGTAGAGTGTTTTCTTCCGGCTGTGATTGTGGTTCTGTTCTACTGCTTGTTCTTTTATCAGGGCAGGACTTGACATACCTTGCAGCCAGGTTAGAGCTTGTTGAGGTTTCTCCCAGAATGTACGGCAGTTTGTTGTATCTGGTTGAAGTCTTTGTGCTGGTTTGTGAATTGGGGGAAGAATGTTTCCCTAATTTGTGTATAATTAGGGCATGGTGTTAAAAAGTGCAGTTCTGTTTCCACTTAATGTTGTGTGCAGTGTGGACACAATCTTTTGGCAGCCAGGTCTGTCTGTGTCTGCCCGTCTCTATAGTGAGACAGATAGCATTCTAATTAACTTTGCTGAGCTGTTGCTTCTGTCCAATGTTTCAGATATTTCTCTTTCTGTGTTTTAATGATTTGATTTAGTCTAGCTGGGGTTTTGGATTGTAAAGTCATTTCAGAGACCAGCTGGCTTTCTCTCTCTCTCTCTCTCTCTCTCTCTCTGTTCGCTCCCGTTTTTTCTTGATTTTATCATTTGCCTTATCATTAGTTTTTTGCCTTGATCTTTATTTTTTCTCGTTTTTTGCCTGGGATCTTTCTTTCTTTTCGTCTTCCTTCCTTTCACGGTTCAGAGGCTTCAGGTGTCTTTTATTTTGATATACGTATTTCCGGTGTGAGTCGAGAGCTGTTTTCAAGTTGGTGGATAAAATCGATGTGCTGAAGAAAATCTCGACAATAGATAGTTCTTGAGGTGTGATGCCTACAGATAATCGTGATGGAGGGGTAAGTTCGTCAGCTCTGCGTCTACGCGTTAACAGCCGCGTGTGTTCTCGTTCGGTCGTTTTTAAGCTTATCCAAAATGGCGAGTGTTTTGGTGACTTGTGGTCGCCAGCGAAATTGTTAACGTTACCTCAGAAAACGCGCAAAACCGAACAAATTTTTAAAAAGACCTCAATAGAAACTTGAGTTCTTCGAAAAAAAGGTGCACAATAAATTAGTGGACAGATGACTGACAGATCTGTTAAATAAATATTCAGAAGATGTTTAATGTCTACAATTTTACACTTGAATATTAACTTAGGCTAACTTACTTGGCATTTGAAGTAACGTTACGTTACATTTGTGTTCCATCCATTATTTTTCATTTTTTATTATTAATTAATATGACATTGGTCGATTACAGAGAATGCTAACGTTACAGATTAAAAAAAAAAAAAAAAAAAAAAAAAACATTTCTAAATAATGCAAACCATAAGCGTCAATTATTATTCACAGTTTTGGGATTTATAAGATGTTTTTGGAAGAAGTATATTATGCTCTCTAAAGATTCATTTATTTTAAATAATAATAATAATACAATATGAACAGTAATACTGTATTCTTCTAATATAAAAATAACGGTTTTGTATTTTAATGTAATTTATTCCCAGCAATTAGCCTGCCTTCAGTGCCGCATGATCATTCAGAAATCATTCTAATATGATAATTTGGTAGTCAAGAAACAGTTCTTATTATTATAAATGTTGAAAACAGTTTATTATGTAACTGTTTCATAATGTTTAACTTTTTTTGTAGAAATGTATATGTGTATGTATATGGGAAGTCGTGGCCTAGTGGTTAGAGAGTTTGACTCCTAACCCTAAGGTTGTGGGTTCAAGTCTCGGACCGGCAATACCACGACTGAGGTGCTCTGAACCCCCAACTGCTCCCCGGGCGCTGCAGTATAAATGGCTGCCCACTGTTCACGGTGTGTGTGTGTGTTCACTGCTGTGTGTGTGCACTTTGGATGGGTTAAATGCAGAGCATGAATTCTGAGTAACCATACTTGTACGTCACGTCACTTTCATATACATATATACACACACACACACTGCTGTTCAAAAGTTTTTTAAAGAAGTCTCTTCTGCTCTTCATGACTGCAGTTATTTGATCAGAAATACGGAAAAAAAAACTGTAATTTAAAATAATGGTTTTCTATTTTAATATCCTTTAAAATATAATTTATTTCTGTGATGCAAAGCTGAATTTACATCAGCATCATTACTCCAGTCTTCAGTGTCACATGATCCTTCAGAAATCATTCTGATATGCTGATTTATTATCAATATTGGAAACTTAGTTATGCTGCTTAATATTTTTTTGGAACCTGTGTTACTTTTTTTTCAGGAGTATTTGATGAATAAAGTTAAGAACAGCATTTATTTAAAATATATATTTTTTCTAACAACATGTCTTTATTGTCACTTTTAAAAAAACATTAATTTAACACATCCTTGCTGAATAAAAGCATGAATAAAAGCATTCATTTCGCTCAAAAAAAAAAAAAAAACAACAACTTGACCACAAACTTTTGAACGGTTAGTGTTTATTGTTCTATTTTGAATAAATGCTGTTCTTTTTAACTTTTTATAGTATCACAGGTTCCAAAAAATATTAATGTTTCCAGCACTGATAATAAATCAGCATATCAGAATGATTTCTGAAGGATCATGTGACAGTGAAGACTGGAGTAAATATTCATATAAAAATTTAAATTTTAATCACATCAAAAAATAACATTTTAAATTAAACTTGGATCAAAAACCATTATACATAATGTATGTGTGATTGTGTGTGTTTTTTTCTAGTATAATAGAGTTTGATCTTTTTTTCAGTCCTTGTTAGTTTTGATTTGTATAGTATTTTCATAGTTGACAGAATATTAAAGCTAATTTTGATGCATAATTTTTCTCCATCTTCCAGTGGAACAGGAGTCTATTACCAAGCAATGCCTGCAGTGGGACCCGATGGGAAAAATGTCATGAAGTTGATTCCTGTCCAGAAAGTAAATGGACACTTTTATCAGACACAGTTTAGTGCAGAAAGAGACAGTGTGGATCTACAACTGAAAGCCAATGCAAAACCCATTCATCCACCTGCTGCCTCTTCATCTCAAACACAGACTCTGCTTCCCTCCCTTCAGCCCATAGCAGATGGACGGTATGTCCTGAAAACCCTGCCACAGGTCAGAACTGTGTCTAACGCTGTCAAAACTCAGCACGGTGGAACTAGTAACCTCATTATTCACAATCCAAAGCCAGTGCATGTTCCTCTTTCAACACACTCGGTTTCCCAGTATTCAGTCCAGTTACCTCCTCAGCCCAATGGACGGGTCATGGCGGCGGTCCAAACATTGCCTGTTACCGTTAAGTCACCTGTTCTCCCAAACGGTCATTTCCTGCAGATCCCTCCGAATGCTAAAGTTAGGACTCTGCCAGCCACTGCGCTCCCACAGTCCATCAAATGCCGGATAATGAACTCTGTGAGTAACACCCTTAACCTTGAAAAGGGTCCGCCAACTGTTGTGCTGGTTTCCCCTGTGAACTCTGTAAAGCTAAATTCTGACCAGCAAGTGGTTTCGGTTACAAAGCCAAGTCAAATACAGAAGACCCTGTTTCAAAATCTCCCTGCAAACTTGCAAACGCCTGTTTGTGTTCCTAAAACAAATGAAGAAGGGAACACTCCCATTAAATGGGTCGTCCAGGAGGGGACAGGTGTATCCGCCCCTTGCCTTGTACCTGTAATGACACCGAATGTCAGCTCTGACACCAGTAAAGCAGGCAAGTATGTCAACTCAGTCGGAACGGTAAATGAAATCGCGGCAAGCAAACCTACACCTCCTCAGACCAGCCAAGAGAAGATCACCCCAGGCAAAGACAATGCCCTGGTCATGTGCAATGGGAAGGTCTACTTTGTGGCAAAGAAAAATTCAGAGATTGCCAAGGATGTGATGATCAGTGAAGGTGGTAAGAGGGGGGATGTCAGCACCTCTCCTGCCCTGCCTGCCAGCTCCGCTCTGGGGTCAAACTCTCCTAAGCAAGACCCAAAAATAAATGTTAGTGAAATCATTGATCTCTGTGATGATGAGGAGGAGATGTCCACGTGTCTGGGAGGTGCCCCGGGAAATTTGCCAACACCGAGTCAAACAGAGGTGGATGAGAGCGATGAAGACTCTAATGTAATATTTGTGTCATATATTCCACCCAAGTCAGAGACTCGTGCTGGTGATAAAGTGGAGAAAGCCGCCTCTCAGAACAAATGTGAGGAACTTCAACACACAAAGTCTGTCTCTCAGAACGAAGGGGAAAAACTGGCACACGCAGAATTGGAAAAAGATGGTGGTCCGAATAATCCTTCGCCCAAAATGGGTGAGGAGATGATGGATGAGCAGGTTGAGGGAAATGAAAGAGCTGAAAGGAACTTGAGCTGCCTTTCTGAAAATGTGAATATGGAGGCAGATAAAGACGTGGAGAGTGGAAGTCCACCTGAGACGAGATGTCAAGATGATGTAGCTGTCGCTGAAACTGTCAGCATTTTGGAACCACCCCAGAGTGCCTGTATTCGAACCACTAATGATACTGAAAAGGTAATATACCACAATTAAACATGTTCTATGTGAGCTGTAATGAAATAACAAGTTTCACTAGGCTGACATTTAATGCATTCTTCTCTCTTCTGTCACAGCACTTTGAAAAGAGTCAGCCCAAGAGTGACTGTCAGCTAAGAAAAGAATTTGGCATCACCTCTGATGTACAAATTTGCTTGCAAAGAACAAAACTGACTATGAAGCCAGATCATGACAGAGACTTATCATAAACAAACGCACATTAGAAGGCCTTCGTAAAGTGATCCAGGAGTCAAAGTTGCAGTCAAAAATACAGCAAATGATGAAGGTAAGTTACATATTTATGCATCCAAATTGTGTCGTAATGTACAGTGCATGTACATATTTCCTTCAGCAGTGTTTATCAGACTGGGGCTGTGTATTACAGAAGACATTATTTTAATATATTTCTGAATCAGTGTTGTTGTTAACTAAAACTATTAAAGATTAAAAAAAAAGCTGAAAAGCTGAATTCAATTAAAATATGAATATTAGGTGAAAATCTAATTAAAAAAAAAAAAAACTAGAAATGCTGCCTTGGCGACTAACTGAAAATAAGTTAAAATGATTAAAACTAAAATAAAAATAAAGCTAAACAGATGTTAAACTAATAATGACAAATTTCTGAAATGTAAGCTAAAATTAAAATGAAAACTGGAAATATAAAAATAAAAGCAAATTAATTTTTTTTTTCATGAATTAAAGACCGCTCTAGCTTGTTTGTTCTTGGAAAAAACACTTTCCTAATTTAATTGATGGATGAAGCTATTTAAAAAAAAAAACAAACATGCAAAGATTCTCTCTTGTCAAGCATTTTTCAGTTGTTTTGGAGGAGAAACATAATCATATTTAAATAAAATTTCAAAATATTCCAAAAATAAACAACAATATACAGGTCCTTCTCAAAAAATTAGCATATTGTGATAAAAGTTGCATTATTTTCCATAATGTAATGATAAAATTAAACTTTCATATATTTTAGATTCATTGCACACCAACTGAAATATTTCAGGTCTTTTATTGTTTTAATACTGATGATTTTGGCATACAGCTCATGAAAACCCAAAATTCCTATCTCAAAAAATTAGCATATCATGAAAAAGTTCTCTAAACAAGCTATTAACCTAATCATCTGAATCAACTAATTAACTCTAAACACCTGCAAAAGATTCCTGAGGCTTTTAAAAACTCCCAGCCTGGTTCATTACTCAAAACCGCAATCATGGGTAAGACTGCCGACCTGACTGCTGTCCAGAAGGCCATCATTGACACCCTCAAGCGAGAGGGTAAGACACAGAAAGAAATTTCTGAACGAATAGGCTGTTCCCAGAGTGCTGTATCAAGGCACCTCAGTGGGAAGTCTGTGGGAAGGAAAAAAGTGTGGCAAAAAACGCTGCACAACGAGAAGAGGTGACCGGACCCTGAGGAAGATTGTGGAGAAGGACCGATTCCAGACCTTGGGGGACCTGCGGAAGCAGTGGACTGAGTCTGGAGTAGAAACATCCAGAGCCGCCGTGCACAGGCGTGTGCTTTTGAACCAGAAACAGCGGCAGAAGCGCCTGACCTGGGCTACAGAGAAGCAGCACTGGACTGTTGCTCAGTGGTCCAAAGTACTTTTTTTTCGGATGAAAGCAAATTTTGCATGTCATTCGGAAATCAAGGTGCCAGAGTCTGGAGGAAGACTGGGGAGAAGGAAATGCCAAAATGCCTGAAGTCCAGTGTCAAGTACCCACAGTCAGTGATGGTCTGGGGTGCCATGTCAGCTGCTGGTGTTGGTCCACTGTGTTTTATCAAGGGCAGGGTCAATGCAGCTAGCTATCAGGAGATTTTGGAGCACTTCATGCTTCCATCTGCTGAAAAGCTTTATGGAAAGCTTTCAGCACGACCTGGCACCTGCTCACAGTGCCAAAACCACTGGTAAATGGTTTACTGACCATGGTATTACTGTGCTCAATTGGCCTGCCAACTCTCCTGACCTGAACCCCATAGAGAATCTGTGGGATATTGTGAAGAGAAAGTTGAGAGACGCAAGACCCAACACTCTGGATGAGCTTAAGGCCGCTATCGAAGCATCCTGGGCCTCCATAACACCTCAGCAGTGCCACAGGCTGATTGCCTCCATGCCACGCTGCATTGAAGCAGTCATTTCTGCAAAAGGATTCCCGACAAAGTATTGAGTGCATAACTGAACATAATTATTTGAAGGTTGACTTTTTTTGTATTAAAAACACTTATCTTTTATTGGTCGGATGAAATATGCTAATTTTTTGAGATAGGAATTTTGGGTTTTCATGAGCTGTATGCCAAAATCATCAGTATTAAAACAATAAAAGACCTGAAATATTTCAGTTGGTGTGGCAATGAATCTAAAATATATGAAAGTTTAATTTTTATCATTACATTAATAAAAATAATTAAATATTAACACAATATGCTAATTTTTTGAGAAAAAACTGTACAAATAAACATGAATTGAATTGAAGATACTGTGAGAATAACAGCACTGAATGCCACTTTGTTCAATTGCTAGGTTCCCTACACAAAAACCGAGGAGGATGAAGGCCTGAAGGTCAAAAGAAAAAAGCAGGAACATGATGGGAGTCAAGATATTCCCTCTCTAAACTCCACACACATTTCACCTGCCTCTAAATGTTCAGTTGTTCCCATGGAAAAGAGTTTGTCTTGTCAAGAAGAGGTCTGTTCACCAACAGAATCTACAGCCGATAAGGTTCAAATGCAATCTGAAATGCCAGAAGATTGTACTGGTAACACATGCTGTCTTACTCCCTCATCCGAACAAAAAGCAAAACAGACTTCGAGTCATCCTTTATCACCTTCCTCTTCAAGGAAGACCCCACTGCGCTCTATAAAGGTTAAGATGTGCACGGCCTGTCCTTGTGGGACTGTTATAGGGGCTGCAGAAGCCACTTCATCCCTCCATTCACAAGACAGACCGAATCCATGTACTGTTGTTGAGTCACACAAAGGGACAAGAAAAAGCTGCTTGAATAAAACCCCAGGAGAGAGTCACCAATCTCAGAAACTTCAACCACAAAATAAAGATCTTGTTAAGAAAGCAGGGAAGAAACGGTCATCAGGAAATCCACGTAAAAACAAAGCACTGTCAGAAAGCTCTACTAGTGACACGTCACACAACATCTCCTCACCTAATAGTTCAGTGAATATGTTATCAATTACTTCCTCTTCATCCAGTTTGCAGGACTGCAACAACCAGATTGAACTTTCCTCAATCAGAACAGAATGTGGTAACATGACAAGCAGCAACACAGATGCTGAAACATCACAGCAAGACACCAGCCAGGTGCAAACAGCACCAGACAACCCCAGCGTGTCGTTCTCTAAGAAACAGCAAGGTCACAAAATAGACAAATTTCCAACACAGTCACTCTACACGTTGGAGACGCTGGATGCTGAAGAGATAAAACGGCGTGAGAGAATCAAACGTTTGAAGGATCTCCTGAAGGAGAAGGAGGCCGCGCTGGAGCGGATGCAAAGAAGCATGAACATTTAGTCATGTCTCTTACTATTTAAAAAGACTTCAGAGACTGTACACTGCATGACACTGAATATGAATGGGAAAAATACCACCAATTATTGTACAAGAAAAAAAATGTATATGGTTTGTACACTGTTTCTACACTATTTACTGTTTTCCCTTTTTAACGTTTACCAGATCTGTCATAAGTTTTATTCAGACTTTGCCTTCTTAAGCATTGTGTTATCTTATTTATAATTGTTTGTAGTACATTTAAGCAACTTTAGATGTCATCATATCATTTTTCACATCTTTGTATGATTTATATGCCTTTATCAATACTTTGTTTTCTGAGTTAAATTTGTAGTTCAACAGCTTCATTTCATAACATATATTCAGTAAGTAATTCAAAAATTATTCATAAATAATTTATATTCTGTAAATAATTCAATGCACTTTTGGGAAACCTTGTTTGCAGTCTAGTTGAAACTTTTTGACCTCAAGAACCCAGTAAATATTCTACATTGTGAAAAAAATGAACATACTGGTTTAATTATTCTATTTTTATAGTCATCTACAACTATTAACTTTATGAAAAACGTTGCTTGCATTCTTGCTTGTTATTTAGTGAGTTCCAATTTCATGCTTTTTCATGCTTCAGATCCCTTAAAGTTGCTTTGGTCAGAATTGTAATTATTTACTTTTTAAATTCTTAGCCTCTAAATGTATAAACCCATGTTCAGCTCAGCTGTCATGCTGTATCACACTGTAACAAAAAACATGCAGGAAGTGTTATATCAGATACCTAATGGTGCAAATTATTTGAAAATCACACTGGATTTGCCATTAACCTTTTATTTGAAGTTATAATGTACAGCATGTTTTGTAATGCAACAAATGTTCTGTTGTGTTATTCATATGTAATGGACATATTACACTAAACTCAATCAACGTAAGAGTTACTGAAACACCCAATGATGACTAAGGAACATCATCAGAAATCAGTCTCAGTGAAATCAAATGACATAGTCTTTAGAGGGATTCTGTTCCACAACTGATTTAACATCCACTCATTTTGTATTTTCAAGTGGCCAGATTGGGGGAATGATTTGGATATGTGTTTAGGCAAGCAAACACAATTTAATACATTTACATTTAGTCATTTAGCAGACGCTTTTATCCAAAGCGACTTACAAATGAGGACAATGGAAGCAATCAAAAACAACAAAAGAGCAATGATATATAAGTGCTATAACAAGTCTCAGTTAGCCTAAAACACAGTATACATAGCAAGGGATTTTAAATAATATAATAAATAAAAAGAAAAACAGATAGAATAGAAAAAGAATAGAGCAAGCTAGTGGTAGAGGTCTTTTTTATAATTGTATAATAAATGAAAAGAAAATAGATAGAATACAAAAAGATTAAAAAGTTTTTTTTATTTATTTTTTTAAATAGAATTAGAATAGTGAGTGAAAAAGTTAGAGGGTCAAATAAAGATGGAAGAGATGTGTTTTAAGCCGATTCTTGAAGATGGCTAAAGACTCAGCTGCTCATTCCACTAGGAGGGAACATTTAATTTAAAAGTCCGTAAAAGTGACTTTGTGCTTCTTTGGGATGGCACAATCAAGCGATGTTCACTTGCAGAACGCAAGCTTCTAGAGGGCACATAAGTATGAAGTAATGAGGTTAAGGTTTTACTTAGGGTGATTGTCTGAGTGTTATTTTTACGTTGGACTGGATTAAGCATCATTCAAAAGCAATAGTTTCCAAATAATGCCACTGTAGAAATGTGATAATCACTGCCTGCCAAGGTAATTGAGTGTGTCCAATAATGGGGATAAAAAAGTAATGAAATAAAATATACTCTTCACAATTTATTCTTAGAAATAATGCTGTTTACATATGGTCTTAAAGAAACAAAGCTTTTTTTCCAAGCATATATACTGTTGCTCCAAACAAGATGATGCATTGTTTAAATGCAATATAGTATAAAGTGACGTGACATACAGCCAAGTATGGTGACCCATACTCAGAATTCCTGCTCAGCATTTAACCCATCCAAAGTGCACACAAACAGCAGTGAACACACACACACACACACACATACTGTGAACACACACTCGGAGCAGTGGACAGCCATTTATGCTGCGGCACCCAGGGAAGCAGTTGGGGTTTGGTGCCTTGCTCAGGGGCACCTCAGTCGTGGTATTGCCGGCCCGAGACTAGAACCCACAACCTTAGGGTTAGGAGTCAAACTCTCTAACCACTAGGCCATGACTTCCCCAAAAATAAGGGGGTCGTGACTATTACAATACAATAGATTGTATTGTAATAGTAATTGTACACATCAGTTTATTCTAATGATTTATGCTACATTAAAATAAGAATGTTTTATAAAAAGTCTAATATAAAAAAAACATTAAAAAATACAAAAACACTTTGTACTACACAAAAAAAGCATTTGTTACACATGTATAGTGTAGATTAAACTTGATCACTTAGGCCAACAATAACACCAAATGATAATCATAAGCTCATCGCTTAACATAGTGATGCCATTTGCTCAGCAATTCAACCTTAGCTTACCTGCACACTACAACACAAACTAAAGACTGATGGAAAGACTGAGTGATCTTGTTAAAGAACGTTCAACATCCAGAGAAACAGTTGTAGTTTTGAATACCAGCACAACTTGTTTCAACTTGTTTCTCAGCTTGATAGATGATCAACTAAAGGTTGACCTAATGCTCTAACTGGGCTGTGTGATACTGGTAAATGTGGCCACTATAATGTCTGCCCATTTTTTCCTAAGTGTTTTAGGTCACTTTATGTTTGTCCCTGGAACATACAAAAGACCACAACATTAGATAATTAGATGTAGTGCGCAGACATAAGGTATAAAACCAAAGGAACATAAAAAATACAATCTTTAAAAAAAGTCAACACAAAAACAAAGAATTGGAATTAAAACTTAAGAACAGTCATCATAAACATTAAAACCAGTTAAAGCACAGTTTCACCAGCACTGCCTTTATAACAGTAATCATCAGCACAAAAAAATCAAGACAACTCTGTCAACTTCTTGTTAATGCTCAAATAAGGTCAAGTATTAAGACCACTATTGTTACAATATGCAACAATTGTACAATTGTAACTTTTGTACAATTGAGGCTGATTTGTAAGCTGATACTTGTATGTGTCCTTTCCCATTTTAGCTGTTCTATCAATCACTTTTTGCAGTCAAGACGTTGACTTCGAAATACAACCTTTGTAAACAGTCATTGAGAAAAAGTGTGCACCTAGCCCTGTTCTCCCTACAGAAGTAGTTGGCCTTCTTACAATATGGTATTTCAAAGGCAGTCTATTTATTGTCATGTCAGGGATGAGTAGGTCTGTCTAACTAATAAAAGCTTGCTGTTGTTAGTTTGTCCTCCTAGATGTGATTTACACTGGTGTGGTTGAACCTGCTCTCACAGTTCTCAAGGTACTGGAGGAACTCAAGCTTCTCCACCACGTCAAGGTCACAGCAGACGGAGAAGAAAGCAACATCACACTCCTATAATAAGTGGGTTGCTAGAGAAACAACAGATGGTGTGACTGAGATTCTTGGGAATCAACTTGTTCCTAAATTTTCCTCCCTGTCAACAAACAATTTGTACACATATTAGGTTTATTATAACTTTGTCACCTGAATGACTAGACTGAAGAAAGTGTCTACTTCTTACGGTGTGTTGCTTTCGGGTTGAGTTGTAATTGCTGGATTTGTTTCTTCAACAGGATGCTGTTAAGTGCAACAACAACCAACATCAGTCAATATTGAGGCAAATCGTTATCATGAACTTTTCAAGACTTTCATGAACTCAAAGAAACTCATAACAGAGCAAACTATTTTTAAAGAATTAAACATGTGAAGTATAATATATAGTTCAGTAGTAATAGGAGATTAACCTAAATTAAATTGTTGAAAAATGCAGCATCACACATGACATTTAAAATAAATAAATAAAAGGACTTACTTTAAGTTTACAACCTATAAAACATAAAAAAAGAAATTATTTGTGGTGATTATAGTACAATAGTACAATAAACACAAACATAATTAGTACATTCTGTAACAGGGCAAAAAAAAAAACAAACAAAACAAACAAAAATAAACTCTTAAAACCAAAAGTCTCTTCTTCTTAAAAGAACACTTAAATTGTGGGTATATTGTGTATTGCCATTTTATGTATATTATTTTTTATTATTTATGTTTATTATTTATTTATGTTATTATTATTATTATTATTATTATTATATGTATTAACATTTCTTACCCTACTTACAAGCTTAATGAGAATAACTAAATCTAATACAAGATTCTGTGATGTTAAAGTCTTTTAAATAAAAATGTATTAGGCTGATCTCTATACTAGCAAGATTACAATTTTATCACAAAACATTTAATAATGATTTAATTCATTAATTCATTATAATCTTTCATTTTTAATAATCACCAACAAAACCACCAGCATTTGGTAAGTTATTTGCTATCCAGGTTACTTTAATCAAACCATTCTGATTGCACTGTGTGAAAAAATGAAAACTCAGATAAATCCTGCATGTACTCACTTGTGCTCTGTGGGGCAAGGTATAGAATTATGTAGAATAATGGTGTTAAAACTATTGCAAAAATGAGACCATATCTTTCCCGTCTTTTCGGTATGCATGTGACATCTTTAACAGAGCTGCCATTTTCTGTCTCTCTTTCATTCCTAGATGAACAACTGAGAAAAAAAATAAACATAATTAACAGCAGATAAAAATGCAAATACTGCAGGAAGTAGAAATAATATTTACTTACTCTGTCCATTTGGTGCAGTTCAGACCTGATGGAGAATAAAACCCATGAGGGCAGTCCGCACATACTGTATCTGATGTCTTGGTTCCTGTAATCAGACACAGAGTAATGTTAACAAAAAAATCACCTGTTTGTGGTGAACCATCCCTTTGAACATTAAATCATGAAAAATGTAGGATTTTTTTTAATAGGAATATATAAGAAAATATTTTTTTTAGTATTCTGAAACAATACCAGGTGTTTTTGTTTCTTGTCCTGGTTTGCAAACACTGTGTTTTTGAGCATGACTGCACTGTAAATTTGAGAAATCAATGCAGTAATATCCATCAAGTACAGCACAGATGGTGTCTTGTATTGTAGTGCATTTACGCTGGATGTAAAGGCCTTGACCTAAAAGAGGACAGCAATACATACATAAATAATACAAGAAAATTACACATTCTGAAGGTTTAAAAAAAAAAAAAAAACATTAAAAATACATACTTTCAACACAGTTTCTGCATGTGAAACATTTAGGAAGGCCATTAGGTTCACTAATGAATGTTCCTGGAGTGCAGGGTTTGCATGTGGTACTTAAGTCCCCACTACAGTCCCTGAGAACTATTGATCCTACAAACAACACAAAGTAACAGTTATTTACTTCTTAATCTTGGCGTTGGAAGACACCAGACCAGACATGTAAGGAAATAATGCAAATGATACAGTTACAAGTGATTCTGGTGGCAGAATTTTAACAAGTATAATAAACTGTCACTGGCCGTAAGCAAGGCATGTTGTATAATGATAAGAAATATGTCTGTATATTTTCACGAATATATAATCGAACGTCTTTCACTTGTTCACTTCATGCAGAGATTCAATGACTATACAAAACACGTTAACTCTGACCCTATGCTTCAAATGGAGCCCTATAAATAAAACATGCTTCACCATCGACCTTAACAGAGAAGCAAGTTCTGCCTGCGTTCATCTGAGATGCTGTGGTTGATGCGAATATAAATCATTAGGTCATAACTTTTGGCAGGTTATTTGATTTGCGTTTTTACGTAACAGACAGGACATGGGTGGGCGCAGGAAGAAGATACATCCCTCGCCAACGGTGAAGGCAGAATGCGCAATAGGTGATTTTACCCTGAAGAAAAACGAGTGATCAGAGGTGAGCTCAAGGAAAGATTTCAGCTACGAATGCAGAGGTGAATAACTTTTATCTTAATGTATTTTGGGGGAAAATTTAATATAAATAAAATAAACCCTGATTATTTCTACAAATGCATATTAATATTTTATCTTAAATTGTTAGCCTATATTAATATTAAAATGCAATAAAACTAATAAAATATATATCGAATATAATTTACGAAAGAAACCAAAACAAATAAAAAAATCTAAATTTTCCAGACAGTTGCTCCCAGTGTAGACAGCTTTATATATCGCAAATGAAACGATAAATGAAAATGTATTTAAAATGCGTCACAACGTGCCCCTTACATCCGGTGTTCATGTAACTACAGATTTTAGGTATCTTTCGAAATAGAATAATAATAATAAAAAATAATAATAATGTTGTACGTTGTAAAACTATATCAATGTTAGAATCACTGTTTTAAAATGTGCGTAATGATTAGGAACATACCAATATTGCACATGGGGCAACATTCTCCAGCTGCTGATTTATATTCACTCGGGCCACAAGATTTTCCGAATGGGAACAGTGTACAAAGAACTGTTAGGAACAAGAATGCGCCAATTTAAGTACCAACTACGCCATTCAAAACTGTAATAATTTCGTGAACAGATAAAAAACGATTCTAACTTTCACTTTCGATCCATCGCCCTTTATGTAATGTTCCCTCTATATTTATCTAACTTTCTATTTTAATGGCGTTTGGACTTTTCAAAGTACAACACAACCGGTTCACACAGCTCTTCGTCTTACCGAAAAGAAGAAAAAGAAATATTTCATGTCGTACGGGTTGTAAAAACCCCACCATCTTTATCCTTGTTGTTTTAAACCTCCATTTTGAAAAGCCGATTTTAACAAGCGTGTACGTCTGCAGACTGCAAGACAGGGGCGTAACTTGAAAGAGGCGTAACTTGAAGCAGGAGGCGTAACTTGAAGTTGTCGAAATCTCACAGAATCACGCGAGATGTCAAAAATGATAAGTTGTTGGCTGCTTTCAGTAGGGCACAGAGTAGAATATTGATTACGTTTTTTAAGGAAAGCAGGGGTTTTAGGCAGGATTTGATGCATAAGGTGTGTGTAGATATTAATGGTAGGGGACAATGTGAGTGATGCGTACCCTTTAGTAGGAAAACCTATTATCTGATCCACACTCCGGGACAGAAGAGGGCGGTATTGCACCAATAAGCTGGATGCCAACCGCCGTTAAACTGGAAAGAAGTTATTTTTTCACGAAATAATTATTTAAATTTAAGAGTACAAGTTATTTTCATACAGTGTTATTGATTTTGGAGTTAATAATCTTTTAAAACTAAGGTGTAAAGTCAGCAACATATAAGCAAAAGGTGTAAAGACGCTATCCTCCTCCGGTTTCACAGACAAGACTAATTGAGCTATGGCCTGATCCTGGCTTAATCTAAACCCTGTTTGTTACTTACATAATATAGCATATTTGTGATTGGGCTGTAAAACACACGTTTTATAATGAATAACTAACAGGGGAGCTCCATTAAGTACACTTCTTTTAAAGTGGATTTACATAAACCATATATACATCTTGAAGACTATTACTAATTGTCTATTTATCATCTGACAGGATAGTCTTTGATGAGTATTGCAGATAAGCACATTTAACAGACATGAAACAGGCATCTGAGTGATGTGTGTGTGCTATTATGTAGAATTCACTGTCAACACTGCTTTAGATGAGTGTAAGTCATGTAAACAAACAAATCTACATACAGTAACTAAACACTAGTTATCTATTTTATTTGTCCATTTGCAATATTGATAATTTTAGGAACATTTGTGTTGGATAAAAAGCGAGTTACATCAGTTACTACCTCAACATGCAGATGCAGTATATCACAGATAAATCACAGAGGTTACTTGACTCTTGTCTGGATGTTACAGGAACAGATTATGTTTGTCTGCTGTAGAGTGACTGATGAAGGAATGCTGCCATCAAAGGATTTGTGTAAGTATTGTACACTAGATAAATAAATAAAACATTTTAATTAGTGTAATTTTCAAACAGTTATTTATTACAGCACTTTTCTTATTGTTGATTTTCTGTGCATTTGCTGCAGATCTTTTGTGGTGGAGCAGGACCTGCAAGTAAAGGTGAAAAAAAAGGAAAAACCTGAAACAAAAGAATAAAGTAATAACTTTTTGTATTGTGTGTGTATTTCTGTAGGTTATGAAAATGTCTGCAGACTGGTGTGTGCACTGAGGATGGAGAAGTCCACTGCAGCATCCGGAAATGGTCCAGAGACACGGATGAGACGCTCCATCACTCCAGCTCTTACTGTCTCATCAGGACCAGATGCTGCTGTGGTCTCTTCATCATCAGTGACCCCAGAGCAGCGAGAGCATCTAGAGAAACACCAAAAGACACTGAGGATTTGATTTTGGTAAAGTTTGTTCTTGCTGGTTTCTGTTTATAAGACGAAGGCTGACTTTCAGAAGCTTCAAAAGCATCATCAAAAAATGTGATGGAGCTTTTATCTGAAGTGATTGACAGTGCTCTTATTACAGAGGCCTACAATCCTCTGATCAAGCTGGAGAAAAAGAGCCGTGCTCAAGCACAGTTTTGAACCAGTTCAGTGGTTTAGCACACTACAAAAGTAATAAATCAATGCATGTACTTGTAAACTCTGTGTAAATGTTTTACAGGTAGTGGTGCTCATGGAGAGCAGCACACGATTGTTTGGAGCAGACACAGCAGCATTCAGATTGTCCTGCATGTGTTCTTCTGCTCTCGCTTCAAGGTAGTGTGGTTCAGAGAGCCGTCATCAAGGTCTTCCTCATCCTGTTGCTCAACGACATCCCCGTTGAGAAGAGTGAGATTGTGAAGCACAGCGCAGCAGCAGAACTGTCTCAGCTGTGTTGAGATGATAGTAAGATGTTGGGTTCACCGTCTGTAAATACATGATTGTTAGAACAGTTAGTTTGAAAGAAGCTTTGTTTCATGTGTTGTTGACTTGTACATGTCTGTATTTATTGTGATGCTAACATTTATACATTCTTTTAATCATTTAGACATGTTTTCTTGTTGTCAGTAAATAAAATATAAATATTTGATCTATTCATGTATTAATTGCTTGACTGAAAACTGATGTATTCACATCAACTGCATTAGTGTATATTCATGTATAGCTATGTCACGACAGAAAATACATTTTGCTTCTTTTACTAAAATGTAACTTTAAAGGAAAAAAATTTATATAATTATTGGTTGGCATTTATCATTATTATTGCATGTAAGTGTTGGGGTGAGCAAAAGATGCAATTCATTATGGGGTAATGTTAATTTTTGAGTAGCGATACTTACATTTTTAGAGTATAAAATCAACAATCTTCTCCAAAGGTGAGATCTTCCAGCAGCTGTTCGACGTTTCGTTTGTGCAGATATTGCAGAGTCGCTGAGAGAAACTGTACTGGACTGTTGAGTTAGTGATGCTGTGAGGTGGTAGTGCACCTGTACCTCTTTTTTATCATTATTGCCAAACTTATTACATAAAAGATCATGGTAAGACGGTTGTATCTAACAATAACAATCATAACGCCATAAAACATTAAATAAAAAAATAACGTGTTCATCATAGTATAAGATACTATACAAGAAAAAAATTCACATAAAATACTTGAAAAAATATTCTAGAGATAACGATTTGGGGTTTTCTAATTAAATAAAAAAATCAAACTAGTGGAGTTAAAAATATAAAAACTTAAATTAACAGTATTGGCTATACTACAATCTTCATTATCAAGATACAAATACATTCATTAAACCTTTCACTCATATGTTTTAAGTTTTTACGCTCGTTTTAACTTTGTAGGTCACATGATCAACATAGCGGATGATGATATCCAAATCGCATTAATGCTTCATACACAAATACGCATTCAGGCTGTAGAGTATGTACTCTTTTATCGCTCGTTAAATTAGTTCTTATTGAAATTAAGTGCCTAATTAAAGGGTATGCGGTTTCGAATGGTTCTAGTTATTTCCCATATACTTTAGTCATCATATTATTGTCATTAGTCCTGTTTTAGTCAGAAAACGAATCAAGTATTTCACTCCTTGTTCACTCCTACTGCAGTCCATTATACTCTTTACTCCCACGTCCTGCTAGTCCTATTTTTCCCATGTCTTTTATCATATCTACCCTCTGTAATCCATATTTTGAACAATTAATAAGCACATGTTCTACAGTCTCAGGTATTTGGCACTGATCACAAAACCCAGTAGGATGTTTCCCCATTATATGAAGAGTGCTATTTAATTTATTATGCCCTATATTTAATCTGGTTACAATAGTCTCTTCTCTTCTGTTTCCTGCCTTATTTTCCACAGTACCAACTCTTTTTTTAACTGAGTATAAATGTCTTCCTTTTTTTCTTGATCCCACCTTTTTTGCCATTCTTTTATAATTTCCCCCCACACTATACTCTTTCCTTCTGATCTTGAAAGGCTGATAACTGCTTCTATACTCTCTTTTTGAAGTGCTTTCTTAGCTATTTTGTCTACCTTTTCATTTTCTATAATACCCATATGTGCTGGGACCCACATAAATATAACATCATCTCCCTTATTTTTAATTCTTAAATAGGCAGACATAATATCATAAAAAACCTCCTGATGATTCTTTGCCATACCGGTCTTGAGGCTCTGCAATACAGAGACAGAGTCGCTGCAAATTAAAGTTCTGTTTGACTTAGTGTATTCTATCCATTCTAATGCCATCAAAATGGCAAACATCTCAACAGCATATACACTTAAGTGATCTGATGTTCTCTTGCTCATCTCACTCTTTTGGCTGGGAATTAAAATTGCAGCACCTGTAACTCCTGTTATCGGGTCTTTAGATCCATCTGTAAAAACTTGCTTAAAATTAACGTATTTTTGGTTCACATGTCTATAAAATTCACTCACCAAATCAACTTGATTATTTACTATTTTGGACTGTAATACCTCCAAATCCACTTTTGGAGTATCATACTTCCACATAGGGATACTGGGCCATACCACAGTTTTACAAAACTCCTTTCTATATACTCCCAGATCACGTGCAGCATCATCTCCTGTCCAACCAAAACTAAATTTGTTCCCCTTTCCCCTTTCCCAATTGTCTTGCAACACTCTTTTGGTTGGGTGGCTATCTATTTCACCACTTGTTCCAAACCTGTGGAGTACCTTTCTTCTGTTCAACACAAAGTAAGATATTTTGAAAAATGTTAGTATCCGAACAGTTGATGGGTCACCATTGACTTCCATAGTATTTTTTTTTTTCCTACTATGGAAGTCAATAGTGTCCATCAACTGTTTGGATACTAACATTTTTCAAAATATCTTCTTGTGTGTTTAACCATTGTAAGTCCACAAGACCACAAGTGCACATGGAAGTGTGCCATTTGGGACAGGGCCATAATTGTCATGAAACACAGTATGATATTGCATTTCACAAAAGAAAAAGTTGTCTTGCCATATTCTCTTGATTGCAGTTGATGTTGGAATCAGTGTATCCATGGTCACTCTCCGGAGAAAACTACATTGCAGATTTACATTGCAGAAAGAAGCTGGCTGGTCACTGATTTCTTTGCGACAAATGGCTTATAAACACGAGGTCATCACTGCAGGTTTTATTATTTACATTTACAAACAATATTCAGAAAATCAACATCACTTTAAGATTATTAGTGTTCTTGATTTCAGCACATACTTCTGTTTCTTAGTGGGGGAAAATCCCAGTTGCAATTCTGTAGAAAGAAAAGCATAATTAATCCTGTGATCCACTGATGTGCTTAAGCCATTTTCCCCTCATAATCTGTAAAAAGGCCTGTATATCCAGTATGACTCAACACAAAACTGGCCTGTGTAATATGCCTTTTTTCCACAATGGTCTTTTAATTTCACTGCACTACTGTCATTTAAGTGAACACACATCAAGCGATCAGAGGTTCTATAGTGACAGATTGTTTTTTTTGGAAAAAAAAAAACCTTGGTATATTTTGATGGTTGACCACTGAAGCAGAGATATGGTTTTTACTGATCACTGAGCTTTATAATTTAGGTTCAGTTTTAATGAGTCATATATGGAAAAATAGAGAGTGATGTAATATAGGCCTTGTCTCAAATTGGCCTGATAGCAAGCCCTCTCAAAAAACACAAAACAAACACTAAAATAAATAAAATAACACAAAAAATTATCATTTAAAATATACTTCATGTTTTATGATATTTAATGATTTGATAGATTATACTTTATGAAAACCTTAGAAATTTGCAAAAAGGTGTCATTACACGTTGGTGTGGTGTTCTCCTTATGTTGTTTTGACTATAGGTGCCACCAGAATGTGCTGCTTCCAGTGATTTGAAAGAGCAAATCATTTTGCAAAGCACTTGATTCAGAGTTTAGAAAAGCTTTTCCCCTCACTAGCCTAGACAACAATATCTGAAAATAATTACATGAACATTATTTCATTAATAATTCAATTGTATGTCCTACACCCCCCCCCCCCAACACACACACACAACAGGTTTCATGTAGGCACTCTAATATAATATAATATAATATAATATAATATAATATAAACATCCTATTAATCAGCTGTTAGCTCTTACCTGTTAATACTGGTTTATCAAAGTAGGTCGAGCTGAGTCTGCCATCTCTTTAAAAATAATAAATAAATAAAATAAAGCTTTATGTACTTTTATTTTGAAGACAACATCAATATTTTAGTAAGGTACTTCCTATTATAATCCTATTTGAAATGTTTGACTGCATTAATAAAGAAGAGGTCAAAAATTCACTTACCGATTCATCATCCTCAGTTGCTTGTTGTGGGGTGCGACAGACACCTGATATATAAAAAAGTATTAGTACTGCTAATGTTAATTATAGTAACGTTAAAATTAGCATTAAATGCATTTTTATAGTAAGAATTTAGTTCTTACGTTTCTTAGAGCGCCTTGCTTTATGTTTTCTGATGCATGCTAATTTAACAGCAGCCACAGCCGCAGCCACAGCCACAACACCTACAAGAACTGCAATTGTGACTCCAACTATAAGACCAACCGAAGTCACTTTCTCACATTCAGCATCAGAGGACGATGTTCCTGCTTTTATTTCTGTAAGTCCCATAGTCTCACATCTGAAGATATTTAATTCAGTAATATTAGTATATCCAGTTTTAGAGTGATCTTTAAATGAAATTGTGGACACTTTAAATGATCTGTGGACACTTCTCACTTTGAATGTGGTAGGCAGGCCTTTAGAGAGCCATTTGAATAAGTTCCATCTATGCAGCCAGCACATAAAGTATCAGTAAATGCTGTTCCTGTAAAAATATAAAATGTATATAAATTGTCATTAAACTGTTTTTTTGTTGTAATTACTAGGGTTAAATACATTAGCTAAAACACATTTTGCATGCATTTTGTCCCTGTTTTTAAAATTCTACAATTGAGTATACTGTATACACTCACCTGATTGTTTAATATATTGTCCAGGTTTACATTCAGTGTGTTCCAGTGCTAATGTACAGGATTCTTTATTTAGTTTAATGCAATGGAGTCCTTCCTGAGGCTCACAAATTGTATCTGCAGAGCGTGTACAGGCCTTTTTCACTTTTAAGTGTTGGTCTGTGGACACAAAAACAAAGCAACTCATATTGAAAGTGTAAATACATTAGACAGCACTTCCTTATTACAGTTTTATATCTCTTTACCATTAAGTCAATGGGCACACACCTGTATCACACACAGTGCAGGAAAAACATTCTGTGAGTCCATTGGGTTCATCTGTGTAAGTTGATTCAGGACAAGGAACACATGTTGTTCTCGTGTCAATAGTACAATCCCAATAAACATGGTTCCCTACAAGAAAGGTAAACCAAGTTTTTTTTTTCTTTAAAGAAAGTGATTACATATCATACAAACATAGTCATGGAAACTTTTTTGGTCAAGTGACCTCTTTGCTGCATCACATGACTTATCAGCTGATTTGACATTTCTAGTCATGTTTTTCACAACATAGCCATAACAGCATTTTAACAAAACTGAATCAATAGTTTAAATGACTTGCGTAATACACATTTGAAAACAGTGTATCTTTGTGATTCCCTGTCTTTAAAACAACTTTTAACTTTAAAATTTAACTTAACTATTTAGGATCTATTAACTCTTATTATTTGTTATATTGGTTAACATTACTCAAAGCCAGAATAACACAAACAACAAAAAAAATAACAAAATATAAAAAAACACTACATTTTATACATTATGGTTACTGAAGGAAACCTGTACTTAAATATTAAACATGTTTGATCTTCAACTGGATAGAATCATAACCTGAAGATAAAAAATCCTGAGTGTTTACCATCATACATTATTTTCTGCTAAATCTGTCAATTCTGCCTGCCCACAAGGTGCAGACTGGCTCTGACTTTCGGCAACTAACATCAACTTCTCCAGACTGAAAACATTGGGCAAAAATCTGTCCAAAGTTTGTGTAGTGTATTCCAGCTTTTTTTTGTACAGAATCCAAAGTAAACATTTGTACTTTACCAGGGGCACACATGGGGCAGCATTCTCCATTTATATCATATTCAGCACGGGCACATCCACAGAAGCAAAGTTCAAAATTAGTTGCGATGATGACAGCAATGGTGGATATAATGGTCCTCAGTAATAACATGTCCATATAAAGTGCAAATGAGGATTATTTAGTCCATTTTAGTCCATCAAAGAGAAGGAAAACGTTTCACCCTCAGATTTCATGAACCTATTTCTTTCTTTACAACTTCACATTAAATACTGAGTTAGATCCCGGTTCTTGCATTCCTGTTCACTGAAGGTACTTTAGGTCTCTGTTCATATGCATATAAAGGCTATTTCAGATCCTGATGATCTGTTTGATGGAGACTGAAGATGCTTTGGCAGAAAACTCCACCAAACTCTTCTTCCTCTGCATACTCGGCATGACCCTCTTGAGTAAGTACAGTAATCAGTTAAATTCTGTTAAGAGTTAAAACAATAAATAAGAGTTAAAAAGTTATAGCTAATGAGAAAAGCAAAAAAACTAACATACGCATTCAATTATCAATCTATAATACACAGTAGCAAAAAAGGCTAAATTATTTCTAAGGTCTGAAAAAGAACAAAAATGGCTATGCAAAAATAATGTAAGAGAACAAAATAAAATAAAATAATAACTAACATACGCATTTATTAAGACAGGCATTACATATCAAAGGTGCCACAAATGGGATACACAGGGTTGGAGAAATCTTTTCATTTACCATTTTAGACTAAAAGAGAAATAAACTAAGATATTCCAGTTTATTAAGTTCTAGCTTGTTCTGTGTGTGCTTTCATTTTCTATTTTAGGGCTTACATGAACAACAGACATGTCAAAACATATCCAATCAAGCTTAGTTCATAACTTCAAGTAGACCTACAGTTGTGCTCAAAATTATTTACACCCTTGGTAAATATGTTTAAAGAAGGCTGTGAAAATAAGCCTGCATTGTTTATCAATTTGATCTTTCATTCAAAAATGTAAAAAATAAAAGGAAAAAAGTGAAAGTGAGGAAGAAAAAAAAAAAATCACATTACGAAATAAATATTTTTCTCTAGTACACAATGGCCACAATTATTGGTACCCCTAGAAATTCTAATGATTAAAATATCTCTGAAGTATATTGCCATTCATATTTGCATTTTTTTATCACACCAGGGTGACAAGGAACATGAAATTATCCAGCCATGGCTTCCTGTTTCACAGGAATATAAATATGAGGGAACACAAAGGCCAAATTCCCTTAATCATTGATCACAATGAGTAAAATCAAAGAATATATTTCTGAAGTGCATCAAAACATTGTTAAACTTCCCATATTAGAAAGTAACTGTAAGAAAAGAGCTAAAGTGTTGAAAATTCCCATTTCCACCATCAGGCCAATAATTAAGAAATTCCAATCAACTAAACATGTTACAAATTTGCCTGGAAGAGGATGCATATTTATTGTCTTAAAGCAATGTGAGGAGGATAGTTTGAAAAATAGTTGATGGTTGGAAAATAGTTGAGTCTCAAGGTCAGAAAGTCTCAAACAAATTTATCAAACAGCATCTACATCACAATCATGCTGTTTGGAAGATTTCAAGAAAAAAATCAAGAAAATAAAATGCTTTCATTCAAAAACTCCAGCAAACACTCAAGTAATGTTTTGTGCACACAGGGATAAAAAGTACCCCATTTGTACAATTAATTATACTGCTGGATCTTTAATGTTTTGGGCATATTTTTCTGCTAGAGATCCTGGATATCTCGTTCAGATACATGGCATCATGGATTCTATCAAATACCAACAGATAAAAAAAATGAAAAACTAACTGTCCATGCTAGAAATCTTATAACTGGCCAAGGTTGGATCTTCCAACGGGACAATGATCCAAAAACAAACATTAAAACAGTGGGTAGTACAATTCGACAACGAAAAATGCTGTCGATAAAATTATGGTTTATTAACATCTACACAATAACCCTAAACCTACCCTTAGAGTAATGCAAATACAGTAATTATGTGTTATATTCGCGGTTTAAGCTAGAAGGGATACATTTACAGCAAACCAACAATAAATATATTTTTTTTCTACCTGATAGATTGTGTTTTATTAAAGTCTATACCTACCCCAACCCTAAACCTACCCTTACAGTGATGCAGATACATTAAGTATTGTTAGGTGCGTGGCGAGCGGCCACTTACAGTCGGGGGCGGAGAACGAGAGTGGCCGCTTGCAGTCGAGGGCGGAGTTGAAAACAGACACGCATTTGCCGGACACTTTCTGCTCCCATTAGTGACACTCACGTGGTGTTTGCATACTTTATCACAGATGAAGTGAATTAAATGCAATATTTGTCAAATACACAGACATTTTCATGAGCAACAGAAACACTTTTATATACTGCGTAATACAGCGCCATCTTAAAAAAAGCTTTTACCGTTCTAAAAACACAATTTTGTGGCCATTATTGGAACTGAAAAGGCTAGAATAAACCCGAAACACACATCATCGTTGTCATGCGGTGAAATCTGGCCAAACGTGAAACAGCTGTGTCGTTATCAGCACTTCTGCAGCCGCTCTGGAGAAACTGCGGTGGCTGAGTCAGCCGGCTGCTTTCGAAACGCTCTCGCAGTACTTTGATGCCATACGTGATAGTAATGTGGCGTCGGCGCCGTCTCAAGTCGGACAAAATTTCTAACCGTCATGAAGTCGAACACACCCAATATCAAGACATCACCAAAAAAAACTGTAATCAAAGCAGCTCTGCTCATTTAGCATGAGAAAAAGGACGCAATATTGATGTGCGCATGCGCAGTAAGCCCTGGTAGGACGATCTGACGAGTAGGATAAAATGTCAGGATAAATCTGCTGTGTGTGTGCACTTTGGATGGGTTAAATGCAGAGCACACGAATTCTGAATATGTCACATCACTCACTCACACTCATAAAAATGAGTGGAGTGAACTAGAGAGGAAAAGCAACACGGACCTGGAAATCAGAAGGGCCTGGATGAAGGAATGTCTCTGATCTCTTGTCAGATGTTCTCCAAAATCTTCAGGCATTATGGGTTAAATGCCTCTGTGCCTTAAATTTAATGCGTATTTATTTTGCACAAAATGAAAACCAAAAGGCATTTGTTTCACTTTCATTCTGAAAAGACGGCACAAAATTAAAACCAAGGTAAAAAACAAAAACAAAAAAAAAATCAATAGTTTTTAGCCTTCGGAAATGTTTATTTATGAATATAAATGAAGAGTGGACACACGTATAGAGTTTTGCAAGTGTATCTTGAGAAATGTCAGGTGTTGCATAACCGAATTTTCAAAAACTGCGTTATTATTTCTGATCGAAAGCATAATGCCACACAGACATATTTTTAGTAAAACACTAATTTTAACCAATTGTAAAATCAAGAACTAGACATACTCAACAGAAAAAATACTCACCAAAGAAAGAAACAGTCTATTCCACCTGTCCGCCCAGCAATAGAGCTAATGACGGTGTTATGAAAGACTCTTCTTCTTCTTCTTTTCTTTTTTTAATGGCGGTTGGCAAACCCACTTAAAAGGTGCATTTCCAAAAAACCGTATTACACAAACAAAAAACTAATTAAAAATGTTGACGACATATAAAAAAAACAAAAACAAAACAAAAACATTACACAAGGACACAATTATTTTATATACTTCATTATGTCATCTTCAAATTCCATTATTAAACCTATTGTTTTCAATAATTTATAATTGCATTATAGACTTTATACTGTGCTGGAGCATACTCTAGTATTGTCTTAAGAACTGTCATTTGCTCAGACTCCTACTCTGTCTTAATAAGTTTTATTAAGTGGCAAGTCTGCATCTAGACTAGACATTTATATGATATCCCACAAAGCATTTTCAAAATTGACCAATATAGATTAAGTATTTAATTTCTATGGGTACCGGCACATGTTGGGATAGAGGGAAATGAGGAAGCTGATCAAATGGCCAAGAAGGCATTAAAACAAACTGATATAGATATAAACATATCACTTAGTAAAGCATAAATGAAAGGAATAGGGTCGGCATCTATACAACATTCAAAAACAAGTTGGAAATGGAAAGAAATAAAGGGTCGGCATCTATACAACATTCAAAAACAAGTTGGAAATGGAAAGAAAAAATATGGAAGTAGGAAGGAGGAAACAATAATATCTAGACTCCGTCACGCAGCTCTTAATCAATCATTGTTTAATATTGGTAAACATGAATCAGGTAATTGTGATAACTGTGGTATTCCAGAGACTGTGGAACATATCCTATTAACACCGTGAAGCAATATGAAAGAGTAATAATGTGATTAATAGAAGAATTAAGTTTGTTGAATATGAATGTATAACAGTTAATGTCTGTATTTCCCCGACCCAATTAAGAGCTATCAGAATGGCTATCATTCCTGCTGAATAAACTGATAAATGATTACTTGTCCTTTTTCCAATTTTAATCTTAAATTGAGGAATGCTTATAGACACTGCTGTATTTCCTAAAAACTTTGGATCCATTAGTAAATATTTTAATTTCCTGACATAATTTGCTCCATGTATATTTGTGCAATCTCATTCTTGGAAACATAACCCTTATTATTATTAATTTCTTCGGTATTCACAACAAAACAAAACAACCCAAACTCAAAACAAAAAAACAACAACAAAAAAAAAAAACAGCAAAACAAAAACAAAAAAACTAGCCCGGGGTTTCTTGTGGTCACCTAAACCCGCGGAAATAGTGCAAAAGTTGACCAATACCGCTGACTTGCAAACACTGGTGTTACCGTTTAACTGGTTTCCGTGTTATCTGGGCTGCATCGAAAACTCTAAGGCAGAAAGGCATCAAGGCACGTTCGAATCCAAATTCTGCTTTACTTCCTGTCTCCGGAGGTACCTTCTCTGGGCCGAATTTTGGAGGCAGCACAGATGTATCCTTCGCTGTCGCTTTGATATCCCACAATCCTGTGTGTTCCATTCAGGGGGGCAGGGTTTCATATTTTATTGAAGCATCCCTGGGCGCCGCCATTGGCTAGCGGACCCCCACCTGCTGTTAGCATTCCATTGACTCCCATTCATTTTGGCATCACTTTGACCGTGAATAACTTTACATCTGAGGCGTTTAAAGACTCCATTTGTCCATTCATTATTTCTAAAGAAACACGAAAATGTATAAAAGACTCCATAACCTTGTATCTTACGTTATGGCCCCGTAGAAGCAGTTTTTCTAAAAATAGGCTAACGATTGCGTCATAACCTGCGACTCTCTGTCGCACAGTACAGAAATTACCATATGGACAGGAGGAGAAGCTTGCAGGCAATCTTTACTGTCTATGAGGCTATCGGGGGACGTGGAGGCATGAAGTCAAGGGAGAAGCTCATAGAGAGCAACGGATTTCGCGCTCAAAGCCACAAAGAAGACGGCCCAGGCGATCGGACGGAGCATGGGCTACATGGTTGTGCTCCACCGGCATCTGTGGCTTACTCTCACTGAGCTGAAGGATGCGGACAGGAGGGCGCTGCTCAACGCTCCTGTATCTCCATCTGGCCTATTTGGAGATGCAGTCCTGAGGCTATCGCGGAGCGTTCTTCTCAGAGGCACAGAAACGCTCTAGGGCGATTGATCACTTCCTGCCGCACCGGGCTGCAGCACAGCCTTCTGCGCGCAGTAGATCCTCATCTGCTTCCAACCGGCCGTCGAAGCGATCCCCCGCTGCTTCCACTGCATCAGCACCAGATCCTGAGCCTTCTGTTCGCGCCAAAACTCCGTGGCAGAGGACACCGAAAGAAAGTCGTCACGGCTTCAAGAAAGGCGGGAACCGTCCCGGGGGAGCTCCTCCGTCGAATCAAAAAGCGGGTTTTACAGCCGGTACTTTGTCGTTCCCAAGAAAGGTGGTGGTCTCCGTCCAATATTAGACCTGAGACCCATCAACCGTGCGTTGTACAAATGCGCTTTCAAAATGACAACGCTAAAGCAGATACTGGCACAGATTCGACCCGGAGATTGGTTTGTTTCAGTGGACCTGAAAGACGCATATTTTCATATCCAGATCGCCCCTCGTCACAGGCGCTTTCTGAGATTTGCGTTCGAAGGCATAGCATATCAGTTCATGGTGATGCCGTTCGGGTTAGGGCTTGCGCCTCGTACGTTTACGAAATGTGTGGATGCAGCACTTTCCCCTCTGAGAGCGAGCGGAATGCGCATACTGAACTATTTGGACGATTGGCTGATCTTTGGCACATTCAGAGGATGTGCTCAACAGCCACAAACACGCTCTGTTTACGTCACCTGGAGAGTTGAGTCTCTGTTGAACGTACAAAAAAGCGTGTTACGCCCCAGCCAAACATCATGTATCTAGGGGTGCAGTTGGACTCGATAACAATGAGGGCGCGTTCTGAGCCAGGAGCGCATACAAGATTTAATGTCCGCTCTGAACGCATTCAGACTGGGCCCCGTCCCGTAGCACTGAAGGAATATCAGAGGCTCTTGGGGCGGATGGTGGCGGCCGCGACGGTCTGTCACCTCGGTCTACTGTATATGCGCCCACTCCAGTTATGGCTAAAAACTCAAGTACCGAGAAGGGCGTGGAAATCGGGCTGTGCCCGCGTTGTGGTCACTCGCAGGTGCTTAAGCGCGCTGAAACCATGGCAGAACCCCAACTTGTACCAGCGCGGCGTCCAGATGGGTCTGGTCACGCGGCGGAAAGTGGTCCACGACGGACACGCGTTGACGACGGGCTGGGGAGCTCACCTGCGATGGCTTTCCGGCTTCGGGCCACTGGACAGAGTCGGAGAGAACGTGGCACATCGCCTCGAGCTGAGAGCGGTTTCTTTAGCCCTTCAGAGTTTTATGACGCAAATCAGGGGGCACCACGTGTTTTCAGATTCGCTCAGACAACATGACGGTGGTATCGTACATAAACCGCCAGGGCGGAGTACACACTCGAAAGCCCTGTACAGTCAGGCAGCACACCTTTTGCTGTGGGCCGATCATCATCTGCTCTTCATTCGAGCAGCGCACGTTCCGGGATGCCTGAACAGTGGCGCGGATATGCTGTCAATGAAACGGGATTCCTCATGGAGAATGGAGACTGAACCCTGGGACAGTGAGACTGATCTGGGAACAGTTTGGGAAAGCGGAGGTGGACCTGTTCGCGACAGAGGAGAACACGCATTGCCCTCTGTTCTTCTCGCTGTCGCGCTCTCCCCTGGGCGGGGATGCACTCACAATGCCGTGGCCGAATGCCCGTCTGTATGCATTCCCCCCGCTAAAGATTTTGTCACAAGTGCTGCACAAAATCAGAGAGGAGAAAGCGTCAGTGTTGTTAGTCGCTCCGTACTGGCCGAACAGGCCTTGGTTTTTCCCGATCTTCTAGAAATACTAACGGCTCCCCCGTTGCCGATCCCGCTGAGACGAGATCTCCTGTCTCAGGCAGACGGCTTGATATGGCACCCCAACCCAGAATGGTTGGAAACTTCAGGTGTGGATGGTGTGCGGGAACCGGTAAACCTGGGTTCGTTGTCTCACCGCGTGATGTACACGATTGCGGAGGCGCGAGCCCCTTCTACGAGACGCCTGTACGCTTGTAAATGGGCAGTCTTTGAGAGGTGGTGCGAATCGAATGGTCGGGACCCAGAAAGCTGCCCCGTGTCTGACATTCTGGATTTTCTGCAACAACGAATGGACGGCGGCAGTATGCCCTCTACGCTTAAGGTTTACGTTGCAACTATCTAAGCTTTTCACGCTGCTATTGACGGGCGCTCAGTTGGGAAACACGATCTAGTGATCAGATTTTTGAGAGGCGCGAGAAGACTAAAACCCTCCCGCCCCCTACAAATGCCATCCTGGGATCTGGCTCTGGTGCTGGGAGCGTTAGCCCTCCCCGCCATTCGAGCCACTTCAGTCTGTTGGCTTTGAAGGAGCTCACGCTTAAAACCGCGCTGCTGCTGCTTCGCCCCTTGGCTTCGTGCAAGCGCGTGGGGGATTTGCAAGCGCTCTCTGTGAATGCGGACTGTATGCAGTTTTTGGACCAGGTGATTGTAACGTCACGCTCAAGCCAAAATTTGGCTATGTGCCTAACTATCGCTCTCGACACCATTTAGAGCGCAAGTGGTGGCTCTTTTCTGCCTTCTCTCCAGAATCGGAGACTTCATTGGACGGCACCCCGAGTCAGGTGTTGTGTCCGGTGAGGGCTTTATGACTCTATGTCAACCGCACGGCTGCGTTTCGGCAATCCAAGCAGCTGTTTGTATGCTTCGGAGGCAGCACCAGAGGACGGCCTGTCTCTAAACACGGCTGTCACATTGGGTGGTCGACGCTATTGCCTTGGCATATTCTAGCCATGGTATGGAATGTCCTATTGGTGTTCGAGCCCATTCGACGAGGGCTGTCTCCTCCTCATGGGCGTGGACTAAGGGAATTTCTATCAAAGATATTTGTATGGCGGGCTGGATGGTCTTTCGCAGAATACCTTCGCCAGATTTCTACAACTTGGACGTGCAGTCATTAGCCTCACAGGGTTCTATCGGTGAGTACAACCTGTGGTTCTTCCTGGCAACCACTAGCCGCTTGACGGCGCTGGTGGTTTCGACCAGGTCCTGCAGGGAGAGGTTCAGACTGTAACACCTCATACGGTCATCCCCTATGTGTGCCCAACATTTCCTTCTAATGGTTGTTGCACTGTTTTGCTATACGCTTGTATGTGGGTTCACAGGACTGTGTCCCTATATTTGTATAGCTATGGGGCTGCGTCTCTTTCAGACATGATTTTTAAGTAACCTGATTGGTCCCCCTCACGGGAATCTATATCCAATCCCTTCGAGGCATGTCGCAAGGTCGTATCTGATTGGCTGGGGATTAACTTCAACTTTAATGTATACAAGAATTATTTATGATTGCTCCGCCGAGGCTGAGCCTTTTTATTCGCTGTTCCCACGGCATTGTTCTATACAGTCCCCAAGGCGTTAACGCCATGTCGAGAGACCGTTCTCGAGAGGGAACGTCTCCGGTTACTGTCGTAACCTCGGTTCCCTGAGAGACGGGAACGAGACATGGCGCAGGCCGTGTTCACTGCTCGGATCTGCTGTACTGTCAATTCAGTCGGAAGATTCTGAGGTTATGCCACCAACACGGCACAATATATAGTGGCGAGGCCCCGCCCATATTTGCCGTCTTGACTGGCATTGGCCAGTGAGAGTTTGCAACTTCACTGGCGTTGTGCAATAGGATTTCAGGTAGGTTAGGAAGGAAGGGAGGGAGTCCCCAAGGCGTTAACGCCATGTCTCGTTCCCATCTCTCAGGGAACCGAGGTTACGACAGTAACCGGAGACATTTTCCATTCCATCACCCTAGGTACTCACACTCCATCCCAGTAGGTGGCGGAAATGCACCAAAAGCTCAACCGCCAACAAACAACAAACAATAAAGAAGAAGAAGAAGAAGAATCCAACGGGTCGCTCTGTCCATTTATTTTACTGTCTATGGTTCCATTCCGTCATGGTTTAGCTAAAAAAAAAAGATGGCGTCTGAAATTTGCGTTTGGTGGTCAGTTTGTGTGTAAATGTATATTTCTAACTTTTTGCACTGTTGATGTTAGTTCTCCCGACTCGCGAAAAATCAGTATTATAGTAATTCATTATTTGTGTAGTTATCAAAAAAACTATTTTGTTGTAGATCATTAAACCGTTACACTGCCTCAAAAGTCTGTCCGAAATCAGTTTCATGAGGTGCCTGAATTCGTGCAAAAACGCTGCCTGCAAAGTCATCCGGTGCGTTTGACTTGAAGCACGGCTACAGACAGCGGTCAACCAGAGCAGCCGCATGCAGTGGGGGGCGGAGTTGAAAACAGACACGTAAAGCCGGACACTTTTTGCTCCCATTAGTGACTCTCACCTCTTTTGTCGTGGTAAATTTGGCCAATTGTGAAACTGTAGTCCAAAATTTACTCAGGAACTAGGGACTTTGGGCTGGTACTCGGTGTGTTTCCATCGCAGGAACCAGGATCTAAATAAAGTTCCGGGTAAAAAAAATACCCCTCAGTAAAGCCGCGTTTCCACCACTGGAAGTTTACCCAGGAACTAGGGACTTTGGGCCCCTGAGAAAGTCCCTGCTCGCAAGGTAGTACTTTTTCAAAGGTCTGGAAATCTCAGGGCACGGCCCCACACTGCACCAGCGCACCGACAGCCAAGACGCCGAGCACTGAGCACCAAACCGCCTCACAGCAACGCCTATCACCACCCTTCCTCTTAATAAAATCCACCCTTCGGGGAACTTACCCTTATCCTCAAGTCGTGTCCTCCTTCACCCCGCCACAATATATATATATATATATATATATATTATAGGAAAATATTAGGATGTTTATTTTATTCTGTTATATTTATTATATTGTATTGTCATCTCACATCATGGATCAAAATTTTTTATAATGTCTTTCTACAATACAAATACATATGTGCTATGATTAGCATCAAACAATCAAATAAAAAAATAAGAAAAAAGATTGCACAACCACCAATTAGGTGGCGATAAGCACTAAGCTTAAAGCATGTTTTGCTTCTCTAATTTTACATGCAGAATAGCCGAAATCACAGCACAGCTATTGTCTTTATCTTGTCTGTAGCCTATTTGATTTTATCAGACGACGGCACGATTATAAATCAGGATTTTTGTGCAGATTAACATCTTGAAAGGGAGAGCTGGTTAGTCTTAATGGGTCGCGTTTCAGTCATTATTTCATATTCATCCCGTTGTCTGACAACAAACAGTAAAATATATAAATGAAAACAGTTTCTAGAATTTAGCTGCATCAAAATACAGAATGTGGCACAGAGAGGCAAACAAATGTAATAATAAATAATAAATGTACATTTTGCATGCTCAGAAGTGAGCTGCCCTGTCTTGTGGAAATACAAACAGGTTGGGTACTGTAAGTAAACTGCTCAGTGCAAAGAAAGCGAAGTAATAAGAACGTGGTAGTTAGTTTTTCCTTGTGTCTAATAGACATGAACAAGGTTCTTTGAAAACATCAATGACCTATGAAACATGTCGACTCTTCATGCTGTTAACTATGGTTTCACTAATGAAAAAAATATATTACATAAAGCATCAATATTTGTCCATGCCCATGTTGATAAGAGTATTAAAAACTTGAAGGCCTGGTTTTACAAACGGGTCTTATCTTAAGACAGGGCTAGGCCTTAGTTAATTTAAGATATTTAAGCAACATTTACAAAAATGCCTTAGAAGAAAATGTTACAGGTGTGCATCTTGACACAGAACAATGACACTGACATATTTTAAAATATGTCAGAGCAAGGTATTTTCAGTTGAGACAGCTCATACATGCATTTTAAGCCTTGTCTGTGAAACCATGGGGAAAAGTATTAATTTTAGGTACATTTTGAACAGATAAGAATGTGTGATTAAATTGTGATTATTCATGAGTTAACTCATGACAATCATGCGATAAATCACGATTATATATTTTAATTGATTGACAGCCCTAAGTTAAAAATGACTAAAATTAAATGTAGGCTTAAAGCTGGTAACTCATCAGTGGACTTTTCCTCTTCAATATAGGCTATATTTTTTCACACTTTTCTCATTCTTACTAATTCAAGTTTTTAGATGAATGAACCTCTGAGGGACCGATTGTCTTCAAAAAAGTTTCGATCACATTTTCATTTTACCTGATTAAGTGTCATTTATGAGCTGAGCTGCTTTGTTTACATCCGTTACTGGGGAAACCACTATATGTTCCAAAAACTACTGGCAGAGAATGAATGTGCATTTTCAATAATCCAGTCTGCAGTTTTTGTTCAGACCAATGCAAAAAATCACCCGCATAAATCAGTTTTTTAAATTAATTTATACATACTACCCATTCATCCATTTTCTTAAAAAAAAAAGGGTTTAAAGGTTCAGTTGTGAGGTTTATCATTTTATAATTTATTTCGTTTTTTGTTAAAACTTGCATCTCATAACAAAATCAAATAATAAAACATTCTGCTAAATGAATAAATGTAAATTAAAGAATCCCATTATAACATGTACATAAAAAATGTAGAAACATTGGACACAATACCAATACCACCTTCAATACCATGACCAATGTGGCACCATTGTGCAGCAGCAAGCATCACGACAAAAAAAGAACCTCAAGGTTGAGCTAGGTAAATGTGTGCAAATGTACAGTATAGGGCCCCATTCCTATATTTGCCTGGGGCCCCCAATTCACTAAATCCGCCCCTGTCAATAACTAGCTGGTCTACCTTAAAAAACAATATTTCTGTTTCTTTTTTGAGCTCTCTTTTTGTTTTAACTTTGAGTGGTTGAAATGTAATAAGTAACATCAAGTCCATGCCCTCCACCAAGATTTCGGACCTGGACAGACCTGAAATATAAAAATCCCATTAATGAAAAGTACATTATGATGGGGGAAAATTGTCAAAGCCTTACCTTATGCCCGGACGAGCCTTTGACTTGTGCTTGAATATGACATACTGGGTTACTGAGACTCCAATAACAACAACAACAACGACCGCAACAGCAGCTATGATTCCAACAACAAGACCATTTGGAGTGTCTTCACATCTAGCATCAGATAACATTGTTCCTGTTTTTATTGTTTACGACCCATACTCTGACATCTGTAGACATGTAACAGTGAGATGTTAGCACGTCCAAACGTATTAGAATGGGAATTTAATGTAAAACTTTGATTACTCACAATGTATGTGGTTGACAAGCTGTGAAAGTGCCATCATTGTAGGTGCCATTAATGCATGCACCACATACAGTATCAGTGTTTGCTGTTCCTGTAAAGATATTAAGACACTGAGTTCCTTAACTGGTTTCATTAGATTAACACTACAGAGATTTTCACACTAAGTACTAATGCCTTAGAGTTGTTTAACATTATTCAAGTTTTTTAAACAGTACACACGTCGGGTCAGTTATTATAAATTCAGGAACATTTGACAATAAGATTTCATTTTTTAAAACATTAGTTAATAGTTAAAGGTGCAGTATGTAATATTGACAGCAAGTGGTTGAAATGGGTACCGCAGTCCAAATTCTAAATGTTTCTGCAGATACAGTCATGCAGCTTTAGCTGTAGCATTTGCATCACAATAAAGCTGTGTATAGCATTATGAACTATATTAAATAAGGTCTAGTTTATTAAGTATTTTGTATTCTTATCTGCCTGTTCTAATATGCAAGTAACTTGTGAGTAGTATTTGCTAATGATTTTTGCACTCACTTTAGTAATATTTACACAAAAATCTGAACATCTGTACCTCTTTGTTGGATGTATTCTCCAGGTTTACATTGAGAATGTTTAACAGCTAATTTACAGCTGCCTTTTTCTTGGATCATGCAGAATAATCCTTCTAGTGGATCACAAACTGTATCTGATAACTGTGTACAGGCCTTCTGTATCCTTAAACCTAAATATATTGAAACAAAGCCGTTGTTTATTATTGAAAAATGAAACATGTTAAATTATTGTATACTTTTGGGTAACTTTAACTCTCTGCTAAAAGAGTAAATGTGAAACACTGACCTGCATCACAGGCCGAGCAGGGAAAGCATATTTCAAGGCCATTAGGTTCATCGGTGTACGTGGATGCACTACAGGATTCACAAGTTGTACTGGTATCCACTGTGCAATGCCATAAAACACGATTACCTTTAAAAAGTATATAGGATATTAAAAGGTTCCTTTTTACAATGCAAACTTTTCTTTGAAAGTCCTACGTCAAGACGACATCTTGCAATTCTCCTTGTAAACAATACTACCTATTGGACTTAAAAACTAAAATTATTTTCTTTTATTACTGTGAACTGCATACTAACCCAGGTGCACACATAGGGCAGCAATGTCCATTTATCTCATATTCAGCACTGGCACAGACACAATAAGCTAGTTCTATGTATAGCAACGCAATAGAAACAATGTATAAAATAACCAACAAAAGCTGCATTTTCATAAAGATGTAAAATGGGTCAGCTCAGTATGTCTGTGCAAAGAGCTGATTTAGTCTTCCCATCAGACTTCAGAAGCACTTCTGTGTGTTGAATTTGGCAAGTTCTGATCATCGTTTTCTGAAAAGAAAATCAGTAAAGGACACAAAAGTAGCACAGATTTAAGTAGCAAATAGTTGGTAGGTATATCACCCACAACCAAAAAGTTTTGAATCAACTATTGAATATTGTTTAATGTAATTTTTCATGTAAACACATGTCTTTGTTTTCACATGCTTTCAAAAATGTATTAGTCCAAGGTTTCATTTATTAACATGTTAACTACATAAGTAACTACATTATCTTACAATTAACAATACTTCTACAGCATTTATTAATCTTAGCTAAAGTTAATAAAAAAATATATTTTTCAAAACAAAATCAACTTGACAATCACTTAAAACGACAAGAACACAATTTCTTTCTTCTCAAGATCCTAAAAAAATATATTTGGCATTACCCAATCAACTTGACAAGCAGTGAATACATTCATTAAACCCATTTACCAACACAAAAGCATAAGAAAAACTTACTTTAAAGGAATAAGATGTTTCTCACAGCTGCAGACCAATCTATTGAGAGGGGAGACAACAATAATGAATAAAGCAATAGCAGATGCAATACAGTTAAAGGGTTAGTTCATCCCAAAATTAAAATATTAAAATCTGTTATTAATTCTGGGATTAAAATCTGTTATTAATTTAAAATTCTGTCATTAATTACTCACCCTCATGTCGTTCCAAACCCATAAGACTTTTGTTCATCTTCGGAACACAAATTAAGATCTTTTTGATGACAGAATGCGGTCAGATTTCCTTCCATTGGATTGCCTTTGTAACTGTACCACTTTGATGCTTCATAAACTTCATGAAGAGATCAGAAAACTAATCCATATGAATCGAGAGGTTAAGTTCAGATTTTCTGAAGAGAACTGATCACATGTTATGGTCGAACAGATTTAATTTAGGCTTTTACTCGCATATAAACACTGATTAGCGAACATAACCAGAAGCACAACCTAACCTATAAATAACGCACAAGAACAAACCTCTTCCAGAAGTTACAAAGGCAGTCAATGGAAGGAAATTTGACAGGATCTTGTCACCAAACATATTTTAATTTGTGTTCTGGAGATGAACGAAGGCTTTACGGGTGTGGGAATGACATGATGGTGAGTATTTAATGACAGAATTTTCATTCTGGGGTGAACTAATCCTTTAAGATATTATTACACTTATTCATTGGCTGTAATAAAGTTAGCTTGAGCTTGATCTACTTTCAATCTTTAAACATGCTTCAGCTCTTCAAACACTGCTTAGGTGGATAAATTTCATGAGAATTATTAACAAAAAAACCCAAAAAAAATCCAGTTTTTCCTGGTTTACCATAATGTGTTTTATTAACAAAAAAACACAAAAAAAATCCAGTTTATGATGAAATTATTTACCATAATGTGTATAATTTATATAGCACATTTAGCCACAAAGTAAGCCATGTTCAAACAGTAGGACACAACAAAGTTTTCTTGACCCTTTTAAATAAAGATTGAATATTTATTTTATATTTTCTTTTCAAATGTATACATTTTAAGTATGTGGAGCTTTTGAGTTGTTTGATTTTTTAAAAAAATGTTTTGTGTTTTTTCATGACGCATTCAAACTGTTGGGCATGACTTGATACTGGCACAGAACAGAACAGAAAAGAACATAATAGAAGCAAAAAGATGTCATCATTTCAGCTGGAGCAAAAAAACAATGACTGATGTGTATGTGGAGTCTTTATCTTTAGTGAAAGCTAATCATTGTCCATCGGGTCAGAGTCATTTCTATGTTCCCAGGATTCTTTGTTCACCAGAATTACATGGCACATAATAAACCACATGACAACATGTCCTAATACATCAGAATGAACTGGGGCCATATTCACAAAAACATCAAGGCTAAAAGTAACCCATAATGAGCATGCCAATCCTAATTTTACTGTTTTTAGTTAAAAAAGAGAATTTCACAAAACATTTTAGCACTAAAAACTATGCAGCTAAAACAAGAGGACTCCTAAGTCAAGTCACTAAGACTAAATCACAAACATATACTAAAATAATAACATAAACATTTTAGAAACATATCACGATTATTATTTAATGTAATTAAAAGTTGGGCAAGAAGTAACAGCTGTTCTTGAGATCAGTTTGGTTTTCTTTTAAGTTTGCACAGTGTCTCAGCCATGATTATTCTAGACTGTTAATTAAATGGCTACTTATTTGCATATCTGCTAAATGTAAGAGGATTAGTAATCACTGCTCAAACCGATAAATTCCTGGCATGATAACTCTTTCAGTGAATGTGGTAAAATATATGAGTAGTTTAGAAACTGTAGTCATTCCCAGGTTCTTAGGACTTGTTCTTCTAGTCCAAATGATTCAACATTTATCCTGCCCCCAACACCTGAAAAAACAATGAAGCATTACTTTTCAGTTTACAAAAGCACAAGGAAGGTTTTCATTATTTTTTCACAGTCAAACCATAGGAGACCAAAAATTATATAATTCACATAATTAAAATCTTATATTATGTAATTGAAGTTTCTCATCATGTAATATAAATGCCTGAATAAACTGTCTTTGTATATTTTTTTCTATGATATATTTTATTCTTACCTTTTGAACTTTCGTTTTCACAAAAACCATTTCCTGTTTCCTTTTGAACAAAACCAAACAGACATTTTTAAAACATAGTAAATATTTTTTACCTTTTATTTCATGTGAGGAAAGTTTAATATACCTGCAACGCTGTATGAAAAGAAGAGAGAGAACAGTACAAGTATTAATGTATTTAACAATGTTTTTCAAATACATCTTTTATGCTCACCAAAGATGTATTTGCTCAAAAATACTGTAAAAACATTAATACTGTAAAATATTTTTACAATTTAAAAGAGCTGTTTTATATTTTAATGTATTTTAAAATGGTAATGGCCAAGCTGAATTTCTTTTATGAATTCTTCATTAATCATTCTAATATAATTCTAATATGATATTAATAATAATTTCAATATTATCGTTAAAAATTGTTTTTGCTGCTGAATATTTTTGTGGAACCCCTGATCTAAATTATTTCAAGTTAATTTGATGTATAGAAATTTCAATGAACAGAATTCATTTGAAAAATCATATTTTTTTAATGTCTTGTCTTTTTTAATCTTTATCTTCCCAGCTTACTTTCCCCCAAATCTCTGAATGCTACGTTATCACAGTCTCCACAAAATATTGAGCAGCACAACTGTTATCTACAAAAAAGATTTTTTCTCTCTTCATCACCATCATTTTTAAGTGTAGCAATATATAGTGTATATGAATGATTATGAAAGTGACCCAGCCTGAATTGATTGTTGAATTTTCATAGAAAATTCCATTATAGAAAAAAACAACTATAGACCTCATACTAAAAATAACTGAATAACACTTGCCTGAACTTTTTGATAGTTTCTTCTTCCGAATGTGTTTAAATATTAAAACACTTACTACTGTAATTAATATTAAAGTAACTATAACACTAGAGGCAATGATTGCTACAGCAGTAGGGGGATTTCCACATTCAGAATCTGATGAATGTGTTCCTGGATTTGTTTCAGCAAGTCCCATGGCTTCACATCTGTGAATAATATCCAGGATCAGCATTGCTGAAATATGACCAACAGCACACATTTACAGCACAAGTGTGCACTTACTTTGTATGTGGTAAACAGGATGAGAAAGATCCGTTAGAATATGTGTCAGCTGTACAGTCAGCACATACAGTATCTGTGGAACCAGTACCTACAGAGACAGTCAGCATAAGGTTAAAAGGTTGTCTATAAATCTCTTCCATCTATTACAATTCATGCAGCACAATAAACAATGTTTCCTGTATTTTATATATATTATGATTTTTTTTTTTTTTTCATTTACCTGCTTGTTTGATATATTGTCCAGGGCTACATTCAGAATGTTGCACAGCTAAAGTGCAGCTGCCTTTCTGTTTTTCAATGCAGTAGAATCTCTCCAGTGGCCCACAAACAGTATCTGATGATCGAGTGCATACTTCACTCAGTCTTAAACCTCGGTCTAGGATGAAAAATATAAAGCGCTATATATAAAAGCGTTTATATAAAGTTACTTGTCTTTTAGAAGATATAATCGCAGTTGCATCTGAAGCTTACACTATATTATTTTCAGGGACAGTTTCCTGGAGCAACTAAATTGCAACTCTTCAGATCTTAAATCACTTGAATTAACAGACATCATTTTTCACCAAAGATTTAACATTTTTCAGATGAACAGATATAAAGTGGAAAACACTCACCTGCATCACATACAGTACAGGGAAAGCATTCCACAAGGCCATTTGGTTCATCAATGAAAGTTAATTGAGGGCATGGAACACAAGTTGTGCACATTAAAACTTTTCATTGACAACTAACAATATTAAATAAAAATTCAACACACAAAACTGGTTCTTGATTTATGACAATATTGAACAATATTTTTTACAATTTTGAAAATGTGAATAAAAGAAATGCCCTTTATACAAACCCGATTCAAAAAAAGTTGGAACACTGTACAAATTGTGAGTAAAAAAGGAATGGAATAATTTACCAAATCTCATAAACTTATATTTTATTCACAATAGAATATAGATAACATATCAAATGTGTTGAAAGTAGACATTTTGAAATGTCATGCCAAATGTTGGCTCATTTTGGATTTCATGAGAGCTACACATTCCAAAAAAAGTTGGGACAGGTAGCAATAAGAGGCCGGAAAAGTTAAATGTACATATAAGGAACAGCTGGAGGACCAATTTGCAACTTATTAGGTCACATTGGCAACATGATTGGGTATAAAAAGAGCCTCTCAGAGTGGCAGTGTCTCTCAGAAGTCAAGATGGACAGAGGATCACCAATTCCCCTAATGCTGTGGCAAAAAATAGTGGAGCAATATCAGAAAGGAGTTTCTCAGAGAAAAATTGCAAAGAGTTTGAAGTTATCATCATCTACAGTGCATAATATCATCCAAAGATTCAGAGAATCTGGAACAATCTCTGTACGTAAGGGTCAAGGCCGGAAAACCATACTGGATGACCGTGATCCTCGGGCCCTTAGATGGCACTGCATCACATACAGGAATGCTACTGTAATGAAAATCACAACATGAGCTCAGGAATAATTCTTCCAGAAAACATTGTCGGTGAACACAATCCACCGTGCCATTCGCCGTTGCCAGCTAAAACTCTATAGGTCAAAAAAAGAAGCCATATCTAAACGTGATCCAGAAGCGCAGGTGTTTTCTCTGGGCCAAGCCTCATTTAAAATGGACTGTGGCAAAGTGGAAAACTGTTCTGTGGTCAGGATGAATCAAAATTTGAAGTTCTTTTTGGAAAACTGGGACGCCATGTCATCCGGACTAAAAGAGGACAAGGACAATCCAAGTTTTTATCAGCGCTCAGTTCAGAAGAAGCCTGCATCTCTGATGGTATGGGGTTGCCATGAGTGCGTGTGGCATGGGCAGCTTACACATCTGGAAAGGCACCATCAATGCTGAAAGGAGGTATATCCAAGTTCTAGAACAACATATGCTCCCATCCAGATGTCGGTCTCTTTCAGGGAAGAACTTGCATTTTCCAAAAATGACAATGCCAGACAACATACTGCATCAGTTACAACATCATGGCTGCGTAGAAGAAGGATCCGGGTACTGAAATGGCCAGCCTGCAGTCCAGATCTTTCACCCGTAGAAATCATTTGGCGCATCATAAAGAGGAAGATGCGACAAAGAAGACCTAAGACAGTTGAGCAACTAGAATCCTGTATTAGACAAGAATGGGACAACATTCCTATTCCTAAACTTAAGCAACTTGTCTCCTCAGTCCCCAGACGTTTGCAGACTGTTATAAAAACCAACTTTTTTGAGATGTGTTGATGCCATGAAATTTAAAATCAACTTATTTTTTCCCTTAAAATGATACATGATAAAATATTGAAATTTGAAACTTCCACATCATTGCATTCTGTTTTTATTCACAGTTTTTACAGTGTCCCAACTTTTTTGGTATTTTAACAAACAAATGCTTTATGGCAGAATAAAGCAGATTACATAATATATTTTAAGAAATTTCTAATACTGTAATAGTACATAAACATAAAAAGACAATATATGCTGTAACTTGCAGTCTTACCAGGGGAACACATTGGGCAGCACTGCTTGTGTATCTCATATTCAGCTCGAGCACATTGACAAGAACAAAGTTTATAGTTAAGAGGAACAATAAGTGTAATAAGAATAATGATCCTTAAAGCGAACATAGTCACAGTCTAGATCTATTCAGTCAATGAAACATTACTGTGATGTTCAGCACAATCTTCAGACGCTTCACATGCTGTGATGTTGGTTGATGTGTGCCTTAACAGTAAACAGTATGGAGGGATTTCATAGAAATCTGAGAGAACAGGTCATGTTTCCACAGGCTTCTTGCAGACCTATGCATTCTTTGTTAAATCAAACTGAAACAGAAAAGGCAGAAAAAGGATTAGCTCATTGTAAACCTCCTTGTTCATACACTACAGAACATTAAAAAAAAATGTAAAAACCTGTTAATTGTTTAACAGTAAGTTTCCTTACACTCTATGGTGAAAAACAGTAATAGATCTAATGGGCATTTAGTGTATTTTTACAGTAAAATACAGCTTCTTAGTTTTTCTTATCAGTTAAGTACATTATAGAATTTTATGTTACATCTTATATTAAATTAATGTCTACTGCATTATTTTAGTGATGCAAGTAACTGTCATGGTGTTTTGTATTTTTGTGACAGATTTTAGTAATTTGGTATATGAACATTATTTCAGTTGATGAAACATGTTTTTTATAAATATGTATATTTAAGTTTGTAAAACTTAAAATTTTGCTACCATATTTTACAGTTAAGTTCTGGCAACTGCCAATTTGACTGTAAATTTCAGGGTTTTTTTTGTTGTTGTTGTTGTTGTTTCTTCAACCAAGGGCATGTTTGGCTTGTGAATATTTAGGGGGGGAAAAAACACACGTTTCACACTCACTGGTTTACTTATTTGTTAACAATGTACAACAGTCATTCATCATAAGAAAATATAAATGATTATTGACCCTGAACATAAAAAAAAAAATACATAAAGAAATAAATCAAAACAGAAACACAAAATAAATGTAATGAAGGCCAAGTTAAAGTGTAATGTTGTCACAATGTTTTTACATCCATCATTATGTGTTTTGTTGTAACTGAATGGCAGTTTCTCTCTGCAGATGATGATGTTGTGGGATGTCACAGCATCCGGATGTGTAGAAATACACAAATGAGTTTAAACAGTGAGTGTCTCTCATTTGTTTAAGTAAAAGCAATAATGTTTATAAGCCCTTCACAATGTTAAAACGAAAAGGTGATAAGAAGTAATGGTATAGCTTTAATGTTTGACTGCATGTCAAAAATAACACAAATGAAAAATTGGATATGGATCATAAATTTAACATGCTTGTCACTAACTTGCTTATTAGTGAAGAAGAGGAGATAAGTATCATCAACTAATCTGTTCAGAGCTGGTCACGCATGTTCTGTTAAAAAAACAACAACTGAAAAGCGAAAACGTACGCAATAGGAAACCAGTTACAATTTTAAGTTAAAATTCATAGACATTTTAAAGTACCTGTTAGGGGCGTAGTTGGTTGAGCTCGAATAAATCAATAACGAGGTGACTTTGAAATGATTTTTTGACTAAGGCCCCGTGTCCATCAAAGCATTTTTCTGAGGCTAGCGTACTAATGTTGGGGAGTAACTACATGTAACTAAATTACATAATTTAATTACAAAATAAATGTAACTGAAACCCTTAAAAAATACTTAAAAAAAAAATTACAAATCAAATAACACCTACTTATAAAAATGTTAATGATTATAAAGGGAGTTACATCTGAATATTTTCACACATATACATAATTAAAATATGATACACCAATGTTGCAGGAGTTGAGGACACAGAATAGGACACATGCTTACTCCATAACTGTTTTATTTCCTATTTTGGTTTATGTATATGATTTTTTTTTTTTTTTTAAGATTAACTGTTTCTTTTTTCCAAGGCATTTTTAGATGCCAGTGTTTCCTGTTATAGCAATGCAAAGATTTGATTTCAAAAACAGTATCGTAGCTATTAAACTATATCTTATGATTTTGACTCTGTATTTAACCTCAAAAAGATCTCAAAGTAAAAAGAGCTGCTAAAGTCTAATTTTGAGGTGGCTGTGCTTTACAATTCAATTATTATAATCTTAATTCAAGTGATGAAGGATTCTGAAAGTCTGACAGTAATCAGTGTTGAGTACCACTGTTATCCCTGCCTGCTTTAAATGTTTTAAAATAATTAAAATTTGAAAGCAATAAAATGTAATTAGTTGACTTTACTTAGAAAAATTGAGGAAACCGATTGCCTTAAAATTTCCAAGTAAAGTATTTTATAATTTTTTAGTTGGCACAACTTAATAACATTTGTATACCAAACTTTTTAATCAAGTATACTTGAGTAAAGCTGACTCAAAATCATTAGTTGTGTTAACTTCTTATTAGAGTTCACATTACTAGGAAAAAATGTGGAAACTGATTGCCTTAAAAAATTGAAGTAAGCTGAACTAAAAAAATTAAGTTATGACAAAAAAGCAACACCTGACCTCAGGTAAAACATTATTTTATTATCAATTGTAAAATACAGTGTACCAAGCAATCTTTAGACACTCCTAAATATAAAACAATTTTTACTTTAATCACAAAAAGCACATCTCCTGTTAACAAATGAGCAGCGCAAGTGCAACCAAAAAAAAAATATATATATATATATATATGACTGATGAATGAATTTCGAATTTGACAATCTTTGACCTGAAATGAACTGAGGAACAGTTGACCTTTTAAAAGCATCAACGTTAGCTTAATGCAATTTTTTAAACTTTGCAGTGTAAAAATATGTTAAACAAAAATATTCAACAATAAAACCATTATACGATTCAAAACCTTTTTGTGTATTTTAGAAAATCTGTGCAACAAGCTTAAAGATACAGTAAAGGGATAGCCCAAAACTGACAATTTTGTCATAATTTACTCTCCCACATCTCATACCAAACCCGTAAGTTTGGATAGTCTTTGAAACACAAATATTTTAAATTAACCCTGAGCGGTTTATGTCCCTCTATTAAAAGTCCAGGTAACCAAAACTAAAAAAGATCCAAAAAGATTATCAAGATGTCTTTGTGACTTATTTTAAGACTAGACCCTTTCACTTACAGTTTTGGAAAGAGATGAGGGAGTGTAAATAATGACAGAACGTTCAGTTTTGGGCGGGACTATCACTTTAAAACAATCTGAAAAAGCCTTCACTTCATGAGCAGCATGTTTTTTAAGGGACTGTAGTTTTTGGTTTCAGGGATTTGTGTCCCAGAGAGAGAAGAACACTCTTTGAATAAAATCAAAGGTGTTCTTGAGCTGTGGAGGGTACTCCAAATTGAGCGCATATATCAGCCCAAAAAGTAGCCACATGGCATCCGGGAGGTTTTCAATATTGTCCATCACAATGGCTCCTTCAAGGATAATTGCGGTGTGTGAATTCTCTAAATGCAGTGCTTGTGAAGAATCCTGGCTGCCTTCTGTTATCACAGTCAGAATCCCGATGGAAATCTGGGGTATGTCACAATCACAGTCCTAATAAAAAAAAAAAAAAAAAAGAACAGCACTATTAAAATTCTGGTTACATTAGAAAAATTAAAATCTCACAAATGTACATGTATCTTAAAGAATCAGGACCATCACTTTCTGTTCAACATACAACTAACAGAGATAAACAATGCTTAAAATGTTTGTGTGAAAAATTAGACATTGTAAAACACAATGAACAGTACGATGACGGCAGAACATACACAAGAAAATGTACAATTACATTTAAAAATTATTTTGTAATTGTTTTGTGTCTGGTCTGTTTCTGGGACTGAATGCCTATTTGTGATGTATGTGTGGGGGATTAGAGTTTAGAATAAAATACACAAAGAATGGTACTTGCCAATGTTGCTTTGAAAAAGTCAGAGGTTTCTTCTCCAAGAAGGAGAGGAAGTCCACGAAGAACTGCTGTGCGATTAGCAGTGATGTCAGTGCCCTGGAAAAAGAAGTTAAAATTAGTCAGCAAGAAACCCATTTTAAAAATTAAGTGATGACATTGCCCTGAAAAAAAACTTACATAGAATCAAGTTTTACAGAATTTAGTTTAAGAAAGAAGCAATGACAAGCTTACCTTCAACTTAATTTGATCAAGAAACTCTGAAAGCACTTTTTCCCAACTGCCCCCCTTTTTTGGTTTCAAAAATTTTCAGAAATCGAGCTGTATGTTGATCAAGTGCTGTGAAAAAATCTTGCTTGAGGTTTTTGCTTGTTATGCGAACAAACTCTGCATTGATCTGTAAAAGGAAAAAGAACAATGCTTTATCTATTAGGCTTTTGGTTACTGTGTTAAAGGGATATTTGAAAATTGCCACAATTACTCTCATGGTGTCCCAAATGTAACAGATATTCTTCAGATAAACTCAAATGTGTATATTTAGAAAAAGAGAGTTAATATAAGGTCATATGGGAATGATGTCACGATCAATGTATATATGCTTTTAAGAGCTTTCACATTCTTCACACTCAGAGATGGACGATTTTTAAGAATTTGTATCTGAAGAAATTCATATAAATCTGGAATGGCATGAGGGTAAGTAAATGTTGTTATAGGTTGTGTGATTTATTTGTTACTTACTTGTCGTTCTGTGAAGAGTGATGGCCATCTTTGAAGAGTCTCTTTTACTGGAGACTCAATCTCAACAATCTCCTTTCTCCTCAAGGAAAAAGTGGAATCCATGTTCTGTGATATCAGGGTGGAACTTGGATGACATTCTTTCATTTCCCCACGAAACCCTTGACGTCAGGGGCGGAGCCAGAGGGGTGGCTTGGGGTGGCCCACGCCACCCCTGAGATTCGATTGGCCACCCCAGGTGCCACCCCAAAATCCTACTCTACGATTGGTCATTAACGTGGTCAAAGGCGGAACCTTTGTTGACGCACTTTGCTGCCTTTAAATCAGCGCGGGAGCTTGGACAGTCAGACACCAGAACTCAGAAATGTAAGTAGCAAGTGTTTGATATAAACTAACCAACGATACATGGCTTATTGTTTTTTAGCATGTGAGTTTACAGCACTACTACTTGTGCTAGCACACAAAGATATCTATTTACCTATCACATCTGCTTTGATATCTAATCGCACACACAGCCCAGTATCACGTCTGTTGAATCACGTCATGTAGGCTAATTTATCTACTGTAAGTTACCTGCCTATTCTGCCTACTCAGTCGACATTTGCTAGGTCATTAACTGTTAACTGTAGGCTACTTTTCTAAAAAGCATTTAAAGATTTATCATTAGCAGATTAGCAGACGCAATTTTGTGCAAAAAAACGTAGCCTACATTATATTTTAACCAAATTAAACACGCCATAGCTCGCCCCTACCTTCAGTAAGTTAGGATTAGGCTATATTCCCAGATAAATTCCACGCAGGGTTTCGTTTTTGTTTGTTTTATAGGCTATACAGTCAATGTTTTCAAGCCCTGTGTTGCTAACATACCTATGCTGTGAAATTAAGGTCTAGCCTACTGGTGGGTTTGGTTGAATTTGAGTAATAGGATATGCAACCATTTACATCTGGAGATAGTTATTTGTGCTCGCCAAAATCATAGAAATTATCATTACAAGACACTTACAGTATCTCCTGTAATCCAAGACAGATTTTTCTTCGAGTTGTTAGGCTTTAGAGCATTTATTTTAACAAATGACATGGAAAACATAATTCATTTCATCCACATATCCTTATGCACAATGCACAACAACAATTTAGCTTAAACCGTGAGAATCAAGCAAACCTCACGGCCGTCAGGGCCTTAAAGTGACAGGCACTGAATTCGACTTGCACATCACCAATGCAGTAATGACATGAAAGAGTAGTCTGTATCGTTTAAACTTTATAAATAGTAATAGTTAAGCTTTAATTTTGTGTAATTAATTGTAAATAATATGTTCTTTCTTCTGCATTGTGCCAATTCATGTTTGTTTCATTTCAATTTCTAATAATAATGTAAGTAATAATTACTAATAATGTAAATGGGAAAAAAAGTATTTAATTGGTGTTTATGTAGCCTAGGGGTTGGTTGGACTGTTCTGAAGGAAATCTGACTTCATTGCAGTATGAAAAGGAACCAGAATATCCAACAGTTCTTCGTTAGCAAGAAAAGCAAACCCTGATGAAGACAGTGAACTGATCAGAGCAGCTGATGTTAGTAGTACCAGCAGTGGTTCAGATAATGTTAGCGAGTCAGATCAGGATGATGACAGGCAGGGTGAAGCCACTGAGCTAGCAGCTTCACCTGATGACCTGGGTATGTAAAATCTAGAATTACATTTTATGGTATGATTTAATAGGCTATGTATTTGGAAAAAAAATATTAACAGCATTTTTATTTAGCCTACACAAAATAAAAATGTTTAGGCATCTAAGTGAAATAATCTGAAATCATTCTAAATGCTATTTCAGATTCAGACAAGGGTGGTGGAGACACTTCAGATCCTTATAAGGGTATGACATCTCAGCTATATCTGATTGAATTGCACTTGTTTTAGTTAATACAACAAAATGTATTTTACATTTAAATTTAGGTCCATCATCATCATCTTGTCTCACTGGTTGTCCACGTGCAGCTACAAACCCAACCCCTGGACCTCATGGTGTGTACTGTATGTTTTATCCTGGTTAAAATATATATAGAAAACACATGTTTGTATGATTTGCTGAATTACTTTTGTTCTTTCCAGACATCTCCCAATCAAGGGCAGCAGATCCAACTCAACCTGTGCTGAGGATGTTTCCCAAGACCACACAAGGTCAGAAAAGAAGGGCATTCAACCCGCAGTGGTACAGCAAGTATTCTTGGTTAGAATACTCTGTTAGCAAAGATTCAGCTTACTGTTATGCATGTAGACATTTCTCACTCCCTTCAGCGTCAGAATCAGTATTTACGTCCCAGGCAGGTTTTTCACATTGGAAGAAAGCGCTGTATAAAGATGGAGGCCTTACATTGCATGACCGGTCTGACAGTCACGTTAATGCAATGTTTGCTTGGCGAGAATATAAGAATCATATGCTGTTTGATTCTGGGTTAATGGATTTAATTGATCAAGAGTACAAAAGAAAAGTTGAGGAGAACAGGAGATACATAAAAACAATTGCAGAGGTTCTGTTGTTAACAGCAACTCAGAAGCAGGCTCAGAGGGGCCACCGAGAGTCAGAGGACTCTGACAATAGGGGGAATTTCATAGAAACTCTAACTGTGATTGCTAATCATGATGCCCTTATAAGTGAGAAAATGAGGGAAAAGGGGAAGGCAAAGTACACATCTGGAGCCATACAGAATGAAATTCTGGAGTGTCTTGCAAACATGGTGAGGGATGACATTGTAAAGGAGGTGAAGGAGAGTGAGGTTTTCTCAGTAATTGCAGATGAAAGCAAAGACCTCCAGAAAAAGGAGCAGCTGTCGTTGGTAGTGAGGTATTACTACAGTGGGGCTATACATGAAAGTTTCCTTGACTTTCAGCATGCTCAGGATTTGGATGCTAAGGGACTTAGTGATAAAATCATACAATGCCTTGAAAAATATGGGCTCAATTACAAGGAGAACCTGATTGGGCAAGGCTATGATGGAGCAGCTGTGATGAGTGGGAAACACTCGGGTGTGGCAGCCAGAATTCAGGCAGAGGCTAAACAGGCATTTTATGTCCACTGTAATGCCCACTGCCTAAATCTAGTCTTAGTGGACACAGTGAAGTCAGTGGCAGAGGTAGATTGTTTCTTCACCCTCCTCCAAAGACTCTATGTGTATATGACCGGGTCCTATGTACATCAAAAATGGGTGGAGGTTCAAAAAGATATGTATGGTGGCCAATGCAGAGAGTTGCAAAAACTGAGTGATACACGATGGGCGTGTAGAGCGGTGGCTTGCAGGAACTTATTGGATAGATTACCAGCCGTCCTGCATGTTCTTGAGCAGATCAGTTCAGAGGACAATGGGGACAGATCTGTTGATGCTCGAGGTTTATTAGCACAGATTGACCTTACATTCATAGCCTTACTGACAACTTTCCAAAAACTCCTTGGAACCACAAAGCGACTCTCTGACCTGCTACAGGCCCCCTCACTTGACTTAGCCATAGCAGTTGATTTGATTGAATCACTTCATGCTACATTTCAGGAGTACAGGAACGAGACATTTGCACATGATTTGTGGCAAGAAATATCTGATACAGCCAAGCTGTGTAATGTAGCAGTTGAAAATGTCACAAAAAAAGAGAGAAACAGAGAGTGAGCTCAAAACTGGGTGGGTCTCCATATAACTTGTACTATAGGCCTACGCAGCGGTGATGAGGACAAAAACTCATTCAGGCAAAGGTTACTGTACCCAACTCCTAGATTGCATCATGAGTGAGATGGACAGAAGGTTTTCAAAGTCAAACTGTGTGCTCATGAATGGGATACAGGCACTGAACCCTCAAAGCTGTACATTCCTAGACAAGGGTCAAGTCTTACAATTAGGTGATTTGTATGGCAGTGATCAAGAGGACTTGACCCATGAGCTGCATCAGGCCAGAAGGGTTGTAAAGAGAAAGATGGACAGTGGGGCAGTACAATTGGGAAGTGTTACAGACTTCACTGTATTTTTGGAACCCTATAAAGAGGTGTTCCCTGACCTCTTTAGGCTTTGCAAGGTTGCCACAGCTATCCCAGTGAGTACTGCAGGCTGTGAACGGAGCTTCTCAGCCCTGAAGCTAATAAAAGACACACTTGCGGACCACCATGGTTGATGGTAGGCTTAGCCACTTAGGTGTGTTAAGTATTGAATCCAGGAGAGCAAAAGCTTTAAATATGTATGACTTTATCAAGGTTTTCGCCAACTCACACAAAAAATCGGCGCATTCAGTTGTTTTAACACCAAATATAGAGATGGGCAAACAAATTGTAATTCATTGTTCCATGAATAATAGTATTTAGCTGAGAACTTGGATTTTGGATGTTAACAGCTATAGAAATAGATGGCCAAAGATATTATGTTTGAGTTGTTATTGTGAAAAACAAAAAGTCTTGAAGGTGTATTTTTATGTTTGAGATGTTTGTTTATCTATATTTGATTTTATTCAAATAAAAAGAAATTTGATGTAAGAGTACGGCCTTTGTCCTTCAATTTATGAGTATGGTGTTCGATGCATGATTTTATGATGCCACCCTTGAATTAATCAGTGCTCCACTAAGGCCACCCCTGTTAAAAAAGTCTAGAATCGCCACTGGTAAGCGTTTAGATTCCATGCTGCACTCATCCTCACCAGCAGGATAATTGGGAAGAAAATTGATTTCAAAATGTTTAGGCCTTTTAACACTTCTCAAAGGATCTTGGCCTCCCCTTTTCCCTACATTTATAAGAACATCTGTGCATCCAGCTCGTCGTAGCTTCGTTCTGTAATTTCCCATTTTAAACTTGAGGCTGTTCTTCCCAGCCATTCCATCCAGTGGAGGAACCTGGTTCAGTGAGGCATGGATGTTTTTTTGACTAGTGAAGATGCAACATCATTGAAATCGTCGTCAGAGGGATATGCTTTGAGCTGTACATACACTCAACAAGTTTTTCAAGAATTTCGTGCTTCATGTCCCTGGGAACTTGCATATATGTCTGGTCTCTCATATACAGAAGGTTTCCTTGGCGCAATCGGAACTCAATATCTACAGGAAAATTGGGGACTTCAAATGTCTCTGGCCACTGAGCCTGGCGTACATGAGATGACCCTTCTTCAGAAGACAAAGATACAATGTCTGTGTCAGCTGTACTTGCTGTAGGAGATGGAACAAGAGAGATCACCTTTAAGGTGGGCCTCTCAGGTAAATCTGCAATGTCTGTGAGTTTAATTAGTGCATTGTTAAAATCAGCATCTTCGTACTGAAGAGAAAACTTGTATGGAAGACCCAACTTCTCTTCAAGATGCTCCATCAATGTCTCCAAAGTTTGTGGTTTTACTATGCAGTGTGATTTTCCGTATGTCATTTTCATTCACTATCACTCTAAGTATAGTTCTTGTCTCCATTGCGTTCTGTGAACCTAACAATGAGAAAAATCAATTAAATTTACACTCGAGTTCACAATAATAAAGGGATAAAACTGGAAATTATTTTATTTACTCACCCTCATGTTGTTTTAACCCTGTATGACTTTCTTTTGCTGTACACTTAAGGAATTTGGAAACCAAACACGTTCAGGTTGCCATGGAAGTCATTGGGGAACTGAAACTGTTTGTTAATAAACACTATTTAAAATATATTTTATACACCAAAAGAAAGTCATGTAGGTTTGAAATAATATGAGGGTGAGTAAATAACGGAATTTACTTTTTTAGGTGGACTGTCCCTTTAAATGTTCAATTTAGCAAAATATATAATGTTTTGCTGTAACAAAAATGTTCTGCCCTGAATTTTGTAGGGTGATAGTGGAAAAGGGTCATTCAATTCAAACAGCTTTGTGACTGTAATTTCTGATACATGGCTGCACAGTTCATAGGAACGTAGATGCTCAATGTACCACGCTGTCTGTTGTTTGCATACAAACAAAATTTCAGTGTTGATGATGACAATTTTTACAATTTGCCTAAAATCAGGCAGACATGAAGTTGCACCAGCAGACAGAACCATATCAGGACTGTAGTTGATCCCATCAATGCACACTTTAGATGTGACAAGGACAGTGCTTTGGGTAACAAAATTCTGCTGAAGCACATTCTGTACACTCTCAGGAAAAGATGAAGTCAGTGTACATGTGACTTTGTCCATCTGGACAGAAGGTTTAAAAAAGGATGACGAGTCCATGTGGTATGCTATCATTCTCTGATGTCTGAGAGCCAGAGTTTGTGTGACATTTTTGAAATTTTTTGTCTCACAAATAATTTGTTTGAAGAACTTATGCTTGCCTTCAAAACGCATGGTCCAGACATCTCTAAGTGGCCCATATGTCCTTATTAGTTGTGGATAATGTTCGATGTAGTGGTGTTTGGGACGCAACACAAAATGAGGAAATACTTTTAAAAGCAAACCTCTGTGCTCTGAAATTTTAGCCCCAAGAAAATCAATAGTATCATCAGTAAATCTGAAGGATGTCGCCAGTTCTAGAATGTCTTTCAAAAGCATTAAAAATCTCCCATGTTGCATCATTTTCTGGGATATCGAAGCCAATCATTAGTGGGAGAAGTCTTAAAAGTGCCCAATTTTCATGGCCGTTGCCCCCAATCGTGCCTCTTGAGGCAAATGTAGTTGGAATGACCTGAGGTTGATCGGTCTTGTCTATGAATTTGTATGGAAATTGTTTGATTGTTCTGTTCACATACTCAAGGGTGATGTACTTTTTGTTGATTAAATCATTGAGGCACAGTGCCATTTCAATTGGTATTACACCCTCCAAGAGATCATGCATGATGTCAGGTGGAAAGCCACTGACAGAGTGAAAATGATCAAGCTCATTTAAAAACACACCTGCCTTTTACACCATACTGTTTTTACCAAATTTTGGTCTTTTAAAACTTCCTCAACTTGCCTGTCATGATTCACCTTTGTCCTGGGTTCAAATCTTCCTGACAGTACGTCTTTCTGTTGAATTTCACTCTTTTTCACCATGCAAAAGCGGCAAGGGTGTTCCACGATGAAGCTCTCTTGAAAACCTGCCAAGGAATGAGCACCAAGATTGTCAGCAGATACATTGAGAACAGTTCCCTTAACACATTCCCCTAATTGCTCCAAAAAAGACACCATGTGTCTCCAGAGTTTTGAGGTCTTGTACAAGAGGGTGAAGGACTTTCTCATATCCATATTGTTTTACTTCACTAGCCTTGCATAAAAAGTGCCAGCTGAATTGCCTGAAGAGATGACCGGTGTTTAGATGGAAGATTAGCAAGAACCCAATAGACGCCGAACATCTTGTGTTTCTTTTTTGAAGTGCCAAGAGGATTAGCAATCTCAAATTCATCAGTGTACATGGTAAGCAAAATCCTAAATGTCCCTGCCACCAAAAAATCATTCTCACGATAGTTAGTGCTGTCTTTGTAAGAGTTGATCCCATTTGCATTTTCAAAAGGAGCAAGAACTTTCTCAAAAACATCAGTTCTGTTTAAAAGCACCTGTAGCATATTTAGAATTGGCACATAAGCAAATGATTGGGAGTCTTTCCCCAAGTTTATATTCTGTTGGTACAACAATTGGAAACTCTTTCTGAAAATATGATGCTCTTTTACCGACTGTAGAGAGAGGCTCACCAGAATCAGTCATTTTCAAGATCAAATTATTTTCTGTGACAGCTTTCACAATGTCTCTCAAAACAGAAGAATTATCACTGACTCCATGTTGATCTAGAATCTGCTGTATGGCATTACACAAAAGGGGCTTTGACAGAAGAAAGATCTGGTTGATTTTGTTGAATTACTTCCTGTACTGCTGAATCGGAGATATGCAGAATGGTTTGCATCTTAAAAAAGAGCAAGCCTAAATTACGTTCTAGTTGATTCTGCAAATGATCCAGATTTTGAGTCTGGTCGTCTTTTTCATTTTCGCCCAAATTCAGTAGAATCCATTGACTCATGGTAAGACGTATTTTGAGCAACATCTTGTGGTAATTCTGCAGCTAAATTTTGAATTTCAACTGCAATGCTGGGTTTTAACTTCCTCTGACTGCTTAATTGGTGTTCCTTACATTTGTGAGCATTAAATGTAGAATAAATCCTGCTCTCAAAATTGCAGTCATTGAATGGGCACTGAACCTTTTCATTCCTTTTTAAATGCTGACGCAAGTGGGTGAAAAACTCAGATTCTGTACAAGGTTCCTTAAATTCGCAGAGTGGACAGTGAAATATTAATTGAGATTCTTTTGATACACTTGTTTGTTCTCCATCGTGTTGGGAATGACTTCTTGTTAAGTGCACCTTCAATGCATTAAATGACTTGAAAGAACACAAACAGTCTGCATGAAGGCATGGAAATGGTGTAGTTCTGGCGTAGCTTCCATGTTTAATGTGATAATGCTTCAATAGGAGAGCTCTCTTTTCACAGGAAAAAAATACAGTACTTACATTTCCATTGCATGTCTCAAGTCATCTCACAAAACAAGCACTGCAAATGAAGAAAATAATATTAACATACACACTTCTAAATGTAAAGTTTTGCATTTACATTTACGAATCAATATGTAGTGTTCAAACATATGAAATACGGTAGGGCGATATGGCAAAATATGAAATCACAATTCTACTTCATGTTGGTTTTATTATTATGCATTATAGCCAAACAAATTTCCCCATTTAAAAAAGAAAATAAAAAATACTAACAAAGTAACAGCATATAAAATAGAAATATCATCTATACTATATAAGCAATTATAATAGAATAGCAGACATTTTAGACCAAAATGGATGAAGATTAAAAAAAAAAAAAAACGTAACCATTATTTTATCATTGTTAATAAATAAATAGGAACAAAGATACACATTACATAATATGCTAATTCAATAAAATACTACATAGGCTTGAGTGTATGCATTATAACTTTATTCTTATTAAAGTTACTCTATTATAAGTTCTTCACTGAGAACCTACTCACAAAAAAAAAAAAAAAAAAAATAAAAATGTTCCTTGATTGAAAGCATGGACCTAACAATTAGAGACTTGCAATGCTAGACTCCTCATTTCGATTAACACAATCCAACACAATCCAAATAATTTGATTAAAATAAAAACACACCCAATGTTCATGTGTAACACTAGTTAATTTAATATGATTATTACACGATTAATTATGTATACAAAGCAATTCAGACATTAAAAATAAGTCAATCAAGCACTGACTCACCTTTCCATGTGCTCTTCACCAGAAATAATGTTATTCCGTTTCCGTTTCAAATCGGCTCCACCTACTGGTAGCACCGCGCATGACAACTCGAACATTTTCAAAATACTTATTATTTTAAGTAGAGGGTAATTGAATATTTTGAGTTTATTAACTTTCCGTGCTAAAAAGTTGACCTTACTTTATTAAACTTAGTAAGGTCAATAAAGAAAGTAAAAAGGCAATTGTGACTTTTTCCCTGCAATTGTAAGATATAAACTAACAATTACAAATAGAAATTTAGAAAAGTAATCAAATGTAATCAGTAACATTACTTTAATAAAGTAACTGAAACAGTTACACAACATATTACATTTTAAATAGGGTAACTTGTAATCTGTATCAAACATTTTTTTTATTGTTTTGCAAATTGATATTATTTTTTACTATAGTATAATAGCTTTGAACACATTGTAAAATTAAGTTAATGTTAAATTAATAATTTTAATTTCTGGAAAAATAGGAGTAACTTCTGTTATTAAAAATGTCGTCAAATCAGGAGTCTGTTTTCAGCATTTAAACATCAAAATCATGATACCCTTCAACAATATAATTGAACATATAGCTAGGTTTATGCTTTCCCCATGCATTAAGAAAATAAGGTTGCATCCCAGGAGCTCTACAATGATGTTATAGACTGATGAATGCAGCCAAGGAAAACATGAAGAAAAGAAAGTGGAAAACGTTTTAAACTGTTGGTAAGCCGACAATAAAAATTATTATTTTAGTTATTGCATTTAAGACTGCTATACATGCGCAGCTCAAAAAATAAATAAATAAATAATAATATAGCCACATTGGGATATAGGATCCAAGCAAGTGTCAATCAAATGAGCACATGATCGAATTACATCACTTTATGGCACACAGCATGTATCCATGGCAACGCTCAGGCGCGTAGTTATGGTTAACGGTTCTACCGGTTATTTCCTCAGACACGGCCTTGAGTTTTCACTTTCGTTGGTCAAAAAGGTATTTATACTTTTATATTTGTAGACATTAGCTACCATAGCCACTGTGTATCTCGTAATGCTTACATTTTAAGAAAACTTTACCTTTTTAAACGTTTGCTGAAGTTGTCCCATACGGCTGCTGAGGTTAGGCTATGTGAACACTTTCGAAGCTAACGTTAGCATGTAAAGCTGAATTTATTATTATAATGGTTAGTCCATTGGACTAACCACAGCTGAAAACCAGAGATCCGCCCGCACACAAACACACAGAGATAGCACCGCAACTTTACAATTGTTAAATTAAAATAAACGTATTTTGCTTCATACAATGGGTCTGTTGTCCTTGATTAGCCTAAAAGTAAAATAAAATGACATTAAGAGGATTTAAAGCGAAAGTTCCCTAAACGTCGCGAATGGCCGCTGCACGTCCGTTCGCAGAGGCCATTAGGGGACGTCCTGGGGACCTTTTTTGTTACCTGGGTATTTCCCTCATTTGTTTTCAATGGGAGCGCCACGTTTTCTAAAACGCCAGAAGCGTGCCGAGACTTGTTGCTTGTCTACGAGTATTCATGTCTGTATTAGATGGGATACCCTAATGCTGGCAATATTTCATTCACGATTAATGCCACATGGCAACGATATTCAGTATCATAGCAAGTAGCATCACGATGCGTCTGCCACATTTCTTCTGCCGATATTCAGTATCATAGCAAGTAGCAACCAAAGCGTCTCAACTGAAAAACAATACACTTTGGTGGACACGCAGTCTAACTATGAGACAAAGGTTAATCAAAATCTATGCATAAAAGGCATAAAAAGAAAGAAAGAAAGAAAGAAAAGAAATCTGTTAATTTCGATACAAATCGATTTCTGGGAAGTGTTGAATAAACACCAATTTGTCATGAAACACAGTCGGTAAAATATAATCATGTAAAACTGTTTAACGTTACTTAAAAACATTATTTAATTGGATTAACAGGAAACAATTAATTAACAATTGTGGAGCAGATTGATAAAATCACTTTCACGTTAGAAATCAATCAAAATGAATGAAATCAAGAAATAACACGATCATAATAGCCTATAGTCATAGTAATTCAAAGAGAAGAAGGGAGACCGGTATAACCTAGCCTATATTGGTCGATATTTGTCAGCTGCCTTCAAAATTCGGACATGTTTAAGTCTCGTGAGCAGGTCACGCGTTATCCTCAAAAATAAATCTTTAAAACCACTTACCACCAGATAAAGGGCTAATATCACTTCTTTTTCTTTCACAAAACATTGGTCACAGACATTTCAAAAAGTAAAAGTATATCCTCAAAAAGTAACAGTAAAAGTATTGTATAGCCTAAATAAGGCGTTTCAGAGGTTCAAGGATCGATCGTCAAGTACTGCAGTCAGGCCAGCCTCCACTTAGAAAAACACGGTCATTCTCATAGTATCACACTACTTTAGGACTGTGTAGACAAAACAGTGTATATACAAGTTTTGTCAGGCTCTTATTTTGGAATTCAACATCAGACAGTCCTGAAATGGTGTAAGCGCCACTGTAAGAAAGTGTACTGTCAATCTGAGGGGAAACTAGACTGTGGAAATCAGAAGTTTCTTTTTATACCAATCTGAAATGACAGACAAAACAGAATTCACTTGAATTTTTGGAGGGCTTTCCTTTTGAAACTATATCATATAGTCCTGACATTGCATAAGTGGGGTGGGTGTGCTATCAATCTCAAGTGAAAATAGTCTATGGAAACAGGGACTTTTCTTTTTATCTGAGCTATCTGAAAATATAAAAAATAAAATACATATTAAATTTAATTTTTTTATAATGTAATGCAACACCAGAGAGTCCTACACCAGAGAGTCCTGGCATTGGCCCAGCTTGGCTCACGATTCGTTTCAGAAACGAAGCACATGAAAGTGTACACACCTGCTCAAAATGCTGAAAAATGTTAGTCAGACTGATTTAAAGAAATTAACAGCCTACTTTAATTCAGCAAGGTTTAATTAAATTGATCAAAATGTCAGTAAAATCTTTTAAATCTATTCATAAAAATGCGTTTCTTTTTAACTTTGTTCAAAGAATTATTGAAAAAAGTTCCGCGGTTTTCAGAAAAAAGGGAATAGCAATTTTATAGGAAATATAAAAAATGTACAATCACACCGAAATATCAAGTCCCCCCCAATAATTAAAAATGGCCAATCTTCCATTCATTCAAGAGCTTTGTTTTTTACATAATGAATTCATTTAAATAAATACTTTTAAATAGACTAATTTATAACATATTAGACATTTATAAATAGACTCATATAACATTAACTAAACATTTTGTCAGAACCTCAAGTAAATTAGCCTACATATTATTTTGTTTGGTTGTCTGTCTTGTTTTCAGAATTGTGGGAGAACAGTGATCTCTAGTCTAAAAATCAATTATCCAGAGTCATAACTTAAAAAATGCATAATACATCTGGCATGTAACTAATACAATTATACTGTTTCAAATATTAAAATGTAGACTAGGATGTAAAATGTACAGTCTTACAGAATTTATGTAGTACATTAACAAGGATTTGGTACAATTATAATGCAGCTTCTCATCCAGTGTGCAAAGTTCTGAAAACCACACCCCAGTCACCACACAACATATAGCTCCCTCTAGCGGTAAAAACCAGATCTAGTAGGATTAACTCAGTATACTACACAATAGTCATGAGCCACATACAGACATCACATTACACAGCAAAGGCTGTTATTGTAAAGATACTTTGTAGTGATTGACCTATATGCCATCACAGATTTAATCCTGAGGTATTACAAATAAACAAAATAAGGGACACGGGAACACAATGATCTAAGGAAACAAGACCTATCAAAAATTGCTTCATTAAACACATTTTAGAATTTGTACTAAACTGTCAGTTGGTAGCTGGCATATTGTTATGGAAATGATGCTTGTCTTTTGAACAGTTTAAGTGAACTCTTTCCATAGTGAGCAATTTGAGTTCCCATTGATGTCCACTGATATCAAAACTTTCATTCAGGGTGGGGAGGAAAAACAAGGAACTGGAATGTTTTTATATGCTCTGCTTTCATTTCAGGGAATTAACATCATATGAAAGGGTTGGTTTGTTTTTGGGAATGCACTTAATTCCCAAGGTTGTACTGTTGGAAATCTTACAACAATATTTTTTATTGGCCAAGAAGCTGTTTTAAACAGCAATGTACAGTTTGCATAGCCTGTGTCACATAGATGCGAATAACCATGACTGAAGATTATAAGAAGTGCTTTATTCAGCACCTGTTTTAGTACGAATATATTTTACAGTTTTTATACAATTTTACTTAATAGAAATAAATACGACAAGGGAGTAAACAGCTGGTCAGATGGAGGAGCAGCTGTACTTTGGCACCTTTGAAAATGTACATAGATAATTACTATTTAAAAACATTTCATTATTATGGCAGACCAGTAAATCATTTACATTTAATAATTTAGCAGGTGCTTTCATCCAAAGTGACAAATGAGGACAACAGAAGCATTCATTAAGTGCTGTGACAAGACCCAGATGGTCTTACACAGTACACATAGCAAATTTATTTATTTTTTTTAATAAATGAAAGAATAAAATGTAAATAGAACAGAAATAAAATAGAGAGTGCTAGTATTAGAGGGTCAAGTGTTGATGAAAAACGTGCATCTGCAAACAGTTAAAAGTCTGTAAAAGTGATTTTTGTGCCTCTTTGGGATGGCACTAATGCTCTGTGCACTGACCACAAGCAGATCAACTTTTGGTTTACAATTTTTCAACAATTGTTGGTTTATGAACATGTCAGTCTTTTTACACTGTGTTGGGGGAAACAGTTCTGTACAGACCCGAATCTTGGGGAGGAGTAACTTGACTTGCTCCAATGTAATGCTTATTTTTTCTCTTTATAATAATTGGAATCAAGACAAGCACCACAAATACTCCGCACATAGATGGAATTACAATCTGTAAATAATATCTTCCATTACTGCATTCAACATCAGACGTCTCAGTTCCTGCTTTGACTGTTGTTTTTCCAAGAGATTCACAGCTGTTAAAAAGAGGTTCTCAAGTTGAACTACAAATAAGACTATACTGCTTGTGAGAAAACAGCTAAATTTACTCACAAAATCTAGTGAAGCAAATTATAAAACAACAAATGTACAAAATGCATTGTAAGAATGCGTGGAAAGTCAATGCTGTAAAATAATGAAACTTACTTTGTATGCAATTTGCAGAATGTACCATCTGAATATGAACCTTCAGGACACTCATCACACACTGTATCACTAAATTCTGTTCCTGTACAAACACATGCAGGAACACATAGTGTTAGTACTTGAGTTTCAACAAAGGAAGTGACTGGTCTCACATTAGCTAGTGAAATTATTCAGTTATTCAGTATAGCATCTGATGCACAAAATGAATAATCACATAACCAACTAATAATTTGCTTAATCATAATTAAGCAGATTTTTGGGTGGTTTTGTCAGGTCCTATCAGTCACAAGCAAACACTGTCTGTCATGAGGATCTGTGGTAACCACATCTACAGCTTTGAAGCAATAAGCAAACTAACATATGTACAGTTATTTAATATAAATATAAGCAGAGTTATTGTTCTCAGATGTCATCTCAGCCTGTCAGTTTTTGTGGATGTATTATAAAGCTGTTTGAATGATAACAGACTGACCGGTTTGGTTGATATATTGTCCAGGTGAACAGGTTGAATGTTTCATGGCCTTTTTACAGTTGGAGAGCAAGTCTATACAGTAATAACCTGGAAGAGGTTCACACACTGTATCTGATATTGATGTACATGCCTGCTTTTCTCTCAACCCATTACCTTTGACAAGAAAGGAAACAAAAGTCAATTTTAAGTCATCTGGGGGGAAAAAGTAAAAAAACATATTTTAAATCAAGGGGTGACATGAAATAAAATCAAGGGGTGACAAGATAAAAAATAAATTGTTACTCACTTGAATCACACACAAAACATGGCAGACATTTTGTGAATCCATTAGGAACGTTAGTGTAGGTCATCACAGGACATGAATCACATGTTGTGCTTGTGTACGCATCACAATGGTTCTTAACTCTTTTTCCTAGACAATATTAATAATTACCAACACATTATTTAAAATGTCTCTTGAAAATAACAACAAATACATATATTTGTGTAATAATATAAGCTGTATTTATTGTATGTCTGTATATTTATGTCAAAGTATCCTGAAACATGGTTGGGAACCACTTAATACTACATCTGTCAAATAAGTGACTTAAATGGGTCATATAATGAAAAATAAACTGCCCCTTGATATTGCAAAATAAAAACCACTATATAAATGTATATAAATAGATTTCAACAACTTGGCCTGCCCAGTTATGCAAGGAAGAAGAATTACTATTACTACCTGCTGCTGCTAGCCCACCAAAAATATCTAAGAAATACCTTAAGTGGCTGATGTCTATTTTTAACAAGGCTTTGACCACATCAGTCCAAACTTAACCCTTGTGTATTGTTCAAATTCACTACCCTTTTGTTATGTTCGGGATGAAAACATCCACTAAATTAAACTGCTGTAATAGTATAATTTTTTTTTTTTGCATAAATCTGTTAATCATCCTCAATATGTCCTGATCAAAACTACTAAATTTTTTTTAAAAATCCAGGATTTTTACTCTTTAATTGCCAAGTTCATAAATTATGTCACTGATTTGGGGAAAAACACACAAAATGACTTACTTTCAATATAAAAAGTGATTGTGGCCTGGATATATTTTTACCTTTCAACACACCTGGTGATCAACAGTAAAAATTACAAATTTTACCTTAAATAAATAAAAGCCAATGTTGTTACTGATCTTTTCCAAGTGTCCAAGACTGTGATAAAAGGTACAAAAATATCCAGTCCACAATCACTTTTTATTTTCAAAAGTCATTTTGTGTTTTTATTTTTCTCCAAATCAGTGACATCATTTATGAACTTGGCAATTAAAGAGTAAAAATCCTGGATTTTTTAAAAACATTTAGCAGTTTTGATCAGGACTGAGGTTGATTAATAGATTTATGCAATAAAATTTGAAAATAATATTTATCTGATACATTTTTACAGCAGTTTAATTTAGTGGATGTTTTCATCCCGAACATAACGAAAGGGTAGTGAATTTGCCCACAGTCTATTGTTGAGTTTTTGAAAATTTTCAAAGCACTTTCCCAAAATATGTGTCAAAATAAGATTTGTCACCAAAAATCATTCCATTTGCTGAAACAAAAAAGAAAGCTGTGGCCAAATTAAGACTCAACAGCATCTCCTAGTGGACGAAAACGTCCCCAACATAACATGACTGCTTTATCAGCATAATACAGATATTAGGCTCATCAGTAACAATGATGAGATAATACAGATATTAGACTCATCAGTAATAATGATGAGATAATACAGATATTAGGCTCATCAGTAATAATGATGAGATGATACAGATATTAGGCTCATCAGTAACAATGATGAGATAATACAGATATTAGGCTCATCAGTAACAATGATGAGATGATACAGATATTAGGCTCATCAGTAACAATGATGAGATGATACAGTAGGCTCATACAGATATTACAGGCTCATCAGTAACAATGATGAGATAATACAGATATTAGGCTCATCAGTAACAATGATGAGATTATACAGATATTAGGCTCATCAGTAATAATGATGAGACTGTTCAAAGAGACATGTTTTAAATCTGACCTCATACGTTGTGTAAATGAATGAAGGATGGCACATACCTGGATCACACATTGGGCAACACTCTCCATTAATTTCATATTCTGCATTATTACATGTTGCCATACACAGCACAATGTTCATGGTGAGAAGGAGAGGTAGTAATGTTGACAGATGAATGAAGGTACATATGTACATGTCAAGGAACTAAAAGAATCATCACTGGTCCAGAGATCACACTGCCTTCTTTTTTTCTTATGAAGCTGAAAAAGAAATTCACGTTAGATGGCTTCTAAAAAATAGAGAGAAAACGCGCGAAGCGATTAATTCCCTAGATAAGACCAATAATTTCCTTCACCGTTTTACTCACTTTATTAAACAAAATTTAATTTCCGTTCAATAATTTATGAGGCGAATGTCCAAGACATGGTTCTGTCTTCGTTGTGAGGGATATCCTCTAGTGGAAGTCAGGAAATATTTACCTGATGTTTCCCTTGCCATTTATCACTGTAAATTAATAGTGCTCGAGCAGTTTTGTATCTGATTTGAGCTCGCCTAACTGCACTGCATGTGTCAAAGAAATGCTGCTGAAGTTTATCGAATCATACTGATGTATTAGAATTATGCATTCAAATCTGCCGCTTTCTTCTTCTTCTTGTACTTCCTTTACTTCCTTCCTTCCTTCTTGTACTTCCTTCCTTTAGTGGCGCATTACCGCCACCCACTGTACTGGAGCTAGCAACTCTGCCGCGACCGCACTTGCGATTAACTGGCAATAAACCAGACACTGCGTTCAATAATGATCCATTAAAATATAATTTGAAGAAGTTTTTTTCTCTCACCAAATTATAATTAAATATAAAAAATATAAAATAAATTTTCCCCCCTTTCAACAAGCAATCACTTTCATTTCTTTTGAAATGTTAAATATTGACAAAAAAACTGAAAAATGTAAATCAGTTATGAACTCTTGGTTACAGAGAGATTTTCGGGAGAATATTGCTATCGAAAATTGAAAGTCTTTCTAGATTAATTTACCCAGGTTTTTCATTGGCAATTTCTTCCAGAAAGATAAAAGCAATTAATAAACTTAATTTTGATTTTATTTGGAGGAAAAAGTATCACTATATAAGGAAAAATGATATAATAAGAGAATATGAGGATGGTGGGTTAAAGGCAATAGATTTTGATATTATGAATGGAGTACTTAAACTCAAATGACTTCAGTCTTTTGTTAGAAGTTAGCATTCATACTGGTTTGCAATTTCATCCAGTTTGTTTAAAAAATTTGGAGGTATTAATTTTTTTTTTTTTTTTTTACAATGTGATTTTGAGATATATAAAATTCCACTGAAACTGTCGAATTTTCATAAACAAGTCCTCTTATATTGGAAAATATTGCTTAAACATAACTTCAGTCCTCATAATGTTTCCTTATAGAATAATAGTTGTATTTTATTTCAAAGAAAATCTTTATTTTTGGAGGACTGGTGGCAAAGAGGTATTTGGTCAGTGTTGCACATTATGGATAAAAATGGCTGCTTCTTTAGTTATAATGATTTCTGCAAAAACTATGGAAAAAGTTTATTTGAAAGTTATTAAAAGTATTCCTTTACCATTCCTTAATATGCTAAAGGGTATTTTAACATATTCGACTATTATTTCCAAGATTTTGGATCTTAAATTAGGCAAAGTAAATTTTGCAGATGAGAAGTGTATTAATAAGTTTATAAGAAATTATGCAGGAAAGCTATCCATGGTCCATAAGAAGGAACTATATTTTTCAACATCTAAATAGAAAATTAGTTAATGAATTTAGATGCAAATATTAGTTATTTCCTCAAAATATAAAGAAGTGTACTTTAAAATTTTGTATGATATTTATCCTACTAAGAAATTTCTGAGATTGAGATTTAATATGGGTTGTAATATATGTCAGTTTTGTAATAAGGATGTAGAAACTGTTGAACACTTATTTCTCCATTGTTATCTGGTTAATTCGTTTTGGACTGAAGTATGTCATTGGATTAAACAAAGAATATCTATTTTTCCATCTATTACTTGGGACATGTTGAAATTTGGAGTTCATTTGGAGGATAAAAGTGTAGACTTTGTTGTAAATTGTTTACTTCTCATATTAAAATACTTTATTCACAAATGTAAAGTTCTGAAAACAGCACCCCAGTTTAATGTTTTTAAAAAAGAGCTTGCCATGTATACAGAGGTCCTGAAAATTATGAGATGTGATAAGACCAAGAAATTATGTGATTTGTTTAATAAGTGTGATTTTTATTTAATCACATTGTTTATGGTTGCATGAATATATTTTTATTTTATTTTATTTGGATTAATGTCTTGTGGTGGTTTATTTCTCTTTTATTGTATGAATAATATGAATCTCGCAGTCTGTGAGGACTTACAGTCGTGTTTATGTTAGCCTATTTTGTTTTGTTAAGATGCTTGAAATGCAAAAAAATAAAAATGTCACAAGCTTAAAATCGGAATAGGTTTTTTTTTTTGACATGCGCATACTGCACAAATATAGTTTCTCACTGTGTTTGCAGTGTTCGAACATAATAACCACTCTCCTACACGGTTTCTTTGTTTTTAACAGCAAAATTAATATTTATCCATATATGGATAAATTACAAAATTTAAAAACACAAGTAAAAATATATTGCACGAGATTTAAAAATGAAATCAAAGTTTTCAGAATAGCAAACAATGGTCACGGATTGAAAAATAATAAGCTAAATCAAAAAAATTAATAACGCATTTATAAAAAAATAATAAGCATGAATCAAAACTTTAAACACGTTTATAATCATATTGCACTTCCACTAATCGTAGCTGTATTGTGAATCTGTAGTTTTGCAATGACTGTGTAGTTTTGACTGGCTAGTTAACTTTTAAAATGGACTACTGGTGTCCTTTGCACAGTTAGGATGTGCCATAATAGCTGGTTTAAAGGTGGGGTATGTGTTTGTTCAAAAACGCTTTAGAAAACTGAGTTGGGCCGAGTACCAAAACAAACTTGTAGCTAATCAGCAGTAAGGACGTCATGATCATGATGGGGAGGAGAGAGTGTTCAGTGCACAGGACGGACATTAGCCGAGCCGAGCGACGACAAAGATAGAGATGGTGGATAAAAAAACAAAAGAGGAAACCGTATGCTGAACAAAAGAAGGCTTATGATAAGGCAAGAAGTAGGATCCGTTTAAATATCGGATCAGCTTTCCAGTGCTGGAGAGAACTCAAGGAGCGGGAAGGCCTGCGATCGGACGCCGAGGTTCCTTTGCTGCTTCTCGATAGGTGAGTAACATTGGTTTTGTTTCACAGAACTAATATATGTTGGCTTTTTCTTGAATATGCTCGTGTGTCATGTATGCTTGTTTGTTCATCTGCAATCATATTGTCGTACCCTTCAGCTATTTATGTGTGGGGGAGAGCTATCAAAATACCCCTTTTGGGGTAGGGACATGTTTGTTTTGGTGATTTGAAATATCAACATTGGCTACCAGAAATCACTTACCCCACCTTTAAGTGTAAAAAATACCAGGAAGATATTTGTTTTTATCATAATCCACACTTTTGGATACTTCAGTTGGGCATGAATAATATTTATTGCTGAGCTGTAGTTGTTTAACAGTGGCAAACAGTGTTACAAAAAAGTGCTAAAGGTACTGTAATGGTATTGAATGTAAATACTACTGTACTGCACCTCAGAAACCATGGTACCATGTACAAAATACTTTGCCACTTTTATTGTAATACTTTGTGTAAATAAGTGATTTATCGTTTTTTCATTAGCACCCGACTTATGCCTGTTTTACACTTACACTGTGTGCAGTGCGTATGCGTTGCAGAAGCAGAAAGGGTTTTCACACACAGGACACGTTTGTAGTGCGCTATTGACGCCCATTCGATCCGGGGGTTTTATGTAAAATAAATACAATAATGGGTATGTAGTTTCCCATTCTGTGTATTGTAAATTGAAATGCTTTTAAATTTCTTGAAAAGGCTTCATCAGCATTATGATTCTCTTTATTTTGCATGTAGTGTGTGTTGTTGACAGGAGAAAGGCGGTTGCGCTCTATATTTCCTACGAAGATTACGGAGAAGGTCGAGACAAGTGTGGGTTCACTCACTCAACCAGTGGAGAAGACAACTTGGGGCATATTACCACCTTATCTTCGAACTTCATCTTGACATTATTGACCAGTGTTCTGTTGATTTGTTCTACCCTGTCAGATTTTGCTACCTTCCATTAAAACAGTGGGTAGTACAATTCGACAACGAAAAATGCTACTGTAAAGTTATGGTTTATTAATGTCTACACCTACCACAACCCTAAACCTACCCTTACAGTAATGCAAATACAGTAATCATGTGTTATATTTGCGATTGTAGCTAGAAGGTATACAGCTACAGGAAGCCAACAATAAATAATTTTTTTCTACTAATTAGATTGTCTTTTTATTAAAGTCTACACCTACCCCAACTCTAAACCTACCCTTACAGTAATGCAGATACATTAAATGTTGTTCAGCATGAGAAAAAGGACGCAATATTGATGTGCGCATGCGCAGTAAACCCTGGGAGGAAAATCTGATGGGTAGGATAAAATGTCAGGACACCGGCACATGAAATACTTCAGAATGCTGAGATGTGAGTGTCTCTCCCCTCCCCTTTCCCTCCAACGATACAAAATGTATTTCATTAGGGGGAAAAATCATATCTGATCGCATTTTGCAAGTCTTGGGACTGTTTTTGTTCATTTATTTTTCATGACATTTAGTAACTGTAGAACATATTACACTTTAATTATGCGTATATAATGAAATTATTAAAAATTTGTGTCAATCAATGTTCATTTTGCTCACAAACAATCTATTATTCTGCGCTTGCAGCACAGCAAGAATAGACTGTATACGCATCGCTCTTGGAATGCATTGTCAGACCACATCCGCGTGCGTTGTGTGAAAGCTGTTAACATTTGTATGGAAAAAAAAATTGCATCGATATGCACTGCAAACAGAGTATGTGTGAAACAGGCGATTTTGCTGCTGTGTTGTGTTTTGCAGATGATGAGCAAGGTGACTATAATGAGACTACACAGACATTTCCATTGTAGCTGCTGTCCCCACAGCATAGTGATGCCTGCACTCAATGGGAGTTTCAGGCATTGGCAGACCACACTTATGCCTCGGGGATAAGATAATGTTACACAAGACAACACAGTTCAGCAGTGAAAACACCTTAGCCTTTTCCATTCTCAAGAATGACACTAGCTCTTTATTGTACACTGGCTTTACCCATAGTTTCTTTTAAGAGAAAGCTAAATATCTGCAGCAGTTCTACTCTACCAATTTTAAGATGCACATAATGGATCAAATTCTGATGACCATGATGAAGCTGAAATTGAATTTAATTCAGGGAGATCTTGCTGAACACTTTGGTGTGTCCCAGAGTGGGGTAAGCTGAATTCTCTCCTATTGGATTGACACAATGGAGGAGCACACGAGAGTCGATGGCTGTCACAGGAAACAATCTGTAGTACAATGTCTCACTGCTTTAAGGAAAACTTCCTGAACACCACCCGGCTGTGTTTTGTGATTGATTATGTCATGCCATGTCTTATTTTCACGTCTGGACAGTCAAATTTGTTGTCACTGAAATCTTGTTGTGCCAAGCTTGGTAAGGACATGGTGTCAGAGTTAGTCTGTAGTGACACCAAAAAGAGGAAACCACAGTGAACTCATCTGTTAATGCTGGTTGAGATTCAGTTTATCAATATATGAGGGTGGGTTGACTATGCAGTTGTATTTTTCAGTTTTCCATCAACATGAAGATTTTTAAAGTATTATGTTTAATGTATATTGTTTATTCTTAAAGTGCTGGTAGCTGTTGACTTGCATTTTATGAATCACAGATGACCACAGTTTCAGCTAAAAATCTTCTTTACTTTTCTACTTAAAGTGCCCCTATTATGGATTTTTGAAAATTACCTTTCATGCAGTGTGTAACACAGCTCTAATTGATTGAAAACATCCTGCAAAGTTTTAAATCTGAAAATGCCCCGTGTATAAAGTTGTCTCTCAAAAGAAAGAGTTGACTCTGAGTCATTTAAACAAGCTGGTTTTAAAACGAATCCCAAGCCATTTCATGTTGACCTCAACATGAAACATTAGAATATTGCCCGCCCACTTGTTGCACGGCGCACTGACCCGGGAAAACTTGAACCCACAACCTGTTGAGTATGATTAAAAATGGTTGCTCTCATTTTCTTAGCATGTAAAATATGTATTAATTACATATTAATACATATGTCTTATTATGCTTTTTCACTTTTTCAACTTTAATTAGTCTGTAATGTTGCTGTTTGAGCATAAAAAAGATCTGCACAGTTACAAAGCTCAAAGTCCAGTTCAAAAGGAGATATTTTATCACTTTTCAAAAACTACAACGAACGACTCGTTTGGACTACAACGCATATTTTCCGGGATTTGTGATATCACAAATATCGATGAATGGGACAAGACCTGGTTGAGCTGCACTAGAGAAGGCAACGAGTGTTATCACTATGTTGGAGACACGCTAGCTTTCCCCAAGGCAGACGAACTTAAGAATGGTTACAATCATCTGGGTTTAAATCGTGCTCAAATTGATTTGATTTTGATACTTTGATTTGATCTGTGCCACATCAGCACATGCAAATAATCATGACTGAAGATTATAAGAAGTGCTTTATTCAGTTTAGTAAGAATATATTTTGCCTTGCAATTATACACGTTTATTCTAATAAAATAATGACAAGGGAGTAAACAGCTGGTCAGATGGAAGACACATAAGTGAATGTACATAGATAATTACTATTTCAAGACATTACAAAATTGTGGCAAGCCAGTAAATAATTAAAGAGACGGTTAAAAAATAATGTTATTTTATGTCAATGAACACAGAAAGATCACTTTAATTGTTGGTTTATAAACATATTTCTGACTTTTTAGACTGTGTTGTGGGAATCAGTTATGTACAGATGCAAATCTTGGGGAGGAGTAACTTGACTTGCTCCACTGTCCTGCTTATTTTTTCTTTTTTATAATAGTTGCAATTATGACAAGCAACACAAATACACACAAAGACAGAATCACAATTCGTAAAAAAGATCTTCCATTACTGCATTCAACATCATATGTCTCAGTTCCTGCTTTGACTGTTGTTTTTCCAAGAGATTCACAGCTGTTAGAGAGTGATGTTTAAGGTGAATAGCAAATATATCTCTTAAGAGAAAATAGCTTGATTTAACCACAAAATCCATTGAAGCAAAAAAAAAAAAAAAAAAAAAAAAAAGGTACAAATTTCATTTTGAGAATGAGTGGAATAGCAAAGTTATAATGATACTTACTTTGTATGCAATTTGCAAAATGTACCATCTGAATATGAACCAACAGGACAGTCTTTACACATTGTATCTCTAAATTCTG